>NC_083369.1:82879410-83529410 GCF_030254825.1 Meriones unguiculatus | reverse complement strand
TTTCTTCCTCCCTTCCTTGCTTTTATCTTTCTTCTTCCTTCCTTCTTTTTATTTTTTGCTAAATGAGCATGATATTAAGTTATCTTCTAATTAATTATATTTATAACCATAAACCCTCACTGTTTTCCATCATGCTCAGAAAAGCTTCCTTTTGCAGTGGATAGCAGTCATTGGAGAAATGAATTACTGGTTGTCAAATCCTGAGACACAGTGTTCAGTCCTAAATGAGACTAATATAGTAACTCTTACACTGCTGATTATTTAGTGAAATTGAAGGAACTCAAAGTGGAAAGAGCCTAAGAACTGGAGGATGGGGAGTACTGCTGTGAAATGTATTCTGGACATACCATAGATTTGCAGTCATAAACTCACAGCAATTGTGGTTACTTGCATAATGTTTACACAAGATCAAAACAGCCAAATCCTCGCATAGACAAAATAGATGATTTCCAGGCCCCAACATATACTGAGGAGATATTGATAGTTGATGTTTGTGGAGCAAGGAGAATTTATCCTTATTGTGGATATGGCAACTGATAGGTTTTTCATACTCCAGTGGACAGCCACATACCTCTGGACACATAAACCACAATAACTGAAGTTAGTGGTTTATCCAAAATGAAAAGACAGGAAGTTGTGAGAAAGGTATGAAGGAGGATATGGAAGTAATTGGTGGATAAATCATAGCTTGATATGATCATGTTTCATTATTCACACACACAATACAAATATATGTAATCCCTCAAATAAATAACAATTTTCTACAAATGTGTTCCACATAAGTGGAAAGACCGATGAAAGGCCGGACATGGTGGTGCAGATCTATAATCCCAGCACTTTGGAGCCAGAGGCAGGCTGATCTCTTTCAGTTCAAGGCAAGCCTATTCTAGAAAGCTATTCCAGGACAATCAAGGTTACACAGAGAAACACTGTGTTAAAAAAAAAAAAAAAAAACAGTAATCAATGTGGAACTCTAGTCAAAATGGAAGTAAAATTTTCTAGCTAGTGGCTACATTTCAAGGAGAGGAGGTTAACATAAAAAAAACACATTTTATTCAATTGCAGAAGTTGGTATAGGGCAATGAGAAGTAGCTTAGCATGTGTTTCTTGGTTTGCGGTCCTTTATTCAAGGTAAAAATATTATTTCCTCATTTGCAACATAAAGCTTCCATACCTGTGAATTTCTCTTATGGACTTTCTTATCTGACATAAATTTAACCCTGGTATTAGATACACATATATGTATAACTTTATACACACACACACACATACGCACACAAATATATATAACTATACTTTGAAAAGCAAATTTATCTGTAGATTTTAATTATCTCAGAAAAAAACTAAATTCATAAATTATTTTCATAGAAATTCTGAAAGTGAGGCAGGAGTTATTATAAACACATGCTAAGACAATTTTTTAAAATTCATATACCTTAAAACACCTGCACAATATCTTATTCCATGTTTAAAGGATACTGAAATATACCCAAAACTCTATGAATTCTGGTGTTTTATCTCATACCTACAATCCTAGCATATGAAGAAAGAGGATTTCTGAGAGTTCATGACCAGCCTGGGCTACATAGAAAAATCCTGCCTCAAAAAGTTACAGAGATAGGCAAATGGGGAGCAAAATCACAAAGCTTGCTTAATGAAATTGTGCATATAGCTGAAGAAAGTATGGATCTAACATAAAATTAAAAAGCCAATCAATTATAAGAAAAATGGGTTGCACAGTATGTTGAGACAATGAATAAAAATATACTTTAATATAATTTATGATTTTTAATATTCTTAAAGATAATGGAAGAAACATAAATAACATAAAGAAATTTTGATGTAATAAAATCTCATTACACAAATTGTCAAACTCATTTTCCATGAAGAATAATACTGGTAGAGCTGACAAGTTCATTGACTTAAAAATACTTGCAACATATAAAACAAAGGAATAGTATAAAAAACATTAAACTACTGTGAAATCCATGAGAAGATGATACAATAGATCTGTAAATAAAGAAAAATCTTTAACTATATGAAGAGATTCAAAATTATTATCAATCAAACAAATATATATTGAAACACTGATGAAGTTTATCAATTCAATTTGACATGTTTAATGTAATATGTTATATAAGAAGTAAGCAGACATTTGGATGGCCTCTTAATGAAGTTTATTTGAAGGGATACTTAATAATATCTAGTACATATTATTTAATCTATCAAATTAAATTAAGAAAAATATTTTATAAAAATGTGCAAATAATTGCACATGGATTTCTACTGAAAATACTTTAATCTTTTTTTATTATTTCAAGGTTTTTATGGTACCATAATTCTTTTAAAAATAATTAATTTATTTTTATATTAAATGCATCGGTGTTTTGCCTACATGGATATCTCTGTGAGGATGCTGGATCCTAGAGTCATAGACAGTTGTGAGATGTCATGTGGGTTTCGGGAATTGAACCCAGTCCTCTGAAAGAGCAGTCAAGTGCACTTAACTGCTGAGCCATCTTTCCAGCCAAGGTACTATTACCTTTAAGAGAATATTATTGAAAACAACTTTCACCTGGAAATACAGTAATGAAGGAATTTCTGTACATCCATAGAGTGAAATATTGTGTAGCTACTTTTAAATAAGACAGAACTTAGGTTATTAGTATATAATTTTGGTATAAATTTAAGTGGAAATGAGAGTTTTGAATTCATGCATATAATATAATCAAATTCAAGAAAGGACATTTGTGGGGACAACAAGATGGCAGTGCCAGGAGAACACTGCATCTGAGGAGCAGGACAACATTTCCTGTACAGCGACCAAGAGGCTGAACTCTGGGCCCTAAAACAACAGCGATTGTGTTTCCCAGGTGAGAGGAAACCCCCACTGCATGGGAATCAGTCAGGTCCACTCTCAGGTCCCTCAGCCAGAACCCAGAAGAGATCCCCGGTCACCCAGGCACTAGGTCCCTAGACCAGAGCCAAATGCGTGCATGTCCAGATCATCTTCCCAGGCTGATCAGTGGGCACAATAAAAACACTAGAGACTGGGAGTCCCTGTCGCAAGAGAACTCCACAAGGAAGGAAGGAAAAGGTACTGAGTTGGGTCACCCAGTCTTTCCCTGGAAAAAGTCTCGCAGACCAGTTGGTACCAGATGACATCACTGAACAGGACTATACCCACAGACTCAGACAGTCACTGTGCACCAGCTATCTGGCACAGACTGAGCTGTGCACCCCAGGGCAAAAAACACACTGGGAGTCCCTGTTGCAAGAGAACTCCACAGGGAAGGAAAGTACTGATTTGGGACACCCAGTCTTTCCTTAGAAAAAGCTCGCAGACAGGCAGGTATGAGCAGCCATCACTGAACTGGACTCCAGCCACAGGCACAAACAGCTGATGCACGCCAGCTCTCCAGCTGTGTGCCCCAGGGGAACAGAGACTGAGAGTCACTATCCGGAGAAATTCTCACAGGGAACGAAGCAAAGGGGACCCAAAGTTGATTTAGGCCACCCAATATATCCCTGGAATAGGTTCCTGCAGGCTGGCCAAACCCAGGGACCTACTGTGCTCCAGATAGCCTGCTGTTACCAGGAGAGCAGTACATACACACCACAGATTACCACTTGGGTACTGGGACATAGGGCCCCACCCTCAGACCTACAAAAGCCCAGGATCCCCAAGATCAACCCACAGATACTGCTTGAAGGTGCAGCCAGTTATCCCTAACAAAACTGACCAAACCATGGGACACACAGGTTATAGCAGCAGATCACTAAATCTATAGCAAGTAACCCAGAAGCAGGGCAGCTGTCTTCAGGGCTTGCCCAGGCAAGAGGAGAACACTCTAGACGAACAAGGACCACAGTGACCCATCAGGTCTCTATCCCTGAGGTGAGCAGAGGCAACTCCTGAAAAAATACCAGCCATCCAGTGGCTATACCCAAAAAGGTGAGAAGGCTTCCTTCAGAAAAAAGCATCTTCCTGCCAAGGGGATTCTCTCCAACACAAGATCCCCAGGAACAACCAGAAACTAGCGACAAAACACCTAAGATAGCCCAATGGGTAGAGGCCAGCATAAAAGCTCAACTAACAAAAGAAAGAGCAATATGGCATCTACAGAACCAAGCTATCCAGGAGCAAGTAGCCCTGGACACCCCAGATTAACTGAATTCCAAGAAGATGACCTAACAATTATCCTAAGAGGATAACAGAGGAAACAAATAAAATATGTAAAGACCTAGAAGAAGATAAACTCAAACAGATTGTGGCCATCCATAAGGAAACAGAGGAAGTTGCAGCCAAACAGTTTGTGGTCTTTAGAGAGGAAATGCTTAAATCACTGAATGAAATAAAAGAAACAGAGGATTGATCAAACAAAGAGCTGAAAGAATTGATGGAAAAACAGGAAAATACAGTCAGACAGGAAAAGGAAATCAACAAAACGGCTCAAGATCTGAAGATAGAATTGCAAAAATTAAAGAAAACACAAATGTAGGAAATTGTGGAGGGAAAGAACTTAGGGAAGAAAACAGGAACTACAGAGGTTAGCATAATCAATAGAATACAAGAGATGGAAGAAAGAATCTCAGTTGTGGAAGATACAATGCAAGAAATATAAGTATCTGTCAAAGAAAATGTTAAATCTAAAAAACTCATGACACAGACTGTCCAAGAAATCCAAGACAACATAAAAAGACAAAACCTAAGAATAATAGGAATAGAGGAAAAAGATGATTCCCTGCTCCAAGGCCCAGAAAATGTATTCAACAAAATCATTGAAGAAAATTTCCCCAACTTGAAGGAAAGGCCAATAAGAATACAAGAGGACTACAGAACACCCAATAAATTAGACCAGAAAAGAAAATCCTCCCACTCCATAATAATCAAAAGAGTAAGTATACAGAACAACAACAAAAACAATAAAGAAAACCTAAAACCTGCAAAGGAAAAAGGCCAAGTAACATATACTGGCAAACCCATTAGAATCACACCTGACTTTCAACAGAGAGTATGAAAGAAAGAAGGGCCTGGACAGATATCATGCAGACCTTAAGAGAATACAGATGCCAGCCCAGGCTACAATACCCTGCAAAACTCTCAGTCCTCCTAGACAGAGAAAACAAGATATTAAATGAAAAAACTAATTTTAACAATACCTACACACAAATCCAGCATTACAGAAGACACTAAGGGAAAATACAACCCAAGAAAACTAGCTACTTTCAAGAAAACACAGGAAATAATTAACCTCACTACAGTAAAAGCAAAAGCAACCAAGCACACCACCTTATGAACACAGACAACATCAAAATCAAAGAATCTAACAGCCACTGGTCATTAATCTCTCTCAACATCTATGGACTCAATTCTACTATCAAAAGACACAAACTAACAGAATGGATGCATAAACAAGCCCCAAAAATCTGTTGCATACAAGAAACACACCTAAGTCACAAAGATAAATATTACCTGAGAGTAAAGGGTTGGAAGACGGCTTTCCAAGCAAATGGATGCAAGAAGCAAGCAGGAGTAGCCATTCTAATATCTGATAAAATAGACTTTCAACCCAAATTAATAAAAAGAGATGGGGAAGGACATTTCATACTCATCAAGGGAAAATTCCACCAGGAAGACATCACAAACCTGAACATCTATGCCCCAAATATAAGGGCACCCACATTTGTAAAAGAAACATTGATAAAACTTAAACCACATATAGATCCCCACACATTAATAGTGGGAGACTTCAACACCCCACTCTCAACAAAGGACAGATCAACAAAACAGAAATTAAACAAAGAAACAATGTCTTTGATAGAAGTCATGAACCAAATGGACCTAATAGACATTTACAGAACATTACAACCAAACAGAAAAGATTTTACCTTTTTCTCAGCACCTCGTGGACCTTTCTCCAAAATATACAACACAGTTGGTCACAAAGTGTGCCTCAACAGATACAAGATGATTGAAATAATCCCTTGTATTTTGTCTGATCACCATGGAATAAAGCTGGACCTCAACAACAACAGAAATAGCAAAAGGCCTACACACACATGGAAACTGAACAACTTGCTACTAAATGACAGCTGGGTCAGGGAGGAAATAAAGAAAGAAATTAAAGCCTTCCTAAACTCAATGAAAATGAAGATACAACATAGCCAAACTTGTGTGACATAATGAAGGCAGTGCTAAGAGGAATGTTCATAGCACTAAGTGCCTTCAAGAAGAAATTCGAGACAGCACATTCAAGAAAATTAATGGCTCACTTAAAAACCCTAGAAAAAGAAGAAGCAGACACACCAAAGAGGAGTAGATGGCTGGAAATAATCAAACTCTGGGCTGGAATCAATCAATTATAAACAAATAAAACAATTTAGAGAATCAATGAAACCAAGAGATGGTTCTTTGAGAAAATCAACAAGATAGACAAACCCTTAGCCAAGCTAACTAAAAGGCTGAGAGACACCATCCAAATCAACAAAATCAGAAATTAAAAGGAGGACATAATGACAGACACTGAAGAAATCCAAACAATCATTAGGACTTACTTCAAAAGTCGATATGCCACAAAATTTGAAAATCTAAATGAAATGGACAATTTTCTTGATCGATTCAACCTACCAAAGCTGAATCAGGCAGGACCAGGTAAACCAATTAAATACTCCTATATCACTCAAGGAAATAGAAGCAGTCATTGAAATTCTCCCATCCAAAAAAAAGCACGGGAAGATGGGTTCAGCATAGAATTCTACCAGACCTTCAAAGAAGTGCTAACTCCAGCTATTTGCAAACTATTCCACAAAATAGAAACAGAAAGAACATTACCAAACTCATACCATAGTCACCTTGGTACCTAAACCTCACAAAGACCCAACAAAGAAAGAAAATTTTAGGGCAAACTCCCTTACCAACATTGATGCAAAAATACTCAACAAAAAACTTGCAAACGGAGTACAAGAACACATCGAAGATATCATCCACTATGACCAAGTAGGCTTCATCCCAGGTATGCAGGGGTCGTTCATACGGATAGGGAAATCCATCAATGTGATCCACCATATTAACAAACTGAAAGAAAAAAAAAAAAACCTCATGATAATCTCCCTACATGCTGAAAAAGCATTTGACAAAATCTAACATCCACTCATGTTTAAAGTATTGGAGAGATCAGGGATACAAGGCACAGATCTAAACATAGTAAAGGCAATATACAGCAAGCCTATATCCAACATCAAACTGAACGGAGAGAAACTTAAAGCAATCCCACTGAAATTAGAGACAAGACAAGGCTCCCCACTCTCTCCATATCTCTTCAACATAGTTCTGGAAGTCATCCCTAAAGCAATAAGACAGTTGAAGGATATCAAGGGGATACAAATTTGCAGATGATATGATAGTATACATGAATGAACCCAAAAACTCTACCCAGGAACTCCTACAGCTGACAAACAGCTTCAGCAAAGTTGCCAGATACAAAATTAACTCCAAAAAATCAGTAGCCCTCCTGTATACAAAAGACAAAAGGGTTGAGAAAGAAATTATGGAAACATCCTTCACAATAGCCACAAATGACATAAAGTACCTCGATGTAACCTTAACCAAGCAAGTCAACGACTTTTATGAAAAAAATTTCAAGTCTCTGAAGAAAGAATTAGAAGAAGATATCAGAAGATAGAAAGATCTCCCATGCTCATGGCTTGGAAGGATTAATATAGTGAAAATGGCCATCTTACCAAAAGCAATCTACAGATTCAATGCAATTCCCTTCAAATTACCAACACAATTCTTTACAGGCCTGGAAAGAAAAATTCTCAACTTCATATGAAATAACAAGAAACCCAGAATTGCTAAAACAGTCCTCTACAATAAAAGATCTTCTGGAGGTATATCCATCCCTGATCTTAAGCTATAATATAGAGAAAGAGTTATAAAAATTGCATGGTACTGGCATAGAAACAGAACATTGGATCAATGGAACCAAACAGAGAACCCAGAAATAATCTCACACACTTATGAACACCTGATCTTTGACAAAGATGCCAAAACCATACAATGGAGAAAAGATAGCATCTTCAACAAATGGTGCTTTTCTAACTGGACGTCTACATGTAGAAAAATGAAAATAGATCCATACTTATCAACCTGCACAAAACTGAAGTCCAAGTGGATCAAAGATCTCAACATAAAACCAGACACATAAAATCGGTTAGAAGAAAAAGTGGGGAATACCCCTGAACTCATTGGCACAGGAGACAACTTCCTGAATAGAACAGCAACAGCACAGGCTCCAAGAGCAACAATCAATAAATGGGACCTCATGAAACTGAAAACCTTCTGTAAAGTAAAGGACACCATCATCAAAACAAAATGACTGCCTGCTTATTGGGAAGAATCTTCACCAACTCTTTATCTGACAGAGGGCTAATAACCAGTGTATATAAAGAACTAAAGAAGCTGAAAAGTAGCAAACCAAATAATCCAATTAGAAAATGGAAAACAGAGCTAAACAGAGAACTCTCTGTAGAGGAATATCGAATGGCAGAGAAACACTTAAAGAAATGTTCAACGTCATTAGCCATTAGGGAAATATAAATTAAAACAACCCTGATATTTCACCTTACACCCATCAGAATGGCCAAGATGAAAAACCCAAGTGACAACACATGCTGGAGAGGTTGTGGAGAAAAGGGAACCCTCCTCCACTGCTGGTGGGAATGCAAACTTGTACAACCACTCTGGAAATCAATCTGGCACTTTCTCAGACAACTATGAATAATGTTTCCTCAAGATCCAGCCATACCACTCCTAGGCATATATCTAAAAGGGGCTCAAATACACAATAAGGACATTTGCTCAACCATGTTTGTAGTAGCTTTATTTGTAATAGCCAGAAGCTGGAAACAACCCAAATGCCCCTCAATTGAAGAATGGATGCAGAAATTGTGGTACATCTGTACAATGAAGAATTACTCAGCAATGAAAAATAAGGAAATCATGAAATTTGCAGGTAAATGGTGGGACCTGGAAAGGATCATCCTGAGTGAGCTGTCCCAGGAGCAGAAAGACACACACGGTATATACTCACTCATATAGACATGTAACATAAGATAAACCTACTAAAATCTGTACATCTAAAGAAACTGTTCAAGAGAGAGGACCCTGACTAAAATGCTCAATTCCCATTCTGAAAGGCAACGAGGATGGACATCAGAAGAAGAAAACAGGAAATAACCTTGGAACCTGCCACAGAGGGCCTCTGAAAGGCTCTGCCCTGCAGACTATCAAAACAGCTGCTGAGCCTGATGGGCAACTGTTGAGCAGAGTGCATAGAATTTTATGTAAGAACTGGGAAATAGTAAGAGCTGGAGAGGACAGGGTCTCCACAAGGAGAGCAACAGAACAAGAAAATTTGAATACAGGGAACTTCCCAGATACTCATACTCCAACCAACTACCAGGCATTGAGATAACCTAGAACCCTTGCACAGATGTAGTCCATGGCAGTTTAGTGTCCAAGTGGGTTACATAGTAATGGGAAGAGGGACTGCCTCTAACATAAACTGATTGGCCTGTTCTTTGATCACCTCCCCCTTAGGGGAGAGCAGCCTAGGCCACAGAAAGTGACAATGCAGCCATTCCTGATGTGATCTGATAGATTAAAATCAGAAGGAAAGAGAGGAGGACCTCCCCTATCAGTGGCTTTGGGGAGTGGCATGCTTGAAAAATGGGGAGGGAGGATGGCATCAGAAGGGGAGGAGGGAGGGCCTTATGGGGGAATACAAAGTGAATAAACTGTAATTAATAAAAATAAATAAATTTTAAAAAAGAAAGGACATTTGTCAGAGTATAATACACAATATATATATGGAACTTAAATTAAAGAAATTTATACTATACTATCATAAAGAAAAAAAAAACCCTACTGGAGAGTTGTACCACTGTAGAAAGAGAATAACTATGTAGTCTTTGTCAAATGTCTTAACTATTCTGTTTCCATTATTTTTACTATGAAAAAAGGCGGTGGTATTATTACTTGTTATTTCAAAACTGTATTGTAAATGTTGGTTTTGTTTCTTCAGATGCGTGGATAAGATAAGAGCCATACCTAAGCTTTACAAATAAATGGTTTGGGTTAAGCCCATAACATTTGTCTCTAACTATCCCTAGCTTCTGTATAATCTAATCTTCTGTAATCCCAGACCTTGAAGACTTCAGCTTCTATCCTCTGGTTGCTAACCTAGACTTAGAATGTTCAACCTTTGATAGTTACTGCTGAATAAGCTCACATGTTCTGTCTCTTTCAGAACTCTGGCTGACTGGTTCAACTCAGATCAAGCTCCTTTTCATGCAGCCTGATTCAATCTGGCATCTCTCGGCTTCTGACTGAATTGCTCTGCTTGAAAAGATTGCTTCTGAACTCCATGAACTAAACTGTACTGACTGCAGGAACTAAACTGAACTGGAACTTAATGAATTCAACTGCATTCAACTGAACTGCACTGAACCCAACTCTCTACTCTTTCCCTGCACTGATTTTATATAGCCTCTTCTTCCTTTGTGTTCTCATCCGGGTAGAAAGAAAAATATAACTTTACTATTTTGTTTTCACACTTACAAATTGTTAAAATGATTTTCTTTGCCTTTTGAATCTGAGTTAGTCCTGCAATTGTCTTTCACCAATAAATTTTGGCAAAAGAATCATTGCACACTGAAACTTGGGCCTTTGCGGGACATGCAGGTTCAACATTTTCTCCTATTGTCTGAGGTCCTGATGACACCATGTAGGGCAATTTTATGTAGCTTATAAAAGAATAAAGGAGTATATGGAAGAGAAACAAAAACAATAAAACCTAATAACTAGAACCAACTTCTAGACATAAGGACAAAGACACCCTGTGCTTTCCAACCCACTAACCATTCAACATATATAACTGTGTCAAGGAAAGAGTAGAGTAAATGTTAGAATGACTCACACAGTTATGAAAACTAATAAATTGATGTTAAATTAGGAATTTTTAGTTATGTTATGTGTAACAGTAAATAACTCATGCAGAGGATGTTCAGCCTCATTGAGAAAGACCACACAGAGACAGGCCTAAGACCTCAGTGTTACAATAACTGCCTTTAACACAGTGGGTACAGTGAGGCCCTGGGAGAAGAATGCAGATCTAAGCTTAATGTAACTACTTTTGTGAGCTCAGTCAAGACTCATTGAAATAATATACATATACCCCACAATAGTTTGAGAAGTGGAAGAATACTGGTTGAAGCTACTCACCCATAGAGAAATGTGTTACGTGGCAACAAGTAGCAACAAATAAATGGCACAATATAAAACAACTGTAGACACAAAAAATGTTTGTATATGCTTTGAACTTTAAAAGTACATGAATCGTAATCTCAATCTGCAGGGTACTATTGGGAAGTAATGTGGAACCTTTATCTGGTGAAATTTAATATGAGTATTTAGGTCACTGAGTATATTGCTCTTGGAAGGAAATGCTGCAGTCATTTTGGGGCACTGGTTCATTATAAAGTAAGATTGTAATAAAAGAGCAATTCTAATCCCTGAATGGCATTTGGTTTTCATGTATTGTCATGAAATCTCTCCTCTTTTGTATGAGCTTCATAAGGTTTTCAATACATGTGCTTTCAATCTCCAAAACTTTTGGTCAAGTAAACTTATTTTCTAAATACCTTGGATGCTGCGTTTTTGTAACAATTGTGAAAGTAAAATAATGCAGAAAGATTCCTTTTGAACTCAGTCTTATCTATTACATAGATATTCCTTTTACATGGACTAATAGTGTTAAATCAATGAATACTATTTTAGAGAAAATTTACAAAGTAGTACAGAAGACATGATAATTCTATTCATTTAAATTTAATAACTATATATACATATACTGCAGTGGTTTGAGTGTAAAAGGTTCTCATAGATTCGTGTATTTGAATTCTTACCCAAAGGGAGTTGTACTATTAGGTGTGGCCATGTCAGAGGAAGTATATCACTGTGTAACAGGCTTTGAGGTCATATGCTCAAGATACATCCAGTGTGGAACATAGTCTTTTTCTGCTGCCTTCTGTTCAAGAAAAAGAATGTTTAGCTCCTTCTCTAGCACCATGTCAGCCTGCATGCTGCTGTGCTCTCCGTGATTATGATAATGGAGTAAACCTCTAAAACTGGAAGCCAGCCCCAATGAAATGTTTTATTTTATAAGATTGCCATAGTCATAGTGTCTCTTCACTGCAATAGAAAACCTAAGACAGAAGTGTGTAAATATACCCCCAATTCTGATTATTGTTTGCATTATTTGATCTTTTGTCTATGAAATAATGTGTCCCACCCAACACTTGCCCTCAACTCTATATGTCTGATTCTGTTTAACCACAACATTTTCACAACATTTTATTTCTGACTTCATAGTAATATGTGTAAAGTAAGGAGAAACAAAGATCTACTTATGACACAAAACAGAAGGGAAAAAGGGCCCAGAAAGGATTTTTTTTTTTTTAGGATTTCAGAGGAATGTTATTATAGAAACACCTAAAGCAACTCTAAAAGAGCTGAAAGACAACATTTTGAGGTTGAGAACAAAGATTATAGAAAATGTTATGTGAAAAATTAGTATTGTGTTAGCTGACCTGGTGGTCCCTGATGGTAGTAGGTCTCTGGGGTTGTAGAGTAAAGTTGGTGCTCCCAGATGAAAGCAATCTTCTAGTTTTCCTGGGTGGCAGTAGGCCTCCGAATATGAAGGGAGAACTGGTAAGCTCTCATGGCTGCAGGTCTCAGAGATTGCAGGTGGAGATGGGGCCTGGTAGTCCTTGATGGCTGCTTATCTCTGATGGTCACTGATGGGTGTCATTCTCTTCAGCTCCCTGATGGCTGACAGTCTTGGACTCACAGAGACTGAGTCATCAATTGAAGAACATGCAATGACTAGACCTAGGCCCACAAATCAGATGTGACTGATGGGTAACCTGGTCTCCTAGCAACAAGGGGAGTGTGGGTCATATATGACATGGACTCGATTGCCTGCTTTTGGATCACTTTACCCAAGCTGGGCAGCCTTGTCTGGTCCCAATAGAAGAGAATTATTAAGTCTTGATACACCTCAATACGTCTGGGTGTGTCTGTAAGGGGGAGGATTTATGCCTTTTCTGAGAAGGGGTAGGGGGAAGGAGGTAGAAATATAGGGCCGGAAGGAGAGGAGGAAAGGGGCTGTGATTGGGACGTAAAATTAATAAATGAATAAATTTATATAAAAAAACAAAAATCACAAAAATGAGTATGATTTGGGTGACTTATGGAAGAATAATATCATGCCTACACTTATTTCCTATTATCTGTTGAACAAACTCAATTTTTTTTTTCTCAAGATCCCTAAAAGCTTTAAGTCACTGATTCTCAACGTTTTGGTTGTTACCCCATTTAGGGTGGCAAATCAGATATCCTGCATATCAGATATTTACATTATGATTTATAATAGTAACAAAATTACACTTAGGAAGTAGCAACAAAATAATTTTATGGTTGGAGATCACCCCACCATGAGGAACTATACTAAAGGGCCACAGCTTTTAAAAGGTTGAGAAGCACTGCTTTAAGTGGTATACATTCTTTTTGACTGTTTTCTCATGTTATATTATTTGCTCTTATATAATACTTACCTTACACAAGCTGATTTGTAATCTTTGGGGTGTCCAAATGTTTCTTATATGAGTCAAAACATATTCTGCTTTTTTTCTGCTTAGAATGCTAATGACAATACATTTTCCAGTCCTCAGATTAATATAGAACTGACTCAAGGAAGGTTACCTAAGCATCTCCAAATCACAGCCTAAATTGATGCTTCTCTACTCTCTCACAGTTGTTATTATCTGTTCTTTAAGAAGAACAACAGTTTAAAATGGACTATGCTGTAGGATTAGTAACACCTGTCTTTTGCCAGTAGACAACAGTATCAACAAGAATAGGAATATGTCTACTTAGATTTACTACCTTTCCTTTCCCAGTATATAGGACTCCATAGATCCACATTAGGTTCTCTGTAATTTTCTCCTTGGTCAAAGTATAAATGATAGACTTAAGGCATATACGGGGAGTCTATTTTCTTTATATGAAGAGAAATTACTTACGTTTACTCTGTTATTTTTTAGGTTTCTTATTATTTTTTTAATTTTTATTATTAGTTACAATTTATTAACTCTGTATCTCAGCTGTATCCTGCTCCCACATTCCCCCCCAATCCCACCTTCCCTCCCTCATCTCCTCCCTGCCCCTTTCCAAGTCCACTGATAGGGGAGGACCTTCTCCCCTTTCATCTGACCCTATTTTATCAGGTGTCTTCAGGACTGGCTGCAAAGTCCTCCTCTGTGGCCTAGCAGGACTGCTCTTCCCTTGGGGGGTGGGGAGGTCAAAGACCCTGCCATTGGGTCCCTGTCAGAAATAGTCCCTGTTCTCTTTACTAGGGAAAACCAATTGATTACTGAGCTACCATAGGCTACATCTGAGCAAAGGTTCTACGTTATATCCACACATGGTCCTTAGTGGAATATCAGTCTCAGAAAAGACCCTTGTGCCCAGATATATTTTGTCCTTGTGGAGCTCCTATCCTCTCCACATACTAACTCTTGCTTCTTTCATATGATTCCCTGCACTCTGTGGAAAGTTTGCTTATGAGTCTTACTATCTGCTTTGATACATTGCTAGGTAGAGTCTTTCAGAGGCCTTCTATGGTAGGCTCCTGTCCTGTTACTTGTTTTCTCCTAGGTCCAATGCACATCCCATTTGTCTTTGTAAGTGAGGATTGATCATCTTACCCCGGGCCCTCTTTCTTGTTTATCTTCTTTAGGTGTATAGATTTCATTATGTTTATCATATTTTACAGGTCTATATAAGTGACTATATACCATGTGTGTCTTTCTTTTTCTGGGATACCTCACTCAAAATGATCTTTTCTAGATACCACCATTTGCCTGCAAATTTCATGATTTCCTCCTTTTTGATTGCTGAGTAGTATTCCATTGTGTAAAAATACCACAATTTCTGTATCCACTCCTCCGTTGATGTACATCTGGGTTCTTTCCAGCATCTGGCTATTACAAATAAAGCTGCTACGAACATGGTTGAGCAAATATCCTTGTTGTGTACTTGAGCGAATTTTGGGTATATGCCTAGCAGTGGTATAGCTGGGTCTTGAGGAAGCACTATTCTTAATTGTCTGAGAAAGCTCCAGATTGACTTCCAAAGTGGTTTTACCAGTTTACATTCCCACCAGCAATGGAGGAGGGTTCCTCGTTCCTCTTTCTCTATAACCTCTCCAGCATGTGTTGTCATTTGACTTTTTTATTTTAGCCATTTTGATAGGTGTGAGGTGAAATCTCAGGGTCGTTTTGATTTGCATCTCCCTGATGGCTAAGGATGTTGAGCATTGCTTTAACTGTTTCTCTGCCAAGTGGGTCAAAGACTTCAACATAAAACCAGATACTCTAAGTCGGTTAGAAGAAAAAGTGGGGAAGAGCCTAGAACCCATTGGCACAGGAGACAACTTCCTGAACAGAACACCAACAGCACAGGCTCTAAGAGCAACAATCAATAAATGGGACCTCATGAAACTGAAAGGCTTCTGTAAAGCAAAAGATACTGTCCTCAGAATAAAACGACAGCCTACAGACTGAGAAAGGATCTTCACCAACCCTATATCTGACAGAGGGCTGATATGCAAAATATATAAAGAACTAAAGAAGTTAAAAAACAAAAAATCAAGTAATCCAATTAAAAAATGGGGTACGGAGCTAAACAGAGAATTCTCTGTAGAGGAATATAGAATGTTTACTGTGTTATACGGAAATAGTAAGGAACAATTTCCAAATTTTCATGTGAAATGTCCTTCTTCATTACTGGGATTGAACTTAGGGCTTTACGCATGCTAGACAAATGTTCTACAATGTAGCTGTACTTCCAGCCCTAGAATGCCTTTTATGTTGTGTTTATAACAGGCTATCCAGATAATCATTATCATGTAGTAGCAACTATTAATATGTTTAATTGTAAAATCTTCTTATGGTCACTATTAAGCATGTGTTTCCAAAGCACTGAATGCTTTAGGTACTTCAATATAAATTAATAGTTACCCATAAGCCAATCATCATAATAATTTACTTAAAAGGTTATGATGATGAATCCAGAAAGTTAGAGAGAAGTTTAAGTGCATTTAAATGCCAAGAGAACATTCCCAATTGTTCTAAACTCTTTTCACATTCTTTTATTTTTTTCAGGTGTAATTTCATCTCTCAAACAGAAATCATGGTACATTTTGAAATCAATTTTTCCCTTTTACAACAACTAGGACAGTTAAAAAGTACCAGAAAGTAATATTCCTGAAAGCATTTCTAATATAAAGACAAACATTAGCAGTTCTTCAAAGAAAGGCACTACATTATCTTTATGAGGGAACAAATTACTGTTATTGCCATATTTGTTTATGTATATCAATATCAAATGCAAGTGAATTTCATATAAAGACCAGAGTAACATTCTCTCAACTGTCTATAATTTTTAATTTAAGCAGTTATTTGAATTCATTATAGTAATAATACAAATGAATTACTACTGCACCCTGTTGGGAAGACTTGGTTTCTGAAAGTTATGATTAATCTGCATTAGGATTACATTTTATTTTGAGAAAAAGGTGCAGAGGCATTGATAAATCTTTAATGATATTTAATACGAATATACTCTTCATTAAGAAATGCTTGCTGTATGTAATATGAATTTATTTGCTGCAATCCCCTTCAATTTTTTATACATTTCATTTCTCTTTGCCATACTGGTTGCAGAAGATCCATTCAGATACTAAGTGGGAATAAGTAAGGAGAAGACATTAATTGACTTACCAATTGTTCTCTTTAACCTTACTAGAGTCTGTAAGAAAAAAAAATCTTTATTTGACTGTTGTGAATAATTGGATCCAGAATTCTGACTTCCAACTGCTCATTTCCAGGCTCTAGTGAGCTTCCTTCAACATGGAATGTGACTGCTTTTATCAGCAAAGCCCATAGCTGGCCAGAAATGGGCACTTCCCTGTAACAAACTGGTGCATACAGGTTTTACAGACCTGTTTATGGAAGCTGTTTGGGAGAATCATTAAGCTACCATTTGTTTTCCAGCCAATTCAGTCAGAAGTTAAAGTGCTAGCAGCATTCATAACCTTTGGAAACTGATTTCTGCATGGCATGGTTATCAGTAACAATAGAAATAATGGTTCACCACAAGAAATATATATTGAAAGTACACCTTTGAAAATACCCTCCCATTAGCCAAACAACCAAACAAAACTATCTCATTTCAGATGGTACACATTGATTTTCTTTATGTAATTGTTTTTGACTTTAGTCTTTTGACATTATTGTATTTATGTTTTTACTTGTAAATGTACTTAGAAACTAGATTGAAATAAGTGAATTTTCTATTGTGGATTCTTATCACAAAATGAAACCTCTGGATTAAATGTACTTTTTGATCACTTACCTCTGATGATGCAGCCTTGCCAGGCCAAAGAGGAAAAGGGTCCAAGCTGTCCTGATGAGACTTGATAAGCAATGGGCAGATGACAAAGGAGGAGAACTCCCCCTTTCAGTGGACTAGGGTAGAGGGAAAGAGGGATGGAAGATGGGACTGGGAGGAGTTGAGGACAGGGACTTCTACCTGGATATGTAATGAATAAATTGTAAAAAAAGATCTAATAAAATTTTAAATTTTAAAAATAACTCAAGTAACAGCACATGCTGGAGAGGATATGGACAAGTGGAACTCTCCACCATTGTTGGTAAGAATGTAAACATTACAATCATTTTATAAATCAATCTGGTGTTGTCTCAGAAAAGTGGGAATAGTGTTACCTCAAGACCCAGCTTTACCTCTCTTGGGCATATATTCTAAAGATGTTCAACCACACAACAAAGACATTTGTTCAGTTATCTTCACAGCAGCTTTATTCATAACAGCCAGAATCTGGAGAACAACTAGATGACCATCAACTGAGGAATGGATACAGAAATTGTGTTATACTTACACAATGGAATACTACTTAGCAATTAAAAACAAGGAAATCATGAAATTTGCAGGCAAATGGATGGACCTAGAAAAGATCATCTTTAGTGAGGTAACCAAGAAGCAGAAAGACACACATGCTATATATTCACTTATAAGTGAACATAAGACATTTAATATAGGAAAAACATTATAAAATCTATAATCCTAAAGAAGCTAATGAACAAGGAAGATCCTAGTGAAGAGGCTCTTAATCCTCTCAGAAGGGCAAGCAGGATAGAGATTGGAGTGGGAGTAGACAGGGAACAGGATGGGAGCCTTCCACAGAGGGCCTCTGAAAGACTGACTACCCATGAGGGTAAGCAGATGCTGAGACTCATAGCCAAACTTTTGGCAGAGTGCAGGAAATATTATGGAAGAAAGGGCCATAGAAAGACCTGGATGGGACAGGAGTTCCCACAATGAGACCAACAGAGTCAAAAACTCTGGGCTCAGGGGTCCTGCAGAGACTTATGTGTCAACCCAGGACCAGGAATAGAGAGGACTTAGACTTCCTGCTCAGATGTAGCCAATTGGCAGCTCAGTCTCCTTGTGGATACCTGAGTAAGGCGAGTAGGGGCTGCCTCTGTCGTGAACTATGTTACCTCATCTTTGTTCACTTACACTTGGTGATGCAGCCTTACCATAACACAGAGAAACAGGATCCAGGCAGTAATGATGAGATTTGATAAGCTATTGGCAGACAGCAGAGGAGAACTCTCCCTTTCAGTGGACTAAGGGAAAAGGATAGGGGCAAGAAGGTGGGAGGGTGGGAATGGGAAAGGTTGGGGGAAGGGGCTTCAATCAAAACATATATAGTGAATAAGTTGCAAAAAAAAGGAAAAAAAATTCAAAGGCAGATGATCCATGTATTATTCTCAAAGATACAGTTGTTGTAGTACATGATTTAGTACAGTTGTTCTAGCCTTTGAAATATGCTTGTTTGATTAGTGAATTGTTCCCTAATCTTTGAAAGTCTCTTAGCTCCCTTAAGTCTCAGCATCTTTGCTATTCATGATGCTGGCACAATTCCTGAAATATAGTAGATACTCCAAAAAGACTAGCTGAATTTAATTCATGTATTTACAGTAGTTTTAGAAATAAACATAAAGGTGAATGAGTGCATCTGTATGTGTCTGTGTTAAAGCCATATATTTTCCCTCTTTTCTTTCATTGAAAATTATTTCCTTTTCTCATACAGTATAACCTGATTATAGTTTTCCCTGCCTCTACTCGTCACAGTTTCTCCCCACCTCCCCTATCCTCCAGATCCACTGTTTTTCATTAGAAAAGACTAGGCTTCTAAAAAATAACCAAAAAGGACAATATAAAATATAAAAAAGATGAAGCAAAAACATCACATGGCAACCCAACAGGAAGAAAAGAGTCCCAAAATCAGGCAAGATAGTCAGAGATCCACTAGCTCTCACAGTCAGGATTTTTATAAAAATACTAAGCTAATAGCTGTAACCTATATGCCAAGAGCCTTGTGCAGACCGTCATAGGCCCTGTGCTTGGTGCTTCTGTCTCTAAACTCTGATGGGACTTGCTTAGTTGATTCAGAGGGCTTTAATTTCCTACTGTCTTCTATCCCATCTTCCTCATATATTCTTTACACCCCTCCACATTCAGTGGGATTCCTTTAGCTCTGAGGGCAGTGTTTTGACTGTGATATTTAGTCTCTGGATCTTGGTGTCAGGTACTGGTCCCTTCTTATTGAGTGGGCTATGTCAAATCAAATATTGATTGGCTACTCCCACAAGTTTTGTGCAACCATTGTCCCTGCACATTTTGCAGGCAGGACAGATCGTAGGTCAAAGATTTTTGAGACCGCGTTACTGCTTACATTTCCCTTCTAATAGCCTGCAGAGTACCTTCCCACACTAAAAAGACAAGATCATAGAGGTGAAGACACCAGTTTGAGTTTTTCATGTTCTGTGAATTACATTGGTGGTGTGCGTGGCAATGGGGCCTTGCTGTCAGTATGTGAAGTGCAACCTTTTATCTTATCAACTTCCTGGGCTGTTTGTGGATTTCCAAGGGACCCTCTTGGCCAACAAATCAATTAATTTCAACTTAGTCTTGCTACTGGAATCCTTGCCTGGCTATAAAGAATAGCTATTTGAGACTCTATCCCTCATTCCTATGAGTTCTCATTAGGATCACCTTCATAGATTTCAGGAAGGTTCCACTCCACTAGGTTTCCCAATTCCTACTGTCTCCTCACTCTCTTCCATCACCCCATCTCAACCCCATCTTCACCCCATCTGATCCCCCACTCTTATGGGCATGCCCCCAGTCTGTTCATAAAATTTATTCTAAACTAAAGAAGTTGAAAAGCAACAAACCAAGTAATCCACTTAAAAAATGGGGAACAGAGCTAAACAGAGAACTCTCTGTAGAGGAATATCGAATGGCAGAGAAGCATTTAAAGAAATGCTCAACATCATTAGCCATTAGAGAAATGCAAATCAAAACAACCCTGAGATTTCACCTTACACCCATGAGAATGGCCAAGACCAAAAACTCAAGTGACAACACATGCTGGAGAGGTTGTGGAGAAAGGGGAACCCTTCTCCACTGCTGGTGGGAATGTAAACTTGTACAACCACTCTGGAAATCAATCTGGCGCCTTCTCAGACAACTAGGAATAGCGCTTCCTCAAGATCCAGCCATACCGCTCCTAGGCATATATCCAAAAGAGGCTCAAGTACACAATAAGGACATTTGCTCAACCATGTTTTTAGTAGCTTTATTTGTAATAGCCAGAAGCTGGAAATAGCCCAGATGCCCCTCAACTGAAGAATGGATGCAGAAATTGTGGTACATCTATACAAAGGAGTACTACTCAGCAATGAAAAAGAAGGAAATCATGAAATTTGCAGGTAAATGGTGGGACCTGGAAAAGATCATCCTGAGTGAGTTGTCCCAGAAGCAAAAAGACACACATGGTATATACTCACTCATATAAACATACAACATAGGATAAACCCACTAAAATCAGTACATCTAAACTAAACAAAAGAGAGGACCCTAACAAAAACACTCAATCCCCATCCTGAAAGGCAAATAGGATGGACATCAGAAGAAATAGAAAACAGGAAACAACCTAGGAACCTGCCACAGAGGGCCTCTGAAAGGCTCTGCCCTGCAGAATATCAAAGCAGATGCTGAGCCTGATGGCCAACTGATGGGCAGAGCGAATGGAATTTTATGTAAGAAGTGGGAAATAGCAAGAGCTGGAGAGGACAGGAACTCCACAAGGAGAGCAACAGAACAAGAAAATTTGAATACAGGGAACTTCCCAGAGACTCTTACTCCAACCAAGGACTATTCATGGAGATAACCTAGAACCCCTGCACAGATGTAGCCCATGGCAGTTTAGTGTCCAAGTGGGTTACATAGTGATGGGAAGAGGGACTGCCTCTGACATAAACTGATTGGCCTGCTCTTTGATCACCTCCCCCTGGGGGAGGGGCAGCCTTACCAGGCCACAGAAGAAGACAATGCAGCCATTCCTGATGTGATCTGATAGACTAAGATCAGAAGGAAGGAGAAGAGGACCTCCCCTATCAGTGGACTTGGGGAGGAGCATGCATGCAGAAAGGGGAAGAAGGGTGGGATCGGGAGGGGAGGAGGGAGGTGCTTATGGGGGAATAAAAAATGAATAAAGTGTAATTAATAATAATAATAAAAAAGAAAAAAATTATTCTATTTCCTCCTCCAAGGGAGATTGATGCATCTTTCCTGGATCACTCTGCTTTACTTAACCTCTCTGGGTGTATAGATTGTAGCTTGGTTATAATTTACTTAATAGAAAATGTACCCTTATAAGTGAATACATGCCATACTTATCTTTCTGGGTCTGGCTGCCTCACTTGAGAGGTTATTTTCCAGTTCTATCCATTTCCCTGCAAATTTCATGATGCCATCCTTTATATAGCTGAGTAATACTCTATTTGTGTAAATGTACCACAATTTCTTTATCAGTTCTTCTGATGAGGAATAGCTAGGTTGTTTTTAGTTTCTGCCTATTATGAATAAAACAGCAAAGAACATGACTGAGCAAATGTCCTTGTGGTAGGATAATACATCCTTTGTGTATAAAACATACAAGAGTACTATAGCTGGGTCTTGAGGTAGGTCTATTTCCAACTTTCTAAGGAACCGTCATATTGATTTTCATAGTTGCTGTACAAATTTTCACTCTCATTAGCAATGGTTGAGTACTCTCCTTGCTCCACACCCTCAAAAGCATAAACTCTCACTTATATTTTTGATCTTTTCCATTCTGACAAGAATAAAGTGGGATGTCAGAGTCATTAATGTTAAATATTTCTTTAAGTGTTTCTCAGCTATTGGAGATACTTCTATTGAAAATTCTCTGTTTATATCTGTACCCAATTTTTAAAAATTGGATTATTTGTGGTTTTGATTTCTAGTTTCTGGAATTATTTAGAGATTTTTGTATATTAATTCTCTATCCAATATGGAGTTGGTGAAACTCTTTTTCCATTCTGTAGGCTACATTTTGTCCCTTTGATGGTGTCCTTTACCTTACAGAAGCTTTTCAGTTTCATAAGGATCCACTAATTAACCATTGATATTAGTGTTTGCACTATCCCTGTTTTGCTCAGAAAGTCTTCTCTTGTACCATTGTGTTCAAGTCTATTCTCCAGTTTCTCTTCTATTAGTTCCATGTATCTGGTTTTGTGTTGAGATCTTTAATCCACTTGGACTTGTGTTTTGTGTAAGGCAATACATATGGGTCTATTTGCATTCTTCTACATAAAGAAATCCAGTTTGACCAGCATCATTTATTGAAGATACTGTTTTTCTTGCAGTGTGTATTTCTGGCTCTTTATAAAAAAATCAGGTAGCCATATGTGTGTGGATTTATCTGTATCTTCAGTTCTATTCCATTGAACAATATGTTCGGTTTATGGCACTCCCATGCAGGCTTTATTATTATAGCTCTCTATTACAACTTAAAATATGGAGTGGCAAAATCTCCAGCAGTTCATTTATTATTCAGGATTGTCTTTGCTATCCTGTATTTTTTCCTTTTGAAGTTGAATGTAACCAAATGTGTGTATATCTACCAAACACACAGATATATACATACATATATATATATATACATGTATATATATATACATATATATGTATACATATATATATGTATATATATATACATACATATTGAAAGAAAGAAACCACATGATCATCTCATTATATGTAGAAAAGACATTTTATTGTACAAGATTGTTTTGGATATTCTGTTTTTATTCTATATGAAGATAATATTGTTTTTTCAAGGCCTGTAAACAATTGTGTTGGTATTTTGATGGGGATTGGGTTGAATCTGTAGATTGCTTTTGGTAAGATGTACATTTTTACTGTTAATCCCACCAATACATGATTATGGAAGGTCTTGCCATCTTCTGATATCTTTTTTAATTTGTTTCCTGATAGACTTTGAATTTTTTAACATACGTATCTTTTTGGTTTATATTTAACTTGCTTGGTTCAGGTTACTTCCAAGACATTTTACATTGTTTATGGTTACTGTGAAGTGTACTGTTTCTCTGATTTCTTTTTTTAAATATGTTTGCTATTTGAATATAGACAGTCAACTCTTTTTTGAGTTATTCTTGTATCCAACCACTCTTTTGAATGTGTTTATCAGCCGTAGGAATTCTCTGATAGAATTTTGGGGGTTGCTTATATATACCATCATATCATTTGCAAATAATGATATTTTGACTTCTTCCTTTCCAATTTGAATCCCCTTGATCTCCTTTAGTTGTCTTATTGTCCTAGCTAAAACATCAAGTTCTATATTGAATTGATTTGGAGAGCGTGAACAGCCTTGTCTTGTCCCTGATTTTAGTGGGACAAGATTTTGCTTTAAGTTTCTCTTCCGTTAATTTGATGTTGGCTATTGGTTGGCTTTATATTGCCTTTATTATGTTTAGGTATGTGCCTTGAATCCCTGATCTTTCCAAGACACTGATGTTGTCAAAGGTTGTTCAGCTTCTAATGAAAGGATCATGTGTGGTTTTTTTTCTTTCAGTTTCATTATATGGTGGATTACATTTACTGAATTCATATGTTGAACTATTGATGCATCTATGAAATAGCACTTACTTGATAATTGTGGATGAATTTTTATGTGCTTTTAGATTTGCTTTGCACATATTTTTTTTTGAAATTTTATTTTTTTTCATCAATACACTTTATTCCTTCTGCATCCCCCCATAAGCCCCTCCCTCCTCCCCTCCCAGTCCCACCCTCCCTCCCCCCTCTGCTTGCATGCCACTCCCCAAGTCCACTAATAGGGGAGGTTCTCCTCTCCTTTCTGATCTTAATCTGACAGTTCACATCATTGGGTTACATAGTAATGTGAAGAGGGACTGCCTCTGACATAATCTGATTGGCCTGCTCTTTGATCACCTCCCTCTGGGGGGGAGCAGCCTTACCAGGCCATAGTAGAGGACAATGCAGCTTTGCACATATTTTATTGAGTATTTGTCCAACTATGTTCAGAAAGGAAATTGTTCAGTTTTTATGTGGTTTGGGTATCAAGGTAACTGTGGCCTTATAAAATGAATTTGGCAATATTCCCTCTGTTTCTATGTTGTGGAATAATTTGAGGAGTATTAGTATTCACTCCTCTTTAAAATTCTGGAAAAATTCTATACCAAAACCATCTGGCTCCGGGTTTTTATTGGTTGGGAGACTTTTGATGACTGCTTCTATTTCACTAGGTGTTATAGGTCTATGTATATCATTTATCTGATCTTTATTTAACTTTGGAAGTAATACTTATTGAAAAAATTATATATTTATTTTAGACTTTACAATTTGGGAGAGTACAGTTATTGTTGTTGTTTTTGTTTTTGTTTTTTTTGTTTTTCTTCTCATAGGATACATTCAGAAAACAGCTTCCTCTGCCTCTGTTCCTCACAGTTTCACCACCACCACCACTAAGTCCCCTCACTTCCAGATCCACTCCCAGACTCTGTTATCCCTTAAAAATTATCAGGCCTCCCAGGTACAGCAGCTGAAGAGGGCACTACAAGGTACAATAAGACCAAGAATAATCAGTCACATCAAAGCTGGGTGATGCAATCCAGTAGGAGGAAAAATGTCTCAAGAGCAGGCAAAAGAATCAGAAATACCTCCACTCCACTGTCAGGAGTCCACACAAAACACCAAAACAAGAACCATAACATGTATGCTGAGAATATATATGCAGACCAATGCAGACTCCCTGATTACTAATTCAGTCACTTTAATCCACATGAGCTTGCTTTTAGTGTTTCTGTTCAGAAGTCAGCTGTAATTCTAATAAGTTTGTCTTCATATACTACTTAGTCTGTTTCTTTTGTAGCTTTAAATATTTTTTTATTTTGTATTTTTACTGTTTTGATTATTATCAAAAATCATATATTTTTCAAAATTCCTAGCAAATTATTTGAACAATATGAACTAAACAAACAGATATTGTGTGTCTCATTGTGGTTGCTTATGCTGCCCTTTATATTGGACGTTCTGAAACTAGCAACTTATTGTTTCCTTGTCATGATTTCCACATTCAAAATGGAAATGCATTTCTCATGTGCAAAATATGAATACTCTATACTTTTTGTGGCATAAATATACCTAGGGTATCTTTACTGTTGAAGAAATGTTTTCTAAAATACACCTACAATAACAGGATATGGAACTACATAATATATGCATCAGTTCTTAGGAAAAGGGAGAATTATGGCACAGCCCTTTGTATTCTACTGTTAGGATAGGAAACAAATCTTTGAAAGTACTAAAAGAAGAGACATATATCAAATAAAGGAAGGAACAAAGTACAAAAGATTAAGAAAATGTGAGAGAAAAAGTAGTAGAAATGAAATGCTTTAATGATTAAATAGCTGAAAGGCCAGGAACTTGAGTCGCCTTGCATGAAATCTTTAGGTATCCATTGGGCCCTCCTCTAGGGTCTTAAAAATGAGATATTCATGTTTTTAAATCCTATATTCCCTTCCTATAACTGATGTGGTTACCCATCTTCTATTCTGCCAGAATTCCCTCTTTGATATTGGGAAACTCTTTGAAAACTTAATTACTAATAACAGAATTTCCTTAGATTCAAGAACATTTCCAGTCAATAAATTCACTGGTTAGGTACTTCTCTTACCCGTTTCAGAAAACAAAGGCATCAAAAAACATCAACTCTAAGGCAAGGGCTTGTAAGTTTTTGAGAGTTGTTTTCCACCTCCATAGATAAGGGTTTGGGTATCTCTTAATGTGGAGTCTTCAATTTTGTAAGTAATATAAAATAATTTTTAGTGCATGAAGACCTTGTTTGTCTTGAAGTAAGGAAGTAGGTTTTAGAAGTTTCATTTATTTACTGATGGCAAGACAGGTTTTAGATTCACTACTTCATTACAATGTTAAACAGCCCAGCAGAGAGACTACAGAGAACAGAGAACAGGTCCCTGCCCGCCCCACCTGAGTCTTGTCTTTCAGGTCCCTGTCTCACCCCGTTTCCCCCCCCACCCCCCTCCGACTTCATTTTATTTCGTTTCTTTGTTAACCGGGCCATGGGACAAGACTGGAGGTGCCTGTGTGTTGAGCAGCAAATTCCCAAATGATTGCATAAAGCTGAAAGTAGCTTTGAAAAAAACAGTTAAGTGTGCGCTTGATTCTTTACTCTCCCCAGCCCAAACTGTTAAGCTCCCAGTACTACCTCCCCTCAGTGACGTGATGGTCTATCAATGCTAGCTCTTTACAAATACCTGTATTGAAAGCCTGAAAGACGGGAAGACCTGGTGTTAAGATCTCCCCCTGGTGTCACCCTATGCTATCTCTTTTATGGAAACTAAAAGCTGTCCCTTTGCTTGGGAGTGCAAGGATCATTCAGCCTGGAAGCGGTCTGCTGGCAGCTGTTGCCACCCTGGGAGGAGAACAGCTGGAAGCTTTGATGAGCTGCAACATCAACTCTTCCGGTTAATTAGCACCAGCCACAGCTCCAAGCATACCTTACTGCAACCCCTAGTGGGCTTCCAAGGCAGCAATAGCTGGTCTTTCTGCCCAGTGTATTCTTGCAGAGGAAATTAAAAAGTATTCGTGCACACATGCATATTTACACACAACCTTCTTTCTCCACCCTCATTACCACCTTTGGGTCAAAGACAGCTCAGATCCCCGCGACTATCATTTATTTAGCTAGAGGCCCGGAGTCCCTGGGAACAAACAAACCTGGCTCACTAGCCCTGGTGTGCAATGCACCCAGTACCTCGATATTACTGGTGTGGATCTGGAGTGGTAGGGACTTGGGAGTCTGCAAAGACGCCTGTTCTTTTTCCAGTTGATGCTGCTCCCCTGGCTAAGCATTTGGTATCTCCCACGGTCTTGCTTTCTCTTGGAAGCCTGGAAGAAGGCAGCTATGGGTGTCGTCAGCGCCCTTCCCGGAACAGTAAAGGCTCCTTGGAGTCGGCGCCAAAGCCTCTCCACTTCAGCCACATCTGGTCCAGCAAAGCAGATGTTAGCATTTGGAGACTGCTTCCACTCAAGGCGCCCCAAAGTCTCCAGCATGCCCAGTCAGACTCTTAAGCCTCCCCAAGAGAGTTTCTGGGCGTGCAGATTCCACTTCTCCGCTTTTTCGAGGAAGCTGAGATGGGTGGGAAGGGAGGGGGGGATCCTAGGCTTGGGGCAGCGAACTGGGTTCGCTTGGGTTGGTATCCTCCTACCCATTTGGGTGAGAGACAGATCTGTTTGGGGAACCCTGAGGCCAGAGTGGCCAAACACAGTAAGATTAAGAGTGCTTTACACACACACACACACACAGAGAGAGAGAGAGAGAGAGAGAGAGAGAGAGAGAGAGAGAGGAAGGGAGACCTCTTCTATGAGGACTTTTGTCAGTGCTGACCTGTCCTCCTGCTGGCTTTTGATGCTCTGGGATTATACTGTCAATGGAAGGCAGTTTGGAATTGTTCTTTAACACCCCCCGACACACACACACACACACGCACATGAAAGCTTGTGCATATTCTAGTACCATAGTCACCTGCATGGCTTTTCTGAAAGGCAGGAAAAATAGGAAAAAAACAAAACAAAACAAAAAAAAAAAAAAACACCCTTGAGTTTATTTGTCTCTCACTAAAGTTACACTGGAAAGAGACTTCCAATTCTTTCTAAGTTGGTCCTGAAGCTTTACACATTGAAGGAGTGATGGAGAGTTTTAGGGCGTGTGTTCATGCTTTCTAGTCTCTCTCTCTCTCTGTGTGTGTGTGTGTGTGTGTGTGTGTGTGTGTGTATTCTCGCACAAGAGCGCGTGCCTTCTTGGGCATATAATGAATGGGAAACACTGTCCTGGGTTGATTCTAAGATTAACAAATACTCCTTCGAGGTCTCCATTCCATCTCCGGAGAAAATAATGATAAATGCTGGTAATGTGAGATCAGAAACTGTCCTAGTGTGGTATGAAATCTAAATTTTGTTTGCCCTTATAGCCTTTTGCTCCGGTACCCAGCTTTCTCCTGCCTTCTTTTCACCCTCAAACACTCCTGATCCTTTTCAGTTCTACTTCCCTTCCTCTGCCTGTTACCTGCTCTTTTAGCCCTCCTCCTCCCCCAGCTCCTCCCAGCACAACCCCCACCTCCCGGGGCTCAGCTGCGGCTAAAACCTGGATTCTTGGGGAAAAGAAAAAAAAAAAGGCGGGGGGGGGGGGAGTCTAGGCTGTGAAGCTGTCAAACCGGGCATGCTCAGTAGACAGGGCAGGTTTTTTGGTCTCGAGTAGCGGAGAAACATTTTTTGCACAACCGCGACTAGCCTTAGAGCGCGGCGGCGGCGGCCACAGCAACATCAGCCCAGCCATCAGCGGTGCAGACACTCGGCACCCTGGAGCGCAGCGAGCTCTGCTTCAGCCAGGAGTTCACCTCCCAGTACCTGGGAGGCTTAGCTTACCCCTTCTGATCTCGATTTCCCTCCGTGTCTCTCTCTTTCTGTCTCTCTTTCTCTCTTCCTCCCTCTGTCCTTCTCTCTCTCTCTTTCTCTCTCTCTCTCTCTCTCTCTCTCTCTCTCTCTCTCTCTCTCTCTCACACACACACACACATTCATCACACGTATACACGTTAGCTTGAAGGAAAAAAAAAATTAAAAAGACCCTGGAGCAAATACCCTCTTGGCAGCAGCGATCCTACTATACTAACCAGGTTCGGTTCCTGCCCCCAAGCGACCGCGGGCTCAGAGTGCTGCGGCCAGCTGGAGGAGAGAGATGCGGGTGCCGGAGCGGCAGCTCAAACAGTAATGTGGATTTACAGTCATTTTCCGCAGGAACCAGCAAAGACGCCCGAAGTCCAGTGCACTTGCAGCACCGGGCGGAGCTGAGCACCTGACAAGGAGGTGGAACGCACCTGAGGACACCACTTAAACTTGCGCCTGGACCAGGTAGGTCCGTTTCTTTTGGCTCTTACTTCCTTCCCGCTTGATCCTGCCTGCCTTCTGCCCCAAGGACTCTGGGGGAACTTCTCCCCTAGGATGCAATAGGATGCGGTTGCTGATGGTGACTCCTGATCTTGATATGCTGGTTGCGCTCGCTCTGGGACTCCTGAAGGAGGAAATAGAGCCTCTGCAACCTTTTCTCTTGGACTCCCTCTGCCCCAGGGATCTGGACCACTCAAGAGAGATGGGAGATTGGCCTTGTTATCAATTCAGGCTTCTAGCAGGCCCTAGGGACACTGTCCTTCGAAGGTTTGGTGGGTTTCCCAGTGACACTTTTGCCAACCAACTCCTTCAGTACTGTAAAGAGGGCGGCTCACCTCTGCTTTTGTGTAGACCAAGGCACTCTAACAAGTGGACCAAGATGTTTGGAATGGCAAGTGGGGAGTGTCCAAAAAGAAAGGAGACAATTACCTCCTTCATTCCTTTCACCCGGAGTGTCCACCAGGATTCTGCCACTCAGGGTCACCTCCTACCATCTCTCTAAAAAAAGATACCCAAGGGCCATAGAACCTGTTTGCTTCTGGATTGCTATTTCAACCTCACTCAGGGAGTTCGAGTTTTAGGGGAACACCAGGACTCTTATTGGGACCCCACCCAAATGTGTCCTCCTATATCCCAATCTGTTTCAAAGGAAATAATCATTACTGGGTACCCAGTGCTTCAGTAGCCATTGGCATTGGTTTTAACCATGCGCTCATCTGTGTGGGATTGTGTGTTTTTGCGTTTCATCCTGAAAACGTGGTGTCTGGAATCCAGAAATGGCCAGTACATCTGCTAAGAGCCAAGCACTGACAGGCATGCCTGGGGAAATATAACCTCAGCTTCTCCCATTCCGGGAACAGGCGTATTGCCAATTCAATTTTAAGATGCTTTGCCTAGAGGTGTGGAAAGAGCCTTAGCGCTACTTGGTGAGTGGATGTGCTAGCAGTCAGTAGCCTATTTAAACATTTCAGCAAATAGGGTGCAGCTGATTGTTTACAATTGCAGAGACAGCCGATCTCACTCCACTAGTGGATGTCCTCTCCACTTCAGTTTCACCACTGGGAGAGTAGGGGCGGGGGCCAGAGCTGGTTTGCAGCTAGTACTTGCCTTAGGCAGCTTTGGGTTTATCAGATAAGCATCACTGCCACTAGAGATATGCTAATATATTTTTAAAAAAAGAAAAGAAAAAGAAAACTCTAGCCCTTGAGTACAAAGCAATTGGTCAGAATATGTCTCAAACTTCACAAGGTTTTCTCAGCATACTAAACTAGTCGTGTATTTATAGTGGTCCAAGGAAACACACACAAAAAAGTTCCCAGTGTTTAGAAAAGAAATTAGATGTCATTTGAATGTAAAATCCGAAAGGAAAAGATTTACCCCAGTGAACTTTGATAGGTACCCTTAGATAAGCATTGAATTGATTGTATTTTCTCTAAGGATTACAGGCAGCTTCCCTGCATTTGAGATTGTTGTTCTATGATTATAATTAGCAAGCCAGGTACACTGCACTGTAAGCATCAATTGATACTTTAGTCTGTTCCATAAAGACATTGCAAATGTCTGCTCTATTGTACATTTGGCTGAGGAAAAAAAAATAAGCCCTCTCTACCTTCCTTCTCTGAAATCTTCTGACCTGTAGCAGAGGGTTTTGGAACAGTGTCAAGCAACAGCACAACCTAAAGAGAAAAGCTTCATTTTTAATGAAAAGACTATCCACAGCTTTAACTTCTGCTCAGTAATTATCCTGCACTTGTTTACTTGTTTACCCCCTCCCCTGTATTCTATATATCTCCAAATGTGTTTGTGTGTGGGGGGGGGGATGCTTTTGCATAAGGCTTCATATGACTCCTGAAGTAGGTACTGGAATAGCAAAATCCCCCCAAAATTAACATTTTGCCCAAATTTGTAAGACTTTCTAAATGATATGATGAATAATTTACTATTGCAAAGTTCTTAAATGGTAGTTAATGGTTTTCAAGCATGCCAAGATAAGGTTTCAAACTTTTGATGCTAATAAAATAAACGCATAATATGCATTTACAAAAGGGTTCCAGTCATTTCTAAAATGAACTTATGCTTTAGTTGCTAATTAAAATTTTTACAGGTTGTTCATCATAATTAAAAAAAAAACAGGTGTTTCTGTAAAACAACTATATAAAGGAATACTAGCAGCTTCATAATGACAATAACATAATTCACTTTCTAGAACAATGACAGAAATATAGGTAAAGTACTTGGGATCTGATGATATGGTGTTTGCTATTAAATCTAGGCCTCAGTTATGGATAAAGAATAAATAGGCATATCATTTGATAAATTATGGAGAGAGGCTTAAAGGAAAACATTGTTCTGTAGAATCATGGTGCTGTAATGATGGGTAAACTGAACACCCAAATATTCAAACATATTGGTATACTAAAAGGAAAATAATAGTGCATGGAATTATCAACTCACTTAAGGACCTAATTCAAAGTTTGGATGTCCTAAAAGTCTCAGGATTTGACTTCCAGTATCTTATGTGTAAGTAGCATCGACATGAACACAGCTTCCCTTATGATTACGATCATTGTATCTTTAGACAGCTTCTTACTGAAACAGAACAATATACCAGTCAGAATGATTTTGTGTGATACTGTTTTAAGTGATCTAACTATAAATTCTTATTTGATATCACTTTTAAAAACAAAAGCAATTGGAAGTTTATTTTCTGTGACAATCTTAAAACCTTGGAAGTGTTGAAAAATTTTAGTGACAACATAGCATTTTTTTTCTTTTACATTCTACCTTGGAGATAGGCTTTCAGAATTTATATAATATTTGCCTGAAGCTCGCTTTTCTTGTAAGTCTGTCAGTTTCCAATTTGAGTAAAGCTATTAACTCTTCAGTATACATTATGATTGATCATTTCCCTAAGGTTTCCATAAATATGTTAATCTATTAGTTATGAATATATTTGCTTATGAATGACTTGAGGTCAAGATAAGAATGGTATTTGATTAAAATGCAGTTCTTTTTAATTAAAATATTTCATCATATTGCTCATACTTGTTCCCCTCCACACACACACACACACGAGTAAATGTACACTACAAAAGATTTATGCAGGCACACACATGCACACACATTCACACACACACATATTTGGAAGGAATCTCGTGTGAACATCATTCACTGGCTAATTTTTTAAACTATATATTGTATATCTTAGCTTTCTGTGAATACTTTTCAAAGCTTTCAGTCATTGACCATTTAAAAAAAATCTGATTCAGGTTACTCTTGCAACTACAACAGATGAAATGATAAAAGATATTTCATTATGGAGACTTTTACAATTCTGACAACCAGCATATATCCATAACTTCAAACGTGAATGTCATCATGAAAATAAAAAGAACATAAATTTCAAAAATATTCACATAAGCAATAACTGATTTTATTCACCTGCAGATTCTGACTACTCGGTTAGATCACCCTTTTTAATGGAGATTAAGCTTATTTTTCCTTCTTTTAAGAAATAAAACATCCTTTTTACTGAATATAATATTTAGCCACTGTTTAGGAAAATCACATTAATGCATGAATCACCTGGTGCAATATATTATTTATATTTTTTGTCTCTTTCTTTCTCTTGAATCCTGTTAAAGCAAAGGAAAGTGAATACCAAACAGCACCATGCACAGTTAGATCAGGTGAATGCTATAAAAGGTTTCACACAGATTTTGATTATTTGAACCTTGAAGGTTCAAACACAGCTGTTTGTTCAGCATCAGTGTTGTATTATGTAGCTTATATTATGTATAGTAATATAGCTTGCTACACTTGATCTGGTATGATTAAGCAAAGCCAAAGATATTGCCTACATTTAAAACTCATGGAAAATTGAACTGAGTATATTGGAATGTGGTAGTATAAATTGAAAATTCTTGTAAAATGTCCATGTTCATTTATTTGCTAGTATTTACATATATAATTTAAGCAAATTAATTTTATTTATTGATATCATGCAAACTTAGAGTTAATGAGGATCACTGAGACTTTTAAAATAGCAATATTTATGAAAAATTAAAATTATTAAAACATTATGTTACTTTAGTACTTATTTCTAGACCTGAAAGTATAATGTTGGATGATTTACAACTTTGAAAAATATTCTGAATTTTACTTCATACATTTGGTTTTGTTAAACAATAGCATATGGTAAAATGTGCATACATGCCAAATAACCACTACCTTCCGGATGATGTCTTTAATGTGATGTAATGATTCTGAAATATTGGGTTTTTTTTCTTTCCTATCCTACTTTAACTATAAGAATAAAGTTAATTAGAAATCAGTGTATCCATATGTATTAAGAATATTTTTTTTCAGATTAGTGGCTCACCATTAGGAAGCTATTTCTCTGGAGCCTTCCTATTTGTATTTCTCACAGATCAGTAACATGATTAATATCTTTTCTCGGTACTTATGATTCTATTTCAGTCTTTAGGTATGCATGCAATGTCCCAAAAGCCAATGGTTTTGGAACAATTCAGACTTAACTTCTGATTGATCTAGGCAATGTTTCACTCAGTGTCTTAGTATTTTCTGGAGTCATTTAGCAGGATGTGAACCATTAATATCAATGCAAGAAAAGAAAACAAGTAAAACTCAAATATATGTGTAAAATATTTAAGACCTTATAAGAAACACAATAAACCTAGTGTCGTTCTACAGCCTTCTACGAATTATATGAGATACCACTGGCATTCCCCAACTAATACAAAACCAATAATGTACTAACTGGTCTTTTCAAGGGGCCAGAAAATGGAAAAATTTAACTTCAATCTATATTTCTAAACCACCCCACAGTGATTTATCTGTTGAAAAATTAACTTAACTGGTTTGATATGTTAGCTTCTTATGATTTCCTATACCTCATTTCCCAAGAGTCCTTCTACTGCCATGGGAACTAGATGGGACAGATAGCTGAGAATCACTCATTCAGGACAGAAACCTCCATTTTAATTTTTGTCAGCCTGTTGATACCTGAAATTACTGTAAAGGATGGAGAATTGAATTTGTCAGAAATAAATTATTAAGTAGAGAAAAACTTCAGCCATTTTTTCTTAAGAATTTACTTGTAAACCAATTCTGTTCTTACTCAAGCAGTTCTCTTAAAATAGTCACAAAATTGAGGTTTGATTTTTACATTCTCCTTGGTATTCATGTAGTCTACAAAACATTTTTGTTCTAATACAACATTCATGGCTGTAAAATAGTTTTGTAATAACTACTACTTTGAAAAATATGTTCTTTCAAATTATGATTCTGTAGACTTTGAAAAACCCTACTTAATGATCACAGTAAAAAAAAAAAATACAAGCAATGCTTTAATTTTCCAGTAAATGCATTACCATTACCCTTATTTCCCTTTTTAAATAGAAAAGAAATTCTGTTAAAATATCTGTACCCCATTTTTTTTATTAGAGAACAAATGTATTTGAATGCATTTATTTGAGATTTGTCAGAGTCATTTTACCCATCACTATAATGCATACTGATTGTTTTAAATTTAATCAACCAAGATGTCACTTGATAAGTAGTCAACAATGAGAAAATTGCTTTTTAATGTTTCTCATATTTTGTTGTAAGATTTTTGTGGCTGATTATGACTTATGAAATTGAATTTTAGAGTCACAGTGTCTAATATGAGCTGAACTGAAACTCATGCTGTCTTTTGCAATGGCAGCTTTAGGTTCTGAGACTCTAATGGGTTTTATTGTGAATTATGGTTTCAAACATTTTCTTTATATTATGGCTGATATAAAGCAATTCTTCAGCGATCATTTTTATAATAAAAAAGGAATATTTGTGTGAAATAGAAAGGTCAGAAAGTCCTTTATGTTTAAAATGAAGATATTTCAACATAGAAATTTCCTAGACAAAAGTATGAATGGTAGGGCATTTATTTAAAATTTCAGAAAAACAGATATTTATCCTTTTATACTATTAGGGATATTAGTATCTTGTTGCTGAATTTTGAATTGCATACACTTTATTAGTTGTTTTGTTGTGATTTGCTAGTTTAAGCTATAGATTTTACAACAACAAAAATTAGGTCACTCATTACTGTTGAATATGCATTGTTCAGTGAACAATTGAATCTTTTTTATCATGTTGATTTTCTCTAAATTTTATGCAAATAGTTCACATTTAGAAAAATAATGAAATAGTATGTTATCTGCGTGGCTCAAAATACCTGATAAATCAAATTTTGTTGTTTAGTCAAATGCTTAGTTTGGAGGAGTTATAGCCTTCATTTCTCTTTTTAGAGTATAATATACTTACTATTCAGTTGTTTTCCTATTTAGATGAAATATATTATAAATATTTAGCATGCTGATCCAGATATAACCACTCTCAGTAAAATTCAACTATGGTTATATTAAAGGAATTACTTTTATTTTCTTTTTGGGGAATTAGCTTAGTGTTTTTAGCTGCTTATATGAATGGGGGTTTGTATATTGGCCCAAAGAAAAGTAAATGACTCCCTGTTTGCATACTTTAGGGAAAATCTTATTACTGGCTAAGGTCAAAGAGAAAATTTTCCAGTTGCATGGTTTTCATAATTGGTGGGTTCTAAATGTGTCTATTATATCTAATATCTCTATCTGGTTAAGACACTTGTCAAAGAGAAGTTGCCAGATTAGGTGGACAATTGGTTTATTAGATATCAACCTTCCTCCATCCCAGATGCAAGCAGACAGTAAAAAAATTAAAAAATAAAATAAAATAAAAACCTCTTTCATTGTTCAGCTAAAGTAGAAAAAAAAACATACTACAGATGGCCCATCTCAATTATCCAGATTTTTTTTTTCAGGTACAATGTCCCAAGTGATGATTAATTAAGGAAAGTTATTGATAATGAACTCATCTTATGCTATACATCCTTTGCACCCATGTTGATGCCTTATTAAAGGTGTCTCAATCTTGCTAATTACCACCTATGTTTAAATATAGAGGTGTATAAGTGCACTACAATCACAAAGTGTGTGTGTGTGTGTGTGTGTGTGTGTGTGTGTGTGGCAGGGGCATATGTGTGTTGATGTGTAAAAATGAGATTGCTTTTTTAAATGTAAATGTTCAGTTTCACACTAACTTCACAAGCATTGTTTATAAAAACATCACTATTCCCTCTGTTTACTATATATTTGAAAATAATATGCTTCTATGTCTGAGACTACATCTGGAAAGCTTTAAGCAATATAGGGCAACATTGACAGAATTCCTAGGAAAATCAAATAGTTATTTCTGAGAAAATAGCCTTAATTTTGCTAATGAGATCTCCAAGAAAGAGGGCTATGAAATTAAGTAGGAACTGTAACGACACACAAATTCTCTGGATTTTTATTAATTTCTTCGTATATTTATGTGTGTGCACATGTAAGCTTACACATACGCCATTTGGGAAGGTAAGAAGACAAAGTGAAATAACCAGATTTCTAGTTGCAACATGTGGATACTGGAAATTGAACTCAGGACATTGGGTATGATGATAAGTGCTTTTACCCATGAGCCATCTTGCCAGCCCTGGATTTGTATTTTTTATAGAAGGTTTGCTTTGAGCATACTTCAATAAAATTGCTAGTTTTGAATCTCTCATGTTTATTATAATAAGATCTCAACACTTGGCTGTGATACCATTTAAATTTGGTTTGGAATCCATGACGCTTTAACACAAGCAGCTACTTTACTTTTATTTACTTATTTTTGTCCTTTATTTTTCCTTTATTCCTTTTTGAAAAATTGTTTTGACAACTTGTGAAAGCAAAGCAATTTAAATGTAAACATTTAGAATACAGTACAAAGGAAATATTTTAGTGGTTAATTTATCACAAGGGGAATTTCCACACTATTTTAAAATATGGAATACAACATACTTAAGAACACACATAAAATATAATGAGAGATTACTGGTCCCACACAAACAGTAAAAATACTAGGTAGGACTTGTTTGCTGAAGGAGCAGAACAGTATAATCAATATTTACACAGGATTTAGAAACAGTAGGCTTTATACTTTCATGCATTTCCTCTAAAGAAACTACATATATCTGAAAGATGCTCAGCCATACAACAAGGACACTTGCTCAACTCTGTTTATAGTAGCTTTATTCATATTAGTCAGAATCTGGAAACAACCTAGATGTCTTTCAGTTGAAGAATGGATACAGAAATTGTGGTACAATTACACAATGGAATACTACTCAGCAATTAAAAACAAGAAAATCATAAAATTTGTAGGCAAATTGATAGAACTAGAAAAGATCATATTGAGTGAGGCAACCCAGAAGTAGAAAGACAGACATAGTATATACTCACTTATAAGTGGATATTAGACATAGAATATACCATAAACTTACTAAAATCTATAGTCCTAAATAAGCTAAACATAAAGGACCCTAGGGAAGAGGCTTATTTCTCATTCAGAAGGGCAAACAGGATAGACATCAGAAGTAGGAGAAGACAACAAACAGGACAGGAACCTTCCACTAGGACCTTCTGAAAGACTCTACCCATCAGGGTATCGAAGTAGATGATGAGACTCATAGCCAAACTATGGACAGAGTGCAGGGAATCTTATGGAAAAGGGTGAGATACAGAGACCTGGAGGGGGCAGAAGCTCTAAAAGGTGACCAGCAAAGCCAACAAAGCCATGGAGCCCTGCAGAGATTGATGTACTAACTAGTGACCATGCATGAAGAGGGACCTAGACCCTCTGCTTGCATGTGACCTATAGGCAGCTCAGTCTTCATGTGTGTACCCTAGTAAGGGGATCGGGGCTGTCTCTGATGTGAACTCTGTTGCCTGCTCTTAGATCACTTTCTCCTAGTGAAGGAATTCATTCCCAGTCCAAAGACAAAGAAGATGCAGGCAGTCCTGAGGAGACTTGATAGGCTTGGGTCAGATGGTAGGGGAGGAGGGCTCCCCTTTTCTGAGAAATAGGAGAGGGGAATAAGGGGAAGACAGAGGGAGGGTGGGAACGGGAAGAGACTAGGGAGAGGCTACATTCAGGATGTAAAGTGAATAAATTACAAAAATAAATTTAAATTAAAAAGAAAGAAAGAAATGAAATTTAAAAAGAATAAGAGAATCAACTGAAAAGAGAGAAAAAATAAACTGTGTGTATCAGGCAGTGATGACTTATTCTACCAAATGCTTCAGTTTTACAGAAATTTTGTCATATACCAAAGAGCACTTAAGCTTTTCATCTAGTCGTATTTAATGCACTTGATAAACTTATAAATGCCTTTGTTTATCTCACTACACATTCATTCAAAAGACTTATCTATTATGGAAAACAAATATGTAAGCATGATATTATCCTGTAGGAAATTCTCCGAGAGTAATAACTAGGATACTTTGGAAGTGCAAAGATAATAAGGCTTTATACAACAGATTACTTAAAGTAATTCTTTCTTACATTTTTAAAATTTATTAGTGTATGTCTGTCTGTGAAATATGTGTGCGGGTGCCTATGGATGCCCTGTTGTCAGATACCCTGGACTGTGTTACAAGTGTTTGTATGCTGCCTAATATGGATGCTAAAAACTAAAATTTCATCCTCTAGGTGAGCAATATATGTTCTTAATGGCTAAGCCACCTTTCCTGTATCCTTAAATTAATTTTTAAGGAGTATCCTGATGGCACAACCCTTTAATACAGTTCTTAATGTTACTTGACTATACAGTTATTTCATTACTACTTCACAACTATATTTTTGCTACGTTTATGAATTATAAAGTGAATATCTGATATGCAAGATATCTGATAGGTCATTCACAAAGGGGTAGCAATCCCCAGTTTGAGAACCACTGATAGAGAATAGAAGGTGTCACTTCCTACATGCCATACGCACTGTAGAGCAGCGATCAGTCATAATTTCTCATTTTGTATTCATGAATATGCCTGATATACAGACAGTGTTTACTACTTACGCATAAGATAGCTAAATTTTCCTGAACAGAGAGTTATTCTAGAAAAAAACAAGAAAATTTACTATATTTGAACCAGAAATAATCTATATTATATCAGAAATCATTGATCAGTGATATGTTTTAAGATGAGGCAGATATGATCAATAGTCCTAGTTTACTCTCTTGTTTTTGTGATAAATACACTAATCATTGAGGAAATCCAGGGAATTAACTAGAGACAGAAACTTAAGAGACAGGGACAGAATCAAAAGCCATGGGATTTTCACTGGCTTGGACCCTTGAACGTGCTTATATAGCCTTTTTATACAACACAAGCTCAACTTCCTAGGAAAGGTGCCACTAATAGTGGGCGGGTCCCTTTATATCAATTAGAAATCCAGAAAAAATCACATAGACAGGGCCACAAGCTAATCTGCTCAAGCATGTTTCCAGTTGGAGTTATCTCTTCCTAGGTGTGATTTTTATAAAAGGGAATTCCAGTATGGCAGATAGGTTAAATTGAATTAATAGTGAGATAGTGAAGAGACTATACTGAAAGTGTAAAAGATTATCAGGTTATGGACTAAACAGTGAGAGTGACAACATAAAATCTACTCTAAGACTCATTACACAATAGAAGAACCACAAAAGACAAAAAAATTTTTTTTGAGTAGATGATGAGATCTGACCTGGACTTATTTCACATGCTATAAGCACAAAGACATCCAGAGAGATTTGGGTTTCAAATTATTCAAATTGCAGAAGTGATTATTTGTTCTGAAGGTAAGTATTTAGAAGCCATCGGTAATTAAACTTACAAAAATAGGTAGTTAGGATCTTCTATACACAATAGAGAAAATAATAAAAGAAGCAACTGTGGCATTTTAGAGAATATTGCACTGAAGTTAGAGATGCAAGAGGAACTATTCCATGGGAAATTATGATATGAGCCAGGAGATAGGAGGAAAAAAACAATGAAATAAAAGCGAAGGACAAAGAATCGTGTACATGCAACTAGAAAAGGGGTATGAAAATATAATCCATGAGAAAACCACAGATACTAATTGGTGTTAAAAAAAAAAACCTCAAATTTCAACAATCAGAAGAAATTCTATTAAATGTGTATGAAAAGTGAATAACTTCTGATGATCCCCAGCATATCATACCATCAATGTTGTGTATAGACATAAGTTTGTAGTTACAAGTTAGAAACAAAACAGAAAGTATATTTTGAGATATGCTAGCTGTAGCTGTATTGTTCCAGTCTTCAGTGCCTGCAGCTCTGTCTGCTTAGCATGGCTTTTCATAGGCTCTTCTGAGCTGCACGCTCTTCACACAGGCTACTGTCATAATCTACCATCATGATGAAGCTCGCAAAATCCAGCAAAACCCATGATGAGTCCAAGAAAATGGCTCCTCCTCCAAAGGAGGTGGAAGAAGTGAAGATGGAGAAATGTCAGAAGATAAAGAAAATGACAGTAGTGGAGGAGAGGCAAGAAGAAAAGGCAAGAAGACTACCTCAACTCCAGCAAAGAAGGTGGTCGTTTCACAAACAAAAAAGGTTGCAGTTCTCACACCTGTAAGGAATGCAGCTGTTCTTTCAGACAAAAAGGCTGCAGCCACACCAGCCAAAGTTAAGAAGGGAGCCACACAAGCAAAAGCATTGGTATCAACATCTGGTAAGAAGAGAGCTATAACTCCATTTAAGAGGGCTAAGAATGGTTAAGAATGTCGAAAAGTAAAAAGTGATGAGAATGAAGATGATAGTGATGATGATGATAATGAGAAAAAAAGATGACGATGGTGAAGAAGAGGATGAATTTGAGTAACCAGTGGTAGTAAAAGAAGCAAAAACAGCAAAAGCAGCTGCTCTTCCTGCCTGAGAGGATGAGGAAGAGGAAGATGAGGAAGATGATGATGAAGAATAGGACTATGACTCAGAAGAACTTATGAAGATCACAACAGCCAAAGGAAAGAAATCTCCTGCAAAAATTATTCCCGTGAAAGCCCAGAGTTTGGCTGAGGAGTATGATGAGAAAAAAAGAGGATGAAGATGAAGAGGATGATGATGAGAAAGAGGAGGAAGAAGAGAAGGAAGAACCTGTAAAAGAGGCACCTGGAAAAGAGAAGAATGAAAGAAACCAAACTGAAAGAGTCCCCTGAAGAGCAGAAACAGAAGGTAGAAGGCTCAGAACCAACTGCACCTTTCAATCTATTCATTAATCCAAGCAAGTCTGTTGATGAATTGAAAGTTGCCATCATTGAATATTTTGCTAAAAATTATCTTGTTGTTGTAGATGTCAGAATTGGTAAAAATAGAAAATTTGGCTATGTGAACTTTGAGTGTGCTGAAAACATAGAAAAGACCTTGGAACTCACTGGTTTAAAAGTGTTCAGCAATGAAATTAAACTAGAAAAAAAGCAAAAGGAAGGGATAGTAAGAAAGTTGGAGTGGCAAGAACACTTTTAGTCAAAACCTCTCTTTGGCATTACTGAGGATGAATTAAAATAAGTGTTTGAAGATGCTATGGAGATCAGATTGGTCAGCCAGGATGAGAAGAGTAAAGGGATTGCTTGTATTGATTTTAAGTCTGAAACTGATGAAGAGAAAAACTTTGAAGAAAAGCAGGGGGCAGAAATTGGTGAGCTATTTACCACACTAGAAAGAAAGGACAAAAAATCTAGGCTCAGGGGGTCTTGAAAAGACTGATACTTCTGAGAAATTGTTCTATGGAAATAACATGAAAAGTAAAAGAGAAGTTATGTACCTAGATTTTTCACCAAACCTATTTTATTTTATTTTATTTTTTTTTGTAATGGAAGAACACACGTTCAACAAGAGAATTGCTAAATGATTTATGATATGTTGAGAGAATGCAACATTTTATGATTACTAAAGTTGATGACTGCAAATATTTTATGTGCAAACAAAATATGTATATTATACTGCTAAATAACAAAGTTAGATAGGAACGAAAAGACCTGTGTTTGGAGAAGATATATAGTAGGTAGAATTTTTTTTTTCTTTTCTGTGCTTTTAGATGTTCTACAATAGATTATATAACTTTCATTATCTCACTATATGTACAGGAGAAAGAGTAAATACAAAGCACAAAATAATTATTGGTATATTGAAATAAAGTTTAGATTGCAAGTTAGAATGAACCATTCTCATCCTTCCTAATGCTGCGATCCTTAGCTACAGTTACACTGGTGGTGGTGACCCTCAACCATAAAATTATTTTTGTTGTTACTTCATAGCTGTTATTTTGCTACTGTTGTGAATCAAAAATTAAATATTTTATATGCAGGATATCTGATATGAGACATGCCAAAGGGGATTGAGAACTGCTACTAATTCAATTTAGTCTTCATTTACTAGAGAACCAGAGAGGGCTGAGTTTATCCTGTCAGTGTTTGAACAGGTTGTTAATGGAAATTAGGCAAGTTAAGGCTTCTTCATATTGCTGTGGAAAGCACTAACAGTTTGCTTAATGTAAAACAGAAGTGATTACTAACTATATTTCTTCATGTCATGTAGTAAAAACAATTAAGTGAAGTCAGACTACAGGTTACTTGGTGATTCAGCCACAGTCACCTCTAATGGAGAAGAAGAAAAATGGCATTGGCAACATTTGGCAGGTCTCATCATTAGAAATGCCCATATTTCCAGAAAAAAAAAAAAAAAAAAAAAAAAGAAGCTGCATCCAATAAAGTAAACCTAAAAGTTCTTTAGGCCCAGAGGGAAAAAAGGGACTATATGGAGAGGAACAACATTAGTTGTTTAAGAACGTTGATAATTGTAATGGGGAAACTATCTCTATCATTAACACAATTATTTTCCACAAGGTTCTTGAGTAAATGTTCCATTAGAAAAAGTAACATTTAGGTTTTCAAAGCATGAGAAGAAATGTGGAAATATATAGTCGTTAGTAAAATATAGTGAGTTGTGTGCTACCTAATGGCCTTGTAAATTGAAACAGTGTTACTATAGCTCTTACAGCTAAAATTATTGACTTAATTGAATAATTATTGAAAACTAAACAAAAATGACCATTTTCTAAAATTAATAGAAATTATACCTTTAAAATCCACTGGAGATAGCGATTTCATATACACAATTATATGAATATATAATTATAAGTAATAATATACATATATGCTAATATTTAAATTAACATTTTAATCAGACTTTTAAAATCTCATCTACTTACCTTCAATTCACTCATTTTCTTTCCAATCATGAATGTAAATTATTTATAGATACTAAGCACTTCCTTTGTGAAGGCAGTAGAATATTTTCTTTTCATAGGTTCAAACAAGAGGTCCTAGCAGTATCTGAAGTCTGGACTACATGAGATGGTCTCTTAATGACCTATCTAGATTTGTATTTAAGACTCAGCTGTCAAGATGTAGTCAATGTATAAACCATAAGTAAATTCTGTGGGCTGTCTTTATGGCTTCTGTGTTTTGCATCTGGTATACATTATTTGCCTCATTCCAATGACAGTACTCTCAAACATTATACCTCCCTTTTGTTAAACAGTGGTTAGCATACACGAAATTACTAAACAGTTTCTTTTTAGAAATGAACTCTTGGGTGGGATAGAAAGTTGTAAAAGGAAAGGGAAGTGGAACACATTGGGAACTGGTAAGCAATGACAAGTAACCTAGGTTATCTGACATAGATAAACCTATACACTGGCATTCTATAATCTTAAATGGGATGATTCACTTTTTACTTTTTTTAATTATTTATTACAATTTATTCTATTTGTATTCCACTGTGGCCTCCTCCCCCTTCTCCTCACAATCTCACTCTCCTTCTATCTTCTCTCCTTATGCCCCTTCCTTAGTCCACTGATAGGGGTGGACCTCCTCCTGTTCTATCTGACCCTAGCCTTTCAGAACTTATCAGGACTGGATGCATTGTCTTCTTCTATGACCTGGAAAAGCTGGGCTCCCCAGGGGGAGATAATCAGAGACCCTGCCACTGAGATCATGCTAAAAACAACTCCTTAATTGGGACCCACTTGGAGACTGAATCTATGGGCTACATCTGACAAGGGATTTTAGATGCTCTCTATGAATTGTCCTTGGTTGGGGTATCAGTCTCTGCAGAGTTCCAAGGACTCAGGTTTTTTTTTTTTTTTTTTTTTTTGGCTCTGTAGGTCTCCTTATGGAGCCCATGTGCCCTCAAGGTATTTCTATTTTATTGTTTATTATTATTAGTTACATTTTATTATTAACTCTGTATCCCAGCTGTATCCTGTTCCCTTATTCCCTCCCAACCCTACCCTCCCTCCCTCCCTCAGCTTCTCCCTGCCCCTTTCCAAGTTCACGGATTGGGGAGGACCTCCTCCCCTTTCCTCTGGCCCTGTTTTAACAGGTATCTTCAGGACTGGCTGCAAAGTCCTCCTCTGTGGACTAGCAGGACTGCTACTCCCTTGGGGGGGGGTGGGGAGGTCAAAAAGCCTGCCATTGAGTTCCTATCAGAAATAGTCCCTGTTCCCCTTACTATGGGAAACCAATTGGCTATTGAGCTACCACGAGCTTCGTCCGAGCAAAGGTTCTAGGTTATATCCATACACTGATCCTTGGTTGGAGAAACAGTTTCAGAAAAAAACCCTGTGCCCAGGTATATTTGGTCCTCCCTCAAGGTATTTCTATCTCCCCCTTCTTTCAGAAAATTCCCTGCACTCTGCCCAAAATTTGGCTATGTGTCTCAGCCTCTGCTTCAATACCTCGATCAGTAGAGTTTTCATATTTATCACCCTGCACTAATCTAAAGTCCAAGTGGATCAAAGACCTCAACATAAAACCAGACACTAAACTTGTTAGAAGGGAAAGTAGGGAAGAGCCTGGAACTCATTGGCACAAGAGCCAACTTCCTGAACAGAGCACAAGCAGCACAGGCTCTAAGATCAATAATCAGTAAATGGGACTTCATGAAACTGAAAAGCTTTGCTTTGCTTTTCAGTCATCAGAAAAACAAAACAAAACAAAACAAAACAAAAAACCTGGAGCCTACAGGTTGGGAAAGGGTCTTCATCAAGCTTATATTTGACAGAGGGCTAATATCCAGAATATATAAAGAACTCAAGAAGTTAAACACCAAAAAGCCAAGTAGCCCAATTAAAAAAAAAAAATCGTGTACAGAACTCAGCATAGAATTCTCAATAGAGGAATAATGAATTGCACAGAAACACTTAAAGAAATGTTAAACATCCTTTGTCATCAGGGAGATGCAAATAATAACAACCCTGATATTTCCCCTTACACCCATCAGAATGGCTAAGATCAAAAACTCAAGTGAGAATACATGCTGGAGAAGATGTGGAGAAAGGGGAACTCTCCTTCATTGCTGGTGGGAATGTAAACTTCTGCAACCACTTTGGAAATCAATCTGGCTCTTTCTCAGACAACTAGGAATAGTGCTTCCTCAAGATCCAGCTATACCACTCCTAGACATATATATGAAATGTGTTCAAGTATACAACAGGGACGATTCACTTGGAAACACTGAAGCAGGAAAGCAATTTAGAAGCAACCAAAAAATAAAAACAGCCCCTGCTCCCCTTAATTGGGACCTACTTGGAGACTGAATCTATGGGCTATATCTGACCAGGGGTTTTAGGTGCTCTCTATGAATTGTCCTTGGTTGGACAATTCATAGAGTGCACCTGAAAAATTGTCTTTTTTATTATTATCATTTATTACAATTTATTCAATTTTTATACCATCTGTGACCCCCTCCCTCATCTCCTTCCAATCCTACCCTCTTCTCCCCTTATTACCCTCCTCTAGTCCACTGATAGGAAAGGTCTTCCTTTAAAGCCAGTTTGCTTCCCATTTCCCTGTGTACAGGAGAGTTTATTTTTTAAGTACATATTTTAAAACTAGCTTCGTTGCAGAACAAGCCTCTGGATATGAAGACAATTTCTACAAACTTGTTCTGGTGTATGCAGCAGAAGCTAAAGGACTATTTTTTTTATTAGTCTATATGTCAGTACTTTCTGAAGTGTCTTCCCATATCAACACTTGAGTAGAACTATGTCTTTTTTGAGCAGAATTAGCAGTGATGAAAAATGCACTTTGAGCAGTTAGATTGCAACTAATCAAGAGCACTACTTCATTTTGTTATGGATTTATATATAGTACATTGGGCAAGGAAATCATTAGTAATATCATACTCTATTGTAATTAAAAGGTCATATTAGGTAATTTTTTTCAAAGGTGACAATGATGTTATTGACCTACATTTTTTTTTTTTTTTTGCCTGGCATGGTTTCTGGACTGCTTTATTTTTTCTTGTTGATGGTGGTGGTGTGCTTGTATGTGTTTAATGATTATATTTCTAATAAACTGGGCACACGGGTCTTCTATGAGACCATTTCTCCAACCAAGGACCATGTATGCCTATAACCTAGAACCCCTGCTGAGATGTAGCCCATGGTAGCTCACTATTCAAGAGGGTACCCTAGTAAGGGGAACAAGGACTATTTCTGACATGAACTCAATGGCTGGCTCTTTGACCTCCCCCAGTCACTGAGGGAGGAGCAGCCCTGCTAGGCCACAGAGGAGGACTTTGCAGCCAGTCCTGAAGATACCTGATAAGCTAGGGTCAGATGGAAGGGGAGGAGGACCTCCCCTATCAGTGGACATGGAAAGGGGCAGGAAGGAGATGAGGGAGGGAGGGAGGGACTGGGAGGTAATGAGGGAGGGGGCTATGGCTAGGATACAAAGTAAATAACCTGTGATTAATATAAAAAATAAAACATTATAAAAAAAACAAAACAACAACAACAACAAGAAAAGATTTCTATCCTATTTGCATTTCTGAATGAGGACTGAGCATCTTACTTAAGAATGTCCTTGGTTAGCTTCTTTATGTGTATACTTTAGTATGTTTATCCTGTATTATATGTGTAATAAGCACTTTTACATGAGTATACACCATGCGTGTCTTTCTACTTCTGGGATACCGCACTACGGATGATCTTTTCTAGTTCCTACCATTTGCCTGAAAATTTCTTGATTTCCTTGTTTTTAATTGCTGAGTGGTATTACATTGTGTAAATGTACCACAATTACTGTATCCATTCCTTAGTTGAGGGACATCTGTGTGGTTTCCAAAATCTGGCTATTACAAATAAAGCTTCTACTAACATGATTGAGCAAATGTTCTTTTTATATACATTACCATATTTGGGATATATGCCTAAGAGTGGTATAGCAGGATCATGAGGTAACACTTTTCCTAATTTTATGAGAAAGCGCCATATTGATTTCCAAAGTGGTTGTAAATGTTTACTTTCCCAGCAGCAATTGAGGAGGGTTCCCACTTCTCCACACTCTCTGCATCATGTGTTGTCACTTGAGTTTTCGATCTTAGCCATTCTGATGGCTAAGAGGTTTTTATTTGCATCTCCGTGATGACTATGTTGAACATTTCTTTTAGTAATTCTCTGTAATTCATTTTTTCTCTGTTGAGTTCTGTACACCATTTTTTAATTGGATTACTTGTTTTGTTGGTTTTTAACATCTTGAGTTCTTTATATATTCTGGATATTAGCCCTTTGTCAGATATAGTATTGTTGAAGAAACTTTCCCTATCTGTAGGCTGTCATTTTGTTCTGATGACAGTATTCATTTCTTTACAGAAGCTTTTCAGCTTTATGAGGTCCTGTTTATTGATTGTTGATCTTAGAACCTGTGCTTTTGGTGTTCTGTTAAGGAAGTTGTCTTCTGTGCCAATGATTTTAAGGCTCTTCCTCAGTTTTTCTTCTAACAGATTTATTGTGTCTGATTTTATATTGAGGTCTTTGATCCACTTGGACTTTAGTTTTATGCAAGGTGAGAAACATGGATTTCTTTGCAATTTTCTACATGTAGCTTTTAGACCAGAACCATTTTTTGAAGATGCTTTCCTTTTTCATTGTAGTGTTTTTGCTTCTTTTTCAAAAATCAAGTCTCTGTGTAGGTGTGTGGGTTTATTTCTGGGTCTTGCATTCAATTCCATTAATCCACCATTCTGTTTCTCTGCCAGTATGTTGCAAATTTAATGCTGTTGTTGTATAGCTTGAGATCAGGAATGGAGATAACTCCAGAAGATATGTTATTGTACAGGATTGTTTTAGCAATTCTGAGTTGTTTTTTTGTTCTTGTTGTTGTTGTTTGTTTTGTTTTGTTTTAGTTTATCGACGTGAAAATTAGAATTGTTCTTTCAAGGTCTATAAAGAATGTTTTATATTTTTATGGAGATTGCATTGAATATGTAGATTGCTTTTGGTAGGATAGCCATTTTCACTGTGTTAATCCTACTAATCCGTGAGCATGGGAAATATTTCAATCTTATGGTATCTTCTTCAATTTCTTTCTTCAGAGACCTGAAGTTATATATACATTTTTTTTCATACAGCTCTTTCACCTGCTTAGTTAGAGTAACTCCAAAGTTGTTTTTGTTTTTTTTTTTTTTTGTGGCTATTGTAAATATTTCTCCTTCTCAAATTTCTTTCTCAGCCCTTTGTATTTTGTATACAGGAAGGCTACTGATTTTTTTTTTTTTTTTTTTTAGTTAATTCTGTAACCAGCCACTTTGCCTAAGTTGTTCTTCAGCTGACACAGTTCTCTGATTGAATTTTTTAGTTCATTCATGTATACTATCATATCATCTACCAATAGTGATTCTTTGACTTCTTCCTTTCCAAGAAAGGAAGTTGTCTTATTGCTCTAGCCAGGACTTCAAGAACTATGTTGAAAAGATAAAGAGAGGGTGGGCATCCATGTCTTGTCCTTTATTTCAGTGTGATTTATTTAAGTTATTCTCCATTTAATTTGATGTTGGCTATAGGCTTTTGCTCTATATTGCCTTTACTATGTTTAGGTATGTGCTATGTATTCCTGATCATTTTAAAATTTTAAAGATGAACAGGTGTTGAATTTTGTCAAATGTTTTTTCAGCATATAAGGAGATGATCATATTTTTTATTATAGATTGTTTTTATGGTGGATTACATTGATTGATTTCCATATATTGTACCACCCCTTCATGCCTGGGTTGAAGCCTACTTGGTCAAGTTGGATGATACCTTTTAACGTGTTCTTGGATTTGGTTTTCAAGTATTTAATTGAGTATTTTTGTGACAATGTTCATAATAGAGATAGGTCTGAAGTTCCCTTTTTTGTTGGGTCTTTGTGTGGTTTAGGTATCAAGGTGATTGTGGCTTCATAGAATGAGTTTGGTAATGTTCCTTCTGTTTCTATTTTGTGGAATAGTTTGAAGAGAACTGGAGTTAGCTCTTCTCTGAATGTCTGGTAGAATTCTATGCTGAAACCATCTGGCCCTGGGCTTTTTTTGGAAGGGAGACTTTTGATGAATGCTTCTATTTCCTTGGGGGATATAGAGCTACTTAATCTATTTACATGATCTTCTTTTAGCTTTGGTAAATGGAATCTATCAAGAAAATTGTTCATTTCACTTAGATTTTCAAATGTTGTGGCATACAGGCTTTCAAAGTAAGACCTACTGATTCTTTGAATTTCTCAGTGCTTGTCATTATGTCCCCCTTTTCATTTCTGATTGTGCTGATTTGGGTAGTTTCTCTCTGTCTATTAGTTAGTTTGGATAAGTGTTTGTCTATCTTGTTAATATTTTCAAAGAACCAGTTCTGGTTTCATTGATTCTTTGAATTGTTTTATTTGTTTCTAATGCATTGCTTTCAGCCCTGAATTTCATTATTTCCAACTGTCTACTCCTCTTGGGTGTTTCTGCTTCTTTATTTTAGGTCTTCCAGGCATTACATTAAGTTACTTATATGAGATATCTCAGACTTCTTTGTGAAGGTACTTAGTGTTATAAACTTTCCTATTAGCACTGCTTTCCATAAATTTGGGTAAGCTGTGCATTCATTTTCATTGAATTTTAAGAAGTCTGTAATTTCTTTTCTATTTCTTCCCTGATGTAGTGGTCATTGAATAAAAAGTTGTTTAATTTCCGTGCATGTGTAGGATTTTGTTATTTCTGTTGTTGTTGAGACCTAGTTTTAGGCCATGGTAGTCTGATAGCATACAGGGGATTATTTCAACCTTTTTCTATATATTGAGTCTTTCTTTGTGGCGACTATATCGTGAGTTTTGGAGAAGGATCCATGGGATACTGAGAAGAAGGTATACTCTTTTGAGTTTAGGTGAAAAATTCTATAGACATCTATTAGGTCCATTTGATTTAGGACCTCCATAAGTGTCATTATTTGCCCATTTAGCTTCTCTTTAGATGATCTGTCCCTTGGTGAGAAAACTCTAGTAGTGTTGAAAACTTCCACTTTTATTGTTTTGTGATCCATGTGTGATTTAAGCTCTAATGATGTTTCATTCACAAATTCAGGTGTTCTTGTATTGGGGGCAAGAAGTTCATGATTGTGATGTACTCCTTGTGGATTTTTTCTTTGCTGAGAATTAAGTGTCCTTCTTAATCTCTTTGTATAACTTTTGGTTGAAATTCTATTTTATTAGATATTAGGATGGCTACTCCAGCTTCTATTCTGGGTCCATTTGCTTGAAACCTATTTTCTATCCCTTTCTTCTGAGATACTGTCTATCGGAGTGCAGAGGTGTGTTTCTTTTTTTTTTATTTTATTTTGTTTTATTTATTCTTTAATTAAATTTTTATTTTCACATTAACTGCATCTTATTCTCTTGTATCCCAGCAGTATCCCCTTCCCCTGTCCCCTACCAAACCCACCCTCTCTCCCTCATCTCCTCTCATGCTCCTCTCCAAGTCCACTGATAGGGGAGATCCTGCTCCCCTTCCTTCTGACCCTAGCTTATCAGGTCTTATCAGGACTGGCTGCAATGTCCTCCTCTTTAGCCTGGCTTCTCCTCCCTCAGGGTGGGTGGTTAAAGAACTCGCCACTGAATTCATGTCAGAGACCATCCCTGTTCCCTTTATTGGGGAATCTACTTGGATACTGAGCTGCCGTGGGGTACTTCTGATTAGGGGTTCTAGGTTATATCCATGAATGGACCTTGATCCTTGCTTGGAGTACCAGTCTCAGAAAAGACCCCTGTCCCCAGATATTTTGGTTCTGTTGCTCTTCTCATGGAGCTCCTGTCCTCTCCAGGTCTTACAAACTCCTCCTTCTTTCATATGATTCCCTGCATCCTGCCCAAAGTTTGGTTATGAGTCTCGGCATTTGCTTTGATACCCTTCTGGGTAGAGTCTTTCAGAGGCTCTCTGTGGTACGCTCTTGCCCTGTTTCTTGTTTTTCCTTCTTGCAGTGTCCATCCCTTTTGTCTTTCTAAGTGAGGATTGATCATCTTACCCAGGATCCTCCTTCTTGTTCAGCTTCTTTAGGTGTACAGATTTTACTATGTTTATCCTATATAATGTTTCTTGGATGCAACATAATGTTGGATCATGTTTTCACAACCATTCTGTTAGTCTGTGTATTTTTACTGCAGTGTTCATTCCATAGATGTTGACGGATAATTGTGATGAAAGAATGTTAGTTCCTTTTATTGTGGAGTTGCTGGTGATAATATATTTGTGTGCTTTTTTCTTTTTAATTTTTGTTGTGAAGTTACCTATATCTTTTATTTTCATGGGTGGAGCTGATTTTGTTAGATTTGAGTTTTCTTTGTAGTGTCTTCTCTAGGGCTAGGTTGCTGTGTATATATTGTTTAAGTTTAGTTTTTTCATAGAATATTTTTTTTCATCTATGTTGATTGTATGTTTTGCTATTCATAGTACTCTGGGTTGACATATGTCATCTCAGTATCTGCATGACATCTGCCTAGGCCCTTCTGGCTTCCATAGTTTCTGTTGAGAATTATGGTGTGATTTTTGTAGGTGTACCTTTGTAGGTTACTTGACTTTTTTCCCTTGCTTGACTATTATGTGACGGGATGACCTTCTTTTTTTGGTGTGGTATATTTCTTGTTCTGTAAGCCTCTTGTATGTTTAAGGACATCTCTTTCTTTAAGTTGAGAAAATTTTCTTCTATGATTTTTTTCAAAAGTAATTTCTGGACGTTGGTGTCTTGAATCTTTTGTTTCATATATTCTTATTATTCTTATAATTGTCTTTTCATGGAGTCCTTGGTTTTTGGAATGTTTTGTATCAGCAACTTTTCTGATTTTATGTCTTTTTTTTTCTTTTGAGATATATATTGATTTCTTCAATTGAATCTTCAGTGCCTGAGATTCTCTCCTCCAAGTCTTACATTCTATTGGTGATGCATCTCCAGAAATTTCTAGATGTGTGTTTTCTTTATTGATTCTAATGCCATTTTCATGTCCTGCAGCATTTCCTTCATATGTTTGTATTTGGATTCCTGTCTGTCCATGATGGACTCTGTTTTCTTTTGTTGGTAGGTTGGTTATTTGTTTCTTCTTTATGTACCTCTAATGACTGGATGAACATAGATTTTAGATCATTTTCCTGCGTTACGAATGAATTAAAATATCCATTCAGTTTTGAGGTTGCTGGTAAAGCTGTGACATCCTGATTTTTGTTGAATGTGTTCTTATACTGGCCTCTAACAATCTGATTATCAGTAGCCTTTGTTGTTTGTTCCTGGAGCCTGTACTGCAGTCTGGGTCCATCTGTCTCTGGAGTCTGGAGTGTTCTTCAGGAAAACGAGAGAGTTACACAGGTTTGAGAGTGGGTGTTGGTATTTGATGCAGCTGAAGAAGGAAGGTCTCAGGTGCACATGTGTAAGTGTGAAAGTGTGCATGGAAGTGTGTCTTGAAGGACCAGGTGCTAGTGGATGTAGATTCCTGTACACACCCACACACCCTCACACAGTCACATCCTCACCCACACATACAAATAAGGACTCTTCTTGATATGTAAATGGAGTCAGGATTGGTGATTAAGTTAGAAAGATTTTCCATCAAGTTGTTTAAGTAAATGGCTAATAAGATATCTGTATCTCTTTGAATAAAACAGCTGTGTATTCTTAAACTACTAGCACCCACTCACTCCATCCTATACCAATACTTGCACTGTCATTATGCTAATTAGACTGAAGGTTAAGTTTAGTTAGTAGTTTCGTGTTTTCTATCCAAGTAAAAAAGGCTTAACTGTGGGATATTTCCATGTAGATTCACTCTGTGTCCCTTAAAGTTTAGCAAGCTCTATGTTTCTCTCTTTTTGCTGAGGTGGTCACTCAAGGTCACCATTTCGCTGTACATTGAAAGCAGCTGAGTGCATAACCCAATGACTTCAAACTCCAGTGCTTTCAATCTGGCACCTTTCATGAGCATTGAGTTCATATTAAAGAATTCAAAATATATTCTCCTTCATGTGCATATCATAGCAATAACATCTTGGGCACAGGACAGTGCCTGGGAGCAAATAACCACTTGAAATTAATGATCTGAGGGGAAATTGAAGGACCATTGACTCTTCCTAGTCATTCGTTCATCCCTATAAAATGTCTATTCCTGAAGTGTCAAGCATGTAATATTTTTTTCTGTTTCACATCATATTAAGTAGTTGCTATAAATAATAGCATTTAATACATAATAATGAGATGTGGGAATGCAATAAAATACCAGCAATGCAAGTACTATGTAAAGATGGCTATTCTGATCAAACCCAAAAAGGAACAGTAAATGAAGTTCATTAATCATAATGTTTTAGAAATAATTTCACCTTATTGACTTGAAATGAAATAGAAGAATTCTAGGTTATATCCATACATGGTCCTTGGTTGGAGATAGAGTCTCACAAAAGACACCTGTGCAGAGATATATTTGGCCTCTGTGGAGCTCCTGTTCCCTCCAAGTCATACTAACCACCCCCCTTCTTTCATATGATTTCCTGCACTCTACCAATGGCTTGGTTATGAGTCTCAGTATCTGCTTTGATACACTGCTAGGTAGAGACTTTCAGAGGCCCTCAGTGGTAGGCTCCTGTCCTGTTTCTTGTTTTCTCCTACATCCAATGTCCATCTCATTTGTCTTCCTAAGTGAGGGTTGATCATCTTACCAAGGGTCCTCTTTCTTGTTTATCTTCTTTAGGTGAACAAATTTCAGTATGTTTATCCTATCTTATAGGTCTAGTACCCACTTATAAGTGAGTATATAGCATGTGTGTCTTTCTCCTTCTAGGATACCTCACTCAGAATGATATTTTCTAGATCCTACCATTGTATTGCTATCACCTAGAGCCCCTGCTCAGATGTAGCCCATGGTAGCTCAGTAACCAAGTGGGTACCCTAGTAAGGGGAACAGGGACTATTTTTGACATGAACTCAATGGCTGACTCTTTGACCCTCCCTCCCTCCTGAAGGAGGAACATCCCTGCTATGCACGGAAGAGGACTTTGCAGCCAGTCCTGAAGATACCTGATAAGCTAGGTTCAGATGAAAGGGGAGGAGGACCTCCCTTATCAGTGGACTTGGAAGGGGGTAGGGAGAAGATGAGAGAGGGAGGATGGGATTGGGAGGTAATGAGGAAGAGGGATATAGCTGTGATACAAAGTTAATAAACTGTAACTAATATTAAAAAATTAAAACTTAATTAAAAAGAAAAAATAGAAGAATTCATATAGTTTAAATAGTTCACTTTCTTTTGTTCCAAATTCCACTGATGAATGATTCAACTTAAAAGTAATCTTTAAAATGCCACTTTCAACTCTTTAAAATGGATTTTAAGTAGTGTATGTTCATTCTCCCCATTTAGCACTGGATTCATTTTTTAAATATTTACATCTGTGAACTAAGTAACAGATACAACTCTACAATGCTTCTTTTTCAAAAAAAAAAAGAAAGAATTTCATTTATTTATTTATTACAATGACATGCGTTAAGTTTCCACAATAGGGCATGGCATTAGTGAAATAAGAATCAGCAAGGATTAGGTTCTACACTCAGAAGCACATGATATGTAATTGGGGGCTGAAATAAATACATTTGTATACAAATTAATCAGTGTTGTTAGTATGTATTGTATAAATGTATTTGTTTTAGACATTGTTCTTTCAAGTGAAAAGTATTCATGTATCAAAACCTATTTGGTATTGTAATAACATATGTGATTTCAAAATATCTCCACATTCAAAATTTTTTTCAGGAATCACAGCTTACGTTAGGCAGAATTCCATGCCCAAGCTCATCCTCTAGACTATAAAATTTATCACAACTCTATGTCATATGACAGGAAGAATCATACTGAATTAATTAGTATGGCTTTAATAAAATGGCTTTAAGTTAACTGGATTACCTATCTAGAATCAATATGTTTACAAAGTCCTTAAAAGTAGAAGAAGTTTACAGAGTAGAAATGAAGATATATGACAGGATGATAGCAACTTGATATAACTTTGGTGCCTTTAAGATACAGGAAGGGAGTAAGGAATATAGGCAACCTGTGGAAGCTGAAAAAGTCAAGGATGCACATTATACCCTGGATCCTCAAAAAAGAAACTCACCCTGCTGTCATCTTAATTTTATCGAATCAAGAAAAATTTAAGACTTCTAACTACCTGGCATTTGAGAAAATTTTATGTTGTTTCACATCATCAAAGTTTCACTAGCTTATTAGACTACTGTTAAGTTCCCCCCAAAAAACTTGCTAGCATCTAGTTGTAATCTAATCATCATTACTAATTAACACAATTCATGTTACTTCTGAGATATCTTGTCCAGTGATCATCTTCATCCCTTTATCCCACCTCCAGATATCCTTTAAGATATTCCTTCAGAAAAGAAATTTGTTAAGTCTTTAGAAATTTTGACAATTTCTATCATTCTCATTCTCAGGGAGAATTTAGACCTTTCCTCATCATACTTTTCCTAAGGATCATTTGAGAACATTCTTCCCATTCCTTTGTCCTATAATCTTTTTCCTTTCATGTTTAGGGTACAAGTAGTCTGGTTCAATGAGAAGCAGTCATTTTTCTTCTCTCTGGGACACCTACATCAGTGAAAAGGATGGAAGTACTACATTCCTGGATTATTGTTTTGTTTTGGCATGGAGATTTTGAGAAGAAAAGGGTACATAATTGAACACAGTGTAGAAAAGAAGTCTTACATTTTTGACCTACTGCTGAAATGTGCTCAGAAAAGTGTTTGTAGCCTAGGATTATTTCTATTCCTCCACTTCCTGAACTCTGTTTTGCCCCTCTCCCCTTCTCTTCTGCCCCCCTCTTCTTTTGGAAAACTGAAATACCTCTCTTCTTATATGATGCTTTCTTAAAATAGCAGACTTCTGTTTTTGGTGTAGAGATTATAAGTATATATTTAGGTTAAAGTACAAGAAGTAAACCAGTTCTGTTGCATACTTCATTGTTCAACTTGGGAAAGTCAGTAAAATGGAATACCTATAAGACTAACTTTCTTTATCTCTACAGTGGAGATAATGCTTGATAAATCACAGAAGTGTGAGCCTTGTAGTAAAATACACATAAGCATATAAAGCAATTTGTACATTGTATCATATAAAATAGTGTATTTCATGCTCAAAGAATATTGGCTATTATTCCCACTATTATTATTGACACAGTTAAGAAACAAATTGCCAACAATTTAATGTCAAGGAGAAAAGACTTTATAAATTGAGGCAGGGCTGGCAATAGTAGATCTGTACATATAGATTGTTAGAAAATTGAATGGTAATTTAACATTATCATAAGAACATAATGGCTGGGATGGGAAGATGCTTAAGCAAAATAAACAATGACTCCCTTACTCCCCAAATCCTCATAGTTTTTTTTTTTTTTTTTTTTTTTTAGAAAACTGTAATAATTGTATACCACTAAAGTTTAATATAAAATATGGGCACTAAGCAAATGTTCTAATGTTTGTAAGGTTTGAAGATTTCTATATTAGCATTGATCTTCTGTCTTGCAATAAGATATACTTTAAAATAGGCCTGCCTAAGAACATAATTAAAAATACACTACCATTGATAAGGAGTAACAAAGACAAGATTATAATATTCACTTTTTTAAATTTTTTTATTTAACTTTTATTAATTACACTTTATTCATTTTGTATCCCCCCATAAGCCCCTCCCTCCTCCCCTCCCGATCCCACCCTCCCTCCCCTTTCTGCATGCATGCCCCTCCCCAAGTCCACTGATAGGGGAGGTCCTCCTCTCCTTCTTTCTGATCTTAGTCTATCAGTTCTCATCAGAAGTGGCTGCATTGTCATTTTCTGTGGCCTGGTAAGGCAGCTCCCCCCTCAGGGGGAGGTGATCAAAGAGCAGGCCAATCAGATTATGTCAGAGGCAGTCCCTTTTAAAAGTCAGAATTAACCCTGCTGGTAGTATGATATAGAGGAGTCAAAACTGGAGACTAGAAATGACTATTTCCATACACAACATAAAGAAGAAAGAAAGAAAATGTTAAGGACAATAATGCAATGAGCTTTTGGGATAATGAGAGGGGGGTTAGGGTTAGGGCTCAGGGTTGCATTAGGGTTAGGGTTCAGGGTTAGGGTTAGAGGGTTGGAATTTGTTGCAAGGCTTGTTGTGACAAAAAAAAATCTGATCCATACATCTGAGTTTTTGCTTAACTTGGTCTGGATAATGACTAATATTTTATATTTCTGACATGTTCTCAAAGGATACTGATGGCATAGGTCCATGGAATGAACTTTGAAGATCATGGGCACTTAAATATTCTAACTATGTGGAAATGACCAGCATAGGTCACTTAATGAATACAGGTTTTAAAAGAAAGCTTGGAACGCTATGTAAATGATGCTTATATTTAATATTACTAAGAGAAAATTTAGGCAGAAATTAAAGAAAAAAATATTCATATCACTCTCAAGGAAGGAGCAGATGAAATCTTTAATCAGGAATTATAGTCAGACAATTTGACCTTGTATTTTGTACCAGCTTCTGCTGTTGCCAACTAAGTTGTATTTATCTGCATTGGTGCTATTCAATGGCAAGATGGGAGACTGCAAGGGTGGTGAATACAAGGGGCCTAATGGACCCCATTTTATATCTCTTGCACTGGGAGATCCTATGAAATGTTTTTGTGAAAGAATCTGAAATGAGAAATTAGACATTAGCATTTAACTTAAAAAAGATTTCACCTTACACCCATCAGAATGACCAAGATGAAGAACTCAACTGACAACACATGCTGGAGAGGTTGTGGAGAAAGGGGAACCCTCCTCCACTGCTGGTGGGAATGCAAACTTGTACAACCACTCTGGAAATCTATCTGGCGCTTTCTCAGACAACTAGGAATAGTGCTTCCTCAAGATCCAGCCATACCACTCCTAGGCATATATCCAAAAGAGGCTCAAGTACACATAAAGGACATTTGCTCAACCATGTTTGTAGCAGCTTTATTTGTAATAGCCAGAAGCTGGAAACAACCCAGATGTCCCTCAACTGAAGAATAGATGCAGAAATTGTGGTACATCTATACAATGGAGTATTACTCAGCAATGAAAAAAAAGGAAATCATGAAATTTGCAGGTAAATGGTGGGACCTGGAAAGGATCATCCTGAGTGAGTTGTCCCAGAAGCAAAAAGACACACACGGTATATACTCACTTATATAAACATGCAACATAGGATAAACCCACTAAAATCGGTACATCTAAACAAACTAAGCAAAAGAGAGGAGCCTAACTAAAATGTTCAATCCCCATCCTGAAAGGCAAAGAGGATGAACATCAGAAGAAGAAGAAAACAGGAAACAACTTAGGAACCTGCTACAGAGGGCCTCTGAAAGCCAGAAGAAGAAAACAGGAAACAACCTAGGAACCTGCCACAGAGGGCCTCTGAAAGGCTCTGCCCTGCAGACTATCAAAACAGATGCTGAGCCTGATGGCCAACTGGCAGGCAGAGTGAATGGAATTTTATGTAAGAAGTGGGAAATAGCAAGAGCTGGAGAGGACAGGAACTCCACAAGGAGAGCAACAGAAGGAGAAAATTTGAACACAGGGAACTTCCCAGAGACTCATACTCCAACCAAGTACCAGGCATTGAGATAACCTAGAACCCCTGCAGAGATGTAGCCCATGGCAGTTTAGTGTCCAAGTGGCTTCCATAGTGATTGAAAGAGGGACTGCCTCTGACATAAACTGATTGGCCTGCTCTTTGATCACCTCCCCCTGAGGGGGGAGCAGCCTTACCAGGCCACAGAAGAACACAATGCAGCCATTCCTGATGTGATCTGATAGACTAAGATCTGAGGGACGAGAGGAGGACCACCCCTATCAGTGGGCGTGGGGAGGAGCCTGCATGCAGAAAGGGGAGGTAGGGTGGAAGTTGGAAGGGGAGGAGGGAGGGACTTATGGGGGGATACAAAATGAATAAAGTGTAATTAATAATAATAATAATAAAATAAATCTCGGCGGAGAAAAAAAAAGCATATCCCCTTGCATTATTAATTTCTTATGCAAAATTGAAAAGAAAGTGTGGAGGTGGGACGGGGGTTATGCTGGCAACATCACTATGAAAAGCTACTATTATTACTTTAGCTGTTTACTTTCTGAATTCTTTGTTATACATAATACACACATATATATCACTTACAAGTGATTGTTCTATAGGTTTATACCGTGTGTGTGTGTATGTGTGTATGTATGTGTGTGTGTGTGTGTGTGTATGTGTACAAATGTAGCTAGATTGTGCTTTATTCTATTGATTTTCTGTACATTCACAGACAAACCTGTAAAGTTTCAGATTTGTTTCAAATTTGGCAAATTTGTTCCTAGATGACAAGCATCTTTAGTAGTATAGATCAATGAATCCAAAGAATGTTCACTCTTAAGTTCCTCATGAACACTCATATGACTATCTTTCTTTACGTTAGTGTTTCACAAAAACAAGCAAACAAAATAAAACAAAAGGATAACCAAATATCTGTGTGGTTATGGGGAGAGTGAGGGCGTTCCATATAAGTATTTTTTTTCGTTTATTTTTTTTCTATTGTGGTCAATTTCAATAATAGTCAGATTTTTCAATACCTACAGATTTTTCACAAACTTTCAAGGTCGAAGGTAGTTTGAAAAGAAGCTGTCTTAAAACAGAGTAGAACTCCCAAATGGTAAGCAAAATATTTAAACTAATAGAATTGATTTTATTGCAAAGGGGGCATTAGTACTGGAAAGTTGATTATTATTACAATTGCATATATGTATCGATATGTTTATACTGACACACTATATGTCTCAATTTATTTGTCATTTTATATTTCCAAGAACCCATAAAATCTTCTCAATATGGTACAATCTTTCTTTACCAAAATCTTCAATGTGAAAGATTAAACTGTGTCATTTATTTTTTAATTAATTAATTTCTTATTAACTACAGTTTATTCACTTTGTATCTGAGCTGTAGCCCCCTCCTTCATCACCTCTCAACCCCACCTCCCTTCTTCCCTTCTTTCCCTCTTAACCTAGTCTATCAAGTGTCATCAAGATTCCTCTGTGGCTGCTCCCCCTCCTCATGGGGAGGTGATCAAAAAGCCAGCCAATCATTTCATGTCTGAGACAGTCCTTGTTCCCATTAGTAGGTTACCCACTTGGAGACTGAGATGTCATGCGCTACATCTGAGCAGGGGTTCTGGCTTCTCTCCATGCATGGTCCTTGGCTAGAGTATCAGTTTCAGAAAAAAAAATATATGGCCAGATTTGTGGGTTCTGCTGCTCTCCCTGTGGAACTCCTATCTCCTATATTTATTCTTTTGAAAACTGATTAGATACTTGTAATTTGTGGATAGATTAGAGACTATCCATCTGTACCTCTCATAATAAACCAAACTTGTAGATTGAATTCATTTTCTTGTAACACTTAGCTATAACCTTTTAAGGAAAATAGAAACATTTCTCAGTTAATACTTATCTCCCTACACCCCCCCCCAAAAAAAAAAAAAGAATAAAGCAGAAAGAAAGAAACCCTGGAAAAGCAACTGCAAGTTTGAATACAAAGCCTAAGGGATTTAATAAATGCCTATAGATAAACCATTCGTGATTACAAACAGCATGCTTTTGTACTATGGTGAGAGTTAGTGAAAATGGAGCTTATGCTTTATGGAATAAGAACAGAAGTTCTTCCATGAGATTATTATTATTTGAACTCCTCGAAACGGCTAATCTGGCAGATGAATAAAACAGCATGCATTTTTAATGGACCAAAGGCTAACTGTTTCATAGTTTCCCATCTTAACATAATAAACTTAAATCCACTATTCACTATCCTAAAGTTTTCTAAGACATATTAAGAATTGCAATATTTTACCTTTAAAAATGAATGACAAAAATACTAATGACAAAAATTCTGATATAAGTAAAAAAGGAAAACGTAATTCTCTAACACATGAAACATAATCTGAAGAACTGATCATTTTCTGTAAGATGGGTGTTAAACTAGTGACATTTAAGAAGCATCCTCAGCTACCGTAGGCTACATCTGAGTAGAGGTTCTAGGTTATATCCATACATGGTCTTTGGTTGGAGAAACAGTCTCAAAAGTGGAACAGGGACTATTTCTGACATGAACTCAATGGCAGGCTATTTGACCTTCTCCCCCCCCCTTTCCCCCCCGAGAGAGGAGTAGCCTTGCTAGGCCACAGAGGAGGACTTTGCTGCCAGTCCTATAGATACCTGAGAAACCAGGGTAAGATAAAAGGGGAGGAGGTCCTCCCCTATCATTGGACTTGGAAAGTGGCAAGGAGGAAAAGAGGGAGGGAGGGTGGCATTGGGAGGGAATGAGGGAGTGGGATATAGCTTGAATACAAAGTTAATAAACTGTAACTAGTATTTAAAAAAATAATAAAAAAAGAAGCATCCTCAGGATAAAATGCTCAATCCCCATTCAGAAAGGTAAAGAGGATGGATATCAGTAGAAGGAAAAAAATGAGAACAGGAAACAAGCCTGCCACAGAAGGCAGCTAGAAGGCTCTGCCCTGCAGGATATCAAAGCAGATGCTGACACTTATGGCCAAAACTTTGGGCAGAGTGCAAGGAATCTCATGAAAGAAGTGGGAAATAGTAAGTCCTGGAGAGGACAGGTCCTCCACAAGGAGAGCAACAGAACCAAAAAATCTTGGCACAGGGGTCTTTTCTGAGACTGATACTCCAACCAAGGACCATTAATGGAGATAACCTAAAACTCCTGCATAAACATAGCTCATGACAGTTCACTGTCCAAGTGGGTTCCATTGTAATAGGAACAGGGACCGTTTGGCCTGCTCTTTAATGACCTCTTCTGAGGGGGGAACCACCTTACCAGGCCACAGAGGAAGACAATGCAGCCAGTCCTTATGAAACCTAATAAACTAGGATGAAAAGGAAGGAAAGGAAGACGTCCCTTATCAGTAAACTTGGGGAGGTGCGTGTGTGCAGAAGGGTGGAACTGGGTGGGGAGGAGGGATGGGTTTACGGGGGGGGATACAAAGTGAATAAAGTGTAATTAATAAAAAATATCTGATATTAAAAAAAAGAAACCTGTTTTACAAGGGATCTGACTGGTATCAATTGAAATAATCTAACTTGGAAAATTAAATTATTCTTTCTGAAAACATACCAGCTACCTATTTTTGTCCAAGATTCATTTGTATATCTGCATAAGTATTTGAATTTTTTGATGCATTTTAAATAATTCAGCTGAACAGATGAAGAATGGAAATAATATCAACTATATCATTCAGTCTTTTCAAGATTAGCTAATATTAGTCACACAAATTTCCACTGTCCTTAATTTTATCAAATTTTATAACTTTCTTTAAAAAGTACCTTGATTGATGCTGCAATGTTTTCACTCAGCTTAAGACAACATCCTATAGGATGTGTCACTTTGTCATCTGTTCTTTTTAATTTGTACCAAGATTATAGTTTTATTCATACCAGTGCATGAAGTTAATTCTCATACTACTGCTGACAGTCTTTTAGGAGGTGGAAAAAGGCACTGAAAGATTCTTTGGAAATTCTAAGAAAGGCTGATTTTCAGTTAAGTACATTTTTGTAAGTCGTTTAACCATTTTGTAAACATGGGATGATTATTCCTTCAGTCAGATGAAATATTCATTAAGAAGAGAAGTGAGGAAATCACAGTACTATAAAAGAATAGCAAAGGAGTGGGAGGCCTGTCAAGAATGCTCTGACCTGAGGAAAAAGAAATCAGAGTGCCATAGAGAGGGACAATAGAATGAACTCTTTTAAAGGTTATTTCCATAAAGTCTATGGAAATCTTGGCCTCCATTAAAATTTTTGTTCCCAAGAGCCTAAACTGTAAGTATGGGATCTGCTTTGTCTGCAGAATGAAAAAAGGAGATCTTCACTTAATCATTTTTCTGAGAGCTGAGCATCCTACTACATTTGAATAAAAATGCCTCCTTTATTACTGATGGGAACACAGAGTTCAATGTATCAGTGATTTATGAAGAGCTTTCTAACCAGGCTAACTTATTAATAAATGGTCAGTTTAAAGAATAATACTGTGTGTTAAAGTGTCTATTGTCAAATGCAATACATTATGCTTCCAAGTTTTAAGAAATAAACCAATTGAACATTGTCAAGTGAAAATTCTTACTTCGTTTTCCACGTACAGTGAGACATCATGGCCCATCATCTCTTTATAAAGTTTGTTTCTCTATTTTAATTTATAAAGTTTGTTTCTTTATTTTAATACTGAGATGACCTCCTTACACATTATAGAGTTTAACACCTTATTAATACCTTTTTAAAGCTTGGTAAGTTGCTTTGCTCATAGAAGTGACTTAGTGTGTTTTGGTTTTGTTGTTGATTGAGGTACAGTTTATTCTTTTCCACAAGAAGGATCAAACCACTTTGAAAGCAGGCTTTTTAGAGTACAGCTTTTCTTCTATGTGTGTTTGCTCTTTAGAGAGTTGCTGTATATATTTTTTATCAAAATCACTTATCATACAAGAAAGAAAGGTGAGCTGAGATATAGTTCAACTATTAAGAGCACTTGTTCTTGCAGAGGACCCATGTTTTGTTGCAAGCACTCAAACAGCAGCTCACAACTTCCTGTAACTCCATCTACAGTCATTCTGACATTGTCTTCTAGCCTCTGTGGGCACTGCACACATGTGGTACACATCCATGACAACAAACATTCATACAACAAAAAAGTAAAACATGAATATATCTTAAAGAAAAAGAAGGAAAGGAACAAAATATGTATACTTGTAATGCTTTAGATGGATAATTACAATATTTTATCTAATGAGATCAGATTAAAAGCCCTATAGATATGGTGACCATATAGATTTTGTTACTAATGACTACCTGCTGCCTAGAACAACATTTCAAACTTGTAGGTTAGAAAATACATATTAACTGCGTTAATGAATGAATGTCAGAAACAGAAGTATGCTAACCCAAGAGAGGAGAATAAAAATATACTGTTCACTTGCCTTGTTCACTTCAGTATATTAGACTGTATTTAACATGCTGAGATTTTTCCACATTGTCCCATACATTTAAGGTAATATTTGAATATCTAAGTGTAATTTATGCCCATGATAAATTATACTTTTTGTGGGATAGCATGGCAGTATTCTGCTCAGGATACTACAAATTATATTGATAGGGTGAAATGTGTTTTCATGTCTGTTTGTAAAATGTGAAATACTATTGAATTTCTTTAAATGTCATGTTTGAGATGAGCTCAGACAGGGTTTCTTTAGGCTTGAAACATTTCAGTCTGTCATGGTATCCTTAGAGATAGTAAAAATTAAACAAGGAGACTTAAATAATTTAATTTATAAGTTTGCTTACAGCTATGTGTTTTATCAAGCCAGATGTCAGTACCCTTGGATTCTTGCAGCTCAGATGCTGTTTGAACATAAATTAAAGTTGGTGCTGTATATCAAAGAAAAGCATGTGAAACAAAAAGAAACCACTATAAGCTTTGCTAAGAAATATGTTTTTTTTTAATCATTAGATGATGTGGAGGAGAAAAAATTGTATAATTCATTCCTTACATAAAATTGCTTAGCTAGGGTCAGATGAAAGTGGAGAGGACCTCCCCTATCCATGGACTTGGAGAGGGGCATGGGAGGAGATGAGGGAGAGAAGGTGGGATTTCGAAGGGATAAGGGAGGGGGCTACAGCTGGGATACAAACTGAATGAACTGTACTTAATATAAAAAATAAATAAATAAAATTGCTCAAATTTCAGGGGAAATCCTATGTATGATAACATAACTCATATGTCTAGAAATGAAAAGCTATGATAGATTTTTTTTTTTCTGGTTTCACACCTTCTCCTCTTTAGAAGATATTTTTTCCTGTTACAAATGCAAGAGTCCTATTAGAAGTTGTATGACTACAGCATGAACATTTCCAGTTTCTGGTTTAAAAAAAAAAACTGGTCTACATGATATTTTAAGAGGGCATTTTTTTCAAGTGAGAAATTATGCGTCTGAGCTCATCTCCTCTGACATAAATGGAAAACAAACAACAGCCTCTATGTAATTTAAGCAAGGTTGTGGGAGACGACTTAAAATGATATAAACAAAGCAGAATCACTCCCAGCACTGTACACATCCACAATGGGACCTTAGGTAAGTCAGTTGTTTTGTCTGGATTTGTTTCTTATAGAAAACGGGGAATTTAGGATGAATCATCTCTCATTTTCTTTGCATGCTCAGAATTCTTTGAGAAGTAGTAAAGTCTTAACAACCTCTTTGTCTTCTTAGATTCTACCCATGTCCATGTTTTAACAGGGCCCATGACATCACAAGGATTCTAACTCCTACATGATTTTCGTAGTTTTTCGCATAGTATGTATATAATGAGGAGGGCATAGTTTACATGTTTATATCATCTTGATTATCTAATTTTTATCTAGTTATCTGATACATTTTCCATATTAAAATTATCTCCTCAAATACACTGCATGAGATCTTAAAATGCATAACTGTCTTATTCCATTTCCTTCCTGGAATCTGGGACATTATGAAGTATGAAAAAAATGTCAAGTATTTAAGATGGCTAATCAGCCAGCATTAGAACTGAAAAAAAGTTGAAATATCCACAAGTAGTCTTGTTTCATAGGAGGCCCAAGGGCTTGATAACTAAAAGAGTGTAAACGTCCATTCATGTCTTCATCTAACTTGGGATTTTACAAACAAAAAATATCCTATTCTCTGTGGCTTATTCAGAAAAGGACATTTATTTCTTATAGTTTGGGATGCTAGGAAGTCCATGATGACAGTGGTAGCATATTTGGTGTCACAGATGACAACTTCTCACTGTGCCTTCACATAAGGGAACGGGTGAAAGGTCACTCTAGTGCCTCATTTTAAGGACATTCATACAATTCAGGAGAGCAAATCTTCATGATATGGTTAGTTTCCAAATGCCATGTTTCTGATATCCACTCAGGGAAAACAAACATTTAGATTATATCATTTCCTCAGAAAACTATTTCACTATACCTCTACATTGAAAGAATATTATAATTAATTTGATGTTTTTTAACTACAATGATCTATCTGGGAATAACATTTTTGAGAAATAAGTCTATCTTTTTCAGGAAAGAATTATTACTGTCACTTTTCTGGAATTCTAATATCAAAAGTATCTTAGTTATGATTTATATTGCTATTTCTATTGCTATGAAACAATATCATGACCAAAAGCAACTTGTGGAGGAAACGGATTATTTGGCTTACACTTCCATATCACAGTACATATTTGAAGGAAGTCGGGGTAGGAACTTAAGGAAGGAATTGAAGCAGAAGCCATGACTGAAGTTTGCTTACTGGCTTGTTCCTAGTGGCTTGTTCAGTTTGCTTTCTTATACACCCCAGTACTTCCTCCTTTTGTTGTCACCACCTACAATGATCTGTCTTCCAGCAGAGATCACTAATTAAAAAAAAAAATGTCGCACAGGCTTGCCAATAGGCCAATCTTAAAAAGACATTTTCTCACTTGTGATTCCCTGTTCCCAAAAAATCTCTAGCTTGTGTCAAATTGACAAACAACAACAAGAAAAACAGAAAAATCAATTGACTAACCCAATCTATTCAGCATGAAGAAAGACCACATTATTAGCTATTGTGATAGACACTATAGTAATAAGACAGTTAGTGTGCATAAAGACTATGCATTGACTTTACAGTAAAGAAGATGGGATATAAAACAAGCAAACAAAATAATTTCTATATTATAGTGTAATAAAAACATAAATAAAAGTATATATAAGTTGATATGAAATCAGAGACAAGTAGGCCTCTGGTTTTTTTGTTTTGTTTTTTTTTTTTTTAGTTTTAATATTAGAAAGTACTTCCAAAATGTTACAATTATCTGAGCTTTAGAAAATAAGTTAATAGAAAGACAAATGGGATAGACATTGGAAGAAGAGAAAATAAGAAACAGGACAGTAGCCTATGACAGAGGACCTCTGAAACACTCTACCTAGCAGTGTATCAAAGCAGATGCTGAGACTCATAACCAAAACTTGGGCAGAGTGCAGGGAATCATATGATAGAAGGGGGAGTTAGTAAGATCTGGAGAGGACAGGAGCTCCACAAGGAGAGCAACAGAACCAAAATATCTGGGCACAGGGGTCTTTTCTGACACTGACTCTCCAACCAAGGATCATTCATGGATATAACCTAGAAACTCTGCTCAGATGTAGCCTGTGGAAGCTCAGTATCCAAATTGCGTTCTATTGTAAGGGGAACAGGGACTGTCTCTGACCTGAACTGATTGGCCTGCTCTTTGATCACCACTGCCGGAGGGAGGAGCAGCCTTGCCAGGTCAAAAAGGAGGACATTGCAGCCAGTCTTGATGAGACCTGATGACCTAGGATCTGATGGAAGGGGAGGAAGATCTTCCCTATCAGTGTAGAGAAGGGCATATGAAGAGATGAGGGAGAAAGGGTGGGATTGGGAGGGAATGAGGGAGGGGTCTACAGCTCTGGGATACAAAGCAAATAAAATATAATTAATGTAAAAAATAAAAATGTAATTAAAAATATTAACTTGCAAAAATCAGTAGCCCTCTTATATAAATGGCAAATGATCTGAGAAAGAAATCAGAGAAAGAAATACCTTTCACAATAAACTTAAATAAACAGAAAAAGAAAGAAAATAAGTTAGAACTTGACCTTAAGGAGATGAAGCAAAGTACATTCAAGACTGATATATGAAAATGAATAAAAACATACAGACATGCAACTGATATGTCTGACTGAACACTTGGTTCTTTTAGATTACAGAGATGTTAAGAAAAACATTTCAAAAGATAAAACTCAAACAACAGGACAGCTTCCTAACCTATTATTCACCTTCCAGGTTCATCTGATTCCGTCAAATAAATATTTTTTGAGAATTTTCTAAAAGTGAGGAAGCCTGGTTTTAAAGAGAAGCTTTAGCTCTTCAAAGAATTGTGTTTTAGATAAGGAAATTAAGATTGGTTGCAGATATATAGTTTTTAGATAAGACTAAATATGTTTAAAAATATCTGAAGGTCAGAAAAAAGCTTAGATATCCCAGTTCTTTTAAAAGCCAAGCCAATGCCCAGGTGGGAACCAAATTAAAAAAAAGGGGGGGGGACAATAACTCTAATTTATGCCAACCAATGTGGCCAACATAGCCAGTTTGCTAGTCAGTTCATTTTAATTGGATTTCAGAATTATTTTTTCTTTCTACATTATTGTTTTCTTTAGAAGAAATACAGTCATTTTTTTTTCAGCTTCATGTATTGATAAGTAGGTACACAACTCCCACTGTTTTTCATGGGTGTCTAATTTTTGCTACTCTGTTGAAAAATAGGTGCCAAAACAGAAATCAGTATATTGCATTTTACATTCTTAGTAGGAAACAGCTCCAGTAGGAGGTACAGTATAATACAGAATACTCAAGCACAAGCAAACCATTTCAGCCTGCACACATTTCTGTGGTATGTTGTCCTAACACTAGCCACACATACCTGGGGAAAAGATGCAGCTTTTCTCCTTAAAGTCCTCATTCTTAAGGATGACCTGAACACTTACATGTTGTATTCATTTTTCTCTGGTTAAATAAGGAACTCTTATGATCTAAATGACTTATAATGAAACCAATTTATTATTTCACAAATTCTGCAAGTCAAAAGTATCTACATGACTTAAACTGTTTTGTTTTTCCTTTCTAGTGTCTCACAAGACTGTAGTTACATTATTGACAGGACTTAGATTCCTCTGAAGGTGGAGTAAGGAATGATCTACATCGAGTTCTTTCAGAATAAATTTCTTTAGAGCTGCAAGTATATAGCAGCTTATTTCTTCAAATCAAGCATCTAATAAAAGCATGCTTTTTAAGGACTTTTCTGACTATACTAGGCCTATCCAGAATAAACTGTGTTTTGATTAAGACAAAGTCAACTAACTGGTATTTTAATTACTCTGAAAAATCACTTCACTTTTGTCATATTCTGTTTTCTACAAATATTTCATAACATTTGCCATATTTAAGTAAAGGACATTAACACAAGGGTATGACTTACTGTTATTTGTTTGCTACCACAGCCAACACTAAGTACACTCAATGAAATAAAAAATATAATATATAATATTTATTTTATTTTTAAATACTTTTATACATTCACTTGTATCCCACCTGTAGCTCTCTCCCTCTTTCCCTCCCAATTCTCCCCTCCCTCCTTCATCTCCTCCCTGCCCCTTTCTGAGTCCACTGAGAGGGGGTGTCCTCCTCTCCTTCCGTCTGGCCCTAGCTTATGACGTATCTTCAGGATGGTTGCAATGTCCTTATCTATGGCCTATAAAAAAAATAATAAATAAAAAGAAAAAAATTCTCTTGTGTGAGCACTAATCTCAACGGAAATTATATATAATTACAGAGGAAAGACAAAGCAAAAAGTATATGTGGAGGTGACTTACTCATTCAGAAAATACTTAAAACGAATTTATCCATGTACCATTGATTCCTATACTAACCTCTGAGGCTGAAACAAGTACCAAATACCAAATGGCTAAGATAGGTCCTTACAACACCCCAAGTACAAACCCAGATTTCAGAACTGTAGAAGATACCCCAGTCTTATAAAAAGGAAATTTTGTAGAACTAGATGGCAGTAAGTACATTTATTTATAGGCACAGAGTCCACATAGTTATTTCTGTAGGTACAGCATACTTTTCTGTGACACAAACTTTTCCTTAGGGGATGCCATAGATTTGTTTAATCACCCAAAAAAGGGAATCCTAAACAGACCAAAGCAACATTTGTACAAATGTCAAATCTGATGAATCAATGTGTTTGTTTCTTTGCTTTATAGAACTTACTAAGATATGGATGAGGTATTACATACAAGGAACATGTGGCTCCTTTTAACTCAAAAGAGGCTGAATCACCAAAATGCCTACCATAACATTGATGGGGACTCACGTAAACCTGCAACCTTGGAGTTTCTCTCGGCAGCATACAGGCAGCTTGCAGTCTGAATATGTCTTTCTCCATGCAGTTTGGCTGCTCAGAGCCTATCACTACACAGTCTTGTTTATTTCTTTTTATACTATACAGTAGGAGCCCTCAATAATGTTCCATTTCTCATCTCCAGGGCATATGACCTTTTGTTTACCTCCTGAGGCTCAAGAGCCTCCCATTCCTTCCTAAAGCAAATGCTTCAATTCAGAAGAAATGTTGCGATAAAGAGAAAACAGATGAGAAGTACAAAGAAAACCATACCATCATGAAACATGTTTGAATGAATAGAATAACCTTAACATATATGTCTCTTGACACCAAATTGTGATAGATTGATTTGGTTTCCCTATTTACATTGTGTAGAATATGAAAAATTACAATGCTCAAACAATAATGGATTTGGAGATCTTCCTCTCTGGTGTATTTAGGTAATGAACATGCATGCGGAAGAAACCACCTTCTCAGTTCATTCCATGCAGTCATAGATTGCTGAAATTTTGTTTGAATCCTTTTCTATTTCTTATGCTATTGAATCAAAGAACCATTACCACTCCCATTTAACAAAATTACTTTAATATATCTGTAAAAGTAGAATGGTGAACAATATGACCTTAAATATAGGTCTTACACTCCAAATGTAGAATTTCTTGTATTATGTTTGTGATTAATGAGGAAGTGTGATGAAAGAACAATATATGTGTGTGTGTGTGTGTGTGTGTGTGTATAACATCTAAACTTTATTATCATAAAAGATACTGTGTTTGTTTGGTGGGCTTACTTTCCATTGTTATTTTTAAGTACCAAATAATGGATTATTACAGGTTCAAAATATTTATAACGCAAAATTTACAAAAGTTCAAGTTATTGTTTCTAAAAGGTGTTGTTAGAGTCAACTTAAGTAGGTTCCCTCTGCCCCATTAGTACATTGATCCCTTTACTGAGAGTGGAAGCAAGCATTCTTTTCCTATAGTGATTGTAATGATGTGAACATTTGACCACTGGGAATGAGAAGGCAATCACAAAATCATTTCACATAGGCTATTGCCCAACAGACAGGATAATACATTTAAAGGTACTGTTGACTGTTTGTTCAAAGCTACTTTGGAATGTTCTCTGCTTTTCCAATTTCACCAGAGATTTTTGTTATTTTTCTATTCAGGCTACTTTAGGCTAAATGTGTAGCCAGTATTCTTTTTAAATCCATAGTGCTTGCATTTATGTTTTAGACAGCGTGCTGAAAATACTCCTTATTCATCTCAGCTTATTCTATTTTTGAATGAAATTAATGTGTTGGACATCAAATCCAAAAGGGAAGAGATACTGCCTCACAAGTTACTTGCAAATCTTTCCTGAAGATTATACTACTATATTTGGAAACTTGAAGAGGAAACAATGCTGTTACTTCAAACTGAAAAGTTCTATCTCCTAATGGTGGTCATTGCAATTTTAATGTAGAGAAGATAAAATTTGTGATTTTATTTTTTACATTATCAGCTCATATGAGATTTTGTCTACATTTAATTATAGGAAAATCATGTCAGAGACATATTAAAGGTATACCAACCTTTCTATCTAAAGCATCCTGTTACCCTGCTAATAAAAACATCTCATCATAAGATTATATATTTCTATGATTTCTGTATTTAATATGCTATAGTATGTGTATTATAAGCTTCTTAATTTAAACTGTCATTATTACACTGACTTACTAGAACATTCATTGATAGTTGCTGGTTTTTTTACGGTTAATAGTAGTATAATCTCTGACATGAACTGACTGGCCTGTTCTTTGATCACCTCCCCCTGAGGGGGGAGCAGCCTTACCAGGCCACAGAGGAAGACAATGCAGCCAGTCCTGATGAGACCTAACACTAGAATCAGAAGGAAGGAAAAGAAGACCTCCCCTACCAGTGGACTTGGGGAGGGGCATAGGTGGAGAAGGAGGAGAAAGGGAGGGATTGGGAGAGGAGGAGGGAGAAAATTACAGGGGGGAAACAAAGCAAATAAAGTGTAATTAATAAAAAAAAGAAAAAGAAAAAATATGAATACATAAAAATAAATGGGTAGTAAAAATGTTATATACATTCCCAGTTAAATTTTATTTAGCTATGAAGAAAAGTGAAATTGAGAATTCATGTATTTTTATTAACCTAAAAAATAGTAATATAATGATGTGAAATTCATATACTGTCTCTAGGACTCAGTATTTCCATTTATTTCTCAAAGGTTTTCTGAGAAATATATATATATATACATATATATATATATATATATATAACAAGATATTCAGATAATATTTTGCACACAGAGAAAGAGAGAGGTGAACTACAATGATCACAATTGCTAATAAATGTTAGCAACTTGGATGAGACTGATATTTAAATGTATTATATGGCAACATTTTGTAAATAAATTACTTGCAGATATGGGGAGATTAGTTAGTGGGGAAAGCACCTGTTGCACAAGTACTGAGTGTTGAGAACAGACCCCACTGGTGCATGTCTTTAGCTACAGCTTATGGAAAGAATAGGGTAATGGAGATAAGAGGAATCCCTAAAGAACATTGACCAGTTTATTCAAATAAATGGATTTCAGGGCTGGTGAAACTGGCTTTGAAAACAAAAAGTGGAGAAAAAGTCAAGAAAGACAACTGACATTAACCTCAGATCTTCACACATGCATGTGCATAACCACATATCTGAACTCATGTGCACACATACACATTGCTGTACACTATACCTCACATAACAAATAATGTTATAAATTCCTAGTGTTAATGTGGGCATTCTTAAAGTGTTTTATGTGAACTTAAACATTGTTCTGTAAGGAGGTCACAATGATTTATAATTAAAATGTATAATTAAAAATAGTCTATGTTTTCAAAATTCCCAATGTATTTTTAAATAAAGTACTGCATTTAATTAGACAGTTACATTTAATTAGACAATCATGTTACTCTATGACAAGTAACTTACAGATTAAGAAAAACAGATATTGATGTGTGATGGAAATGCTATTATATTATGATGTATTTACAAGACACTATATAGCATCTCCAAAACTAAAGTGACATTGGCATTAAATTATTTGAGTTATTACTTATACAAATTACTTTTCTTTCCAATGGCAGGAACTGTGGCTTTTAAAAGCATTCAGAAAGTATCTCATGACAACGACTTTCAGGCGTTTATAATATAGGTGTCTACATTTTTCGTTTTCCATTATCTTCTTCCATGCTACATAATAAAATAAATTTAGATTTTCTATCTAGATGGTAACTTGTAAGTAAAAGAGTATCTTAGATATTCATTTACATTTGTCAGTATTAGCATATAATGATTTCCTTATGAATCATTAATATAATGAGTATTACAAAAGCCAGAGAAAGTGGCAAAAAAAATCCAGCATCCTCTATATTTCTGTTTAATATGCAAAATTAATCCCCTTTTGCTCTGTTATTTCCAATATTCTCCTACTATGTCTTTTCCAGACTCATAATGGTCATAAGAACTGGTAAAACTTCATTAAGTAGAGGCTATGCAAATTAGTGTAGGTTTCTTGTGATGACCTATATAAAATGAGTGAGAATTATTTTGTCACTGTAAACTAATCTATTGTGACAGGTATTCAGTGTCATTTGTGTCACTGACACCAATTTATAAGAGTTTTAACAACCCTGGTTCTGTAGGATGGAGTTTGTTTTATAGTCATCATCATGGTATTCCATTTTAAAGATATTTTGGGAAGAAGCTGAATGGAAGAGATGTTTGGATCTTGAGAGTAAGCCCAAAACTTCCTTTCTAGATACTTTATGTACTTAGGACCAATGAAAACTGACTTCACTTTAGTATGTTTACAACAGTGCCTATATTTTTGAAACTGATGTGAATGCTAGGAATTGAACTCAGGTACTCTGGAAGAGCAGCACTTTTTAAAAAAGTGCTCTTTTTTAAATATTTTTTTAAATAATTTCAGTAAGTGTTCTTAATCACTGAACCATCTCTCTAGCTAGTGCCTACATTTAATAGTTTAAACAGTGTCCAAATTAATGAGTGAGTAGATAAAGGAAAGAGAATGAATATTTCTCTATATTTACACAATGAAATGTTATTTGGAAGGTCATTAGATACTGATGATACATTCTTTGAGAAGATTTTATTATGTCAGACAAATAGTAAGTCAATGAAATTAGTTCACATGTTTTTATGAAGTGTCTACTATATACTCAGTATTTATTCTGGTACAAAATGGTTCTTTTTAAATGTTAATTTTAAAGTTTATACAAATTCAGAAAAGAGAAAGTAAGTGTAGCTTATGGTACTGTTTTGTTACAAAGCCGAGATAACAGGACTTAAGAAAGCTCTGAAATGTAGAGATTCAAATGAAAACATTGCATTTGAACAGACAATGAGTAAAGTTCTCACAGTATTGGAGAGACAGAAAATAACTATTTGAATGTTTGACGTAGTTTTGATGTGAAATAGAGCATTAAAAAGGACAGTGGAGGTGGACAAATGGCTCAAAATTTATGAGCACTTCCTATTCTTGTAAGGGCCCAAGGTTTGGTTCCAAGCACCCACATGGTAGATCACAACTGTCTATAATGCTAACAGATATGATACAGTCTTTTGATTTCTATAAGTGCTAGGAAAGCACTTGATGCTCAGAACACATACACTGAAAAAAAGCACTCCTAGGTCTAAATAAAAATAAATGAATCTCTAAGCCAGACAGAAAGAAGATCTAGACAGTCCTGATGAGACTTGATAGGCTAGGGTCAGATAGAAGGGAAGGAGGACCCTCCTTATCAGTGGACTAGAGGAGGGACAAAGTTGGGGGAGAAGAAGGGAGGATGAGACTGGGAGAAGGTGAGCGAGGGGGCTACAGTCAGGATACAAACTGAATAAATTAATAATAATAATAATAATAATAATAATAATAATAGTAATAACTGAATCCTTAAAACCTATTCCAATAAAGAAGATTTTGTGATTGGCTTGGAAAGAATGAGAGTTATGAATAAGAAAAGAAGTTTTTATCATTAAAGTGGTATTGTCTTAAGTCTTGCCTATGAAACATTTATATAAATGGCTAATTTGGCATTGTGTACACTCAGGGCTAAACTACTAGTTTTGGAACCAACTGACTTAGAACTCTTGTGCAAACAACCAGTTTGGTTGAATTCAGTTCCTCTCCAAATCAGCTCATTATTAGAGAAGAACAGATAAAATAAATTTATTTCATTGCTGATATGCAAACTAGTTTATAAATTACCTGAAAATTTGTCTCTTCATCTATAAGTTTCAGTGTTTGATACTGATAAGTTAAGAGACATAAATATTGACAGGTGGTACTAAGATATTTATACTTGCTAAGTATTATCTAATAGACATGCCAAAATATATCCTTAGGCAAGAATGTCATAAAAATAATACATTATATGTTATTATATTATTTTCAGTCATTTAGAATTTACTAACTTATAAATAAAATATAGAGAATGAAAAGTACTGAGAAGAAAATTGGCAAAAATAATATTTTACATTATTTTAAAATAACATGTGTTAAGAAACAAAACTCTTTTTTGGAGAAAAGTGTTTCTGAAGAGACAGCATGCATTTGTCAAATCAAAATGTTAATATCATATGTAACATTAAGCAGGTCTGAATGTTACTTCAAACATATTCTCAGAAAGAATAAAGATTACTTTATCCATAATAACACTCCAGGGATATGTATATTTTTGATTCTTCAAGCCAACTTAACTAAAAGTTATGCTGTTTCATTTTGGTTGTTATTTATCTATACTTTCTAACTAGCTAGTACAGCAACATGAGTGATGCTGTGAAGACAACCCAGTTTTGACAACCTTTAGTAAGGAGGATTCACTAGCCAATGACACTGTTGCCAGGATGTAGAGAACAATATGAGACAAGAAATTCCCTTTGGGAAATGAACCACTTTTCAGTGACAATTCTTGTCCAACAGCCACATACAGCCTCTATTGATTTTTCTTCAGCTTTCAGTTTTATAGTTGTAACAGCAACAACATCCAGAGAAATTGGAGGCAGGAATGCCATTTAACAGTCCACTAACACAGTCCTAGAAAATAGTGATAGTATCTTGAATTAAAGTAATTGCCATAGGGACTGCAAGACCTGAACACATGGAATAGACAATACGATGGTGCAAATTTCAATTGACAGCAACTTTTGAAAGCTGGAATATAAGAATGAAAGAGAAGAGAAACTGGGGCTTACTCTAAGGTTTCAGTAAGTATGGGTGCTAATGAAGGAATCTGAACTTTCATGTGGTAGGGTAGCTGTTTAATTTTGTAAATTTAATTTTGTATATATTATATCTAATAATGCCACAATGGTAACTATTTGGATATTTAGGTTTAGCAGAGAGAGAGAAAGAGACAGAGGAGAGAAGCAGAGACAGAGAGAGAGGCAGAAGATGTTACATATGAAAGTCATAGATTTCTCCAAAGTTTGGATTTAATTCAGATGATAGCAATTAATGAAATTTCCCATGCAAGGTATAAGGCAAACATAGATAATTGAATGAATGAATGAATAAGTAAGTAAATAAATCTAATGAAAATATTTAAGGTACTAGTATAGGGAACATAGCCAATGAAAGTTACAGCAATGGTAATGAGAATGATTGAGACCAGGAATATAAATCATTCAGTTAAGTTCTCACGCAAGCACAAAGACCTGATTTTGATTCCCGAACACACATAAAAAGCCATACATTACATTTTACCCCTGCAGTTCCAGCGCCAGGGAAATAGAAACAGGTAAATCCCTATATCTAACTAGCCTACTATCTTAGTTTTCTTGCTGAGTTACAAACCAGTTCTCAAAAAAAGTGGACAGCACCAGAGGAATAACACACTGGGTTGTCTGCTGCTTTACACACACACACACACACACACACACACACACACACACACACACACACAAACATGTGGACGTACGTAGACATGCACTTGCATACACAACAATATTCACATAACATACACAAATTAATGCTGTGGATTCTAAAAAAAAAGAGTATCAAGAGGTGTTCTGATTTGACGCCATCAATCAAATCTTGCACAACTGCCGAGGAAAAGATTGGAAATACAGCACTTAGATTTGGCACATTGCCAACATCCTTGTACAGAAGGAACATATGAGAAAACTACGAGTTGCTAAGGAAGTAGACCTAGAAAATATATTCTAGGGAACATATTGTTAATCGTAGGAGGCACAGTGATAATGGAAAAAATAAATATAAAAATTACCATATGTTTATGTATTTTAATTCTGACTATGCGCAGATGCTTCATTTGGTGGCATCTCCAGTTGATGCTGTTTACCACCAGCACTAAAATTCTGTCTACAAACATGAGGTGCTTAACAGTTGAAAAAGCAAAGAAACAGACAAGACTCTGTGCCCAGATTTGTTGGTTCTGTTGCTCGCCTTGTGGAGCAGCCCAAAGTTTGGCTATGAGTCTCAGCATCTGCTTTGATACCTTGCTGGGTAGAGTCTTTCAGAGGCCTTCTCTAGTAGACTCCTGTCCTGTTGCCTGTTTTCTCTCTCTTCCTATGTCTGTCCCATTTGCCTTTCTGAGTGAGGATTGATCATCTTACCCAGGGTCTTCCTTCTTGCTTAGATTCTTTAGGTGTACAGATTTTAGTATGTTTATCCTATATTATATGTCTAATATCCACTTATAAATGAGTATATGCCATGTGTGTCTTTCTGCTTCTGGGATACCTCACACAAGATGATCTTTTCCAGTTCCCATTGCTGGCAAATTTCACGATTTCCTTGTTTTTAATTGCTCAGTAGTATTTCATTGTTTAAATGTACCACACTCCAAACAAGGACCATGCATGGAGATAACCTAGAATCCCTGCCCATGTAGCCCATGGCAGCTCAATCTCCAAGTTGGTTCCCTAGTAATGGGAACAGGGAATATCTCTGACATGAACTCAGTGGCTGACTCTTTGATCACCTCCCTCTTGAGGAAGGGGAGCAGCCTTACCAGGCCACAGAGGAAGACAATGAAGGCAGTCCAGATGAGACCTGATAGGCTAGGGTCAGATAGAAGGGTAGGAGGACCTCCCCTATCAATGGATTTGGGGAGGGTCATGGGAGGAGAGAAGGGAGAGAGGGAGGGATTGAGAGGCAATGAGGGAGGGAGCTACAGGTAGACAAAGTGAATAAACTGTAATTTATAAAAAAAAAATATATAAATTTACAAAAAGAAAAAACAAAGATACACTCCTGTAATAATTCCTGAATGATCACAATAGCCAACTTATGGAGTCTACCTAGGTTTCTCTCAGTACATCAATAAATTGAGAAAATATTAGAATTTGGTAATATTCAGCCCTGCAAGGGAAGAAAGATTATCTTTTGTGACAACATAGGTTGATTTGAAGTGTATTATGTTAAAGAAAATCAGCAAAACATAAAGAGATAAAAGTAATCATATTCTCATCCACATGAAGAATGTAAAATGATTGAGGTCATGAATTTGGAGAGCAGAATATTGGTTTTGTGAGAGGTGTGAGAAGAATAGAGCCATTACAATCAAACATATTAAATTAGTTTTCAGATCAAATTATTAGTATCTGGATTATTCCTAGTAAAACCTATGTGCATTTCAATATTGCTGAGAGTAAGGTTTATATGCTTTCATCAAAAATGATAAATACATAAGATGATGGGTATATTGGTTTATTCAATCAGTCCAGATTACATTAAAATTTTGATACAAAATTGTACCACCAAAATTAGGCCATTCATAAGCACACACACACACACAAAATTAAAATGTGCTATTTTATATAATCAAAATGGATGCAACAGAAGTGATGTCAAGTAAGTTATTCTTCCTCGATGAGCCTTTTTTGGGTTTCTCGACTTTCACAGCACCTGGAAAGTACTAGGCAATCAGCAACTATTAGTGGAATTGGATAAAAGTACCCATAGGCTCTGGATTTAGCACACTGATTGCCTTAAGAAAAAACAGAGATGTAAAATGTTTCTTGCTGACCAGGACTACACATGCTACCATGTCACTGGGGAAAAGAAACAGACATTAAAATTTATTATCATCATCAAAGTCTAACCCATGGCAAGTAGCCCTGGTTTCTTCATTACCCATTTTCAAAGCAAGTTTAAAAGTAACAATTTCATGTATGTCAGAAAATCATCTTAACATAAACTTTCAGAAGTTCTTTGCACACACAGCCTTAAAGTGTATTGTAAAATCAATAATTTTATGCCTGGAAATGAGGATGTAAATGTAGACTGCTTTCCCATTAAACATTTGTGTTTTCATTGACAAAATATTGTTTACATTATTTTAGTGAATTGGCTTATCATTTAGACTTAGGCACACAAATTCTTTCTATTTAAGTAAGATGTTATAATTATAAGTACTTGTAAACTTAAAGATTCTAAGCAAATTATATGACATAAACTTCATCCTAATGACATTTTTTTCTTTTTTCTGCACTATATTAAGATTCTTTTATCTTAGATTCTATAAGAAAATAAACTTTCTGAGAGACCTGCTAAACAAATACAAAGTGAAAAGAGATAGAAATTAAAAAAATAAAAAATTGTGCTTCATTTCTTGAAGTTTAAATATTGTGTAAATAATTATTTTTCCAATAGTTGGATACAAAGGTTAATGGTTATATATTGTTGTTGACTATAACCTAAAATAGACCTTTCTAACCTATAAATAATTGTTAAGCTACTTCACGTCATTGTGGTTGAAGATGTAAAATAATAAAAGACATTTTATGACCATGGCTATGACTGAGTAGAAGTTGAAGAAAACAACACTAAAACATTAAAAATATGTGTTATCTTACATATTATCGCAGTGGAAAATTCTAAGATGGAATTAATCCCTTCTATGCTCAAGACATCATTTATTCCATGCTATTCCAACCACAATATTCAGAATAAGTTGCCAGTCATAATTATCTATATTGATGGAACTATTTATGGTATGGCATGTTCATAAAACAATGTAAAACAATGCAGAAAAAATAGGTGGGTTTTCTCACTCTTTAATGCTAAGAAATACATTTCTTCGCATTTTTTTATTTAAAGAAGACATGTCATCACTTTTCACTGGCTCAAAATGTACTAGCATGCATCTTCCTTAGACAATCTCTGGCATCATCATCATCAAAATAATAAAGAAAAAAGAAATTTCTATAATCCCTTTACACTTACTTAAACCTAACATTTCCACTGGAAAAAGGGTTGTGAATGAGTATATTTTCATACAACTTCATTGAGATGCAATTTATATACAATGAAATTTGCCCTTCTGAAATATATATTTCAGTAGCACTTGTCTATTCTTAAACGTGTGTATCCATTACCACAGACAATTATGAATTATTTCATGACTGCTAAAAGAAAGTTAATACCTGTAAAAAAGTCACATTGCAGTCATCATTCTCACAGCCACTGACAAATACTTAACATCGATTTTTATCTCTTGTAGATTTCTCTTTACTGAATATTTCAAATGAAGGCAATTGTATAATATTTGGTTTGATTACAGGCTTCTTCACCTTAGCATGAGCTTTTCAAGATTCCCTGGCACTGTAGCAAATATTAGCATTTCATTATTTGTATGTGTGAATGATATTCCATTTAATGGTGTATTACATTTTTAAATATATTTATTATTTGGTGTGCAATATAGTCATATCCACCCTTTGACAAATGCTACTTCAAACAATTGTGTGCAGTGTATTTATAAAAATATGCTTTCTTTCTTTTTTCTTTTTTTTGTGCTATAGATAACTAGAAATGAAATTGCTTCATTATTGGACAACACTATCATTAGCATTTTGAGGCAATGCCAAAGTCTTTTTCAGAGTTCTTGGATGATTTTACATCCCTATAAGCAGTTTAGGAAGATCTTATAGTAATTTCTTCATATCTTCTACAAAGCAAGTTATTAACTCTTTTATTATGCCTAAAATAGTGGGTATCTACTACTATTTTATTACTGTTTCAAAGTCTTTCTTGAAGAAGTACGTGGAGAAGTAAAAAAACAATGAATCCTAAAAAAAAAAAAAAAGGAGATAATGTTAATAAGAAAGTAGTAGAATTGGCTCTCAAAGTTAACACAGTCTGATCACAAACAAATACAAAAGAATCCTTATTTACACAAATGTAATAACACTATTTATTATCTAGGTTGTATCCAGATTCTGGCTATTATGAAGAGAGCTGCTAAGAATATATTTGAGTAAGCGTCCTTACTGAATGGTGAAACACTTAGGAGTATATGCCTAGGAGTGTGGTACAGCTGGATCTTGAGGTAGCACACTTACTTATTTTCTGAGGAAGCACCAGATTGACTTCCAAAGTGGTTACACAAGGTTGTATTCCCACGAGCAATGAAGGAGGGTTCTCATTTCTACATATCCTATACATCATGCCTTGAGTTTTTTATATTAGCCATTCTGATAGGTATGAGATGAAACTTCAGGTTCGTTTTTATTTGAATTTCCCAAATGACTAGGGATGTTTAACAGTTCTTTAAGTGTTGCTCTGCCATTCAATATTCCTCTGCAAAGAATTCTCTGTTTAGTTCTTTACCACATGTTTTAATTGGATTACTTGGTTTGTTGGTTTTTAACTCTTTCAGTTCTTTATAACATATTTTGGATCATAGGCCTCTGTCAGATGTAGGGTTGATGAAGACCTTTTCCCAGGCTGTAGTCTGTCATTTTCTTCTGATGACAGTATCCTTTGCTTTACAGAAGCTTTTCAGTTTCATGAGTTCCCATTTATTGATTGCTGAGCTTAGAGCCTTTGCTGTTGGTGTTCTGTTCAGGAAGTTGTCTCTTGTGCCAATGACTTCGAAGCTCTTCCCCACTTTTTATTCTAATAGATATAGTGTCTGGTTTTATGTTGTGGTCTTTGACCCACTTGGATCTTAACTTTGTGCAGAGTGATAAATATGGCTCCATTTGCATTTTTTACATGTAAACATCCAGTTAGAGCAGCACCATTTGCTGAATATGCTGTCTTTTTTCACCATATGTTTTGGCTTCATTGTAAAAAATTAAGTTTCTGTATGGTTGTGGTTTTATTTGTGGGTCTTCGATTCAATTCCTTTGGTCCATCAGTTTGTTTCTATGCCATGACCATGGGTTTATTATTATTATTCTTATTATATTATTATTATTATTATTATTATTATTATAGTTGTTCTATAGTACAGCTTGAGATATGGGATGGAGATACCTCCAGAGGATCTGTTATTGTACAGGATTGTTTTAGCTATTCTAGTTTTTTTTTTTTTTTCATATAAAATTAAGAATTGTTCTTTCAGGTTCTGTAAAGAATTGTGTTAGTATTTTGATGGGAATTTTGTTGAATCTGTAGATTGCTTTTGGTAGGACAGCCATTTTTACTATTTTAATCCTACCAGTCCATGAGCATGGGAGATCTTTTCATCTTCTGATATCTTCTTCAATTTCTTTTTCAGAAACTTGAAGTTTTTTTTTTTTTTTTTTTTTTTTTTTTTAAATCAGCTCTTTCACATGCTTGGTTAGAGTGACACCAAGATACTTTATGTTATTTGTGGCTATTGGGAAGGGTGTTGTTTCCCTAATTTCTTTCTCATCCCATTTGTCTTTTGTGTACAGAGCTTCAGATTTTTTTTGAGTTGATTTTCTATCCAGCCACTTTGCTGAAGGTGTTTATAAGCTGAATGAGTTCTCTGGTACAATTTTTAGGGTTGCTCATGTATACTATCATATAGTGTGCATATAGTGAAACTTTAACTTGTTCCTTTCTGATTGGTATCCCTTTGATCTCCTTTAGTTGTCTTATTGTTATAGCTAGGATTTCAAGAATTATGTTGAAGAGATATGGAGAGAGTGGGCAACCTTGCCTTGTCCCTGATTTCAGTGGGATTGATTTAAGTTTCTCTCATTTTATTTTGATGTTGGCTATAGGCTTTATTTCCTATAGTATATATAAGTATTTGTCTTGTATCCCTGATCTCTCCAAAACTTTAAGCATGAATTGGTGTTGGATTTTGTCAAATGCTTTTTTTTTTTTTTTTTGGCATCTAAGGGGATTTTCTTTCAGTTTGTTTATATGGTAGATTACATTGATGGATTTTCATATGTTGAACCACCCTTGCATGCCTGAGATGAAGCCTACTTGGTAGTGGTGGATGATATCTTTAATGTGTTCTTAGATCAGTTTGTATTTTATTGAGTATTTTAGTGTCAATGTTCATAAGTGAGAATGGTCTCAAGTTTTCCTTCATTTTTTGGTCTTTGTGAAGTAACAACATGACTATGGCCACATTGAATGTGGTCTGTAACGTTCCTTCTGTTTTTATTCTGGAAAGTTGTTTGAAGACTATTTGTGTTAGCTCTACTTTGAAGTTATGGTAGAATCCTGCACTGAAACCAACTAGCCTTGAGCTTTTTTTTTTTGGATGGTAAAGTTTTAGTGACTGCTTTTATTTCTTATTGTATTTCTTATAGGACTATTTAATTTATTTAGCTAATCTTGATTCATCTTTGGTAAAAAGAATCTATCAAGAAAATTGTCCATTTCATTTACATTTTCAATGTTTGTTGGATACAGGTTTTTGATTCCTTGGATTTCTACAGTGTCTGTTGTTATGTTTAGCTTCTATCTCAATGATCTGACCCTTGGCAAGAGTGGAATGTTGAAGTCTCCCACTCTTAAGAAGTTGGGATCAATGTGTAATTTAATCTTTAATATTATTCTTTGACAAATGCAGGAGCCCTTCTGTTTGGTGCATAGATGTTCTTGGTGGATTTTTTCTTTGATGAGAATGAAGTGTCACTCCTCTTCTTTTTTGATTAATTTTGGTTAAAAGTCCATTTTGTTACATAATAGGATGGCTACTACAGCTTGCTTCTTGCATCCGTTTACTTGAAAATATTTTTCTAGCCCATTACTCTGAGGTAGTCTCTATCTTTGTTGCAGAGGTGTGTTTCTTGAATGCAGCAGAATGTTGCATCCACTTTCTAAAACCAATCTTTTAGTCTGTGTTTTTTTCTTAGAGAGTTGAGACCACTGACGTTAATAGATTTAAGTGACCAATGATTATTAGTTCCTTTTATTGTGGATATGGTCATGATTTTGTGTTTGTATATTTGCTTTCTTCTGCTTTTTTGATGTGATGGTGTCTTTATCCTGTGTTTTCGTGGTTGTAGTTGATCTCATTGGGTTGAAGTTTTCCTTCTAGTATCTTCTGTCAGGCTAGATTGCTTCATATATATTGTTTAATTTAGTTATGTCATGGAATATTTTGTTTTCTCCATCTATCTTGATTGAAAGTTTTACTGGATATAGCAGTCTGGTTTTGCATCTGTGATCTCTAAGCTTTTGCATGATATCTGCCCAGGCCCCTCTGGCTTTCATAGTCTCCGTTGAGAAGTCTGATGTGATTTTGATATGTTTGACTTTATATATTACTTGGCCTTTTTCCCCTTGGTGCTTTTAATATTTTTCTTCTGTAGATTTAGTGTTCTAACTATTATGTGACATGAGGAGTTTCTTTTCTTGTCTAGTCCATTTGGTGTTCTGTAGGCTTCTGATATGTTTAAGAACATCTCTTTCTTTAAGTTGCGAAAATTTTACTCTAAGGTTTTCTTGAAAATATTATCTGTACCTTGAAACCTGGAATCTTCTTTATCATCTATTTTTATTATTTTTAGATTTCTTCTCATGGAGTCCTTGTTTTCTTGGATGTTTCCTTGGGGATTTTCTGATTTTATTTTTTCTTTGAGAGATGTATCAATTTCTGCAACTATAACTTCAGCATCTGAGATTCCCTCTTCCATCTCTTATATTCTATTGGTGATGCTTACCTTTGTGGCTTCTGTTCTCTTCTCTAAGTTCTCCAGCTCCAGGGTTTTTTTTTTCTGGTTACCTTTTCTTTATTGATTTTAATTCTGTTTTCATAACTTGCACCATTTTCTTCATATGTTTGAATGTGGATTCCTGTCTGTTCATGATGGCCTCAATATTTTTAATTCATTTCCTCTTTATCTACCTCTATATATGCCTCTATTCTTTTATTTCTTATGTGCTTCGAATAACAGCATAATTGTAGATTTAAGTTCATTTTCCTGTGTTTCACCTGCAATAGAATATCCATTGATTTTTGGAAATTCTGGTGAAACCATGATGCCTGGTTTTTGTTGCCTCTGTTCTTATGCTGGCCTCTAGCCATCTGGTTGTCTGTAGCATTGACTGATTGTTCCTGGATCCTGTACTGCAGACTGGACCCACCTTTCTCTGGAGTCTAGGGTAGTCTGCACTGGATTTACTCTCTCTGCTGGCTCACTGATTGTGACCCAGGTAGTTGGGGCACAGACAGAAAGATCTTTAAGTGCAGAGCTGCTCCAGTGTCCCACAGGCTTCTTTAAGAAGGTGGAGGTTGGGATTTGGATCCCAGGCCTGGCTCAGCTCCACTGGGTTCACTGGCTGAGCTGACCATGTTGTTTTTTACCCAGGTGGGCTAGGTTGCTGGATAGCATGTAGAAAGATCTTGTAGCCTAGAGCTGATCCAGTGTCCTACAGACCCCCTTAGGGAGGAGGACAATGGAACTTGAGTCAGGTGCCTAGCTCAACTCCACTGGGTTTTCTTTGTTGGGCTCGCTGAGTCTGACCTATGTGAACCAGGCTGCTGGGGTACTGGAAGATAGATCTCTTTCGCTAGAGCTGCTCCACTGTCCCACAGGCTTCCCTTAGGTGTATGTGTGGGGGAAGGAACCTGGGTCCAAAGCCTAGCACAGTTCCTCTGTGTTCACTCTCTGTTCTGTGCTGGCTGATTCTGACCTGTGTGAACGAGGCAGCAGTGGAGTAGGTGGAATGGAGCTGTTCCTTCCCCACAGTACCAGAATGTATCCCCTCCACTAAGCAGTGAGAGTGAGCACCAATAGCTTCTGACACCAGGAAGGTGTCCACAGTAGATTGTGATTTACTGTGTTTGGAAACACAGTAATACATAGAAGGAGCCTCTAGTACATAGAAAGTCTCCAAAGGATTGCGAGAGTGGACTCCCAGTTTTGGAGTCAGAGCCAAGGGAGCAGCCACCACCACTCCTGGTGGGTTCCTGTGGGTGGTCTAAGGCTACAGGGTTGAAGCCCTGGTGTGCACCTCCACTGCTAGTACCAGGAATGTATCCACAGATGGTGGTATTGTGCTGGTAGCTTTGGGCTGTGGCAGTGCCTGGTGGGACCCTGGGAATTTTTCCTGGTATTAGCCAGGTGGCCTGATAGACCTTCAAGTATCACCATGGATTCTCCTCTTACCTGAGAAACATGTATGTTGGGGTTTTGGGGTCCAGAGTACAGCCTGCAGGTCATCCTGCTTTCACTGCTGAGCTGCTGTACAGATACCCTGTGTGGTCAGCACTGCCATCTTGGATCCCACTCATTTTTACCTATTTTTAAGTTCTCAGAATTCATCACTTGTTCAATATTTCAACAAATATTTATGCACATAATAACCAATTTAACATTTAAATATGTTATAATTATTATAATATGCTTTTTCAAATTCATTTAAATAATAAATCTATTTTTTCTGTTCTATCTATCTATCTATCTATCTATCTATCTATCTATCTATCTATCTATTTTAAGACAAGGTTTCTCTGTGTAGCCTTAGCTATCATAAACTTGCTTTGTAGACCAGACTGGCAGTGAGCTCACATAGATCATCCTGCCTCTGCCTCCCCAAGTGCTGAGATTACACCAAGTGCTGAAATTACAGGTGTGCACCACAAAGGTCTATTAGTTATTTTAATACACAAAATAGATAATATAATACCTGGCCTGTATTATAACATCAGTTCTCAGAAAACTACAATTGTCAGTGTCATTTATTGGATGCCTATCAGTTGGTTTTAAATTTTATCACTTCATCTGCTTTGTTTCCATGGAGGCCAGAAGATGCAGCAAATCCCCTGGGACTGGAGTTACAGACAGTTATAAACTGCCATGTCAGTGCTGAAAATTGAATCCAGATCCTCTGAAAGAGCAGCAAATGTCTTTAACCACTAAGTAATCTCTCCAGTATTGATAAAAAATCACAAAGAGTAAAAATTAAAAAATTAAAAACATATCATAATTTTAAAAAAGACATACCCCAGAGGTAGAGTTCTGTAATTCTATATATCCAAAGCAAAAGCTAAATTTGCAGTAAAGTTTGGTAGCAGGATTTCACTGAGTCTTTTCTGATAAATATTTTGACTCATAGAATTTTGTGAATCTCTTTGACCAATTATTTGACACTATACCTCTTTTTTTGTTTTCCTTCTGAATTTACTTACCTGCTTGTTTTACATTTTGGAAGTCTGAAAATCATATTGTCTGTGTACTAATATACTGTTTTTTGCCACCATGCCCCTATGCAATTTCAATCTCTGAAAGCTCACTCCAATCCTCCTTATGTAATACAAGCATACCACATTTATTTAGGGTTAGACACTGCTATTTTCTTATCTAATTTTTTTTCATATCTTTCAGTTTAAGGACAATGCAAAAGTTTTTAGGCTTTCTGAAATGCTGGAGTTACAAGTATACTTGATTTTATCAATGGAAGGAAATGTAAAACTCATTTTCCCCTTATATTCTGATTGTACAAATTCAATTCAAGTATATTTCCTCCACTTGCAGTGACACACACATAATATATATATATATATATTGTGTGTGTGTTTGTGTATGTATGTAATATAATATATACTACAACCATCCACTAGAATTCATGTCAACAAATATACAAAGTTCCTTGATTACCTGACACTGACCAAGCATCAGAATGTATGGCTTGATTAGAAACACCACATGAACTTTTGGATGAATCTCTTGGCAACCTGTGAAATCAGAGTAGCTGAGGATGATACCCAAGAAATGGTACAATGCATTAAGTGTGAATGTGTTACTGAGAACCTGTAACCTATCTGAACATCCAAAACATTGTTTTGAGAGACCTGGGTATTAATATTTTGGCTAAAGTCCTAAATTCCCAAGGTAATAATAACATTTAAACACCTATAACGCTTCATTCCTGCTCTGTATGAACTGATTGTCTTAGAAGATTTTTAATTTACTTTTATTTCTATTTATTATTATTTTGTTTTCTTTTAACACCTAGTTACAAACATTTGAAGTGTACTTTAATTTTTTATATTATTAAAATTATTCCATAAATAACTTAAAAAATCAAACATTGACAGCAGTTGGTATTTTATAATTTTAAAATATATTTATAATCTATTAATTTTCAGGATATACACAACATATTTCTAAAATTTATCCCTTTGCTTTCACGAATCTGATGTCTTTACTTTTAGTTTGAGGTCATATATTCTTCAAAAATTAAGAAACTCTATGTTCTTATGATATACAATATCTACATTTGGCTAAAAAACTGGAGTTTAGAAATTATTTGAAGCAAATGAACTATTTTTATCTTCTATCATTATTCCCCTCTTGATTGTTTATATTAACATGACATTTGTATTTTGATTTAATGTGATTATTTTTTGTATAGCCTGTTCAGCTGAATTATTTGGGTATACATATTAAGATATGTCCAGGGTTTCTTCCATGTGTTGTATTTTAACCAAATTCTAATATCTTATAATTCTTTAAAAAAATTAGTCCTCAAGAATATTCATCTTCTTTATTTCAACCCATCAAGTTTTGTTTGTGTTACCCATATATTTTTTTATGTAAGGCCTTCTACTAGACTGTGATCAACCCACAAGGGGCTGAACTCTTAAAAAAATAGAATCTCCCTCTTCCAGCATATGTTATTTAGCAAAATCTTCTTAGTTAGGTATGGGGCTTCATGCCTACCTACCTTCTACATGCTGGGACTATTTTTCTGGAATGGTCTTTCAGAAGTTTTGTTCATTCTGTCTTAACTGATATAAGTTCATATGTACAACTTCCCTACTGTATCTGAAAACATGCTTTTCCTATAGAATTTTAACATATCTGGCTCTTATAACATTGTTGCACCTTCTTCCACAATGGATACAATAAAATATAACTCATCTGTTAAGAAAAACAAAATTATGAATGTCAGAAGTATATGTATGAAACTAGAAATAATCATTATGAGTGAGGTGACTAATATAGAGCAAAACAAATTGTTTCTCTCATTTTTGATTGTTAAATTTGAATATTCAAAATTATGTTTCATTCAAAAGACCCATAGAGGTTAAGAAATTAATGATGGCTCATTGAACTGTGTCTTTTAGTGGAAGGGAGATTGATCACTATGTTATAAAAGGCTAAAGAGGAATGATGGAACAGGAAGAGTCAATTGGTATAGGCAATAGAAGGGCAAGGTAAAGGAATAGATACAAGGATGGATAAATATCGTTAAATGCCATTTTTAAAAGATCGTATGGAAATGAACTACTTTAGAGGTTTCCAAAATATGTATTTATGCACTTATATAAAAATAGTTACAATGGAGTTGTTCTATAACATGGTGACACTACCCCTATGATATATCATATGCTAATGAATAAAATCCACAGTGCCAAGAATGGGTTAGCTCATTGGTAGTAGCTGGCCAGTGAGGTTCTATTAGGTGCTATACAACCTATTAGGGAAGGTGATTAATTCTCATTCAGGAGGAAAACCAGTATAGACATCAGAAGTAGTAGAAGAGAGAAAACAAGATTGGAGCATCCTCTAAAAGACTCCAGATGACCTCTAAAAGACTCCAAACAGCAGGGAATTAGGGCAGATGCAGAAACTCATAGTCAAACTTTGGACAGAGCTTAGGGAGTTCTATGAAGAAGTGGGTTGTAAAAGGGCCCAGAGGAGACAGACAAGGAGACCAACAAAACCAAGAAAGAAAAATACAGTGCTCAGGAGAAACTGCAGAGACTGATGCATCAACCAAAAACCATACATAGAGAGGACCTAGACCCATGCTCAGACGTAGCACATAGACAGGTCAGTCTCCATGTGGGTTCCCTAGTAAGAGAAAAAGAGATAGTCGCTGACATGAACTCAGTTGCTTGCTCCTTGATCACTTCTCCCTGGTGGGGCAACCTAGCCAGGCCACAGAGGAAGAAGATTCAGGCAGTCCTGATGGGACCTGACAGGCTTGGGTCAGACAGTAGGAGAGGAGGTCTTCCCCTATCAGTGGACTAGGAAAGAGAGATAGGGTAGGAAGAGGGAAAGAGGATGAGCCCGGGAAGAGATGATGGAGCGGGCTACAACTGGTATAAAAAGGGAATAAATAATAATAATAATAATAATAATAATAATAATAATAAACAAAAAACAAATACAGACAATTAAAAATGCTTTCAGTTTTTCTGCAGAACATTAGTTAAGAACCTATGCTGAAGACACCACATACTAGACATCTAGGGCATGGAGAAATTAAGCTCTCACTCACCTGAAGGCTTACCCCCACTAGCCTGATTTCATTATACTGGAAGGTGCTATGCACACAACTGAAGGGAAAAAAAAAACTTGTCTTTCATCTTACTTATCTGTGAACTCTGAGAACTACAATAATTATTAGCAGAGTATGGCATGGCCATGGGTGCAATAGTGGCACAGTGTTATAGGAGTAACCAACCAGTTCTTGATTCCATTTAAGGCTTCATCCAAATCATAAAAGTCCTTTCTGAAACCAATATCTTTGACAAGTGGATGTCCCTGTACAAGTTATAGGCCCTATGGAAAAACCTACAACTATTATTTTTCTATACACATATAAAATTAAACTGACTTCTGTTGCTTACTATTGTTCCCAAAGATTAATGCATCTCTAAACCCTCATATGAGAAGTTTCTGTTTGCAGCATATGATGAGTAAAACTTCTTGGGGTGCAGAGAATGAGAAACTGTGGAATGCTCAACCCTAAATGGGACACTAATATCACACAACCACCTCCTAATGCATATCATTTTTATACCCTGAGGTTGAGCTTCTACTTTAAGAATACATTCTAAAGATGAAAAAATGGTTTGATTTATAGTCCAATCATTTGGAAATAGAACGTTATCTAGTTTCTATGAAACAGGTATGCAGGGAGATCAGCCATTGTTTTAAATTTATTAACAGGGAAACCAAGCATTATCAAATTTCATTAAGTGTTTTTGACATAAAGTGGGCAATAAATAAATAAAACCAAAACCTATAACTGTAACAAAAGCTTAGTATCACTGGACGCAAAAGCAGGTACAATGGGAAAGCATGAGTATTTACATGAGTATTTAGCATTGTGTTGATCACATGCATTGTAATCTTGTACAGACACTTAGATTTTCAAATTGTGTTGCATGTTAGAGGTTTTTGTAGTACTCATCTAATTAAAGTAATGCACAAATCTATTCCAGAATATTTAATACATGGTAAATGGTTGATGTCTATGTGTATAATTGCACAATCATCTCCAAATAAGAAAAAATGACCAACTAAACCACAAGTTCTTAATTTATTATATTAGTGTCAGCAAGAAATATTAAAAAAATATGATAGACAATTTCTACTTATACATAGTCTGATGTTTTAGAGTGGAATGGGACCCAGACTTCAGTATTTTAAATAACTTAGATGATTCTACCATGCATCAAAAGTGGAGAATTACTGGAATTGTTTGTATGTCTTATGAGGAAGACATTGTGTTTTGGTTACATTATTCTTTGTGCTCAGGCTAGTGCATGGCATGTAGCAGTTAAACAGTTGTTTCATAAAAAATTATCAGTGGTGGAATTCTTACACACCAAAACATTTATACTTAATTGTTAAGGTATTCAAATAGCAACATTATCTACGTTTATGTTTCTCAGCGTTCTTAAGGAAGATCCCATATAATATTTCACATAAGCCCTTTTAAAGAAGCTTTAAGCCTTCATAACAAATGGTAAATTATACTTTTTTAAAAGTGAAAACATAAAACTATCTAAAACGAAATAATAGAAACTGTCTTAACTCAAAGTATTGGTTCTTCTCCCGTGATCTTTTCGTTTCTTTTCATATTAAGTAGTCATAACACTTGATGTTATTCAAATGCAGTACCACAGAAAATCAGATCTCATAAAAGCTGAGAATACTGAGCGCATCTGAAAGACTCTTACTAGCAGTGTTTTCAAAGCAAAGACTCATGACCAAACCTTTGGCAGAGTACAGGGAATCATAAGAAAGAAGGGGAGTTAGTCTGATGGGGAAAGGATAGGAGCTCCACAAGGACCAAATATATCTAGACACAGAGTCTTTTCTGAGACTGACATTCAACCAAGGACCATGTATGGATATAACCTAGAACCTCCACTCAGATGTAGCCTGTGGTAGCTCAGTAACCAATTGGTTTCCCAAAGTGAGGGGAACAGGGACTATTTCTAACAGGAACTCAATGACTGGCTCTTTGGTCTCCCCACCCCCGAAGGGAGGAGCAGTCCTGTTAGGCCACAGAGGAGGGCTTTGCAGCCAGTCCTGAAGATACCTGATAAAACAGGATCAGATGAATGGGGAGGAGGTCCCCCCTATCAGTGGACTTGGAAAGGGGCATGTGGAGATGAGGGAGGGAGGGAGGGAGGGACTGGGAGGGAATGAGGGATCGGGACATGGCTGGGATACAGAGTTAATAAAATGTAACTGATAAAAAAAATAAAAAATAAAAAAATAAAATAAAAAGCTGAGAATAAAATGATAGTTGCTAGAAGACTGAGAATGGTGAGAAGATGAATGTGTTAAGGCATAGTTCAATAGAATGATAATAGGACTGATGCTCTGTTGTACAGTAGGGTGACTATAGATACCTGTTATATACTTTATGATGTTAAAAAACTATAAGATAAGCATTTTCAAAGGTGTTACATAAAGATAAGGAAAGGTGAATATATATGTATATATGCTTACCCTTATTTAGATAAAACAGTATGTCTGTGTTTCAGAGCATCACATGGTACTATGTGAATGTATATACAAATTTGTTTTCATGTATCAGTTACAGATAAATTTCATTTAAATAAAGGAAAATGATAATGTTGAACAAATTATGACAGGTAGGTCTGCTTTTGCTTTTCATAATGTTATGAAGAGTGTGAAGGCATATATATCTATATCTATATATCTATATATCTATATATATATATATATATAAAAACATATGTATTTCTTTTATATATATATATGAAAGTTTACAAGCCTGTTGGCACAGTGTTGTCTCTCACTTAAACTTCTTATAGCTTACAATTCTGAGATCCAGGACACTCTTAATGGGCCTCAAAATCTTTTCCTAACAGAAAACTATCATAAGAGTTTCTATCACTTACCCTTTGTCATGACTTCAATGACTTCAGAGTCTTATGTTAAACCCCAAGGTTATGACTCCAATTTAAATATGTAAATTTAAATATTGTAAGACCATTGCCCTTTCTCTTTAGTGTAGATTGGCTCCAAACAGTGGCATAGCTGGAATTTTATAATTAATTTGGTCTATTGTAAATCCAGTTGGGAAGTGAATCAGGTAACATTTAAGTAATTGATTGTATTTCCCTTTTTATTAATTCCATGTTTGCAACTGATTTGAGTTTTGTTTCAAGCAACAAAAGCACTGAAATGATTTTTGAAAATGCTGTTATATTTTATCACATGGTGTCTTAAGAATACTAATGTTTAGAGATGCCTTGAGGATTAAAATGCATCTTTTCCTGATGCAAGAAATACTCCTCAGTAACAGTTGCTACAACATACATGTAGTGAAAATGACAATCAAGTGTTTTGTTAAGTGAAGAAACAGATGTCCTGTAAAAAGAAAAAAAAAATCTGTGTCATTGCTGGTGAATGTGTGCATGTATTATTCATCTCTGCTCAGGCACAAAATTCACATATTTCCAAGAGTTCTTACTGAATTACTGTCTCTGAGTTTGTGCTTTACATTTAACACTCAATTTGACTCTTCACAGAAGCAGGGTAGCAAAGTAGCATAGAAACTAAGGGTCAAAGAATAGCTTAATCAGAAAATCCCAGCTTTATGCAGAGGTTCTAAAAAGGGCTGCACTCCGTGCTTTGTGAAAGTGAAAGCTCTAAGGATGCAATATAGGGTTATTTTTACTAATGTAAACTGGGCGTTAATACAGCCTTAGTTTTGCTGAATTTTACAGTTTCTCTAATTACCCATCCCAAAACTATTAAAGTAGAAAAAAATAACAAAAATTAACTTCTGTTTTATGAGTCTTACCTAAGGAATTTCAGCTCCTTAGGGTTTTTTGTTGTTTGCTTGGATTCTTTTTACTCAGGGGATTAGGTTCAGTTCATATGTAAAGACTAAAAGACTCTTTTCTTCAAGGGCTGAACTACTATAGAAAGATTTTTAATTAATACAGCAAGTGATTCTGGAAATTGCTTTTGAATAGAATCACCTCAACCCCCACTACCAGTCTTCCATACCAAGGGCATTGTAATGGTACAAGATAAAGGAGCAAGCAGGCTTTCTTTCACCTTTTCTATGTTCAAAGAGAACACTTGGTGGCAGTTCTCTTTAAGTAGCAGCTTTTCTTGATTAAGCTCTTTCTTGGGGGGGGGGGGGGGAAGGCTTTCCTAATGCTCCTGACAGATTCCTTTTTCCTTGAAGCTTCACATAGATAACATCAAGACATTTGCTCCAGTGTGGAAACAACAGCTGGGGGACACTAGCTAGCTTTATGAAAGATGTATTTAGAGGCACAACTTGCTTAGGGAGTGGTTTTATCTCTGTGGTTTAAAGACACAATTCATTGGCACTATCATTGATTTAATTGTTCATTTTCTATCCCGAGTCTTCCTGCTCTTTAGCCACTGTCTCAGGCAGCTTGATTTGGATTAACTTTGTTATACTGCCCTTGTGACTTCAAAATACTTAAATGCTGATAGTATTTTGCATAGCTTCTCTTCACAATGTAATAGTTTGTGCAAATATTCACGCAAATCTGATTTTGTGTACTTTGACAGAAAAGCAATGATTGCTGCTTTTCTCTTAAATGTTTTCTTATGGGAGTGAATTATTTGCTTTTATCCTCATTGTAACTAAATACTAGGTAAGAATCAACATGTAAGAACAAGGAATCATTTACTCTCACAGTTTCCTGACAAAGTGTGTCTGGGATCTGACCTTAGCTTGGGAATTTGACACTCTTCACATGTTGACAGCAGAAACTGGGAGAGGGGGTCATGATATAGAAGAAATATAGGGAGCTAGGAAGGGAGGGAGGGAGAGAGTGGGAGAGAAAGCAACTTTGAACATAAAAATGGCTTTTCCCTGTAATTAATATCCTATTTTTCCATAGTAAATGAGTAGCATTCCATGTGTGTAACTTTTCCTCTTTAATTTCACCTGTCATCTCTTACCCTTTAAACCTGCAGGCACTCTCACACATTCCTCTGAACACTGCCACTTTGTAATCTTTATTTCCTCTCACAATAGGTAAATACATACAGTAATTGTATTATAATGTGTTCCAACAAACCCCTCAAAATAAATCTCAATTCAATTTATAGGCAAAAACCATCTTTTAATATTTTAAAAGTACTTAAAATAAGCTCTAAGATGCTTGGACATGATATCCAATATGACATTCTTTATGGTTATTGTCGGTTCAGACTGCTTTAAGATTTTAATAAATTCACTTAGGCCAGAGTTCTTCAACCTCAGCAATACTGTCATTTGGGTCAAGATAAATTTTGCTGTGGAGGGAATGCTCTTTGCATTATAGAATATTTAGCAACATTCTTGGCTTCCAACTGCTATGTGCTAGTCATGTTCCCTTTCTATGTTTTTCCAGTGTTGCCAAATACCACAATATGAAGATGAGAGACCTGAACTTGGAATACCTGTGATTTGGTTTCTTATTTAATTATTTATTATAATTTATTCACTTTATATTTCAATTGTAGCCACCTCCCTTGTCTCCTGCCAATCCTACTTTCCCTCCTCCTTCCCCCATCTTCCCTTCCCCTAGTTCACAGAAAGAGAGAGCCCTTCTCCTTAACCATCTGACCCTAACCTATCAAGTCTCATCAGGACTCCCTGGATCCTCTTCCTCTGTGGCATGGCAAGGCTGCCCCAGCAGGGGGAATTGATCAAAGAGCAAGTAACAGTGTCCATATCAGAGATAACCCCTAACCCTTACTAGGGAAAGCCACATGTAGACTGAGCTTCCGATGGGCTACATCTGAGCACAAGGTGTAGGTCCTCTCCATGCATGGTCCTTGGTTGATGCAGCAATCTCTGCAGTGCCCCAGTCTACACACACACACACACACACACACACACACACACACACACACACTGGGTACAAATTTTTTAGCTTGTTGGTCTCCTTGTGGAGCTCCTATCCCAGAGGGTTCTTCAACCCATTGACTTTTCTGTGATACTCCCTGCCCTCTGCCCAAAGTTTGGCTATGAGTCTTTGTATCCAATCAGTATTCAATATAAATAATAAAGAATATTTTCAGTACTCTAGGTATACTATTTGTATAATTCTCATGATTCTTTATATCCTTCCTATACGCAATTTTTTAAATCACTTCTTTTTATGTATTTTTTTAAATTTTTAGTTCTCTGTTAATTACACATTATTCACTTTGTATACCCCCTGTGGTTCCCTCACTCCTCCTGTCCCAATCCCTCCCTTCCTCCACCCTCTGCATGCATGCCTTTCCCCAAGTCCACTGATAGGGGAGGTCTTCTTTTCCTTCCTTCTGATCTTAGTCAATTAGGTCTCATCAGGAGTGGCTGCATTGTCTTCTTCTGTGGCCTGGCAATGCTGCTTCCCTCTCAGGGGGAGGTAATTAAAGAGCAGGCCAATCAGCTCATGTCAGAGACAGTCCCTGTTCCTATTACAATGGAACCCACTTGGATACTGAACTTCCATGGGCTATATCTGTGCAGGGGTCTTAGGTTATCTCCATGCATGGTCCTTGGTTGGAGAATTAGTCTGAGGAAAGACCCATGTGCTCAGATTTTTTGGTTGTGTTGCTCTCCTTGTAGAGTTCCTGTCCTCTCCAGATCTTACTATCTCCCACTTCTTTCATAAGAAGATTCCTGCACTCTGCCCAAAGATTGCCCATAAGTCTCAGCATCTGCATTGATAGTCTGCAGGGCAGAGCCTTTCAGAGGTCCTCTGTGTCAGGCTCCTGACTTGTTCCCTCTTTTCTCCTTCTTCTGATGTCCATCCTCTTTGCCTTTCTGTATAAGGATTGAGTATTTTAGCAAGTATTTTAACTCCCTCTTGATGAGTTTCTTTAGGTGTACAGATTTTAGTAGGTTTATCCTATATTGTATGTCTATATGAGTGAGTATATACCGTGTGTGTCTTTCTGCTTCTGGGACAGCTCACTCAAGATGATGTTTTCCAGATCCTACCATTTACCTGCAAATTTCATGATTTCCTTGTTTTTTATTGCTGAGTAATATTCCACTGTGTAGATGTATCACAATTTCTGTATACATTCCTCCACTGAGGGGCATCTGGGCTGTTTCCAGCTTACTTATACTCTATGATTGTGGCATAATTATACAAGAATCCATAATATCCTTACCCAAAATCCTTTAATTCCTAACCATTATCTCTCACAAGATAGTAAGATACTGAATATCACCAATATTTTCTCTGTGCTTTCTTATGTATGTGTTTCTGCTCTGATCTTGAGCACCAACTTTAAAGCAGGATGGCTAAAATATTTTGGATACATTCACTTCTTTGTAACTTCCAAAGAAAAACTGAATTAAAAAAAAACAATTTATTTTAATATTTGGGGTATTTTTCTAAGAATTTTTACTTAGCTTCCTTATCAATACATCATCATGTTTTATTTATTTCTTAACTCTACTCTTTCAGCATAGGTGCTGCTGTGAATGTGAGATACAACACACATTTTAAGACTTAAATATAATGAAATTTTTATCTCCCTAGGCTTTCCCAGGAATAATAGTACACACACAGATTTTCTATTTAATTTTTTTTAGTTTCTTTTTTTTTTTTTTTTTTTTTTTTATAAATGTCATTGTTCCTTTCAGGAAATAAATATTTGTGTATGAACTAGTTTGACTTTCTGGTGAGAAATGCTAAAGCCTTTTAAAAGAAAAATATAGGAATTTTCAAACATTGAATCATAATCTTACTGAAACAAGTTCTCTTAGAAAGACTTTCATCACACAAATATTTTATCCTTGCTCGAATTTGGTCAGAAAATATGTCTGGCTAAAATCTTTTCTGAGGCCTTTTGGAGCTTATTTCTCATTATTTTATGAAAAACAGGCATATATTTAATGTGCTACTAGCTTCAAACTTAGTTTATTATATCTACACATATATTTGAATGCAAAGCTGAAGTTTCATTTTAGTGCAAGTGTTCACTAGGAGAGATACTTTTCTCGGGAAAGGGTGTTCTTTGGTAAGTTGTTCATGACCACATATATATGCTCATTTGGGAGTGTTAACTGAACTCAGTGGGTTATTTAAAGAGAAACGGAGAGAAGCCATGAAGTTCTAGGCAGATGGAAGATAATTGCTGGGAGCCAAAGCTATCTATGGAAGCCAAAGTCAAAGCTATCTAGTGGAGACAAAGGTATCTACGGAAGCCAAAGTCAATTAGTGAGCCAAAGCTATCTAGTGGAGACAGAAGTAGTTACTGAAGCCAAAGCTAAGTAGAGAGCAAATGTCATTTAGTGGAGACCTAACTATATAGTGAAAGAGTTATCTAAGACCCTAAATCATGGTTGATAGATTGTGAGGACATCCGTTTGTTAGAACATCCGTAAGATATCTTTAGAAACCATCCTTATGGTATCTTGCAAGTACAATATTTAACCCATGAAAGCACTCTTCCTATTTCCTGCAGCAGTAGATTAACCTTCCCCCTTTCCTGTCTTCTCCCTATATAAATTGGGTAAAAATTTCTAATATACGGAAGCCTTGATCAGATGAACAGACTTGGCTTTCATTCCTGTGTCTCTTGTCCCTTCCCCCCCATTCCTTCCAATCTCTCCACCTTAGGAACCCTGTTGAAGCCCCACGAGTTGGGGCAGATAATTTAGGGGGAGCAGGGAGAGATGAAGTGAGGCAGGTCAGATGGATGGATGCGGTCAAGGTGCATTGTCTCCATTTATTTTTCAGGATGAAAAAAAATTAAAAATAAAACAGTATGTGATTACTTGTTTTAAAGGAAACAAGCTAGAATTCTCTCCAATAAGATATTAACATCTTGTCATCTTGCCAGCTTATGCCTTTTACCCGAGGCCAGCTTTCTTACAAGAGAGACCATGTAAAATTAATGTTAGCTTGGCAGAGTTAATAAAGTGGTATGGAACATTGAGAATAATACCAAACACCAGATATATTTTTTTAAATAATTTTGTGATAATATGCTGTTATAATGTGTACAGAGGTATTTAGAATAATAACGCATATTGTTCATTCTTACTTAGAACATTTTAGCATGAGTTAAACAAGAAACTACCTTTTAACAGCTAGTCTCCATTATGAATATCCCATTAACCTACCTCTCTCTCCTCATTCCCTTTCATACTTCCATCCTTTTGTTCTTCCTTGAATTACATAGTTAAGTGATGATGATCCTTGTCTATTATTTTCCCCTTCAGGGATTTGATTAGATTTTCTAAATTCATGTGTTTGTACTAAAACATGTATTACTTGCTGATTTAATGGTCTAATTAAAATAAAAATAATGTTGTCTATGTTGGACCCCAGGATAAAAGATGTCATTTAAATGCATTTATTTATTGCACACTTATAGAGTATCTTTCAGTAGGATATGCTTACAGTTGAAGTGAAAAAAATTTTGTCTATTCTTATACTTAGTTTCCTCAGTAAACATAGTTTCTACGTTTTCCCATGGCTGAACAGGACATACTTTATAAAATTATTGTGTAGTATCTTTTCTTTCTGTTTTTATTTATTTTTATTTTTATAATAATTACTTTTAATTACAATTTATTCACTCTGTATCCCTGCTATGGCCTCCTCCCACTCTCCTCCTAATCCCACCCTCCCTCCAACTTTCTCCCAATATGCCTCTTTCTAGTCTACTGATAGGGGAAGACCTCACCCTTCTATCTGACCCCAGCCTATCTGGTCTCATCAGGACTGGCTGTATTGTCTTCCTCTGTGCCATGGAAAGGCTGGACTCTTAAAGGAGGAAGGGATCACAGAACATGCCATTGAGTACATGCCAGAGACAGACCCTGCTGCCCTTACTAGGGAACCCAATTGGAGACTGAGTCTATGAGCTACATCTGAGCAGGGGTATTAAGTCTTCTCTATGTATGGTCCTTGGTTGGGGTATCAGTCTCTGCAGGGTCCCCAGGGCAGAGATGTTTGGGCTTTGTTGATACATTTTGGGGTTCCTGTCCTGTCCAGGTTTTTCATTCTCACCCTCCTTTCATGAAATTCCATGCACTCTGCTCAAAGGTTGGCTATGAGTCTCAGCCTCTGCTTTGATATCTCAATCAGAGTCTTTCAGAGGCGCTATTTGGTAGCCTCCTGTCCTGTTTCCTTTCTTCTGCTGTGTCTGATAACTGTCACATTTGCTCTTCTGAATGTGGATTGAGCACCTTCTCTATGATCTTCCTTATTGTTTAACTTATTTATGAGTATAGATTGTAGTATGTTTACACTATATAATATTTCTAATAACCACTTATGAGTGAGTATATACCATGAGTGTCTTTCTGTTTCTGGGTCACCTCATTCAAGATGATCAATTCTCGTTCCCATCACTTGCCTGCAAATTTCATGATTTCCTTATTTTTAATAACCAAGTAGTATTCCAATGTGTAAATGTACCACAATTTCTGAATACATTCCCCAATTGAGGAACATCTAAGCTGTTTCCAGATTCTGCCTATTACAAATAGATCTGCTACAAACATAATTGAGCAAAGGTCCTTGTATACGTGAGCATATTTTAGGTATATGCCTAGGAGAGGTATGGTGGATCTTGAGGTAGCACTATTCCTAATTGTTTGAGAAAGTACCAAGTTGATTTCCACAGTGGTTGTACAAGTGTACATTCCCACCAGCAATGGAGGATGGTACCCCATTCACCACATCCTTTCCAGCATGTGTTTTTGAACTTGAGTTTTTGATCTTGGCCTTTCTGATGGGTGTAAGGTGAAATCTTGGGGTTATTTTGATTTGCATTTCCCTGAAGACTAAGGACTTTGAGCACTTCTTTGTTTCTCTCATTTGATATCCCTTTATATGATAACTCTCTGTTTATCTCCGTACCACATTTTTTAATTGGTTTACTTGGTTTGTTGATGCTTAACTTCTTAAGTCCTTTATATATTCTGGATATTAGCCCTCTGTCAGATATATGGTTGGTGAAGATCCTTTCCCAGTCTGTAGGCTGTTGTTTTGTTCTGACAGTGTCCTTTGCTTTACAGAAGGTTTAAGTTTCATGAGGTCCCATTTAATGAATGTTGATTTTAGAGCCTCTGCTTGTTGGTATTCTGTTCAGGATATTCTCCCTGTGCCAAGGAGTTCAAGGCTTTCACCCAATTTTCCTTCTAACAGCTTTAGTGTGTCTGGTTCTATGTTGAGGTCTTCTATTCACTTAGTATTGTGCAGGGTAACAAACATGGATCTATTTGCATTTTTCTACATGTAGACATCCAATTAGACCAGAACCATTTGTTGAAGATGCTGTTATGTTTCCATTGTAAGGACTTGGCTTCTTTGTCAAAAATCAAGTATCCATAGGTGTGTAGGTGTATTTATTTATTTATTTATTTATTTATTTATTTGAGATGAATAGATTCAATAACCTACCTTTTTATTTTTTTAATTTTTTTTTAAATTTTTTATTAATTACACTTTATTCATTTTGTATCCCCCATAAGCCCCTCCCTCCTTCCCTCCCGATCCCACCCTCCCTCCCCTTTCTGCATGCATGCCCCTCCCCAAGTCCATTGATAGAGGAGGTTCTCCTCTCCTTTCTGATCTTAGTCTAGCAGTTCTCATCAAAAGTGGCTGCATTGTCCTCTACTGTGGCCTGGTACGGTTGCTCCCCCGTCAGGGGGAGGTGATCAAAGAGCAGGCCAATCAGATTATGTCAGAGGCAGTCCCTCTTCTCATTACTATGTAACCCACTTGGATACTGAACTGCCATGGGCTACATCTGTTCAGGGGTTCTAGGTTATCTCCATGAATAGTCCTTGGTTGGAGTATGAGTCTCTGGGAAGTTCCCTGTGTTCAAATTTTTTTGTTCTGTTGCTCTCCTTGTGGAGACCCTGTCCTCTCCAGCTCTTACTATTTCCCACTTGGCTTTGGGAAGGGGGGAGAGAGGGAGCTACAGGTGGGATACAAAGTGAATAAACTCTAATTAATAATAATTAATAGTAAAGACACAAGTGACAATACACATTTCCAAAATGGTTGTACGTGTTTATATTTCCACCAGCAATGGAGGAGGGTGCCCCTTTCTCCACTTCCTCTCCACCATGTATTGTCACTTGTGTCTTTGATCTTAGCCATTCTAAATGGTATAAGGTGAAATCTCAGGGTTGTTTTGATTTGCATTTCCCTGATGACTAAGGACTTTAAACATTTCTTTAAGTGTTTCTCTGCCATTCAATATTCCTCTTTTGATAATTCTCTGTTTAGCTTTGTACCTCATTTTTTAATTGGATTACTTGATTTGTTGGTGTTTAACTTCTTAAGTTCTTTATATATTCTGGATATTAGCCCTCTGTCAGACGTAGGGTTGGTGAAGATCTTTTCCCAATCTGTAAGCAGTCGTTTTGTTCTGTCAACAGTGTCGTTTGCTTTACATAAGTTTTTCAGTTTCATGCATTCTTATTTATTGATTGTTGCTCTTAGAGCTTGTGATTTTGGATTTTTTTCAGGAAGTTTTCTCCTGTGCCAATGAGTTCAAGGCTCTTCCCCACTTTTTCTTCTAACAGGTTTAGTTTGTCTGGTTTTATGTTGAGTTCTTTGTTTCACTTGGACTTTAGTTTTGTGCAGTGTGGGATGTCTTTATCATAAATTTCATCTCAGCTTTCAGGAATCAATGTAGAAGAGGAGGTGGAAAAGTTGTAAAATATAGAACTGATAGACTCCACCCAAACTGTATTGTCCAAACATAACAGGGCAGTGCACATATGAGCTGACAGAGACTTTAACAGCATGTACCAATCCTGGAAATTTTCAAACCAGATAAAATCTGAACAGTGAGAAGCAAGGGTGAATACAAAGTACCATCCATAACCAGGAAGAAATGTATAATTAATACCTGTTTAGAAATGGAAAATTAGTTTTCTTCAGTGGACTTTTACTGAATATAATCAACCACATGCTCAGGAGTTGTTAGCCAACTGACTCCATATTCCTGTATGTATGTGTGTATATTGTGAATTTCCTTATGATTTTTGCTTAGTTTTGTCTTAATGGGTTTTTGTGTTTGTTTCTTTGTGTTTTTTATTTGTTTTGATTTTTGCTTTGCGGTAATGATGGAGAAATCCATTAATTTCAGTGGGTAAGGAGGTAGGGAGGCTCTAAAAGGAGTAGAGACTGGAGAGAATATAATAAAAATATACTGTATAAAAATAATAAAAAAGAAAGAAAATTACCATCAGATATCAGGCATTTGGGATTGTGCAACATGAGTTTCAGAGAAACGTCAGAGTTGGAGATGTAGACTTAGGTGTAATTACCATAGAAAAAAGTAATTAAAAATATGACACAAGTAAAATCACAGAATTAGAGTATATATTCTGGATTTAGAAGAAGAAAGGGGACACATATTAAGGGGATATATATTTTATAGAATTGTTAGAAAAAGAGAAGCAGTCAAGGGGATCAAACAGTAGTAACTGGACCAGAAGAAGGCCAAGATATAACGGTATTGAAAGAGTGAAAGAATATAATGTGTAGAAATGGAAAGAAAGAGATGAGAAATAAATTGATAAAGACAGAAAGGTGAGTAGAAGAATTAAAAGACTTTTAAATTATAAAAAGAAATAGGCAAACTGCTTGCCTTCATGGAAGAGACTCTGGGTTCAGTCAGCAGCCGTGTATACACCAAGCATGGTAGCACATATCTGTAGTCCCAGCACTCAACAGGTCCAAGTAAGAGAATCAGAAGGTCAAAGTCATGCTTCTTATGTTATACAGGATGTTCAAGGCCAGGCTGGGCTATGTTAGACATCCTGTGTTAAAAGACTACGTGATTATTGGGGGAGTAGAGGAAGAAGATGAAAGAAATGGAATGAGGGAGGAAGGGGAAGAATTATAAAAGTGAGGGCTGAATGGAATAAGTAAGGAGAAAGAGAAGAGAAGAAAGGACAGGTTAAAAAGAGAGAAAGAGATTTATATCTTTGGATTTTCTGATCTTCCATAATTTTTTACAGCTGTACTCACAGACACATGCTTCATGGGAGTTTAAAGATTCTTTTCATGTGTTATTCAACATTATATTTTAGTTATAAAAATTAGTTGTCATAAAGATTTTCTATTTAAATCCACAAGATTCTAATCTCTTAATTAGACTCTAAAATATACTTCTCTACCACTGAATCTTATCTCCTTCTTTAATGTGATCACCACTCACCCTCCTACTTCTAAGTTTATTGTCCAATTTTTCCTGAATCCACCTCTATTCCTTCCTGATCCTCATCAGTGCTCACAAGTTCCTTCTGCAGCTTACTGTATGTGGTATTTGACCTGACAATTCTGCATATATGTTTCCAACATGTTTTTTTTCTTCTACTAACAAGCATCTGAGAACAATATAAAATGAATATCTCCTTGCTTATCACTACCACTGCACATTCATTACATTTGTATACACTTGGATCTCAAACTCCTCTCACTGAAATGTGTTTTAACATAAAGTACATGCATAACACACATTTTATTAATTTGATCTATTTAAAAACTGTGAATGTAGAAAATTGTGGATAAATCTGTGTTTAAGTGAAAAGTGACAGACTGGACATGTAAGACATTCCTCTGAGTTATTTAGTAGTTTTGTAAGAGTCTTCATTAGTAATGTATTGAAGGTGACTTTATAACATGAAAGTAATGCTTACTAATAAACCAAATGCAGCAGAGTATGGTGCATTACACAAATACTGTGAAATTTTTGGTGAGAGAAAAATAACAACAACAAAAAAAAGTTTATCCATCCCTAGTTATGGTAGTGAAAGCAGAACAAAGGAATGGTTCTACTCAGTGCAGTTTGTTGAATGTGCTAGTTGTTTATTGTCAACTCAACACAACCCTAGAATTATCTGAGAGAAGAACCACATTGAAAAAATTCCTCCAGGAGACTAACCTGTAGGAAAGCTTGTGCTACAAATTTGTGTTAAGTGATTGATATGCGAGGACCCAGTCTATCACTGATGGTGTCACCCCTGGGCAGGTGGTCTTGAAAAGTAGAAGAATCCAAGCTGAGCAAGGCATGTGAAGCAAATTAGTAAGCAGTGTTCCTCCATGACGTCTTCTTCAGTTCCTGCCTTGAGTTCCCACCCTGATTTCTCTCCATAATAAAGTGTAACCTGAGAGTTGTAAAATGAAATAAACACTTTCCTTTCTCCTGGAGCAGTTTTTAGTGATTTTTATTTTTCTTAATCACAGCAATAGAAATGCTAAGACAGTGAACAAATAAGTGAGCTGTATGACTGGCAAATACATCCCACCTTGAGGTCTCTTGACTCATGAAAGTTGCATCCCTAGTGCCTTACAAAGACTGCAGGCAAATACCAAAGAAAGTCTCCTATTTCCAGGAATTTTTTATTCTGTCTATGATATGAAGATGGTATCTCAATATTTTCAAGTTTTCTTTGCTTCTTAAGACTTACCATTCTCCCTCCATCCTCCAGAAGGGATTATTGAAGTTCAAAGAAAAAAAACTATACAAGATCCCAGCACTTGGGAAGCTGAGGCAGGAGGACTGTCCCTAGTTCAAAGACAGACATGATTACAGATTATGATAGTGAGATTCAGAGCAGCCTGGACTAGAAGTGAGACCCTGTTTCAGAAAAAAAAAAAAAAAAAGCAAACATGTAACAGAAATCAACTGGAGTAAATTTGGGTATGAGTATTGGAGAACAAAACAAAGCCATGAGAATGGCAAACCTGCTTGATAACCACGTTATTTAATTTTTTAATGTTTTAATAATATATCACCATGACATCTACTGTGAATTATATCCACATTACTTGAGACATATTTGTTGTTTAGTTTTTATTTAATATATCTTAAAGTATAATTTCATCATTTCCTCCCTCCAACCCCTTCGATGCCCCTTCCTTCCAAATCTTCCAGTGTTTCCTCCATCTCCCTCTCAAATTGGTGGCCTCTTTTCTTCATTATTGTTACGTATATATGCAACATAGTTATGCATGAAACATGTATATGCACAAATATATAAATGCAATCTGCTAAGTCGGTTTTTGTTGTTTGTGTGTATAAGGTTTCAAAGATGAGCACTTCGTACTGGATAAACAATTAGAGGTTCCATCTTTGACTCAAACTATTTCTACTTCTCTCTACAGTGCTTAGATGACTGTAGTTCTGTGTCTAGGGGTGGAATTCATGAGATTTTCCTCCCTTCCACATTAGCATGTCCGTTAATATTGTCTTTCCTCAAGTCTTGTTTAGGCAGCATTTCAAGAAGACAGTCTCAAAGCCAGATTCCTGGTCTTCCAGAACATACAGTCTTCCCAACTCCTTTTCTGTAATATTCCCTGAGCTTTTATTTAGGTGCAGTTGTGTTGAAGATATATTCGTTGAGGTTGAGCTCACCATGTTCTGTTGAACACTACATTGTGTCTGGTTGTATTTTTCTGTAATTGCCTCCATTTTGCTGTAAAAAGAAGTGTCTTTGATGAGGGATGGTAGCTGACACTTCTTGGTGGGTATAAGAATAAGTTTTACAATGTAGCTAGCAATTACTCTGTTCAAGAAAAGTGGCAGTTGTAGGTTCTCTTATCTGTGACTCACTGGCCCAGGGGAATTGGCTATGTTTCTAATACCAGACATAAAGACCTCTTGATAAGTGGGCTATAAGTCCAACTAAATATTTATTCATTTCCATGGATATATGAGTGTCACTATTGTACTGTTAAGAATATCTTGTTATGCTGAATTTTCTTATAGCTCAGAGGCATCACATTCGGTTCATGCTATATATTTCTTCCTTCTCTTGTTACTTTATGTTTTACCAAGTAATTTCTGATACTATAGGAGTAAGACTTAGCAAAACATATTTTCAGGTTCATGCTTATAATGATAATTAATAGTGATGATGATAATTAATTAATAATAACTTGAGTCATGATCTAAGTGTGTGGAGGTTTTAGTGATAAAGACTTAACTTAAACCTCTGAGAGGCAACCAAGGGCAACAGAAGTAACCTATAATGTTTTGGGAGTCACTTGTACTATCCTGACCAACAACTTGAAAGGAAGCTTCTTATACTTTGTACAGGAGGTTTTGTTAAGTAGTCTAGTCCTATTGTGAGGAGCACATTCAACCCAAGTAATTTTAGGTAAATATAAAATAATACAATTTCCCTAAGCTTTGTTAAATAACCTTGGTGTTATTTGTACCTTTCTCCTCATTTCATATTGACCTTCCTTCTTTTTTTTAATACTTTTATTTTTATTACAATTTATTCACTTTGTATCTCCATTGTAGCCCCCTCCTTTGTCCCCTTGAATCCCACCCTCCTTTCCTCTTCTCCTCCCATGCCCTCCCCAAGTCCACTGATATGGGAGGACCTCTTCCAACTTCCATCTGACCCTAGCCTATCAGATCTTATCAGGACTGGTTGTATTGTCTTCCTCTGTGGCCTGATAAGGCTGTTCCCACCTCTGGGGGAGGTGATTAAAGAGCCAGCCACTGAGTTCATGTCAGAGACAGCCCCTGTTTCCCTTACAAGGTAAGCCAGTTGGAGACTGAACTGCTATGGCTCTGTGAAGGGAGTCTAGGTTATCTCCATGAATGGTCCTTGATTGGAGTATCAGTCTCAGAAAAGACTCCTGTGCCCAGATAATTTCAGTTCTGTTGTTCTCCTTGTGGCGCTCCTGACCCCTCCAGGACTTTCTATCACCCCCTTCTTTCATAAGATTTCTTGCACTCTGCCCAAAGCTTAGCTATGAGTCTCACCATCTGCTTTAATACCTTGCTGGGTAGAGTCTTTCAGAGGCCCTGTGTGGTAGGCTCCTGTCCTCCTCCTTGTTTTCTCCCTCTACCAATGTCTATCTCATTTGCCTTTCTGAATGAAATTGATCATCTTACCCAGGGTCCTCCTTCTTGCTTAATTTCTTTAGGTAAACAGATTTTAGTATGTTTATACTAAAATCTAATATGTCTAATACCACTTATAAGTAAATATATACCATGTGTGTCTTTCTGTTTCTGGGATATCTCACTCAGGATGATCTAATAATATTCATACTGATCTCCAGAGTGCTTTGTAAACTGGTACAGGCACATTTTCCATTTTGGTGTTTCATTATCAAAAATAGTTTAAAAATGGGGTTTACTGGCTTAGAAATAATTGATGCTCAATCTGCCATCTGATGTGCCTTCAGTTTGACCTCTTCTTCACTTCATTTCACATCCCTTCATGAACTTCTAAAAATCCCTAGGGGTACGAATAATAAGATCTCAAACTACTGTGGAGCTGATATGTTCTTAGAATCTGATCACCAATCATGGTTTCCTTTTACATTTCAATTAAATTGAATTGTAATTACAATTAAATTGAATTAATTTGAATTAAAATTAACTTTTTAAATCATTTTTATCATCTTAGCAGACACTGGATATGCATAAAGTAAAGGCAATTTTAAGGAATTTGCAAGCTAGATTCTGTGTTATACCCTTGTAACTCCTATATTGACCAGAATGAAACTAGTATTTGATGAACTGCTACTATTTGTCAGGGACCCGTTCAACCATTCTAGCCCACATAACAGGGCTTCAATATTGAGAACTGCTATCCCAGGGATCCTTATATTGCCCACAGTGGAATTGTGGGTGGGAGGGATTTCATGTCCTGCAACTAGCATGGGGAGTTCTTGGATCTGGGGTTCTGTAAGCACTCTCTTACAGACACACTCACTTACATGCTTGTGTGAAAAGTGCAGTGGGCCGGTGCACTCACTAGCAGGTATATCTGATGAGCTCAGGGGGACTACAGTTTTCTACTCTCAGATTTGGGTCCGGGGTTATGCACTCTCAAGAGCTGCTGCAGCTGCCTCTGCTTTCCTGGGGGTTTTTAGTTAGTGACTCTCAGACCCTGAAGACTTCCACGGTTGAGAACCCAGGGACTTCCAAAGGAGTACAGTTGACTTTTTAAAATGTTGTTATGTGGACTCTCCTTCCATTTACTCAAACAACTTCCTTTTACTCAAATAATTGTAAGGATTTTTCAGAGAGAGAGAGAGAGAGAGAGAGAGAGAGAGAGAGAGAGAGCAGATTGTTCCATTCAAGACTTGTAAGAAACATGTTTAGTTCAAACATATTTGGGTATCATCCCAGACTCTGGCAAAAGCTTGAAAAATCTTCTATAAAGAAGTTGGTATAATTTTGTTCCTTAGCAATTACTTTAAATTTTTATTTTATTTTATTTTTACAATTTATTCACTTTATATCCCTCAAGTAGCTCTCTCCCTTGTCTCATCAAGGTCCTACCTACCTTCCCTTCCTCTTCCACCCCTCTCCCTTAGTCCACTGAAAATAGTGTGTCCTCCTTCCCTGTTATCTGACCCTAGCCTATAATGTTTCATCAGGACTGCCTGGATCCTCTTGCAATATGGGCTGATGAGGCCACCCAGTCAGGGGTAACTGATAAAAGAGCAGTTAACTGAGTTTATGTCAGAGACTGCCACTGCTTCCCTTGGAGACTGAGCTGTGTATGGGCTACATCTGGAAATGGGATCTAGGTCCTCTCCATGCATCATACTTGATTGATGCATTATTCTCTGCAGGCCCCACTAAGCCCAGAATTTTTGGCTTTGTTGGTCTCCTTGTGGAGCCCCTGTCCCCTCTGAGTACTTTTATCTCTCTCTTTTTCCATAAGAATTCCTGCACTATTCCCAAAGTTTGTGTGTGGGTTTCTGCATTTGCTTTGATCCCCTGGTGGGTGGAGTCTTTCAGAAGATATCTGTGATAGGCTCTCCTCCTGTCCCCTTTCTTCCACTGATTCCTGTGTCTACCCTGTTCAAGATATGTAAGTTACCAATGTTCAAGATATGTAAGTTATCCTTGTCATTAGCATTGAACCTGTAAAATTATATAAATATCCTGAAGCCAATGATCATATGAAGCAAACATTCACGATTTATGTATTGAAGTGACCAATGTTCTGTTGAATTTGCTATGCATTCTGGTTGCTTCTCAAATCCTAGTGATAACAGCTTACAAATACATGTTCTGGGGAAAATTACTTACTGAACCTTAGATACTCTATCTTTTCTACTGAGGGAAAAAAAATATCTTTTTAACCTGTGTTCTTTCCATGAGATGTGTCAGTAGTGCTATTTCTTTTTGCCAGAGGTAGCATTTAATTATTGATTCTCCATGCATATATACTGAAAGTGTTTTTTAAATTTATTTATTTTTTATTAATTATAGTTTATTAATTCTGTATCCCAAATGTAGTCCCCTCCCGTTTCCCCTCCCAGTCCCACCCTCCCTTCCTTTTCCCCATCGATACCCTTCCACCAGTACACTGATAGAGGAGGTCCTCCTCCTCTTTCCTCTGAACCTAGCCTATCAGGTCTCATCAGGGCTGTCTGCATGGTCCTCCTCTGTGGCCTGGTAAGGCTAAAACCCCCATCAGGGGGAGGTGATCAAAGAGAAGGCCACTGAGTTCATGTCAGAGACAGTCCTTGTTCCCATTACTAGGGAACCCACATGTACACTGAGCTGTCATGGGTTACATATGTGCAGGGGATCTAGGTTATCTCCATGCATGGTCCTTGGTTGGAGTATCAGTTTCAGAGAAGATCGCTGGACACAGATTTGTTGGTTATGTTGCTCTCCTTGTAGAGCTCTTTACCCCCTCCAGGTCTTTCTATCCCTCCTGTCTTTCATAAGATCCCTGCAGTTTAACTATGAGTCTCAGCATCTGCTTTAATACCCTGCTGTGTAGAGTCTTTCAGAGTTCCTCTGTGGCAGGCTCCTGTCCTGCTCTCTGTTTTCTCCCTCTTCTGATGTCCATTCCTGAACAGAACACCAACAGCACAGGCTCTTATATCAACAATGAATAAATGGGACCCCAAGAAACTGAAAAGCTTCTGTAAAGCAAAGGACACTGTCATCAGAATAAAATGACAACCTACAGATTGAGAAAGGATCTTCTATAACCCTATATATGACAGAGAGTTAATATCCAGAATATATAAAGAACCCAAGAAGTTAAACAGCAACAAATCAAGTAATCCTATTAAAAAAGGGGTACAGAGCTAAACAGAGAATTCTCAATAGAGGAATATAGAATGGCAGAGAAACTCTTAAAATAATGCTCAGCATCTTTATCTATGAGGGAAATGCAAATCAAAACGACCTTAAGATTTCACCTTACACCCATCAGAAAGGCTAAGATCAAAAACTCAAGTGTCAACACATGCTGGAGAGGATGTGGAGAAAGTGGGACCCTCCTTCATTGCTGGTGGGAATGTAAACTTGCACATCCATTTTGGAAATCAATCTGGTGTCTTTTCAGACAGTTAGGAATAGTGCTACCTCAAGATCCAGCTATACCACTCCTAGGCATATATCCAAAAATGCTCAAGTATACAACATTTGGTCAACCATGTTCATAGTAGCTTTATTTGTAATAGTTAGAAGCTGTAAAGCACCCAGATGTCCTTCAGTTGAGGAATGGATACAGAAATTATGGTATACAATGGTATACTACTCAGCAATTAAAAACAAGGAAATCATGAAGTTTGCAGGCAAATTGTGGGAACTAGAAAAGGTCATCCTGAATGAGGTCTCCGAGAAGCAGAAAGACACACATGGTATATACTCACTTATATAAGTTGATATTAGGCATATAATACAGGATAATCATACTAAAACCTGTACACCTAAAGAAGTTAATCAAAAAAGAGTACCCTGGATAACATGTTCAATCCTCACCCTGGAAGTTTTGTTGTTGTTGTTTTGTCTGTTTTTTGGGGCTGTTATGGACATAATTCTTTCCAAACCTAAATGCATGATGTTATGAGACAACCAACTAGGGAGGGGAAATGAAAAAAAAGTGATTAAGTTTCTAGACTATTACACAAAATTAGGTAAAAATAGTGCAGTATGGAAGATTAAAATTGGCAAGGGCAGGTTTTCAGTATGAAGAAATATTTTCAAGTTATTAATCATATTTTTGTGACAGTGAAAGAGTTTAAACATACCTTAACAATGTTCCTTTTTAAAAATAAATTTGATATATCATATAATCCATGGAAGCTGTGAGGTTACTAGTCTATATTCCTACATAGTAAGAAAGCACTTGCTGACAGAGAAGTTTGCCAGACACTTACACAAATTACTAAAAGGCAAACCAATGGCCATCTGTTAACATGGTTCTTATGGAAGTGGGCTTGGAAACAGAGGCCAGATAACATGAATTTTAGAAGGAAAATTATTTTATTTCTTTTCATTTGATTATTATCATGTTTGTTTAAATCATAAATAAATAAATAAATAAATGCTTAAAACTTAAAAATGTAATGAACTGTGTATTTCTTTGAAGGAATTTGTCTGCCTCTTTCTAAACATATTCAGACTTTATGCCGAAAAAGCATTTGGAGATTAAAAAAAAAATCCTTTATTTCACTGCTTCTACTTGTACAACCATTGATTCCTAGAAAAGAGAAAATAAAATGGATATTACACTGTTGCTTGGGTAGAGTTATTGTTTACTGGTGTTCATTTTAAAATGTTTTTATTGCTTTTCAAAATGGTCAAGATGATACTTTTAAAACCCACAATTTAGTTTGACCTGAATGTTGATGCACTCTAGACACTACTTGAAAGGTCTCTGTGGGCTACTCTGTCTCCAATCAAAATAGTAATCAATACCACTTAAACAATGCATTGGGCACATTCTAGGTGCCAGGAACTGGTAGGCAATTTATATATGTTATCTCATTTAAGTCTCTTAATAACCTGTGAAGCTGATATCCCTATCATTTGCACTAGTAAATGAGAGGGCATTGAATAAATAAAAAAAAGTGTATAGTCCTTAGTCCTATAACTAATTCTTCCAATCACTGAATTACAAATTTATGCCTGTTAACATTCTTCTTCTGAACTATCCTTTCTTAATTTTTGAGAAGGTTGGTTACTTTAAATAAGCTATGAAAATTACTTGTCTTTTGATAGGGATACATTTATATTTTTATCTGGTTGGTGAATTGTTGTTCTCTGTTCAGCAGGGGCCTGGAGTTTGGCAGGGACCTGGAATTCTTTCCAGATGGAGTACTGGGGTTCTGTTTCTTTACCAATGGCTAAAGCGCTTTAGGGCAAGAGCTTCTAGGTAGGCCAGATATGGAAAAGGTTTTCCACTAAGTGTTATAATTTAGCTCTTTTAGAGTGAGCTCTGCAAGGGCAGTGGAAACTCCAGTTTTCCAAAGTCTATGGCAATACCAAAGTGTTACTTACAGCTGTTGGTTAAGCTGCTGTGCTGAGCATGGCAGAGGTGCAAGCAGAAACCCATGCTTGTTCAACTTGGAGCAGAGACCCAGGCCTGTTGAGGCCCAGGCTCAGCAGGCTAGACGGCAGGCCCTGTGAAACATGGCCTGTGAGGGATAAATGATGAATCTCAGGCTGTCATGGTAGAATGCTGATGGTATCACACAACCACCTAGTAGCTTTATTTGAAATCAGGGATTTATAAACCTTGGACAGTGTGAACGACTTCGAGGGTGAATATGTTTGATTTGCTGGGGTCAGGGTGCCAGTGATACTTGATTTACATGTAGTGGTACAGCCCCTCATTTTCCATGAATTAGCATGGCCCTATCACAAGAAGAACATGCTACTTAATTATCCTAAGGGTGAGGGGGAAATCTCCAGTAAAGTAAAAGGTCATTTGGAAAGTCAAAGCACGAAGGCATATTAGCATAGGGTGTATATCTTCAATAATATATACCTAGTTGAACTACCTTTTCTTATCTGGAAATAGTCTGGCCTCTTATCTTATGTGACTGCTATATGTTGTTCCTTACAAAATATGGTTACCCCCATCAATGTGGGGCTTTTAGAATCTCGCTGAGAAAAAGGCATCAGTTCACCATCATAGAACAAGTACAAAAAAATGGCTATCCTGAGATGTCAGACTTCAACCTAATCCAAAGCCCCACAGTAAATTTTGACATAGTGGAAAATTTAGGGTTTAGAATTGTGTAGACTTAGATTTGAGCCTTACCTTTGCAATTTGACAGCTATGTGATGAAGTCAAGTTACCAACCTTCTCTGAATTTCAGATTTGTGTTTTCCATTTTTTTTATTGTTTTGACAAATACTTGAGAGGAACAATTTGAATAATAAAAGTTTTATGGTTCTCAGTTTCAGAGGTTTTGACATTTGGTCAGCTGTTTTCATTGTTTCAGAGAAAGAACATCATAGCAGAAGGGTATGAAGTAGAAATATTAGTTACCCATTCTGGCTACAAACTAGAGAGAAAAAGAAAAGAACTAAGGACAAAATGCAGTTTCCAAAAACATGCTACCAGTGACCCACTTCCTCTTGAAGTATACATGTAGTGTTACTGTGCCTCATTTTCCATTCAGGAGCAAGTTCTTATCACAAGGAGAACATAGAACTTAAAGATCCTAGGAGTGAGGGGAAAATCTCCCAAAATAGTAATACCAGTGGTGTACCAAGTCTTAAACACATGAGCACTTAAGTGTGTAATAATAGCAAAATCTCTCCTCTATGAAGTAGATGGAATAATAAAGCTACTTGTATAGATGTTGTAAAGATCAAGGAGACCAAGGAAATAAAAACATATAACAAGGAGATGGACAGAAACTCAGGAGTTAAAAGCACTCATAGATCTTTCGGAAGACCAGTATTTGGTTCCCAGTACCCTCACAGTTGCTTGTAACCATTAGTACCACCAGTTGCAAATGATCCAACACCTTCAACTGGCCTCATTGTGTTCTGCATACATATGGTGTACAGACATGAATGAAAACAAAATACCCATATACACAGAATTTTAAAAGGTTAAAAAATATAAAAAATAATTGTGTGTAGTATATATTCAAGAAACATTAGCAGAACTACTTATAAATTTATAAGATCTTGGCAATATCCTCTAATAAGTAACTAACTCAGTCAGTTACCTCTCAAAGAAACTAAGAGCATTATTCCATCCATACAGAGTTTACTTAGATTCAGTGGTTAAATATAGGTTATCATTATAAAATAATTTTTATTCTTATATATGGACTTTTAGCAGCATGTTTTTTCACTCATAATATGTAAACAATATATGGGTATGTATCTATTTTAGGCAGCTTCTACAGTAGAAATTTCTCATATGACTTTTCAAAAACACTTTAGTGTTATTTACCCTTCCTATATAGTCTGTTCCTCACTCCCAGGTCAGATGACATCTAAATTTAGCCCTTTCTGTTCCACTATTCTCTTTGAACCCTTACAGAGTAACCATATAATAGGATGATAATGCACCCACTAGACACTATAGACTAAAAAATAGAATCAGGTATGGGTTACCTCTTTTGAAGTTGTAGTTCAGTTGGGATTCATAGACCCTTAAATTTTACAGGCTATGACCAGTAATCTTGCTTACACACTTCTACAGTAAGACCTCTTGCTGAGGACACTACATTCTTCAGTCCCATAACATAGATATATCAAGCTGATAATGAACTGAAAGTAACTAAGATACAGGTCATAGTCCCTATGAAAGAACCTATTACTGTTATTCTGTTAATTGAATATATATATATATATATATATATATATATATGTTAAAATAATCAAATAATGAATAATGTGTAGTAGTTATTCAAGAAACATTAACAGCACTGTTAATATTTTTCATATTTATACACACATACAATATATATGTATGTATGACTATTTTGTTACTTACATATTCATGCTCATAGATTAGTGCATCTTTAAACCCTTAACAGAGAAGCTTCTCTCTTCAGTAGGTGATAATTAAATACACAGACCCACAACTGATAAATGTACAGTGAATAAGAGATATTGGCATGCTTAGCCCTAAGTGGAACATCAATATCACACACTTTCCACTCAAGGCTCCGATAGCATTTTAGAAGAGGGCACGGAAAGAGTGTAAGAGCCAAAGCCTGGAGAGGACAATACATAAAGAGTGTCTTTTGTACAAATCAAAGAACTTATAGTTATGAAGTTACAGAAGCTGCTACAGCATGTATAAAACCTGTCCAGCATTAAGCCAAACTACATTCCAGCATAGAAAGGGGAAGTAGGCATGTAGTCCCACTACCAGCCAAAGATATATTGGCAACTGGAAATGGAGAATATACCTTCTTTAAGAGTGTAGATCCCAATACGTTGACCACATACCAGTGAAGGCCATACAATGAAAAATAAAGGATCATTATAAAATGGAAGCAATAAGTCAAAAAATAAAACACAACACTGGGTGGATATGAAAATGGGGTTTTATCTAGGAGGAGTAGGGGGAAGAAGGATGAATATAATTTTAAAATCTAAAAAAATATATGCACAATGAATATAGAAACTAAAATTGAATTCTAATAAAACTCAAATATGTAAAAAATAGCATTTCGAATTATTATAATATTATGATAGAATAATTCATATCTATTGGTATACTCTTATTCTCATGTATTCCAAACAAAAATTGGAGCATATATTATAAAATTTTACTTTTATTTGTAATCTGATCTACATTGTAGGGAATATGGAGGCATAAAATTAAATTGTAGTTACACATTTTACAAATTACTTTTATTAAGAACATTGTTCCTTGTGATATTTAATTCTGTTAATATCAGGAACATGTGTTTTTTAACAATAATGTTTTTACATAAAAGCATATCATAAATCCTTGGGTTCAAAATCATTAGTATCCACTGCATTGCTCATAACTTGAAACCACAATTTTCCATGGTTTCTGGTGCTTAACATCACTTGTGTATCTCTATTAGCACAAGTAAAAGCTTACAGAGCATGTACTTTATATATTTTTGATGTCAGTAAAAGAAATGTATATTTAGAAGTGAGGGAAGATTATTACTCTCACATTTTTAAATTAAATTTTTATTTTTTATATTAATTATAGTTTATTCACTTTGTATCCCGGCTGTAGCCCCTTCCATTACTCCTTCCCAGTCTCACCCTTACTCCTTCATCTCCTCCCATGCCCCTCTCCAATTCCATGGATGGGGGAGGTCCTCCTCCCATTCCATCTGAACTTAGCTTATCAGGTCTCATTAGAACAGGATGAATTGTCCTCCTCTGTGGACTGGCAAGGCTGCTCCCCAATCAAGGGGAGGGGTTCAAAGAGCTAGCCACTGAGTTCATGTCAAATAGATCCATATTTATCACCCTGCACAAAACTAAAGTCCAAGTGGATTAAAGACCTCAAAAAAAAAAAAAAAAAAAACAGACATACTAAAAATTTAGAAGAAAAAGTGGGGAAGAGCCTAGAACTCATTGGCACAGGAGACAGGAGACAACTTCCTGAACAGAACAGCAACAGCACAGGCTCTAAGAGCAACAATCAATAAATGGGACCTCATGAAACTGAAAAGCTTCTGTAAAGCAAAGAACACTGTCATCAGAACAAAACAACAGCCTACAGACTGGGAAAGGATCTTCACCAACCTTATATCTGACAGAGGACTAATATCCAGAATATATAAAGAACTAAAGAAGTTAAAAAGAAACAAATCAAATAATCCAATTTAAAAATGGGGTGCATACCTAAACAGTGAATTAATTCTCTCTAGAGTAATATAGAATGGCAGAGAAACACTTATAGAAATGCTCAACATCATTAGTCTCACATTTAATAGACAATATTTAAGAGTTATTCTGTTAACCTGAAATTATGCGTTTAGCCAGTGGCAATTATAATGAAAAATTTAATTTGTAAACTTTCTGAGTGTTTTCAATCTTTGTCACACAATATTTGAAAGCTACTGCTATAAGATATACTTTATCGCTTTATGTTAGACATGATTATACTCCATAAAGTAACTCAGTGGACTATAACCAAGCAAGTGAAAGACAAGTTTGAAAAAATCTTCAAGTCTCTGAAGAAAGAATTTGAAGAAGATATCAGAAAATGGAAAGATCTCCCATGCTTATGTTTGGGTAGGATTAACATAGTGAAAATGGCCATCCTGCCAAAAGCTAGCTACAGATTCAATACATTTCCCATCAAAATACCAACACAATTTTTTACAGACCTTGAAAGAATAATTCTCAACTTCATATGGAAAAAACAAAAACCCAGAATTGCCAAAACAATTCTGTAAAACAACAGATCATCTGAAGGTATCTCCATCCCTGATCTCAAGTTGTACTACAGAGCAATAGTAATAAAAAACTTCATGCTACTGTCATAGAAACAGAATGGTGGATCAATGGAAATGAATAGAAGACTCAGAAATAAACCCACACACTTATGAACACCTGAGTTTTGACAAAGAAGCCAAAATCATACAATGGAAAAAAGACAGCATCTTCAACAAATGATGCTGGTCTAACTGGATGTCTACATGTAGAAAAATGCAAATAGGCCCATACTTATCACCCTGCACAAAAGTAAAGTCCAGTGGATCAAAGACCTCAACATAAAAACAGGCACACTCAATTTGTTAAAAAAAAAAAAAAAAAATGGGGAAGTGCCTTGCACTCATTGGCACAGGAGACAAATTCCTGAACAGAACAGCAACAGCACAGGCTCTAAGAGCAACAATCAATAAATGGGACCCTATGAAACTGAAAAGCTTCTGTAAAGCAAAGGATACTGTCATCAGAACAAAACTACAGTCTGTAGAATAGGAAAAGATGTTCACCAATCCTATATCTGACAGAGGGCTAATATTCAGAATATATAAATAACTCAAGAATTTAAAAAGCAACAAATCAAGTAATCCAATGAAATATTGAGCTACAGAGAATTCTCTACAGAGGAATATTGAATGGCAGAGAAATACTTAAAGAAATGTTCAAAGTCCTTAGTCATCAGAGAAATGCAAATCAAAATGACTCTGACATTTCACCTTTCACCTATCAGAATGCCTAAAATAAAAAAAACTCAAGTGACAATCCATGGCATCCCTCCACTGTTGCTGGGAGGGTAAACTGTACAACCACTTTGGAAATCAATCTGGTGCTGTCTTAGACAATTAGGAACAGTGCTTCCTCAAGATCCAGCTATACCACTCCTAGGCATATATCCAAAAGATGCTGAAGTATAAAACGAGGAATTTGTTCGACCATGTTTGTAGCAGCTTTATTCACAATAGCCAGAACCTGGAAACCACCCAGATGTCCCTCAACTGAGGAATGGATACAGAAATTGTGATACATTTACACAATGGAATACTACTCAGCAATTAAAAACAATGAAATCATGAAATTTGCAGCCAAATGGTGGGTACTAGAAAAGATCATCCTGAGTGAGGTATCCCAGAAGCAGAAAGACACACCCGGTATATACTCACTTATAAGTGGATACTAGACATATAAAATAGGATAAACATACTAAAATCTGTACACCTAAAAAAGCTAAGAAAGAAGAAGGATCCTGGATAAGCTGATCAATCCTCACTCAAAAAGGAAAATGGGATGGATATCTGAATAGGGAGAAAACAGGGAACAGGACAGGAGCCTACCAGAGAGGGCTACTGAAACACTTTACCCAGTAGGGTATCAAAGCAGATGCTGAGGCTCATAGCCAAATTTTGGGCAGATCACAGGGAATCTTATGAAAGAAGGAGGACATAGAAAGACCTGGAGAAAGCAGGAGCTCAACAAGGAGAGCAACAGAACAACAACAAAAAAAATCTGGGCCCAGGTGTTTTCTGAAACTGACACTACAACCAAGTACCATGCATGGAGATAACCTAGAAATCCTGCACAGCTGTAGCCCATGGCAGCTCAGTGTCCAACTGAGTTCCTTAGTAAGGGGAACAGGGACTGTCTCTGACATGAACTCAGTGGCTGGCTCTTTGATCACCTCCCCCTGAGGGGTTGTAGCCTTACCAAGCCACAGAGGAAGATAATCCAGCCAGTCCTGATGAGCCTGATAGCCTAGGGTCAGATGGAAGGGGAGTAAGACTTCCCCTATCAGTGGACTTGGAGAGGGGCATGGGAGGAGATGAGTGAGTGAGGGTAGGATTGGGAGGGAATGAAAGAGAGAGCTACAGCTGGGATACAAACTAAGTAAACTGTAATTAATATAAAAAAAGAAATGGTTATACTCCCAGAGGGATTGCAGATAACACATGTAACACGGTGTTCTATATTAAATATAAGTTTACCTTTTGGTGAGAAATTGTGCTTATGGTGAAGAACAGCATATTGTAATTATTTATTTCCTTTCAGTTGTATTATTACTATTATCATTTGTTACAGCTTATTCAATTTGCATACCGGCTGTGGCTGCCTCTCTCATCTCCTCCCAATCCCACCCTCTCTTCCTTTTCACCCATATGCCCCTCCCCTAATCCACTGATAGGGGAGATTTTCCTCCCCTACTATCTGATCCTAGATTTATCAGGTCTCATCAGGATTGGCTGCATTGTCTTCCTCTAAAACATATTTTAACCCCCTGTTCACAGAATACTCATAAGTCATATTTTTCCTGCGATGTTTAGAAAGAATCCTATTTGATGTGAACTTTAGGAAATAAATTTATTTTTTATTTTTTTTCCTTTGTCTTTTTTTTTCTTTTATTTTTTTTATCAGTTACATTTTATTAACTCTGTATCCCAGCCATGTCCCGATCCCTCATTCCCTCCCAGTTCCTCCCTCCCTCCCTCCCTCATCTCCACCATGCCCCTTTCCAAGTCCACTGATAGGGGGGACCTCCTCCCCATTCATCTGATCCTGTTTTATCAGGTATCTTCAGGACTGGCTGCAAAGCCCTCCTCTGTGGCCTAACAGGACTGCTCCTCCCTTCGGGGGTGGGGAGACCAAAGAGCCAGTCATTGAGTTCCTGTTAGAAATAGTCCCTGTTCCCCTCACTTTGGGAAACCAATTGGTTACTGAGCTACCACAGGCTACATCTGAGTGGAGGTTCTAGGTTATATCCATACATGGTCCTTGGTTGAATGTCAGTCTCAGAAAAGACCCTGTGCCCAGATATATTTGGTCCTTGTGGAGCTCCTATCCTTTCCCCATCAGATTAACTCCCCTTCTTTCTTATGATTCCCTGTACTCTGCCAAAGGGTTGGTCATGAGTCTTTGCTTTGAAAACACTGCTAGTTAGAGTCTTTCAGATGCGCTCAGTAGACTCCTGTCATACGTTCAATGCACATCCCATCTGTCTTTCTAAATGAAGATTGATCATCTTACCCCATGTCCGCTCAATTGATTATCTTTTTTAGGTGTATAGATTTCATTATGTTTATCATATCTTATAGGTCTATATAAGTGAGTATATCCCATGTTTGTCTTTCTCCTTCTGGGATATTTCACTCAGAATGATCTTTTCTAGATCCCACCATTTGCCTGCAAATTTCATGAACCCTGCTCCACTGCTGGTGGGAATGTAAACTGGTACAACCACTCTGGAAAGCTATCTGGCGCTTTCTAAGACAAATAGGAATAGTGCTTCCTCCAGACCCAGCTATACCACTGCTAGGTATATACCCAAAGTTTGTTCAAGTACACAAAAAGGACACTTGCTCAACCATGTTTATAGCAGCTCTATTTGTAATAGCCAGAACCTGGAAACAACCCAGATGTCCATCAACGGTGGAATGGGTACAGAAATTGTGGTATTTTTATACAAGGAAAGAAATTTAAAGACAGTAATGTTAATAAAGTTCCTTTTAAGATTCTCTAGTCATCTGTGCTTTTTTTCTGTTTATGGTCTTGTCAGTTTTTCTATCCTTGTCTACTTTCTTCTACCTGTTCTCAAAGAGATTTCCTTTTTAGTTGAAAGTGATTCATTTCGACTAGTGGCAAAAAACATTTTCATCCAACACTATGAGGTAGCATTAATCTGCTAAGCTTTCATAAATTTCATTGTGAAAGAACTTAATTTGTTTCCGTTATGAGAATTTTTGAGTACATTAAGTTATCATAATAAAAAAACACTTAACTGCATATGTGATATGCCAAGAGAATTACAGAGATATATTTTCTGCAATCTGAGTGCTAAAACTTAAAAAAAAATGTGTATTTTCCACAATATGTGATTTCTCTAAATGATAGGATGGTGCATGATACCAGAAGGTCATATTAGAGTCTGAGTATCAGGCTAAAACAAAAACCTGTGTCATCTTTGGAAATTTTAGTGTACTTATGAACATATTCTAACTGTATCTAGGAGAAAAGTGGAATCTAAGTTATTACATGTACCCTGGGGAACTGCATCCAGATGATAAATGACAGAAAGACGGTCCAGGTAAAAGTGGCATCAAACATACAAGAACACTGGTCAGGATTCATAGTAGGCAAGGAAAACTGGAACAGTCTTGGTCCAGATCCAAGGCAAAAAGAACAGTGTTACATAGACATCATAACAAACTATATTCCTTTTTCATCCCTGATTTTAAACAACTTTTCCCATATACTTTGCTACAAATACATTTACTCTTCCTAATTGAGTGATGCATCTGGTTACAGATGCTGAGCATTACAACATTGATTGAGATTCAGGAGTAGAATCTTATAATTTTGCCTTAAGACAACATTAGCATAAATAAAATAGTGGTTTGCAGGTCAGATTCTACTAGTGTCTCAAGATAGGAGTATTCCCAGCTCTTATTTAAGGATTGCCTTTCCTTTGACAATAAAATAAAAAAAAAATCTAGACTTATTTTCATAGAAACAAACAATGGTTAACACTTATAATTGAGGAAACCAATTCCTGTCTAAATAGAAAAATTTTAGTTTCTAAGCCCCTAAGACAATAAACTTTCAGAAAGAGATCTTTGGATATGGTGAATTCCAGTGATTGGAGAATATGTTCTGTGGTACCAAATTAGTTATACTTTCTTTTCAAATAATTTTCTTTTTAAAGTGTTTTTTTTAATTTATTGTTTCAAAATTTCTTATATTTTATTATATTAACTTTTCTCCTAACCTCCTTTTAATCCTTTCCAACCTTTTTATACACAGATCTTTATGTTCTTTTTCTCAAAAACAGAATATAATAAAACAAAACAAAAGACAGGGAATTCAATTTGGGTTGGACAATTATTCTAGTCCTGGAATATGTATTTGTGATACATGCATATGTACCATATAAATAGTGTCACTGCAATGAAGAAGACTGATTATCCTTCTCCTAGAAGCTATCAATTGAGAATATTTTCTTGGATTACTATGGGACTTTATGCCCACTTCCCTTCTTCTCTGTTGAGGTTTGGTCTGGCTAGAGCCTGTACAGATATTGTGAATGCTATCACAGTGTCTGTGAAGTCATATGTGAAATTGTGGGTTTTTGTTGTGGGTGTGTAGAAAACACTCTTTACTGGAGTCATCCTTTGTCTTTGGCTCCGATTATCGCTTTCCACCTTCTTCCAAGTATATCCCTGAGCACTGAGGGAGGTAGTGCTTTATATAGATAATTCCGTGAGCCTTGAGGGAAGGGGTATAATATAGACATCCAATTTATGGCTGAGATTTACAAAGTCTCTCTTTCTCTACCCATTTTCTGCTTGTGAGTTGCTGTGTTAATTACCATCTATTATGAGAAGTAAATGAAGCTTGATACACTGATCTATGAGTACGTCATAACTACGATGTGTTAGCACTAGTTTTGGCACTCTGATAATAGCACTAGTTTTCTGCTATTATAATACTGTATTATATATCCTTTACCTTGGATGACTGTTTATTTTTCATTTTTCTGTAGTAAATCTATCCATTCACTTAGCTATAAAGTTTACTTGAACCTCTAGTCATGATAGTCATGATAGTCATGAATATGGTGTTCATGTTGCCAAGCGCAATACTACTATTTCTGCAAAATGTTGAATAGTCTAATAAGCAAACTGTATTTCACTCTGAAACAAGTCAAATATAAACGCTGAGTGTGTAAAAGTAAAGAATTAGATTTTATACTTTACTAAGTATGCTGCTAACTAATATTACTACTATTATGATTTTTATATGTATTTTAAGGATTGTTTTGATGGATATGAGAATAAAGATCAAGACTTTCATCTGGAGTCTTTGGATGAAGAGGGATAGTATGGCAGTTCTTAGTAACTCTGGAGCAATTTGTTAAAAAAGAAAGTGAGAAGTACATGTGAAAAGTAACAGTAATTTTAACAATAATCTTAAGAGTTTTGTGGCCTTTCCTAATGTACCATGCATAAATCATTTGCTAGTGTTCTAGAAACTTGGTAGCTGCTCAAAAGTTTACCTTTTTTAACAGTTACAGCTATCATTATCCCCACCATCCAAGAAGTACCAAATACCAAAGCCCGTGTTGTTAAAATAAAAGAAAAAGGAAACTTTCTGTTTTGTACAATCACTAGAAGACCATTGGCCATCAGTTGTCCCAGATACTATACTTTGTCTGTCTTACAATAGAAAACTATTTCCTTTATGAATTCTACAGTCTTTAGATTATATAGAAAAGAATCTCACTGATAATCAATGAGATTATTAGATAAACTTATTAGATATACTTTCATTAAGCTTTTCTATAAAATCGACTACATGGATTTCATCTAGTAGATCTGAATCCTTAATAAAAGGGGCTTAAAAACCAGTTTTAGGTCCTACAAAAAAATGACAAAAATGGTCAACCTAACATGTTTATATGCTTTGATTTCTGTGACTTAGAGAACACTCTGAATGATTGATTATAAGGGTATTCTTTAATTTTATTGAACCTTTAAATAATACCAACTGTCAAGTGTGGAAGATTCCATGGATTTCCTGTGTGTCCAAATTTGTCCAAAGCAGGAAATTTCTGCACAAAGGTATTTTGTTAGGGTACTTTAAGTACTATGAACTTTTGTTTTTCATAAGGATAATAATCTACATAGGAACACTCAAATGCTCAATTGTGTGTCCCTTTCAGAATAAGAATAGCTGCAACAAATCTAGGTATATAGGAAAGCTAACTTCAAGCCAGATGGAGCTAAATTAGATCATGGATTCATCTTCCGTGTGAGTTAATTCATCTTTAATTTCAAAATACAATGACAGCCAATGAATGCTTTTTCTTGTTTCCCTAATAATTGCTCACCATTTATATTGATTCATCATTCTTAGACTCTCATTCAGATTGCAAAGGGAACTAACAAGATGACTTCTACTTGACAAACCTCTGATCCCAAGTTTTAATAACTTTCATGTTTTTCAATTTCATGAGGTCCCATTTATTGATTGTTGCTCTTAGAGCCTGTGATGTTGGTGTTCTATTAAGGAAGCTGTTTCATATGCCAATGAGTTCAAGGCTCTTACCCACTTTTTCTTCTAACAAGTTTAGTGTGTCTGGTTTTATGTTGAGGTCTTTGATCCACTTGGACTTCAGTTTTGTGCAGGGTGATAAGTATGGATGTATTTGTATTATTCTACATGTAGACATCCAGTTAGAACAGCACCATTTGTTGAAGATGCTGTGTTTTTTTTTCCATTACATGGTTTTGGCATCTTTGTCAAAAATCAGGTGTCCTTAAGTGTGTGGATTTATGTCAGGGTTTTCTATTCAATTCCATTGATCCTCCAGTCTGTTTCTATGCCAGTACCATGCAGTTTTTAGTATTGTTGCTCTATAGTACAGCTTGAGATCAGGGATGGAGATACCTCCTGAAGATCTTTTACTGTAGAGAATTGTTTTAGCAATTCTGGGTTTCTTGTTGTTCCATATGAAGGTGAGAATTTTTCTTTAAAGGTCTGTAAAGAATTGTGTTGGTAATTTGATGGGAAATGCATTAAATCTGTAGATTGCTTTTTGTAAGATGGTCATTTTTACTATATTAATCCTGCCAAGCCATGAACATGGGAGATCTTTCCATCTTTTGATATCTTCTTCTAATTACTTCTTCAGAGACTGGAAATTTTTTTTCATACAAGTCTTTGACTTGCTTGGTTAGGTTCACACCAAGGTACTTTATGTCCTTTGTGGCTATTCTGAAGGATGTTGTTTCCCTAATTTCTTTCTCGGCCCCTTTATCTTTTGTATACAGGAGGGCTACTGATTTTTTTTTTGAGTTAATTTTGTATCCAGCCACTTTGTTGAAGGTATTAATCAGCTGTAGGAGTTCCCTGATAGAATTTTTGCGGTCACTCAGAACAAAACGACAGCCTACAGATAGGGAAAGTATCTTCACCAATCCAACATCTGACAGAGGGCTGATATCCAGTATATATAAAGAACTAAAGAAATTAACCAGCAAAAAATCGAGCAATCCAATTAAAAAATTAAGTACAGAGCTAAACAGAGAATTCAATAGAGAAATATTGAATGGCAGAGAAACACTTAAAGAAATGCTCAACCTTATTAGCCATCAGGGAAATGCAAATCAAAACAACCCTAATATTTCACCTTATACCCATCAGAATGGCTAAGATAAAAAAACTCAAGAGACAACACATGCTGGAGAGGTTGTGGAGAAAGGGGAACCCTCCTCCACTGCTGGTGGGAATGGAAACTGGTACAACCACTCTGGAAATCAATCTGCTGCTTTCTCAGACAACTAGGAATAGTGCTTCCTCAAGATCCAGCCATACCACCCCTAGGCATATATCCAAAAGAGGCTCAAGCACACAAAAAGGACATTTGCTAAACCATGTTTATAGCAGCCTTATTTGTAATAGCCAGAAGCTTGAAACATCCCAGATGCTCCTTAATTGAAGAATGGATACAGAAATTGCAGTACATCTACACAATGGAATATTACTCAGCAATGAAAACAAGGAAATCATGAAATTTTCAGGTAAATGGTAGGATCGGGAAAAGATCATTCTGAGTGAGCTGTCCCAGAGCAGAAAGATGCACACTGTATATACTCACTCATATAGACATATAACATAGGATAAGCCTACTAAAATCTGTACACCTAAAGAAATTAATCAAGAGGGAAGACTCTTGCTAAAATGCTCAATCCCTATACAGAAAAGAAAAGAGGATGGACATCAGAAGAAAGAGAAAAGAGGGAACAAGTCAGGAGCCTGACACAGAGGACCTCTGAAAGGCTCTGCCCTGCAGACTATCCATGCAGATGCTGAAACTTATGGGCAATCTTTGGGAAGAGTGCAGGAATCTTCTTATGAAAGAAGTGGGAGATAGTAAGATCTGGAGAGGACAGGAACTACACAAGGAGAGCAACAGAACTGAAAAATCTGAGCAAGGGGGTCTTTCCTGAGACAGATATTCCAACCAAGGACTATGCATGGAGATAACCTAAGACCCCTGCGCAGATGTAGCCCATGGCAGTTCATTATCCAAGAGGGTTCCATTGTAATAAGAACAGGGACTGTCTCTGACTTAAACTGATTGGCCTGCTCTTTAATTACCTCCCCCTGAGAGGAAAGCAGCATTACCAGGCCACAGAAGAAGACAGTGCAGCCACTCCTGATGATACCTAATTGACTAAGATCAGAAAGAAGGAATAGAAGACCTCCACTATCAGTAGACTTGTGGAGGGGCATGCATGCAAAGGATGGAGGAAGGGAGGGATTGGGACAGGAGGAGGGAGGGAACCACAGGGGAGATACAAAGTGAATAAAGTGTAAATAATAAAGAATTTTAAAAAAATAAAAATAAAATGCCAAACGACAAAAAGTAACCTTCATGTTTATTAAAACCCATACACAATAATGCAAAAATCATTGTATTATTAAGTGTTACAGAATGAATCTCTTTCTTCATATATATACATGCACATACATACATTATAATATATATTTTATATTACTATGTAGAGATGGGATGTATTGGTATAACTGCAGTCCATTTAATCCAAAAACGTTTAGGTAAGAATTGAAAGTCCAAGAATATAGCACTTTCTCAATCCCACATGGTTGAATTTCTCAGCTGGTCTTCTGAATATTCTGGAATTCCAAAGAAATAGGCTCAAATACCAGTGAAAGAATGGATGTGCTGGCAAGATGAGAGCAAGCAGGTAAAAATCAATACTTCTTCCATGTCCTTCCGTTTCAGCAGAAGGTATGGCCCATATTAAAATTATATCTACCAGCCTCACATTCCAGATAAAAGGTCTGTGTCTTTTCAGCTCAAAGGTCCTGACTAGAAACAGATTCACCCACTTCAAATCAAGCAAAATTATTTCTCACAGGTGTGTTTTCCATTTCTGGAATGTAGTTCATTTCAGATATAGTCACATTAACAATGAACAATAGTCGTCACAATCATTAATGAGGATTTTAACTATTTGAAACCTGGTAGAACTTCTAATTTTTGCAGTTCTGAGACTTAGACTAGAGGCAGCTAAATTAGTAAAAAAACAGCAACTTCTTACTTTCCCTAGATATCAGGAACATTTAATAAAAATGTAAGGGACTGCAACAAGCCAATATTTACACCAGTGTATCAGTAAACCTGTCTTATATAGAAAAGTGAATGTATGAGACATAACTTATGAGAAAATAAATCATTTATCTTAAGCATAAAAATTTAGTATATAATGGTAGCAGAACAAGATAATTGTGCCTTTACATAATGATACATCAAAGAAATGACAAAATGGAGGGAATTAATAAAATGCATTTTCCCTCGCTGTCTTGCTCTGAAAGTTTACTTTGTTCAAATCTCAGTCAAAATGTCACCACATCAAGAGGTTTATAACCCTGTAATTTCCCAATATTGCCTGTTTTCTTTTCATAACAAAAAGGATTTTATCATTAAAACATTGTTGTACTTGTTTGTTTATTTATTGCATGCCTCTCTTCTTCCTCAGGATAAAGGATTCCTGGGACCAAGTTCTTTCTTTTATTTGTTTTTCCAGAACATTGACTGACATATAATGGAAACATAATTCATGTTTATTAAATGAGTGAATGAATGACCATAAATAGAGTAAATTTAAGCTGACTTAAAAGTTCAATTTGAAATTATTAATTAAAATTACTTCCAATTATGTATAATATAAATCAAATAGATTCAAAGTAAATTATTTTATAATGTACACATTCTAGTCTTGTTTTTCTTTATTCATAAAATATTAGAAATTATTTCTTGAAGAAATAAGTTTTTATGTTAATATTTAATGACATCTTAAGGTAATTAATTTTTAGGTAATAAGAAATTTATTTTCTCTTCTCATATCTTCAATCAAGATAAAGAACCTTGTCACTAATAACACTAAAACATACTAGTATTTTTGGTAGCTAACTTTAATTTTCTTCTGAGAAGTTGTATAATATGTTTTGGGATAGGGGGATAAAAATAGATCAGTGTCTCACTCAGCCAGCATCAATTATGCTTTCTCCTACAGTAAATGGAAACTAATATAGAGACCCACTACTGGGCTTCTTCAGAGAATGCGAGTTTCTGAAGCATCCAATCCCTAAATGGGATGTCTTTCTCAAATCCCTCCCATCAAGGCTCAGCAAATTATGCAACAGAGGAGGTATACAGATTGTATGAGCCAGAGGGGATGAAAGAAACAGTGTCCTCCATTCACAACAGGACTGATACATATATAAACTCACAGAGAGTGGCAGCTTTTAAAGGTCTTGTTCTCATTCCAGCCAGATGGCTTCCCTTCATTGAGAGAGGGAAGTGGACATGAGCTCCCATGCCTAATCAAGGAGCTATTTCCAGTTGATATCTGCTCACACGTAAAATTAATTTTTACCAGCATACTCTACCTGGATATGTTAACCATACCTAAAGGTAGGTCCAAGCCCAATTAAAATCCTTGTTTGTTTTTTGTTTGCCTCTTGTTTGTACCCTAAAGATAGTTTGTAGCACTGAGTGGGTAAAGAGGTGGAGATGATCTAAGAGGAGGTAGAGGAAGGTAAATGTAACAAGCAATTTTAAGAAAACTAAAATAAAATAATTATAAAATTGAATTGGACAAGTGAAGTTTTAAAATAATTTACTTATTTTTATTTTATGTGCATTGGTGTTGCACCTGCATATATGTCTGTGTGACGGTTTTGAATCTCAAACTGGAGTTATAGACAGTTTTCAGCTTCCATGTGGGTTGTGAGAATTCAACCTGGTCTCCTGGAAGAGAGATCCATGCTCTTAACCACTGACCATCTCTCCAGCCCCTAGACAAGTGAATATAAGGAATGGATATGCAGACATTTTTAAATATCCAAACTGCCTCTGGAAGTAAATCTTAAAATTTTTATTTGAGTTATGATAGACTGTGACCAGAGATGACTATTTGTAAGAGCCTTTATTTCCTAAAATACAATCTTATGATAAGATTTTCTGTCCTCATCATGGCCATGATTACAGTTACATATCAGAAATTCTTTGTCAAATAGAAAGTATAAGCTAAATACAAAGAGCCATGTGATGCTAATAGTTCCATCTTCCTAGTCATTTTAGAATGAGAGATTTTGATCAAAAAATATACAGTTTTGTTAAACAGTTCCTAGGAAGGAAAAAATAGTGATGGGATATGTTAGTATTAGAAGAGATGTTAGAGTCCTGTATATTCCTGTATATGTGCTTTCTAAGAATGTGCTCACCAATGTCAACTTCTTCTGGGTGAGATAAAAAAATAAAAATGATAGCTAAAAACACTTTTCCTCTTCGAGGTTATTGATTTCCTTAATGTAAAAAGAATCTAAGTTCCAAAGGGTCAAAGTTCAGGTAGAAATAATGAAACAAACATAAAATGTTTTATTGTGTGTTAGGATGGTATAAGAAATTTGATATCCTACAACCTGAGGCAAACTTCCTAGTCTTTAACTGTCTGATAATGTTTTAGTATGCTTCTGAATTTACCTTCAGAAAAATAGTGTCATGTGACAGGTCAAGTTGCTGCTTTGTTAAATTTTATTATGGATTTGGGGAAATTTTTTAACTTTTATTAATTACACTTTATTCACTTTGAATCCCTCCATAAACCCTCCCTTCTCCCCTCCTAATCCCACATTCGATCCACCCACTGATAGGGGTGGTCCCCCTCTTCTTCCTTCTGATCTTAGTCTATCAGATCTCATCAAGAGTCACTGCATTGTCTTCTGTGGCCTGGTAAGACTGCTTCTCCATCAGGGGGAGGTGATCAAAGAGCACGCCAATCAGATTATGTCAGAGGCTATGTAATTCACTTGGACACTAAAATGTCATGGGCTACATCTGTGCAAGGGTTCTAGGTTATCTCCATGCGTGGTACTTGGTTGGAGTATGAGTCTCTGGGAAGACCCCTGTGTTCAAATTTCTTGTTCTGTTGCTCTCCTTGCAGAGTTCCTGTCCTCTCCAGATCTTACTATTTCCCTCTTCCCCCATAAGATTCCATGCACTCTGCACAACAGTTGGCCATAAGTTTCAGCATCTGCTGTGATAGTCTGCAGGGCAAAGCCATTCAGAGGCCCTCTGTGGCAGGTCCCTAACTGTTTCCTGTTTTCTTCTTCTTCTGATGTCCATCCTCTTTGCCTTTCGGGATGGGGATTGAGCATTTAGTCAGGGTTCTCCCTCTTGATTAGTTTCTTTAGATGTACAGATTTTAGTAGGTTTATCCTATACTATATGTCTATATGAGTGAGTATATACCATGTGTGTCTTTCTCCTCTGGGACAGCTCACTCAGGATGATTCTTTCCAGTTCCCATCATTTACCTGCATATTTCATGATTTCCTTATTTTTCATTGCTGAGTAATATTCCATTGTGTAGATGTACCACAATTTCTGCATCTATTCTTCAGTTGAGGGGCATCTGGGATATTTCCAGCTTCTGGCTATTACAAATAAGGCTGCTACAAACATGGTTGAGCAAATGTCCCTATTGTGTACTTGAAACTCTTTTGGAGATATGCCGAGGAGTGGTATGGCTGGATCTTGAGGAAGCGCTATTTCTAGTTGTCTGAGAAAGAGCCAGATTGTTTTCCAGAGTGGTTGTATGTGTTTACATTCCCACCAGCAATGGAGGAGGGTTCCCCTTTCTCCAAAACATGTCCAGCATGTGTTGTCACTTGAGGTTTTTATCTTGGCCATTCTGATGAGTGTAAGGTGAAATCTCAGGGTCCTTTTGATTTGCATTTCCCTGATGGCTAATGACGTTGAGCATTTCTTTAAGTGTTTCTCTGCCATTCGATATTCCTCTATCGAGAATTCTCTGTTTAACTCTGTTCCCCATTTTTCAACTGGATTACTTGGTCTGTTGCTTTTCAGCTTCTTTAGTTCTTTATATATACTGGATATTAGCTCTCTGTCAGATAAAGGGTTGGTGAAGATTCTTTCCCAATCTGTAGGCACTCCTTTTGTTTTGATGATGTTGTCCTTTGCTTTATAGAAGCTTTTCAGTTTCATGAGGTCCCATTTATTGATTGTTGCTCTTAGAGCCTGTTCTGTTGGAGTTCTGTTCAGGAAGTTGTCTCCTATACCAATGAGTTGGGGAAACTTTTAAGGTAGGGTAAAATGTGTGTAATGTAAGTTTAGAATAGAAGCCAGAATCAGAGATCTAAGAAACCAGAACTTCAGTCAAAACAGAAATGGCCAAGTTATTATCCACAAGACTAAGAGACTAAGGAGAAATCATATCATATACCTGGTGATTTCACATACTTCCAAGATACACATCAATGTGACATAGTCTCCTACTTGTTTTTGAAGCTCACTCTATTCTGACTGCCTATGGATTTATTTTAAGTTGCTAATACAGTGTTGATAGGAAATACAACTGATGAGGGATTTCAATTTTATCCTTTCTTGATCATGGGAAACATTTTCAAATAACAGATAACTATTATATGTGATAAATTTGAATTTTGGATATATTACAAGTTTCCTGTTTCATATTCAGAATAAATAAGCCTTACCGAAAATTCCCTACTGGAATATCCTCTTGTAGAACTCTGAAAAAAAGCATGGTTTAGCCAGTTCTTTCTGCCATGCAAAATACAATATAATGGATGATTTCACCAAATTAAATTTATGTGTATTTAGTGTTCTGAAATCTGGCAGCACAAATTCAAGTTATTTATCATTTAAATTTTAGAGAAAGGGGTTTCTTTATTCTCTCATAGCGAAATGCCTTCTCACTATCTTCAGGTGGTTTTTCTTCTTTTTAGGGAGGATATCCATACTTTTATGACTTCACTTATTCCTCATTACTTTATTAAAAGACACATTTTCAAAAAGTTCACTATGGGAGCTAAGACTTCAATATATGAATTTCAGGGATCACAAACATTCAACCTATAACAAAAACCAGGAGTTCCACCACGATAATGTTTATAGTAGTTACTTTTCATTCAACAGGTTTGTATGTATGGAAGATATATACAAACTAATATTTTATTGTATTACATATGTCAAATGTTCCATGATTTTAATTTATTATATTTTCATTAATGTCATTAGCAGAAGTTATTTTGAGTGCAATTATTTGAGACTCAGAACTTTCCATCTTGTGGCTCTAGCTTGATAGAGTATTTATTTCATTTAACCAGTTTACTAGGTGTCTCAGTTAGGGTTTCTATTGGTGTGTAGAGACACCTTGACCACAGCAACTTTTATAAAGAAACTGGTTAAATGAAATATATAAGAAAAAATATTTAATTGGAGCCACTTTACAGTTTCAGAAATTTAGTCCATTATCATCATGGCAGAAAATATGGCAGTGTCCAGGCAGACATTGTGCTTAAAAAGGAGCTAAGAACTCTATATCTGAATACACAGGCAACAGAAGGAGACTATAAGCCACACTGGGCATAGCTTGAGCATTGGAGACCTCACACACTACCCCCCATAGTAACATACAAGCCCATATCTCCTAATAGTGCTACTTCCTGTGTGGCCCACCTATCAAACTTATGAGCCTATGTGGGCCATACTTATTCATACATACCACAACATTAGGTAAATAAAATGAGGATTAAAATGAGGATTGAACATGGAAACATTTTATATTCCATCACTAAAAATGACACTTGATTATTTTACTAGTAATAAATCAGTCTCATAAGTGTAAATAATTACTGAAATATATTGCCACTGCATATGTTGAACAAAGCACAAATAGAAAAATACAAATACTAATGAGAATTAACAGTTTTCTAGGACATTCTTGTAATCATCACAGCACCAAATGAGAGAGTTACCATTGTTGTTCATATTCTACCAATTAAAAGTAGGTACTATGGACAACAAAAGTTTACTAGTAAGTTGGATTTGAACACAATATATCTTTAGAGCTGTAAGTAATTGTGCTGTTCTTTCTGAGCCATGGCATTATTTCACTATGTATTAAAGTTTTGAAATGTTTGACTATTTTTTTAAATCCCATAACAAAGTGTATCTAACTAAATAATATAGCAAAGATTTTTCTTCACCTTTATTTCGATAATAAAGGAAGAAGAGAAGAGAGAAAGGAAGGAAGGGAGGCATGGAGAGAGAAAAGTAAAAAGAAAAGCAGTGGAATTTTTATGAACATTTTGATAGTGTTTATTACATGATGTGTTATTTTACATAAACTTTCTAGTAGCAATTTGTTCAGCATTAGAAATCTTAATTTGCAGGAATTATGTAGTATCTTGGAATGAGTTTAGTTATCAATGTTAAGAAATATTAATATAATAGACTCTTCACAAAAGAGTTAAGAAAGAGACCATATACACCCATTTTAGAATCCAAATAAATATGACCCTATTCGACATGTTGGACCAGGGCATTGTTTTCCAAAGAGATCCTGAGATACTGAAGTGATCCAACACAGTAAAGATGGAAGAGGTATCTTTACTTCTTGCTAGAGTCACATAGTTATTATAGGCTTCTACTTGTTTGTTACATCCTAGACTGTCTTAAAGACATCTGGACCAGAATGCTTTTCCATTCTACTCCATTAAATAGTTTATTGATTGGTTTAAATTTTAACAAACATATGTTTTATTTATTCTGTGTCAGTTGAAAATTTATTTTCTTTAGATAGATACCACAATAGTATCATATTATAACTAAAATGTACAAGCAAACTACAGTACATGAAAATGTATGTTTCTGTCAAGAAAATTGTCAACTTCACTTAGATTTTCAATTTTTTTTGAGTACAGGCTTTTGAATGATTCTTTGGATTTCCTCAGTGTCTGTCTTTATATCTCCTTTTTTCATTTCTGATTTTGTTGATTTGTATAGTGTCCCTTTTAGGTTAGTTTGGCTAAGGGTTTGGCTATCTTGTTGATTTTTTTCAAAGAATCAACTCTTGGCTCATTGATTATTTGAATTGTTCTTTTTGTTTCTAATTTATTGATTTCAGCCCAAGATCTCCCCTACCAGTGGACTAAGAGAGGGACATAAGGGGGGAAGAGGGAGGAAGGTTGGGGCTGGGAGAAGATGAGGGAGGGAGTTACAGCCTGTATAAAAAGTGAATAAGTTGTAAATAATAATAATAAAAATGAAAAAACAATAAGAAACTCCACATTGAAATAGTATCTAGTAGTTTCAAGATGGAAGTGCCAAGAGGAAACTGTGATAGACAAGCAGGACAGCAGTGACTACATGTCGGCCAACAGACAGAAATCTGGTTTCTAAAACACCAGTGGTTATGTTTCCCAGTTGAGAGGAAACTCCATGGTGTGGGAAGCAATTGGACTTACATCAGGTCACCCAGAAAATCCCTGGAAAAAGTCCAAGCTTCAGCAGGCACTCAGCCAGCAGCCCAGAGACTGGCCTATGTGCCTCACTCACCATTCCAGACCGAACTTGGGGCCCCGAAGCATGAGACTGGGTATGCCTGTTGGGAGAAAACCCCACAGTGAAGGAAACATCAAGTCCTACCTCAGGACATCTAGTCAAACCCCAGTCGCCCCAGAAAAGTTCTTGGGAAAAGTTGCAGGGTTCCTGAAGTCAACAAGTTGCCAACACAGAGCCCTAACCTGTGCCTGCTTGTTTTACTCACCATCCCAGCCTGAACGATAGACCCCAAAACACCAGAATGTATCTCCCTCTTGGGAGTAAACCCCACAGTGTGGGAAACATCTGGTCCTACCTCAAGACACCCAGCTAATCCCCGGAAAAGTCCAGGGGTTCCCACAGGCTCCTGGCTCTAGCTTCAAGGCTCCTGCAAGCATGCATAACTGCTGCTCTCACCAGCCAGTGATTACCCCTTGGATTCTGGGAAACAGACCTATAAAAGCCTTGGATCGACGGGATCAGCCCCCAGACACTGCTAGAGGCCACAACCTATTATCACTAGCTAAGCTAACCAAACCACTGACCTCTCTGGTTCTTCAAGAGGGCTGTGCTCAGCAAACATGCTATAAGGGCAACAGCAGCAGCTCACTAAATTAAAAGCAAGGCAGCTGTCTTCAGAACCTAGTGAGAGGTGAGCCCTCTTGACTACTCGGGATCACAGTCACCACACAGGTCCAAATACCCGAGGTGACCTGTGGCAATTCCTGAAAAGCACCACCTAAAAGGCTAAGGAGGCCTCTTTCAGGAACAACCATCTTCCTGCAAAGGGAATTCTCCCCACACTGGGATTCTAGCAAGCACCAGAAACTAACAGCCAACAGCTGAGACAGCCTGATGGGTAGAGCCCAGAGGTAAAGCACAACCAACAAAATCCAAAACAATATGGCATCTCTTCAGACAGAAAAGGGATCTTGGAACTACAGGCACCATTGTTACTACCATCTCATTGGCGGCTGTTGGAGCTACCACCAGGGCATTAGCCATGAGTCATACTGGGAAGACTGCTCAGACCCTGAATAATCATTTAGCCAATGTAGCTCATGCCTTAGTTGTACATAAAGGAATTAATGCTCAACTAAAAGGAAGCTTGATGGTGTTCAATCAGAGGATTGACCTCGTGCAGGAGCAAATTGATACCCTATGGCAAATCGCTCAACTTGGCTGTCAATGAAAATAAGCTAGACTTTGTGTCACTAGTATATAACATGAGAATTTTTCCTGTGCTGCAAATCTGTCTAAACAATTGTCGAGCTATATTTTAGGTAATTGGACTGGAGAATTCGATACTACGATGGAGCAGCTGAGAGTGGCCATGGTCACAGTAAATTCTACCAGAGTGGACACAGGACTAGCCACAGGATTATCAACATGGATTGCTGCAGCCATGAATCATCTGAAGGAATGGGCGGGCATGGGAGCGTTAGCAAGCCTTCTGGTGTTGGTCTCCTTGGTTTGCCTGTGGTATATATGCAAGATTAGAGTCTCACAATAGTGTGATGCAGCTGTGACCATTCAGGCTTATACAGCCATTGAAGCAGGACATTCTCCCCAAGCATGGTTGGCTACCATAAAAAGCTAAAATGTTACGCTCAGGATGCGAGGCTAAGCACTGCACTCAGGGTCTGCTGCTTTGGACCCAGAGAAGAGCATGTCTGATTGCATGCGGGTTGATGCCCCAGGTCCCGCCTCTGAGAAAAAGGTATCGGACGGGTCTGATACTCTTTGGGTGAATGACACCTAAATGAACATCGGTACAAAGTCCCAATTTATTTCTAATATCAGAGATCAGACCTCTACTCTTGCCTGATGCATCTAAAACAAAAAGGGGGAACTGTAGAGAGCTGCGGAATGCTATGCCTTAAAGATGGAGCTGGTTTCCGCCTTCCACCTTCCCGATGGTGAGTGCTCTCTGTCACAAACAATTCCACATTTGGCTAATGCTGAGGATCTGGCTTGCTTCCATGTATGTGGGCCTATCTGCATTGCCCACGTGGCACGCCTGGGTTGGCTACCCAGAGGCTATTTAAGCTGTGGGCTGGCTTTCCCCAGGGTCCGAGGATTGTTCAAGGTTCCTGAATAAACTGTATTGAAAAAAAAAAAAAAAGAAATACAGGAAGGTGCAGCCAAACAGTTTGTGGCATTCGGGAAAGAAACAATTTTGTAACAGAAAGAAATAAAAGAAACAGAGGAAAGTTCAAACAAACAGGTGAAGGAATTAAAGGAAAAGCAGGAAAATAAAATCAGACAGGTAAAGGAAATCAAGAAAATGGTTCAAGATCTGAAGATAGAATTGGAGAAATTAAACTGAGGAGGAAATTGTAGAGAGAGAGAACTTGAAGAAAACAGGAATGACAGAGGCAAGCATAACCAAGAGACTACAGGAGATGGAAGAAAGAATCTCATGTATGGAAGATACAATAGACGAATTGATGTATCCATCAAAGAACATGTTAAATATAAACATTTCCTGACACAAAATATCCAAGAAATCCAAAACAACATGAAAAAACAAAACATAAAAATAAGAGGAGAGGAAGAGTTGAAAAAGAAGATTCCTGCCTCCAAGGCCCAGAAAATATTTTCAGCAAAATCATAGAAGAAAATGTCTCCAATTGAAAGGAGAGGCCTATAAGTATACAAAAGGCCTGCAGAACACCTAATATTCTAGACCAGAAAAGAAAATCCTCCCGCCACATAATAATCAAAACAATATGTATACAGAACAAAGAAAAAATACTAAAAGCTGCAAGGTAAAAGGCCAAGTAACATATCATGGCAAAACCATCAAATCACACCAGACTTCTCAAAAGAGATTATGAAAGCCAGAAGGGCAGGGATGGTTATCATGCAGACTCTAAGAGAACACAGATGTCAGCCAAGGCTACTCTACTCATCAAATCTCTCAGTCATCATAGAAGAAGAAAACAAGATATTCAAAACAAAAACAAATTTAAACAATACCTACCCTCAAATCCAGGCTTACAGAAGATATTAGAAGGAAAAATACAACCCAAGATAGTTGACTACCTTCAGAAAAAGAGAGGAAATAAATAACCTCACTACAGCAAACTTGAAAGCAGCCAAGCACACAAACACACTACCACAACCAACATCAAAATAAAAGGATCTAACATCTACTGGTTATTAATCTCTCTCAACGTCACAGACTATCAGAATGAACACATAAAAAGTCACAGACTAAGAGAATGGACACATAAACAAAACCCAACATTCTTTTCCATAAAAGAAACACACCTAAATCACAAAGATAGATAGTACCTGAGAGTAAAATTCTGGAATATTGTTTTAGCAATTGTGGGTTTCTTGTTATTCCATATGAAGTTGAGAATTTTTCTTTGAAGGTCTGTAAAGAATTGTGTTGGTAATTTGATGGGAATTGCACTGAATCTGTAGATTGCTTTTAGTATAATGGCCATTTTTACTCGGTTAATCCTGCCAAGCCATGAGCATGGGAGATCTTTCCATCTTCTGATATCTTCTTCTATTTCTTTCTTCAGAGAGTGAAAATTTTTTTCATAGAAATCTTTGTTTAGGGTAACACCAAGGTATTTTATGTCCTTTGTGGCTTGTGAAGGGTGTTGTTTCCCTAATTTCTTTCTCAGCCCTTTTGTCATTTGTATACAGAAGGGTTACTGAATTTTTTTAAGTTAATTTCTTAAGTTAATCACCTTTATCACTTTGCTAAAGGTGATTAACAGCTGTAGGAGTCTTCTGGTAGAATTTTTGAAGTCACTCAGGTGTGCTATCATATCATATGCAAATAGTGATACTTTGACTTCTTCCTTTCCAACTTGTATCCCCTTGATCTCCTTTACTTCTTTACTTGCCTTATTGCTTTTGCTAGTACTTTGAGAACTATGTTGAAGAGATAGGGAGAGATATTGCAGGCTTGCCTTGTCCCTGATTTCAGTGGGATTGATTTAAGTTTCTCTCCATTTAGTTTGATATTGGCTATAGGCTTGCAGTATATTGCCTTATGTTTAGGTATGTGCCTTTTATCCCTAATCTCCCCAAGACTTTAAACCTGAATGGATGCTGGACTTTGTCAAATGCTTTTTAAGCATCTAAGGAGATTATCATGTGTTTTTTTTTCCTTCAGTATGTTTATATGGTGGATTATATTGATGGATTTTAGTATATTGAACTATCCCTGCATGCCTGGGATGAAGCCTACTTGTTCATAGTGGATGATATCTTTGATGTGTCCTTATATTAGGTTTGTAAGTATTTTGTTGGGTATTTTTGCATCAAGATCTTCTGGAGGTATCTCCATCCCTGATCTCAAGCTATACCACAGAGCAACAATACTAAAAAGCTGCATGGTATTGGCATAGAAACAGACTGGTGAATCAATAGAATTTAATAGAAGAAACTGAAAGAAATCCACACACTTATGGACACCTGATTTTTGACAAATATGTCAAAATCATTCAATGGAAAAAAAAAACACAGCATCTTCAACAAATGGTGCTGGTCTAACTGGATGTCTACAGGTAGAAAAATGCAAATAGATCCCTAGTTATCACCCTGAACAAAACTAAAGTCCAAGTGGATCAAAGACCTCAACATAAAACCAGACACACTAAACTTGCTAGAAGAAAAAGTGTGTGGGGGGGGAGAAGCCTGAACTCATTGGAACAGGAAATAACTTCCTGAACAGAACATGAACAGCACAAGCTCTAAGGTCAACAATCAATAAATGGGACTTCAAGAAACTGAAAAGTTTCTTTAAAGCAAAGGACACTGTCCTCAGGGGAAAAATAAAAGACTGCCTAAAGACTGGGAAATGACCTTCAATAACCCTATATCTGACTGAGTGCTAATATCCAGAATATTTAAAGAACTCAAGAAGTTAAACAGTAACAAATGAGTTAATCCAATTTAAAATGGGGTACAAAGTTAAACAGAGAATTCTCAATAAAGGAATATAGAATGGCAGAGAAACACTTTAAAGTAATGCTCAATGTCCTTAGTCATCAGGGAAGTACAAATCAAAACAACTCTGAGATTTCACCCATCAGAATGGCTAAGATCAAAGACTCAAGTGACAATACATGCTGGAGAGGATGTGGAGAAAAGGAAACGATTCTCCACTGCTGCTGGGAATGTAAACTTGCACAACCACTTCGGAAATCAATCTGGTGCTTTTTCCGACATTTAGGAATAGCACTTCCTCAAGATCCAGCTATACCACTCCTAGACATATAGCCAAAAATTATCAAGTATACAACAAGGACACTTGCTCCACCATGTTTGTATCAGCTTTATTTCTAAAGCCAGAGAGTGAAAACAACCCATATGTCCTTCAGTTGAGGAATGGATACACAAATTGTGGTATATCTCCACAATGGAATATTATTCAGCAATAAAAAAAGGAAATCATGAAATTTGAAGGCAAATGATAGGCACTGAAAAAGATCATCTGAGTGAGGTTGCCCAGAAGCAGAAAGACACAGGGTATATACTCACTCATAAGTGGATATTAGATATATAATATGGGATAAACATAATAAAATCTGTACACCTAAAGAAACTAATCAAGAAGGAGGACTCTGGCTAAAATGCTCAATCCCCATTCAGAAAGTCAAAGAAGATAGACATCAGAAGAGGGAGAAAAGAGGGAACAGGACAGGAGCATATCACAGAGGGCCTCTGAAAAGCTTTACCCTGCAGAGGGTACCAGAGCGGATGCTGAGACTTATAGTCAAATATTAGGCAGAGTGTAGGGAATCTTATGAAAGAAGGGGGAAATAGTAAGACCTGGAGAAAACAAGAGCTAAAAAAGGAGAGCAACAGAACCAAAAAAAAAAAAAAAGTGCTTTTTCTGAGACTAGTACTCCAACCAATGACCATTCATGGAGATATGGAGATAACCAAGAACCCCTGAACAGATGTAGCCCATGGCAGTTCAGTGTCCAAGTGGGTTTCATATTAATGGGAACAGGGACTGCCTCTGACATGAACTGATTGTTCTGCTCTTTGATTACCTCCCTCTGAGGGGGGAGCATCCTTACCAGGCCACAGAGGAAGACAATGCAGCCACTACTGATGAGGTAGGGGATTTGGAAGGGGAAGAGGAAAGGAGGTACAGGGAGGATACAAAGTGAATGAACAATAATTAATAAAAATGATAAATAAATAAATAAATAAATAAATAAATAAATGTCTGGAAGACAGTTTTCCAAGCAAATGGACCCAAGAAGCAAGCAGGAGTGGCCATTCTCATATCTAATAAAATACACTTTCAAACAAAATTAATCAAATGAGATGGGGAAAGTCACTTCATACTCATCGAAGGAAAATTATATGAGGAAGACATCACAATTCTGAACATCAATGCCCAAATACAAGAGACCCACATTTGTAAAATAAACATTAATAGAAATTAAATCACACATAGATCTACACACATTAATAGTGGGAGATTTCAACAGCCCACTCTCAACAGAGGACAGGTCAACAAAACAGAAATTAAACAAAGAACAATGACTCTAACACATGGCATGAATCAAATGGACCTAACAGACATCAACAGAACATTTCACCCAAACACAAAATAATTTACCTTCTTCTCAGCACCTCACGAACCTTCTCCAAAACACACTATATAACTGGGCACATAGAAAGCCTCAATAGATAAAAGAAGATTGATATAATCCCTTGTATCCTATAAGACCGCCATGGACTGAAGCAGGACCTCAACAACAACAGAAATAGCAAAAAATGTACACACAAATGAAAACTCAACAACTCTCTACTCAATGACAACTGGGTCAGGGAAGAAATAAAGAAAGATATTAAACACTTCAAAGAATTCAATGGAAATGAAAGCAAAACACACCCAGATTTATGGGACACAATGAAAGCATTGGTAAGAAGAAAGTTCATAACATTAAGTGCCTTCAAGAAGAAATTCAAAACATCTCATACAAACAACTTAATAGCTCACCTGAAAGCCCTAGAATGAAAAAAAAAAAAAGAATCAGAAACATGAAAGAGGAGTAGACAGCTATAAATATTTAAATTCAGGGCTGAAATTAATAAATAGAAACAAATAAAAGAATTCAAAGAATCAATGAAACCAAGATCTGCAACTTTGAGAAAATCAACAAGATAAACAAACCCTTAGCCAAACTAACTAAAAGGCAGAAAGATACTTTACAAATCAGCAAAATCAGAAATGAAAAGGAGGACATAACAACATACATTGAGAAAATCCAAAATATTATTTGGTCTTACTTCAAAAGCCTATATGTCACAAAATTTGAAAAACTAAATGAAATGGACAATTTTCTTGTTCAATTCCACTTACCAAACATGAATCAAGACCAGGTAAATAATTAAATAGCCCTATATCCCCTCAGGATATAGAAGCTGTCATCAAAAATCTCTCATCCACAAAAAAATAAATAAATAAATAAAAATAAAAAATAAAAATAAAAATAAAAACACCGCCTTGTGGTTTCAGCACAGAACTCTACTCATCAAGGAAGAGCTAACACCAACACTCTTCAAATTATTCCACAAAATGGAAACAGAAGGAACATTCTCAAACTCATTCTATGAAGCCGCAGTCACCTTGATACTTAAACCTCAAAATGACCTAACAAAGAAAGTGAATTTCAGGCCACTTTCCTTTATGAACACTGATGTAAGAATACTAAACAAAATACTTGCAAAATGAATCTAAGACCACATTAAAGATATCATCCACTATGACCAAGTAAGCTTCTTCCCAGGTATGCAAATGTGCATGTGCATGAATATGTGTCTACACAAGAGTTTCTGAACAATGGTATTCTATCAGGCTTTGATGATAATAGTAACAACTGTATAATTGGTAAATAAAAATAATATTTTTTATATTATTTTTATATTATATATATTATATGTTATAATATATAATATAAATATATATATTATAATAAAACCTGCCTTACCAATACAAACATCCTATAATCTAAGAACCACTGTAATCACACTTGAAGAACTGAATTAGAGATGTGTGGGTATTAAAATACTCACATTCAATCCATTTCAACATGTACCATCTGCTGTCTCCAGATATACTGCTTCCTAGAGTCCGTATTCATAATCATGATATTATAACACCAACAAATCTGCATTCTTTGTTCTGGCTGGCACTTAATTTCCAGAAGTAGGCATAGAGCTAAACATAGAGGAATTAGATTCTTCTGTGGCTAGAGCCATGCCATTTACAACCATGGTAATAGAAATAGACCAATGATGAACTCTAAAAGCTTCAGGGAGCCTTCAAATTGAGAGCAGTACAAAGTTTCTCTTATGTGTCTGTAACTTAAGATAAGGTAAGAAGCACTATTAATGTTCTCCCCTTGGTGGTTAGATATGCCCAGTTCATTGTAGATAAAGTGTTTAGAGGTACCCTTTCTATATAACTTGTGATAAGGGAAGTAAAAAATTATCCAAAGACTCTTGAGTATATGTGTAAATCCACATATCGATAGTCCAGAATGTTAATCGGGTGCTGTCTGTAAAGCAATAGACTGTCACCTCCCTCAAGACCACTGCTTGCCTCATTAATACCACTGGAACAAATTATCAATTCACAGCCGAGAAATCTTCAATAGCAGTTGTAGTGATTGATGTAACAAGGATAAAAAATAATGATGAAATGCATGTTCCAGAAGACAGATTTAAATGGCAGGAGCTTCAAAGGCAATTAAATGTGACACAGAAGGTGTCTTTATGGAATAAAGTATTTTCAAATAAATGGTAAGATAAGTGTGATAATATCTTAGACTCACATTATATATAAATTGGTTTGCTATGAATAATTATTTCTGAAGGCTTAGTATGTATTGAAATACTATGTATAGAAATAGCCACTTTGATCCATATACATATACTGTTTTAAGAAGAAGGTGGGACGTACTGTGGTACTGCGAAACCTGGCTGGTCTTGAATTTATTTATTTTTAGTCAATTTGATTGACATCATTTGATATTTTTTTATCAGTTACATTTTATTAACTCTGTATCCCAACAGTGTCCCGATCCCTCATTCCCTCCCTCCCTCATCTCCACCGTGCCCCTTTCCAAGTCCACTGATAGGGAGGGACCTCCTCTCCATTCATCTGATCCTGTTTTATCAGGTATCTTCAGGACTGGCTGCAAAGCCCTCCTCTGTGGCCTAACAGGACTGCTCCTCCCCAAGGTGTCTTTCTTGTTGGAAAATAAAGAATCATGACTACAGACTTCAACTTTAACTGCCTTCCCCCAAAGCGTGTCAAGCGAGCAATTCTTATGCTGTATTAATTTCTTTACTGCTCAGTTTCTATGTTGTGGGAGGAACCTGCCTAATCAAAACATGAGGCAGGCACATCAAGGTTAATACAATATAGAATTTTAAGACATGGAAGTAACTGAAATAACTTGACAAGGTTAAACCTTTCTGTCAAACAGTAGCAGAGTCAGAGGAACCAGAGTCCAACTATATGAATCCAGTGAAGTTAAAAACAAATTAAAATTTTTAAAGTCTGGACATTACCTGTAGAAAAGGTGAAACTCAAGCTGTCATGTTAAATCTCTATGTACTACTCCCTTCATGTCTTGAAATTGGAACACATGTCAAGGAAGAAGAGGATTAGCTCAAAAGCATGGAAGTTGTTGCAAGACAGATGTTCTTTTAATGGATTCTAAGGAGTAATTTTTGCAAATAATGCCTGTGTTGCATATCAGCTAAGTAGGTCCTTCATTGCATATTTGTTTAAGATTTTCTCTTCAGCAATAATAAATATATGCGTTATCTTTGTCAAAATCAAAGGACACCCTATTTAAGGTAGAAATTTGTGTTGTTATAATCCTAAATTCTCTTGATAATAGGTAATGGAATTAAAGAACTATTACACTTTACTAGATATTTTGACATCTATATTTAAAGTACCTTGACCAGACTTTTCAACGAAGTAATCAAATTATTCAGCTCTGTTTCCCATGATATAGACAATCATTAACGCATTTGTGTACTCTGAGGAGGTTGAAATGTCCTTTTTAAATAAAATATTAAGGCTATTTTGATCAAGTTTTAAAAGAAGCATCAAATACTGGGTTAGATTTTTAGCTTGCAGGCAGAAATATTTGCTGTCAACAGAAATTGAGACATGTCTATATGAAGATGTCTGCAATTCACTAGGTTAGTCATTGAATCAAGTGACTTGTCTTTAAAATGATTTTTAATTGGCTTAAACTCTTAAATATTTAGTTCCAAGTTAAGAAATTCTTCAAATTACTTACCTTTCTTTTTAATTGGTTGGAAATACTGAAAATGCAATGTACATCTTACACATATGGTTAGTATGACAACAGCCTAAAATAGAAAAGCAATAAAATAACTGTACTTTTATGACACATTTATTGTTTGGCAATAAAGCTCCTTCCTAAACTCATTTTCTCATTACAGCACCCCAGTTATATGTGTAATTATTATTATATATAACTTTTAAATAAAGGAAAAGACCAAAATACAAAGTAATGAACCAGCATTTATTTTTATTGTCACCATCATTCAACACAAGCATAGTCATAGTCATTTCTAAACAAATTTGAATTTTTTTGGTCTAATACTAGCGTCATGCTACTAAGTTCTTGAACTCTGTACCAACTGACAAATGCTAAAGTACTTTTGAAATTATTGCTTTAAACAACACTGATAATTGTTGACTTATATTGGATCATTAAAACATCTAGAAAAGTCCCTTTAACTGAATACTTGGAATCATACAATTACAAGTCAATTATGCATTATTTTATGAAGGAAAAAACACATGTATGAACTGAATGTGTCCTTTAAACAAACAACTTATTTAACAGCAATGTCACAAAATATTGTGAAATATTTATTTTGTCACCAATCTTTTGAAGAATGGATACTCATCCTCAGAAGTATTTAATATCTTCTCCACTGTTACACAAGCTTCTCAGTATGAGAGCCAATATTTTTAAAGTGCATCTTCATATTTCTAACTTCCATACTACATAGCTTTTTAATAAATAGGGAAATATTTGAAGAAAAATACTAATTCACAATATATGAGAATAACTCATCATGACAAATGCATTTGTATCCAAGACAGATAAATGTTTTAAATTCATAATGATATGAACATTTAGAAAATTATGTTTATTACATTAATTCTGTTTGATATGTTTTCATAGAGATTTTATCTATAAACACTTTATACATTAATAGAACTATGAAGTAAAGCAAAGTTAGTTGAACCTATACATTAAAAAATTATGGTTTAGTCCTGAAGATACCTAATAAACTAGGGTCAGATCAAAGGGGAAGAGGTCCTCCCCTATCAGTGGACTTTGAAAAGGGCAAGGAAGAGATGAGGTAGAGAGGGTAGGGTTGGGAAGGAATGAGAACGTGGGCTACCGCTGGGATACAAAATAAATAACCTGTGATTAATATAAAAAATTAAAAATTATAAAAAAGTATAGCTTGTAAAGCTGTCGTTTCTACTGAAAAAATAACTCATATATAAAACCAGGCACTGCAAAAATAGAAAAATGATAGGGCTTCATAACAAAACTGTCTGTTGCTAAGGGGTATTAAAGACATTCTGATATGAATTAATCTTTAAAAGAGCCTACATTAAGTATCAAAAGTTATTGAATGTACTTTTGAGTTTGAGTTATAATGCAATCAATTATTTCACTGTGATTCAATATTGAACTATTTCTGCTGCAGCAAAAGCCCAATCATGATGAAAAGCAATTCTATGTTTCTATTCTACATGGGTAGAAGCACTGCAAAATAATTACATTCCTGTTATTTTACATTACACATTTCTTAACATTTAAGTTATCTACAATCTGTACACCTAAAGAAACTAATCTAGAGGGAGGACTCTGTCTAAAATGCTCAATCCCCATTGGAAAGGCAAAGAGGATGGACATCTGAAGAAGAAGAAAACAAGAAACGTGTTAGGAGCCTCCCACAGAAGGCCTCTGAAAGGCTCTGCCTTACAGACTATCAAAGCAGATGTTGAGACTTAGGACCAAACTTTGGGCAGAGTGCAGGGAATCTTATGAAAGAAGTGGGAAATAGTAAGATCTGGAGAGAACAGGAGCTCCACAAGGAGAGCAACAGAACCAAAAAATTTGAACATAGGGGTCCTTCCTGAGACTTATACTCCAACCAAGTACCATGCGTGGAGATAACCTAGAACCGCTGCACAGATGTGGCCCATGGTAGTAGTTCAGTGTCCAAGTGGGTTCCATGGTAATGGGAACAGGGACTGCTTCTGACATGAACTGATTGTCCTTCTCTTTGTACACCTCCCCCTGAGCGGGGAACAGCCTTACCAGGGCACAGAGGAAGACAATGCAGCCACTCCTGATGAGACTTAATTGACTAGGATCAGAAGGAAGGAAAAGAAGACCTCCCCTACCAGTGGACTTGGGGAGGGGCATGTGTAGAGAAGGGGGAGGAAGGGAGGGATTGGGAAGGGAGGAGGGAGGGAAGTAGAAGAGGGATACAAAGTAAATAAAGTGTAATTAAAAATAAAATTAAATTTAAATTTAAAAACAGAAAAAAATATTTTCATTTTCTGCAGCCAGTCGTGAAGATACCTGATGAGCTAAAGTCAGATGGAAGGGGAGGATGTACCCCCCTATCAGTGGACTTGGAAAGGGGCAGGGAGAAGATGAGGGAGGGAGGTGGGATTAGGAGGGAATGAGAGAAGGGGCTATGGCTGGGTTACAAAGTAAATAACCTGTGATTAATATAAAAAACATTATTAAAAAAGATTTTCATTTTCAATCCAATTTTCTTTACAGAATATGGAAAAGATAACTGTAGAAGTTACTGAATCATTTACAGTAAACTGTAATTATCTCATAAATTAAAGATTAAGGCACTATTAAGTCTTCAATATGTAGTTAGCATAATCCTTTAAGTATGTGTTTTCTGATTGTTCTGGACTCTTTCTGAGTCAATTTGTTTATTTTTATCTTCCTTCATTCCTTCCTACCTTCCTACCTTCCTTCCTTTCTTCCATCTTTTCTTTCTTTCTTTCTTTCTTTCTTTCTTTCTTTCTTTCTTTCTTTCTTTCTGTCTTTCTTCCTCCTTCCTTCCTTAATTCCTTCCTTCCTTCCTTCCTTCCTTCCTTCCTTCCTTCCTTCCTTCCTTCCTTCCTTCCTTAATTCCTTCCTTCCTTCCTTCCTTCCTTCTTTCCTTCCTCTGTCCTTCCTGTCTTTCTTATTACTTAGTCACTTTGTGTCCCAGCTGTACCCACCCCTTCTACTCCCTGTCCAACTCACCCTTCCTCTTTTTCCCATATGCCTCTCCTCTACTACACTGAAAGCGGAGGACATCCTCCCCTTCTACATGACTCTAACCTATGAGTTCTCATCAGGGTTGGCTGTATCATCTTCCTCCGTGGTCTGGCATCTTCCTGGTTGCACACCCCAGGAAGAGGTGATCAAAGAGCCAGCCACTGAGTTCATGTCAGAGATAGCCCCACTTCCCCTAACTGGGGAACCCACTTGGAAACTGAGCAGTCTGTGGGCTTCATCTGAGCAGGGGGTCTAGGTCCTCTCCATGCATGATTCCAGGTTGGAGTATCTATCTCTGCAGTAACCCCTGGGCCCAGATAATTTTCGGATCTGTTGGTAGCCTCTTGGAACTACTGTCCCTTCCAGGTCTTTGTATCTTCCTCTTTTTCCATAAGGTTCCCTACACTCCACCCAAAATTTGGATATGACTCTCAGCATCTCCGTGAATACCCTGATGGTGGTCTTTTGGAGACCCTCTGGGGAAGGTTCCTGTCCTGTTCCCTGTCTTCTCCTACCTCTGATGTCTATCCTATTTGCCCTTCTGAATGAGGTTTCAGCCTCTTACGTAGAGGGCTCCTAGTTGTTTACCTTCTTTAGGTCTACAGATTTTAGTAAATTTATCCTATAATATATGGCTAATAACCACTAAAAAGTGAGCATATACCATGTTGTGTCTTTCTGCTACTTGGTAACCACACTCAGGATGATATTTTAATTTTTTCATCATTGCCTGCAAATTTAATAATTTCCTTGTTTTTAATATCTTAAGTAATATTACATTGTGTAAATGAACCACAATTTCTGTATCCATTGCTCTGTTGAAAGGCATCTGGGTTTTTCCTAATTCTGGCTATTACAAATTGAGCTGCTAAGAACACAATTTAGCAAATATCCATGTTCTTTATTTGAACATATTTTGAATATATCCCCAGGAGTAGTATAACTAGATCTTGAGGTAGCACTATTCCTAATTTTCTGAGAAAGCGCCAGATTGATATCCAAAGTGGCTGTACAAGTTTACATTACCACTAGCAATGGTATCCTTGCATACCTGGGATGAAGCCTACTTGGTTGTAGTGGATGATATATTTAATGTGTTCTTGGATTTGGTTTGCTAGTATATAATTGAGTATTTTGACATCAATGTTCATAAGTGAGCTTGGTCTGACATTTTCTTTCTTTGTTGGATCTTTGTGGGTTTTAAGTATCAGCGTGACTGTGGCTTCATAGAAGGGGGCTAGTAATGTTCCTTCTATTTTGTGGAATAATATTAAGAATATCAATGTTAGCTCTTCTTTGAAGGTCTGCTAGAATTCTCCCTTGGAACCATCTGGCCCTGGGCTTTCTTTGGAAGAGAGATGTTTGACAACTGCTTCTATTTCCTTAGAGGATATAGGACTATTTAATTTATTTATCTGATTTTTTTAAGTTTTTTTTTAATTTTTATTTTTTAATATTAGTTACAGTTTATTAACTCTGTATCCCAGCTGTATCCTGCTCCCTCATTACCTTCCAATTCCACCCTCCATCCTTCATCTTCTCCCTACCTCTTTCCAAGCCCACTGATAGGGGAGGACCACCTCCCCTTTCATCTGACCCTAGCTTATCAGGTATCTTCAGGACTGGCTGCAATTTTCTCCTCTGTGGCCTAGCAGGGCTGCTCCTCCCTCGGGTGGGGGATGGGGGTCAAAGAGCCAGCCATTGAGTTCATGTCAGAAATAGTCCCTGTTCCCTTTTCTAGGGTCCCCACTTGGTTAGTGAGCTACCATGGGCTACATCCGAGCAGGGGTTCTAGGTTATATCCATACATGTTCCTTGGTTGGAAGATCTGTGCCCAGATATATTTGGTCCTTGTGGAACTCCTGGCCTCTCCAGGTCATACAAACAGAAAGACACACACAGTATATACTCACTTATAAGTAGGTACTAGATGTATAAGATAGGATAAACATACTGAAATCTGTACACCTAAAGAAGATAAACAAGAAAGAGGACCCTGGGTAAGATGATCAACCCTCACTTAGAAAGACAAATGGGATGGACATTGGATGTAGGAGAAAAGAACTAACAGGACAAGAGCCTACCACAGAGGGCCTCTGAAAGTCTCTATCTAGCAGTGTATCAAAGCAGATACTGAGACTCATAACCAAACCTTCAGCAGAGTACAGGGAATCATATTTACCAGATCTTGATTCAGCTTTGGTAAATGGAATCTATCATGAAAAATGTCCATTTTATTTACATTTTCAAATTTTGTGACATACAGGATTTTGAAGTAGGACCTAATGATTCTTTGGATTTCCTCAGAATCTGTCGTTTTGTCCTGACTTTCATTTCTGATTTGGTTGATTTGGAGAGAGTCCCTCTGTCTTTTACTTAATTCAGCTAGGGGTTTTTCTATCCTGTTGAATTTTCTACAAGTACCAGCTCTTGGTCCTGTTGGTTCTTTGAAATGTTGTTTTGTTTCTAATTTATTGATTTCATCCCCAAGTTTGATTCATTGCAGCAGTGTACTCCTCTTGTGTGTGGCTTCTTCTTCTTCTTCTTCTTCTTCTTCTTCTTCTTCTTCTTCTTCTTCTTCTTCTTCTTCTTCTTCTTCTTCTTCTTCTTCTTCTTCTAGTGCTTTCAGGTGTGCCGTTAAGTTGCTTTTATGAGATACCTCAAATTTCTTTATGAAGGCACTTGGTGCTATCAACTATCCTCTCAGTACTGCTTTCATTGTGTCTTATAAGTTAGGGTCAGGGGTACCTTTATTTTCATTGAATTCTAGGAAGTCTTTAATTTCTTTCTCTATTTCCTCCCAGACACAGTTGTCATTGACTAGAGAGTTGTTTGGTTTCCATGTGTGTGTAGGCTTTTTGCTATCTCTGTTGTTGTTGAGGTACAGCTTTAGTCCATGTTAGATACAAAAGATTGCTTCCATCTCCTTTTATCTGTTGAGGCTTTCTTTGTGCCCTACTATATGGTCAAATTTGGAGAAAGTTCAATGAGGTGCTGAGAAGAAGTTGCATTCCTTTGTGTTTGGATGAAAAGTTCTATAGACATTTATTTGGTCCATTTGAAATAAGACCTCTGTAAGTGTCACTATTTCTCTGTTTTACTTCTGTCTCAATTATCTGTCCCATGGTGAGAGTGTTGATGTCTCCCACTATTAAAGTGTTGGAATCAATGTGTGATTTAAGCTTTAGCATTGTTTCCTTGATGAATGCAGGAGCCCTTGTTTTTGATGCATATATGTTCAGGATTATGATATCTTCCTGGTAGACATTTTCTTTGATGAGAATCAAGTGTCCTTCTACATCTCTTTTGATTAATTTTAGTTAAAAGTATATTTTATTAGATATTAGGATTATTATTATTATCTAGCTTCCTTCTTGGGTCGTTTGCTTTGAAAACCTAAGAAAACCTTTTTCTAGCCTTTTACCCTGAGGTAATGTCTATCTTTGTTGCATAGGTGTGTTTCTTGAATGTAGCAGAAATTTGGATCCTGTTTCCATAACCATTCTGTTAGTCTGTGTCTTTTGATTGGAGAGTTAAGATCATTGATGGTAATGGATATTAGTGACCAATTATTGTTAGTTCCTTTTATTGTGGAGCGGGTGGTGATAGTGATTTTGTGCTTGTTTTCTTTCACGTTTTTGATGTGATAATGTCTTTATCCTGTCATTTATTGGGTTTGGTTGATCTCCTTGGGTTGGAGTTTTCCTTCTAGTATCTTCTGTTGGGCAGGATTGCTGCATGTACATTGTTTAAATTTAGTAATGTCATGGAATATTTTGTTTTCTTCATCTATGTTGATTGAAAATTTTGCTGCATATAACAGTTGACTTTGCATCTGTGATCTCTTAGTATCTGCTTGATACCAGCCTAGGCCCATCTGGTTTCCATAGTCTCTGTTGAAAAGTCTGGTGTTATTCTGATAGGTTGCCTTTATATGTTACTTGGCCTTTTTCCCTTGCCCTTTTATTATTTTTCCTTTTTTTTTGTAGATTAAGTGTTTTTTTTAATTTAATTTAATTTTTTATTATTAGTCACATTTTGTTAACTCTGTATCCCAGGTGTATTCCGCTCCCTTTTTCCCTCCGAATCCCACCATCCCTTCCTCATCTCCTCCCTGCCCTTTTCCAAGTCCACTGATTGGGAAGGACCTCCTCCCCTTTCATCTGACCCTTTTTTATCAGGTATCTCCAGAGTCCTCCTCTGTGGCCTAGCAGGACTGCTCCTCCCTTGGGGGTGGGGAGGTCAAAGAGCCTACCATTGAGTTCCTGTCAGAATTAGTCCCTGTTCCCCTTACTATGGGAAACCAATTGGTTACTGAGCTACCACTGGCTTCATCTGAGCAAAGGTTCTATGTTATATCCATACATGGTCCTTGGTGGAGTGTCAGTCTCAGAAAAGACCCCTGTGCCCAAATATATTTGGTCCTTGTGGGGCTCCTGTCCTTTCTATGTCATACTAACTCCCCTTCTGCTGAAGATTTGGCTATGAGTCTTAGTATCTTTTTTGAAACACTGTTAGGTAGAGTCTTTCAGATGCCTTCTGTGGTAGACTCCTGTCATACGTCCAATGCACATCCCATTTGTCTTTCTAAGTGAGGATTGATCATCTTACCCCGTATCTGCTTTCTTGTTTATCTTCTTTAGGTGTATAGATTTCATTATGTTTATCATATCTTGTAGGTCTATATAAGTGAGTATATACCATGATTGTCTTTCTCCTTCTGGGATATTTTACTCAGAATGATCTTTTCTAGATCCTACCATTTGCCTGCAAATTTTAAAATTTCCTCCTTTTTGATTGCTGAGTAGTATTCCATTGTGTAAAAATACCACAATTTCTATCCGTTCCTCTGTTGATGGACATCTGGGTTGTTTCCAGGTTCTGGCAATTACAAATAAAGCTGCTACAAACATGATTGAGCAAATGTCCTTGTGTATTTCAGTAAATTTTGGGTATATACCTAGCAGTGGTAAAGCGGGGTCTTTAGGAAGCACTATTCCTAATTGTCTGAGAAAGCGCAAGATTGACTTCCAAAGTGGTTGTACCAGTTTACATTCCCACCAGCTGTGGAAGAGGGTTCCCCTCTCTGCACAACCTCTCCAACATATGTTGTCACTTGAGTTTTTCATCTTAGCCATTCTGATGGGAGTAAGGTGAAATCTCAGGGTTGTTTTGATTTGCATTTCCCTAATGGCTAATGAGGTTGAGCATTTCTTTAAGTGTTTCTCTGCCATTCGATATTCCTCTATCGGGAATTCTCTGTTTAGCTCTGTTCCCCATTTTTTAATTGGATTACTTGGTTTGTTGCTTTTCAGCTTCTTTAGTTCTTTATATATACTGGATATTAGCCCTCTGTCAGATAAAGGGTTGGTGAAGATTCTTTCCCAATCTGTCAGCATTCGTTTAGTTTTGATGACAGTGTCCTTTGATTTACAGAAGCTTTTCAGTTTCATGAGGTCCCTAGTGTTTTGATTATTATATGGTAGGAGGAGTTTTTTTTTTTTTTTTTTTCTGGTCTAGTCTATTTTGTGTTCTGTAAGCCTCTTGCATGTTTATGGGCATCTCTTTCTTAAGGTTGTGGAAATTTTCTTCTATGATTTTCTTGAAAATCTTTTCTGGGCATTGAAGCCTGGAGTCTTCTTTTTCATCTATTATTATTATTATTATTATTATTATTATTATTATTATTTATTTTTTATATTAATTCACTTTGTATCTCAGCTTTAACCCCCTCCCTCATCCTCTCCCAATTCCCCCTCCCTCCCTCATCTCTTCCCTTCCCTTTTCTAAGTCCACTGATAGGGGAGGTCCTCCTCCCCTTCCATCTGACCCTAGTTTATGGTGTATCATCAGAATTGGCTATAGTGTATTTCTTTGTTGGCTGGCAAGACTGCTCCCCCACAAGGGAGGACAGTCAAAGAGCCCACCACTGAATTCATGTCAGAGACAGTCCCTATTCCCCTTACTAAGGAACCCACTTGGGTACTGAGCTGCCATGAGCTACATTTGTGCAGGGTTTCTAAGCTATATCCATGAATGGTCCTTGGTTGGAGTTCCAGTCTCAGAAAAGACCCCTGGACCCTGTTATTTTGGTTCTGTTGCTCTCTTTGTTGAGCTCCTGCCCCCCTCCAGGTCCCACTATCCCTCTTTTTTCATATTTCTATTATTCTTAGCTTTCATCTTTTCATGGTGGTCTTGATTTCTTGTTTGTTTTTTTTTTTGTTGTTGTTTTGTTTTGTTTTGTTTTTAATCTGGAACTTTTTGATTCTATTTTTTTTTTTTTAGAAATGCATCAATTTCTATAATTGCATCTTCAACCCCTGAGATTCTCTCTTCCATCTCTTGTATTCTGTTGGTGATGCTTACTTACATCTGTGCTTCCTTGTTTCTTCTCTAAGTTTTCCATCTCCAGGGTTTTCTCTGTTTGTGTTTTCTTTATTTATTCTAATTCTGTTTTCATGTCTTGCACCATTTCCTTCATCTGTCTGAATATGTATTCCTGTCTGTCCTTTATGGTTTCTAATTTTTTTGTTCATTTTTTATGTGCTTCTATTTTTTTGTTTCTTCTTTATGTGTCTTGAATAACTGCATAATTATTGATTTATGATCATTTCCCTGGTTTCAGCAGCAATAGAATAGCCTCTGATTTTTAGAGATTCTGGTGAAGCCAAGATGTACTGGGTTTTGTTGCCTTTATTCATATGCTGGCCTCTAGCCATCTGGATGTCTGTAGTCTTGGCTGATCATTCCTGGATCCTGTATTGCAAACTGGGTCCACCTGTCTCTGGAGTCTGGAGTAGTCTCCTCTAGATTCCCTGTCACTGCTGGCTCACTTTTTGTGACCCAGTCATGCCAGGTAGCTGGGGCATAAGCAGGAAGGTCTCTGAGTCTAGAGTTGTTGCAGTGTTCCACTGGCTTCCTTAAGATAGTGGAGGATGGGATTTTGATCTCATACCTGCCTCAGCAACTCTGGGTTCACTGGCTGTGCTGACCTCCTCATTTCTGACCCTGGTGTGTTAAGCAGCTGGGGAGCAGGCAGAATGTTCTCCTAGCCTAGAGCTGCTCCAGTGCCCCACAGGCCTCCTTGGGAAACACAATTGAACTTGTGTCAGGTGCCTAGTTCTGCTCTGCTTGGTTCTGTGTGTTGTGCTTTCTGATTCTGACCAGGGTGAGCAAGAGAGGTTAGGTGCAGACAGAATGGAACTGTGGCTCCCTCATAGTACTAGAATGTATCCCTTCCACAGGGTGGTGAGAGTGAGAGCCCCTAACCACTGAGACCAGAAAGGTTTCCATAGGATGTTTAGTGTGGTTTCTCTAGTTTGGAACCAGGAGCCACTGGTACTCAGAAGGTATCCACAGGACTCTAAGAGTGGGCTCCCGGGTTTGGAGCCTTACTCTCAGTCCTTGAGGATATTCACTCCACAGGAAATGAGAGTTGCACTCAGGTCTAAGCAGCCAGGTGCAGGTAGTAGCCTCATGTGAGCCACACCTGGTCCTAGAAACATACCCACAGATAGTGGGCTTAGATGGGTGGACTAAGGCTGCACGGTAGAAGCTGAGAGCTCTTCTACTGCTGATCTCAGGAGGGTATCCACAGATGGTAGGTTTGCGCAGGTAGCCTAGGGCTGAGGCAGTGCAGGGTAAGAGCCTGGAAATTTTTCCCAGTATTAGCCAGGTGGTCTGCAGAAGGACCTTCTGACATCCCTCTGCATTTTCCTTTCATCTAAGAAACACAGATGTTGGCATTTAGGGGTCCACAATAGGGCCTGCTGATCACCCTACTCTCACTACTGAGCTGCTGTTCAGACCACATAGGGTTATGTGGTCAGCCACCAGCTTGTATCTCCCTGAGTCAATTCGTTTATAATCTATGAAATGAGATACTATTACATACAACACCCTTCACAATAGCCACTAATAACATAAAGTAACTTGGGGTGACTCTAACCAAGCAGGTGAAAGACCTGTTTGAAAAAAACTTTAAGTCTCTGAAAAAAGAAATCGAAGAAGATATCAGAAGATGGGAAGATCTCCCGTGTTCACGGATTGGTAGGATTAACATAGTGAAAATGGCCATCCTACCAAAAGCAATCTACAGATTCAATGCAATTCCCATCAAAATACCAACACAATTCTTTACATACCTTGAAAGAAAAATTCTCAACTTCATATGGAGAAACAAAAAAAAAACCCAGAATTTCCAAAACAATCCTGTTCAGCAACAGATCCTCTGGAGGTATCTCCATCCTTGACCTCAAGTTGTACTACAGAGCAATAATAATAAAAACTGCTTGGTACTGGCACAGAAACAGAAAGGAGGATCAATGGAACAGAATAGAAGACCCAGAAATAAACCCACACACCTATGAATACTTGATTTTTGACAAAGAAGCCAAAACCATTCAATGGAAAAAAGACAGCATCTTCAACAAATGGTGGTGGTCCAACTGGATGTCTACATGCAGAAAAATGAAAATAGATCCATATTTATCACCCTGCACAAAACTAAAGTCCAAGTGGATCAAGAACTTCAATATAAAAACCACATACTGTAAATCAGTTAGAAGAAAAAGTGGGGAAGACCCTAGAACTCATTGGCACAGGAGACAACTTCCTGAACGGAACACCTTCAGTACAGGCTCTAAGAGCAACAGTCAATAAATGGGACCTTCTGAAACTGAAAAGCTTCTGTAAAGCAAAAGACACTGTTGTTAGAACAAAACAACAGCCTACAGATTGGGAAAGGATCTTCACCAACCCAACATCTGACAGAGGGCTGATATCTGGAATATATAAAGAACTAAAGAAGTTAAAAGGCTAAGTTCAGAAAGAAGGAGAGGAGGACCTCCCCTATCAGTGGACTTGGGGAGGGGCATACATGCAGAAAGGGGGGGAGAGGGAGAGGGAGGGGGTTATGAGGGGATACAAAATGAATAAAGTGTAATTAATAATAGTTAAATAAAAAATTTAAAAAAGGCATAATTCAAGTAACCCAATTAAAAAATTACATATGGAGCTAAACAGAGAATTCTCTGAATTCTCTGTAGAAGAATATAGAATGGCAGAGAAACACATAAGGAGATGTTCAACTTCCCTAGCCATCAGAGAGATGCAAATCAAAACGACCCTGAGATTTCAACTTACACCCATCAGAATGGCTAAGATCAAAAACTGCAGCTTGCTGGAGAGGCTATGGAGAAAGGGGAACCCTCCTCCATTGCTGGTGGGAATGTGAACTGGTACAACCACTATGTAAATCAATCTGGCGCTTTCTCAGACAGTTAGGAATAGTGCTACCTCAAGATCCAGCTATACCACTCCTAGGCATAAATCCAAATGATGTTCAAGTACACAAGGACATTTGCTCAACGATGTTTTTAGCAGCTTTATTCGTAATAGCCAGAACCTAGAAACAACCCAGATGTCCATCAATGGAGGAATGGATACAGAAATTGTGGTACTTTTACACAATGGAATACTACTCAGCAATTAAAAACAAGGAAATCTTGAATTTTGTAGGCAAATGGTGGGATCTAGAAAAAAAAATCATCCTGAGTGAGGTATCCCAAAAGTAGAAAGACACACATGATATATACTCACTTATATAGACCTATAAGATAGGATAAACATACTAAAATATGTACACCTAAAGAAGATAAACAAGAAAGAGGTCCAGGGGTAAAATGATTAATCCTCATCTAGAAAGACAAAGGGGATGGACATTGGAAATAGGAGAAAACAGGTAACAGGACAGTAGCCTACCACAGAAGGCACCTGAAAGACTCTACCTAGCAGTGTATCAAAGCAGATGCTGAGACCCATAACCAAGCCTTCAGCAGAGTGTAGGGAATCATATGAAGGAAGGAGGAATTTGTATATCCTAGAGGGGACAGTTAGCCCCGCAGGGTCCAAATATATCTGAGCACAGGGGTCTTCTATGAGACTGTTTATCCAACCAAGGAATATGCATGGATAAAACCTACAACCCCTGCTCAGACATAGCCCAGGGTAGCTCAGTATCCAAGTGGATTCCCTAGTAAAGGGGACAGGAATTGTTTCTGACATCAACTCATGAGCTTCCCCTCTCTCCTGAAGGAGGTGCAGCCTTCCTAAGCCACAGATAAGGACATTGCAACCATCCTGAAGATACCTGATAAGTTAGGGCCAGATGGAAGGAGAGGAGGACACCCCTTCTCAGTGGACTCTGGAAGCGGCAGGGAGGAGATGAGGGAGGGAGGGGAAGCTTGGGAGTGAAAGAGGGAGAGGGCTACAGCTGGGATACAAGTGAATGTAGAAAATTATTTAAAGATAAAAAATATAAAAAAAGAGATACTATTTCCTTGGATTTCTATGATTATTAATTAAATGTTAATTATAGAAGAGCAATAATAATATTATCACTATTATTATTGAACAGAAAGTATAGAAAATGTCATAATTGTAATAATAGTGTTTTACCAGTCAGTAGTAGCGAACTGCTCTTGAATTATTCTTTTGTACATACAATTCAATATTTTATTTACTTATTTTTTGAAAATCTCATACATAAATCCAATGTATCTTGGTCACATCCACCACTCACTATGCTCATTTCCCCTTACTCACCTTCCTCATAAATAATTTTAAAAACTTGATTTATTATATTACAATCTGTCTGTGATGTTGATTTTAAAATGTAAGACTGAAAAAATATTATTTTCCAATTTTTTTTAATTTTATTTTTCTTATTAGTTACATTTTGTTAACTCTGTGTCCCAGCTGTATCCCGCTCCCTCATTCCCTCCCCAACCCCACACTCCCTCCCTGGTCTCCTCCCTGCCCCTTTCCAAGTCCACTAATAAGGGAGGACCTCCTCCCCCTTCATTTGACCCTGTTTTATCAGGTATCTTCAGGGCTGGCTGCAAAGTCCTCCTCTGTGGCCTAACAGGACTGCTCTTCCCCTGGGGGGGTGGGGAGGTCAAAGAGCCTGCCCTTGAGATCCTGTTAGAAATAGTCCTTGTTCCCCTTACTTTTGAAAACTACTTGGTTACTGAGTTACCACAGGCCACATCCGAGCAGAAATTCTAGGTTATATCCATAGATGGTCCTTGGTTGAATGTCAGTCTCAGAAAAGACCCTGTGCCCGGATATATTTGGTCCTTGTAGAGCTCCTATCCTTTTCATATCGTACTAACTCCCCTTCTTTCATATGATTCCCTGAACTCTGCCGAGGGTTTGGTTATGAGGCTTAGTGTCTGCTTTGAAACACTGCTAGGTAGAGTCTTTCAGATGCCTTTTGCGGTAGACTCTAATTTTATTTTAAGTTTCACTTGGGTTATATCGTTTCCATTTGACAACAACAATATTAATGTAGCACTATGTCTTATGCCAGTATTATAAAGATCATTAATCACAATTAAAAGATATGAAGCATTCATTTCCCTTTTAATTATTTTCATTTTTCCAAGATACTTGTAGCTTAAAAATAGAATAACCTGATTAAAATTATTCATTCAAATCACAAGGAATTCTAGATTATTTCCTTTTCAATTCTGGGAGAACTTAAGCCATCTGTTGCCTTGAAGCAGAGAGATCTTCTAATCAGGCACAGCAGTAAGAAGATATTTGTCTAGGGATGCTATTTATTAACAAACCTGGAAAGCTTTCTGCATTTCTTACCTTAAAGTCAAACACCTTTTACATGTACATTGGACAATTAGATTAGAAAACCTGCCCTGGGTCATATGCTCCTTATGCTCAGCAGGAAAATGACTGAATGTTAATGACTAAATCCACAACTGTACCATATAATCCACCTTTAAAAAAGACCTGTTCTAGTGTTCTTTGTACTTAGCACCAAAATTATAAACTGGAAGATCTGAACACAAAATATTGTGAAAACTTGAACATTTAACAAACTCATTTAAAAATCATTTTCATTTTGGTATGATTATTGTACTACAATGCATTTATTTTTAAGTACAATTACTAATGTTCCTTGACAAATACATATGATAATAGAAGCATTACAAAGACTTATGACATAGAATGTTCTATCACTAATTCAGATGTCCCTATGCTTTTTAGAGTCAATTGTTGCAAACCCTGCCTGAAGGAGACACTGATCTGCTTTCTTCCAGCTCAAAGATTATATATATTTTTTCATTCCAATGGAGATATACTTTTATTCTTTTTTTATGACTTATTTCACTAAGAACATGAGATTGTGTTTTTTGTCATTGTAATGGTTGATAATATCAATCTTTTGTGTTTATTTGCTTGTTTTTTTTTTTTTTTTTTTTTTTAGACAGAGTCCTGGCTTTCCTGGAACTTTCTCTTCTATACCAGTCTGGCCTCAGACTCACAGATCCACCTGCCTTTGTCTCCCAAGTGCTAGGATTAAAGATATGCACTACCACTCCTGTTGGATAAAATCAATTGAAATGTTAAGGAATTTATGCTGGAAGTTTTGTACTTTGATCTTCAATTTAATAATGATTAATGATGTCAACATTATTTTCCTGAGATGCAGCTTAGGCTGGCTTTGAAATCACCATCTGCCTTCATCAACCTTCTGAGTGATATTTTTTGTTTTGTTTTCATTTATGGTTCACGAGACATGGTTTCTCTGTGTATCTTTGACTATCCTAAAATACTCTCCTTGTTGATCAGGCTAGCCTCAAACTCACAGAGATCTGCATGCCTCTACCTCTGGAATCCTGGGGTTAGAGGCGTGGGGCGCCACATGCAGCCCAAGTGCTGTTTGTGGTGGCTCATATGTTTTCATATTTATACTGACTATTCATTTTTCCTTTAAGTTACATATTGGCTTTTCAAATCATCTGCATACCTTTAATGCTCTGTCTACACTTTTGGTATTAGTGGGTTACAGGAGTCCTTTATATGCTCTACATACAAATGTCCTTCCCATGCTAGATGCATATAAAAGCTGTCTTCATGTTTTGTAGCTTTTGTCTGGATAGATGCTTTGGAAGACTTAGAAACATTTCATCTTGAAGTTCAGCTTCACAGTTTTATCAATGATTGTTGATGGGTTTTGTTTCCATTCTTGTTTTATATCTGCGAATATCATGACAGATTTGTCCTGTGTTTTCATTGAGGAGTTTAACATTTTGGACTGTAGTATATTTTTAGTGTTTTATCATCATCATTATTATTATTATTATTATTGTTATTATGTGAGGTACATGCTGAATTATAATTTTGACATATGGTTATCTAGTTGCTCTGGTATCATTTACACAAATGTATTTTCTGTGTTGAGTTAGAATCTATTTTAAGATTCTCTACTTTATTTTATTGATCTATTTACTGTACAATTATGCCAGTGATATGCTACATTGCCTATTGTAATTTTACATGCAGTCCTGATATCAATTCACAAGGTCTACTGTTGTGACTCATGCCTGTAATCATAGCACTGGGGAGAAAGTAGCAGAAAGATTGTCATTATTCTGATGCCAGACTGATCTACACAGTGAGTCCATATCTAAAAAAACAAGACACAACTAAATACAACTAACCAACAACAAGGGCCCTACGTTTTTTTCATTTTCCAACTCATTTAATCTATTTGAAATTCTTTGAATTTTCATAAGACTTTTAAAACTCAACTTCTGAGATTATAACTAGGTTTAGTTAGAATTCATGAATCATTTTGAGCAGAATTGGTATATTAATATAATGAACATTATAATCTACTACCATGGTATCTTTTCCATGTGTTAGGTCTTATATTTTGTTAAAAAATGATTTGTGTCTTACAGTGTGCATATTATTTTCTTTGATTAAATTTATACCTATGTATTAGGAAAAATTTGAAAAAGTGGGTTAGAAAGGGAAAGAAAATAATTTTTCTGTAAGTTTTATTAGTTAAATATGTTATTAGAACCTGACATACAAAAGATGATTCATAGTCTTATAAAATACACAAATGTAAGCAAATACCACTTAATAAAAACAAACTGCATAGTGATACTAAAGAAAGTTTATTATAAAACATCTAATTGAAGAGGATAAGTTCAGGAATTTTTTTAGGTTATGTCTGAACTGGATCCCTTCAATTTCACTCTATACAAGTAGTATAAATAATAAAATAAATATTTTAATGACATATTTACTCACTTATGTGGGATGTGGACACATGACAATCTATGTGGAGTACAAAAAACAAATTGCAGGAATGGGTCTTATTTTTTTATGTTTAGGCCCTAAGGATTGAACTCAGATCATCAAGATGATAGCAAGCAACTTTACCCACTGTACTATCTTGCCAGCCCTAAATAAGTATTTTACTGTTTGAGTTTTATTAGGACAACATTTCTTAAACATTTGTGAAATTGTTAAGTAGAAGAGATTTGAGTCTAGGGCCTTGTGTATGATAAAAAGGTACCCCTTTAATATTCCAAGCTCTTATAGAGCTTTTATCATTTTTTCTTTCTCTTAAAACTGAATGTAAATGGTATAAACGTATTTTTTAATGTAGCCCAGTCAATAATAGTACTGATTCCAGAGCTGAATTTCTTAGATCTAAAATGTGACACATTCATTTACTGGCCATGTCTTCTTGAATGTTACTTATCTCTCCATACATCAGCTTTCTTTTATTTAGAATTTAGACAATGATAACACTTAATTTGTAGTATTATTATGAAGTGACAGTAATGCAGTGAATATTAACTATCTTGGTACTAAGCATACCATGAAGCACTTAATAAGTGTTTGCAATTGTCACTGTTATCATTATATCTCAGATATTTTCCTCACTTTCTGGACTTCTTGAAATTACTTTGCCCAGGCAAGGTGGTAGACAGCTGTAATCCCAGCACTTAGAGAAGCAGAGGGAGGTGGATCTCTGTGAGTTCAAGGCCAGCCTGGTCTGCAAAGCAAATCCAGGGCAGCCAAGGCTACACAGAGAAACCCTATCTCAAAAACTTAAGGAAAAAAAGAAAACAAAATATATTACTCTGGTATCTCCTTGTGGTCTCTTCTTCTCTTTTGAGCTATAAACATAAAGTTAGTAGGTATGTCAATTGTATACCTCTTAAATTCTTGTCATAGTAACAACAATACTATATATATAATTATTAAACTAATGCAGCCAAACAATGCAAATTTTTAAAATATCTTGCCAATTGATTATTCTTTAACTAAATGACTGTATAATAACATTTTCAACTACTTGGCAAACACTTATTGAGTACATACCACATGTAAAGCGTGATTAAATGATTAGATCAGTTGAAATTCTGTGCTTAAAAAACTAATGTTCTAAAAACAATAGTCATTCTTCACAGCTGTCTTACATCTATCTGCTCAAACTTAAGGCAGACACACAGTTTTTTGGATGGCCCCTAAGGAGTCTTCACCATAAGGTAATAAGAAAGATAACAAAGAATTGAGTAAACAACTACTCATGCTTTCTTGTTCTCTTCTTTAGCTTTGTCTCTAGAGAAACAGGTTGGTGCTCAGAAACTAACATTAGGTTGTTTGCTACTCAAGATAAAATTAGATTTAGCTTTACTTTAGAGAGGAAAGAAATAAGCTATAATTTCCACACAAAATTTGTATGGGGCTTGTGCTGAAGGTGCGAAGAATATGTGTATATTCAAGAAGAAAAATGGGATTAGTAAAAAACACATATATGACAGTGTACATGAGTACTGGTTACAGACTTCCTCAGTACTGATATTTCCTTGTCCCTTTCTTTCGACAGACTTGAGACTCCACATATTAATGAACCTTTCCAAGTTAAAAACAGGGAAAGAATTATCATTTGGACATAGATTTAAGCATTTAAAACATAAGGCAGAATAGGAATGAAATGAAGCCCTGGGAAAACACAATAATAAAGGAGGACATTTAAATAATCCATATACAGTCGTTTTGTTTTGATGACGGTGTCCTTTGCTTTACAGAAACTTTTCAGTTTCATGAGGTCCCATTTATTGATTGTTGCTCTTAGAGCCTGTGCTGTTGGTGTGATGTTCAGGAAGTTGTCTCCTGTGCCAATGAATTCTAGGCTGTTCCCCACTTATTCTTCTAAGAGATTTAGAGTATCTGGTTCTATGCTGAGGTTTTTGATCCACTTGGACTTTAGTTTTGTGCAGGGTGATAAATATAGATCTATTTTCATTTTTCTGCATGTAGACATCCAGTTGGTCCAGCACCATTTGTTGAAGATGCTGTCTTTTTTCCATTGAATGGATTTGGCTTCTTTGTCAAATATCGAGTATTCATAGGTGTGTGGGTTTATTTCTGGGTCTTCTATGCGGTTCCATTGATCCTCCTTTCTGTTTCTATGCCAATACCATGCAGTTTTTATCACTGTTGCCTGTAGTACAGCTTGAGATCAGGGATGGAGATACCTCCAGATGATCTGTTGTTGTAGAGGATTGTTTTGGAGATTCTGGGTTTTTTGTTTCTCCATATGAAGCTGAGAATCTTTTTTTTCAAGGTCTGTAAAGAATTGAGTTGGTATTTTGATGGGAATTGCATTGAATCTGTAGATTGCTTTTGGCAGGATGGCCATTTTCACAATGTTAATACTACCACAAAGAACTAAAGAAGCTGAAAAGCAGCAAACCAAGTAATCCAATTAAAAAATGGGGAACAGAGCTAAACAGAGAATTCTCGACAGAGGAATATCGAATGGCAGAAAAACACTTAAAGAAATGCTCATCCTCATTAGCCATCAGAGAAATGCAAATCAAAACGACCCTGAGATATCACCTTACACCCATCAGAATGGCCAAGATGAAAAACTCAAGTGATAACACATGCTGGAGAGGTTGTGGAGAAAGGGGAACCCTCCTCCACTGCTGGTGGGAATGTAAACTGGTACAACCACTGTGGAAAGCTATCTGGCGCTTTCTAAGACAATTAGGAATAGTGCTTCCTCAAGACCCAGCTATACCACTCCTAGGTATATACCCAAAGTCCATTCAAGTACACAAAAGGGATACTTGCTCAACCATGTTTATAGCAGCTTTATTTGTAATAGCCAGAACCTGGAAACAACCCAGATGTCCATCAATGGAGGAATGGGTACAGAAATTGTGGTATTTTTACACAATGGAATACTACTCAGCATTCAAAAAGGAGGAAATCATGAAATTTGCAGGCAAATGGTGGGATCTAGAAAAGATCATTCTGAGTGAAATATCCCAGAAGGAGAAAGACAAACATGGGATATACTCACTTATATAGACCTATAAGATATGATAAACATAATGAAATCTATACACCTAAAAAACATAATCAATTGAGCGGACATGGGGCAAGATGATCAATCCTCTTTCAGAAAGACAGATGGAATGTGCATTGAACGTATGACAGGAGCCTACTGAGCGCATCTGAAAGACTAACTAGCAGTGTTTTCAAAGCAAAGACTCATGACCAAACCTTTGGCAGAGTACAGGGAATCATAAGAAAGAAGGGGAGTTAGTCTGATGGGGAAAGGATAGGAGCTCCACAAGGACCAAATATATCTGGGCACAGGGTCTTTTTTGAGACTGACATTCAACCAAGGACCATGTATGGATATAACCTAGAACCTCCACTCAGATGTAGCCTGTGGTAGCTCAGTAACCAATTGGTTTCCCAAAGTGAGGGGAACAAAGACTATTTCTAACGGGAACTCAATGACTGGCTCTTTGGCCTCCCCACCCCCCAAGGGAGGAGCAGTCCTGTTCGGCCACAGAGGAGGGCTTTGCAGCCAGTCCTGAAAATACCTGATAAAACAGGATCAGATGAATGGGGAGGAGGTCCCCCCATCAGTGGACTTGGAAAGGGGCACGGTGGAGATGAGGGAGGGAGGGAGGGACTGGGAGGGAATGAGGGATCGGGACATGGCTGGGATACAGAGTTAATAAAATGTAACTGATAAAAAAAAATAAAAAAGAAAAAAAAATAATAAAATAAAAAAATAAATAATCCATAAATAAAATAGTCTTCTCTTTCTCTCTCTTTACATCTGTGTGTGTGTGAAGAAAATATATATTCAAGACCATGGTTTAAATCTAAACATATGCATTTTTATTTTAACTTTCTGCAATTTAATTAACCCTTCTACATTTATGGTAGTAATGGATGAGATCATGAATGTAAGTTCTTTTCTAGAAGACTTACACAAAAGATTTTTTTCTTATGTGTTAATTCTCTTTTTTTTTCCTTTAGGTCTCCTAAAATTAACTTGGTTCTCAATAAATAAATACACATAGTCTTGCCCAAATCAGAACTACAGTACTATAATTATATGTATTTCCCAATACATTTTCTGTGCCATGTTGTATAGTCAAACAATATTTAATGACTCCTTATTGCCTACTAGGAAATGTTCTTACTTTTTTTAGTAGGCTAATAATAGCAGTCCATAAAGAAACAGCCTATTTCTTTTCATGCATCCAACATAAACATTTCACTTGAACTCACTTACTCAATACTAGTGTTTCTTTAGTAGGTCTGAGAGTTGATTTCTTAAAGAGAGAGAGGAATTTGATTTTGACATTGGCAGAGGGGCAGGAGGGTAGTGGTCAGAGTTTCAATAGTATTTCAGATAAGGGAGTGCCAGATCACTGGAAATATTTATATTTTCCTTCCTAATCTCCTTCCCATTAAATAGTACTTCCATGTATACTTTATATTAACACATAATTGTCTATTTAATCAATCAGTTACTGAGCACTAACTCTGTGCAAGAAAGTTTTCTAAGATGGAGAACCGTAATGATACTGTGAAAATAAACACTTCAAACAGGTTGTAACTTGATGTGATTCTTCCTTTTCAAACACACATGTGTATGTCTATGTCTATCTATGAATTTTGTGTTATATTGTGTGTGTTTTTCATAGGTGGAAATGTGAGAAATTAATATAGGCTATTATTTACTGTGAATGTGACAGTTGCATGTGATCTTGAAATATTTTGCATTTTACAGTGACTAAATAGTGAATAATAGTAAGAGAAGGAAAACATTTGAAACAGGGGAAAGAAGATACAAAAGGATAAAATGGAAAAAGTTTTATTTATCCAGTGAAACACACACACACAAAAATATGATCAGGTTTCATTTAGCACAGTGTAAAAATAACTTTCATTCACTTGATGTAATTGTTACCTCCAAGGCTTACTGCCTCTCTCTGCTTACCTTTGCTTACTGCTAAAGGCTTCTAGCCTACCTACTACCTAATCTAGTACTAGAATATTTTCAGCTTCTGAGACTTGCTGTTGAATAAGCTCACCCTTTATAACTCTTTTTGAACTCTGGCTATCTGGTTCAACTCAGCTGTTCTAGCTGAAAGTCCCATCCAAGCTGATTCAAACTGGCTTCTCTTAGCTTCTGACTGACTTGTTCTGCTTGTCCTCAACTCTAGCAATCTATTCTAATCTTCTGGATCATTCTCATTATCTACCTCATTCTCTCTTCACCTGTGTCTAGTTTGCTTTCTCTTCAACTGTCTCCATAAATCTCTCCCAGTAAAACTGCTTCCTCTCCTCTCTGTATTGTTCTCTCTCAGGTCATCTTTCTTTCTTCTCTGCTTTCATGAGAGTTTGGCATATCCTAGTCTGTAAAATCTTTCTCTGATTTATCACTTTGTTTGCATCTCAATTAGACATCCCTTTCAAACTTGGGTGCTTCCTCCTACAAATTAATTTTATCTTCATAGTTAGTATTTAAATGTGTGTGCCTAAGGCATGTCTGCATTTCAGTCAGATCACACAGACCTAGAAGGTCTTTGGGTATGATCAGAACAGAGGGGTTGCTGGATTAGTATTTCTCTGCAGCACACGGTGTTTAGTGAGAGAAAGTAAAACAATGAGAAATAAAGTTCAGAGGATGAATAGAAAGCAATTTGGAGATTATATTACAATAAATGGTAATTACAATTTATTGAACAACTACTATTATTGAACAACTACTATTTGTAATGGACTATGTAAACTCTCACATGACAGCCTTGTAAAAAGCTTTATCAGCTATCTGAGATGCATTTTATATATGAGAGAACAAAGTCAAAATTTAATTGCTCAAAGAGAATGGCAGAGACAAGATTCAGCCAGATGTATAGGATCACAGAATTAAGAAATATGATTGAATGATGTATGGCAGGTAAGATTGAGACAGAACATAGGTCTAGACTCTGGAATAGCATCCGAGGAATATTGTTTTAAGGTGGCTTGTTCTTATTTGTTAACTTGTTGAAAGAGGGTAAGGCATGGATCATGGTTCTCAAATTTTAGCTTGGGAAATATGGTTGAGGGACATAGTAATTTATATATGCAGATATGAAGAATTCAGAGGAGACTGACAAGGGTCATCAATTAATTTGGGTTTAGATGTTTAATGAGCTAGGTTGATAGGCAAGTACAGAGATAAGACAAACATATTGAATTGGGCATAGAAAAGAGAAAATATTAACATACAGACAATAGTTGAGTGCATGGCTGTAGGCAGAGATATAAAGATAAAAGAAAGAGCACCAAGAATGGAGTAAAACTTCCACTGAGAATTTCTAATTTTTATTTTTAGTTTGAGTTTCCACATTTTGAATCAAACTTCTTATCATAGTTAATAACAAACCATTTTTATTCATTTTAAAATTTAGGAATTTTTAAATTTTATTATTATCATTTATTGCACTTTAGTCAATTTATATCTGGGCTGTGGCCCTATCCCTCTTCTCTGCCCAATCCCATCCTTCTCCACCTTGGCCCTTCCCCTAGTCCACTGATGGAGGACTTCCTCTTTCCCTCCTATTTGACCCTAGCCTATCATGTCTCTTCAGGACTGGTTGCATTGTCTTCCTCTGTAGCTTGGCAAGGCTGCACACCCAGCGGGAGAACCTGCCACTGATTTCTTGCCAGAGCAAGTCCCTTCTCCCCTTACTAGGAGCAGGACATGGAGTCTATGGCTGCAGCTGAACCAGGGTTTTAGGTCCTATCCATGCATTGTCCTTATTTGGGGAATCATTCTCTTCACGGCCCGCAATGCTCAGTTTTTATGGCTCTCTTGGTCTCCTTTTGGAGCTTTTGCCAGTATGCACTCACTAGCAGGTGGGTGTGCAAAGCATGGAGGGCCGGCGAATTCACTTTCAGGCATAAGTGGTAAGCTCGGAGAGCCCACAGTTTTCTAATCTCTGATTTGGTTTCCTGTTTGGCCATTAGAGTAAGGACGAGCCGCATAACTTGGGTTATTCGCTCCCAGCAGCTGTGCTCCCTGAAGCAGATAGAAGGTGCCGCTGATAGTTTGACACTCTCAGACCTCAGAGACATCCACAGGGGGGCCTGGATCCAATCTGTTCCAGCTCATTGGTTGTCCACTCTAGCCTGGGAAGCCTCAAAGTTGATCCTCTGCCTTCAGCCTCCCATCCACTCACCATTTTTGGAGTTTTAAACCTTCTGCCCTTCAGAAATGTTGTGCACTGGTTGCTGCCATCTTGGAGGGCCATCAAAACATAGAATATTATAAATATGTATTAAAACTGTTTAAATGAGCTATATTTTCATTATTCTAGGACTTAAGAAGACATAAGACTCTGAATAAAAGTTGAGTACTGCTTCATTATTGCTAAAAGACAAAATCAATACTTGATTACTCTGAATTAGTATATCCTGCCATGCAAATCTTTAACCTCAGATTAACTAAATGTAGGACCATGACCCAACCCACAACGGGAACATTTAGAAGTACAGAATTAGCTGGTGCAGAGCCTATTTGTAAGATGTGAAATTGCACTGCTGCCCAAGCTACTTTTCCCAACATTATTCTCTCTAATGTAGCTACAGAATTCTGCCAGCAGAACTTTAACTAATTGGCATTTCTGTGATCCTTTCCTGTATCTTACTTCTATTGCTCATTTCATGATACATTTATAAATGAGGCCAATCAACCCACAGTTGTACTGTCACATTAAATATACTTTCCTTTGTTCATATTCTAAATAGTTTTTACGAAAGACTCCAGAGTGGCCTATCCATATATTTTATAAAGGTGAAAATTTATTTAAGTAAATCAGATCATTTCAAATAGTGACCTTTGCTAAAAAAGTAACATAAAAAAATAATATAATAAAATAACTTGTATGGAGGGATCATGGGTTTCTAAGGAAAATATTGAAATTCTCTTAAAGGAAGGATTCTTTGAGGAGGTGACACTTGAGCTCAAGCATATATTACGGAAAATAATGTATAAATCAAGGATAAGACCAAAAGAACAACAAGTGCAAGTTCTAAGCTTGGAGTAACTTGGTAAGTTAAGAGAAAAATCAGAGGGAGGCTAGAATGTATGAAATACAATAAGGTTTGTTGGGACAAATGTATGATCTGAAAATGGAAAAACAGTGTAACTAGAGCTTAGGGTAAAAGCCTTGTCTCTGAAATTCCCAACAAGCTATGCTTGTTCCTTGGCCTAACAGATAATAAAATAGACAGTAATGGTAAAAGGCAGAAAAGAAGATTTATTCTATAGGGCCACTTGGGTAAGAGGAACAAATAAAGGGTTAGAGTAACTTCACATTTAGTTTTTGGTTTTTGGCTAAAATCAAAAACTCAAGTGACAACACATGCTGGAGAAGATGTGGAGAAAGGGGAACCCTCCTCCATTGCTGGGGAAATTGTAAACTTGGATAACCAATCTGGAAATCAATCTGGCACATTCTCAGACAATTAGGTATAGTGCTAACTCAAGATCCAGTTATACCACTCCTAGGCATATATCCAAAAGATACTCAAGTGTATAACAGGGACATTAGCTCAACCATGTTCATAGTAGCTTTGTTCATAATAGGCAGAATCTGGAAACAACCCAGATGTCCCTTAGTTGTGAAATGGATACAAAAATTGTGGTACATTTACACAATGGAATACTACTCAGCAATTAAAAATAAGGAAATCATGAAATTTGCAGGCAAATGGTAGGAACTAGAAAAGATCTTCTTGAGTGAGGTATTTCAGAAGTATAAAGACAAACATGGTGTATACTCACTTATAAGTGGATACTAAAACTATAATAAAAGATAAACATACTAAAATCTGTACATCTAAAGAAGCTAAGCAAGAAGGAGGACCATGGTTAAGATGATCAATACTCACTCAGAAAGGCAAATGGGATGGAGATCAGAAGAAGGAGAAAACATGAAACAGGACAGGAGTCTATCACAGAGGGCCTCTGAAAGACTCTACCCATCAGGGTATCAAAGTAGATGCTGAGACTTATAGCCAAACTTTGGGCAGAATGCAGGGAATCTGGGAAAGAAGGGAGAGATAGAAAGACCTGGAGGGGACAGAAGCGCCATAAAAAGAGCAATAGAACCAAAGATCTGGGCCCAGTGGATGCCCAGGTGCATGGTCCAACCAAGGACCATGCATGGAGACAACCTAGAACCCCTGCACAGAGGTAACCCATGGCAGCTCAGTCTCCTCCGAGCGGGTTCCCTAGTAAAGAGAACAGGAATTTTCTCTGGTATGAACTCAGTGGCAGGCTCTTGGATCACCTCCCCCTAGGGGGTACAGCCTTGCCAGGCCACAGAGGAAGACAATGCAGCCAGCCCTAAGGAGACCTGATAGGTGAGGGTCAGAGAGAAGGGGAAGAGGACATCCCCTATCAGTGGACTAAGAGAGGGGCATAGGAAATCAGGGAGGGAGGGAGGCTTGAGAGGAAAAGAAGGAGGGAGCCACAGTAAGGATACAAAAAGAACAAAATTATTAATAAAAAATTAAAAATATGAATAAAAACCAACAAAAAGTTACAAAAAGTTTCCTGCTTTGTAATATTATGTTTGCTATCTCAATGAAAATATTGAGATTCAGCATTAGGATTTTAAAATAATTTGCAATTTTAATTATTTTCATTATGGGTATGTGCTTCTTATGTTTCAAGAGACATTATTTAATAATTTCAACCTTACTTTTCATTTCCAGAAAATAATATTTCAAAGTCACCTCTCACCTTGATGTTTTGGCAACTGGGTACTGAGTTGGGATGTTATGAACTTGTTCTGACAACGTAGTAAGATATAATAAGAGCTGAAATATGAACAGTGCCCTTTCAACTATGAAGATCTAGATGGGTACAGAATCTTTTCAAGGGTCTAACTTGAAAAGGGTCTAACTGAGTTCCATTTTAGTTTCCCTTTGAAACGTTAAATGTCTTTTCCTGTTTCAAACTAGAGTGTGATCAGTTAGAATATTGGCTGAGGAACAGGTCATTAGCAAAAATTCCAATGAAGACAATTGGCTTTGGGTTTGATTTTCCTGTTTTCGTGGTTTGCTTAGCAGCAGATGGTGCCCTTGTGAGTTCTGTATAAATAATACAATCATAGGGTTGAGTGATTCTCTACCAGCCACAGACTCAAGCAGAAAATAACACTTGTCTTTCCACACATGTTCATGTAGATTTTCTTATTGAGGAATTGTTCTTACACAGCTCTAACTGTTAAACTGTTGTTATGGTTGGTATTTTCTTTCTGTTCTTTTATTGGATAGGCAAGAAGCCAAATCCTCACTATGACCCAGAGGGGAGGGCTACAGAATTTGTGTATCTTTGCCAGATATAAGCAATAAGCAACCTTTGCAAAAAGAAGAAAAGCGCAAAAAAAAAATCTGTTTTCCCATTGTTCCTAAAAGAAAAGGGTGGCAGTCACTCCCTTGACAGTTGGTGCACATTAGGGGGTGCTGGAATAGGCCCTGCTCACAGAAATCCTAGGGCAATCTCTTACACACTTTCAAGGTCTAGCACAAGTGACAGATTCTGCTTATTATGTTCAATGATCTTTCAGAGTTTGTACTTCATATTTAACTCTACTCCTTTGCATTTTTACCTACCATCAACCTCTCACTTTCAGTGTAAGTACTGTTTCATCCTCAATATTCTCCATTTCTCAAATATAGTTTCTTCTGTTCCCTACCACTTAATACAGAATTGACATTAAATATCTATTTTCTGGCTTAACAATACATATGTATGTCACAGCACAGAATAACGATTTAATGACAAATATTCTTTTGTAACATAAGAGAGTCTCATTTTTTTTTCTCAAATTGAAAAAGACTATGCTCTTTCTTTCCTCGTTATTGTTCTGAAGATTTGACCCACAGAGTAGCAAACCACAAAAAAGGTCTTGTGGTGCACTGAGAGAAAATATCTAGAATCATTAGCAACAGTTGTTCTATTGAGAAAAGCCCATAATTTTAGTTTGAAATAAAAATAATAACTATACCATGTGTCCACCTGTCACATCTCTTCACAATAAAATTAACCCATGTCAATGTCTTTGTAGATGATAACTCACCATGACATTTCCAAATCATTATTTGTTGCATGTCAATGTTGTTGATGTTCCCACCGTAGTCAATACTCAGAACAGGTTATTTAAAATAATGATTTATCCATCATTGAAAACTGAGCCACTAAAAATTTCTCCAAAACATTTTGTGGCCTTTATCATAATGCTATGAAATAGTAGCCCTTCTTTTTCACCTAGAAATAACAAAAAAGGACCACATAAACATACCCATGGGACAATGTGATGGGAATCAGTCCTCATTTGAGGATTTTGTCTTCCCAATTGAGTGAAGTGAATTACATAGTTATTAATTCTACCTCTTTTAAACTTTGTCACATAAACACATCACATTGAGCCATACCTTCTCCTTGTCCCTAAACTCCTATGTTAATATCACAGTGTGAAACATTACAACTTTAAAAGCCCTAACATTTGTTAACAAATTTCAATGATATGGACATCTAACTTTTCTTTAAAATTCCAAAGTGTCTTACCTATGGGCTCTTGTCATTATTTTAAACTTCTATACTTTTTCATCTCATGAGGAAAAAAAAAGAACTGGATCAAAGTAAAATTAAATTTCAAAAGTATAAAAAGCTTGATGTGCAACATGATCTTCTAGGATCTAAAGGGTTTTCAGTTGTACCAATTCTTTGAATTTTCATGAGGAGCATACAGAGCTTGTCTAACAGGTTGAGGAAACTTCTGTTCCATGCCCAGCACTGTCCTTGTCAACTATCTGATGCTAGGGTCTCCAGTACAACTAAGGTTGCATCTTCAGTAATGTCATCCTGACCATTTCCAGGCACTGCAACTCAACCTCATGGTGATAAGTCTTGGCTTCTGTCCATGACTTCTTCAAATCCTGGAGTTTCTACTGCAACTGAGGCTAAAACTTTGTCAGTAGTCTCTCCTGAAACTCCCACACTGGCAAATCTCCGCTGCTTTACATGTCCCCTTTAAACTTTCAAAATTAGTATCATGTATGTATGAGGTTACCAAGTTCAGCCTCACCTAGATATGCAGCCTTGGTCCCTTGCTGACCTGAGGAACACATCCCAGAAGATTTCACCTCAATGGTCCCAGACCTAACTAACGAATATTGATTTTTTTTTCCAGTTAAACAGAGGCTTAAATTCAATGTTGCTGGGCTCTTGAGAATCACAGCTGATTCCTCAATCTCATCTCACCAGAAATTATATTGTTAATTCAAAAGATCACACACATGGCCCTGATAGAATCTGAGGGATTCTGAAATTTCACAGTACAGGTCTTCATTGTCTGCCTATTTTTCAACACCCTTATCTTCTATGTTCAGACTGAATATCATACTAAACTCTGATGAGACCTGATAGGCTAGGGTTAAATGGAAGGAGGAGGACATTCCCTATCAGTGGACTTGGAGAGGGGCATGGGAAAAGATGAGCAAGGGAAGGTGGGGTTGCAAAGGAATGAAGGAGGGAGTTACAGCCTGGATACAGAGTGAATTAACTGTAATTAATATAGCAAAAAATTTTTAAATGAAATTTCAATGTTTTTTACAGTCCAAAATTCCATAATACTTCATAACCCTGAAAAAAATAGCATGGTTAGACTCTTAGCAAAATTCTACTCACTGCTACTAATTACTGTTTAAGGTGGAAGGGCACTCGAGATGAAAACATGGAAGCAAAATCTTTGCTGGGTTTCTCAATTCATTTTCTTATACATTTCATGTATACCAACCACAGGGTAGTACCACCCACAGTTCCAGGCCCTTTGACTCAATTAAAACCAAGAAAATTCCCTAGAAACATAACCACAACCAAATATAATGGAGGCAATTCCTCAATTAATGTTCATTCTTTCTAAGTGATAACAAAAATCTGACATCCAGACATATATTAACTTCTAAAATTTTCATATTATATGTGTAAATTTTATTTTTTGTTATCTGTATTTCAAGATGAGGAACTGAGGTCTTCCTGTGATAAAGGTCATGTGCCATATCATAGAGTGACCAAGTTTTACATGTTGAGTTCTTATCATGACTCAACCAATATTTATCTTCTTTTAACAATTTTAAACACAGAAGGCAACTATATCTTAATTTTCCTATTTTCAGTCACATTTTTCTGAACCTCTCTCTCTCTTTCTCTTATGTGTGGGTGTGACTATTTGTATGTGTATACTTTGGTACATGTGTGTCTGTTTCTGATAGCACATGCCAAAAGTTGGTATATGATGTTTTCATCTATTGTTCTCACCTTAGTTTTCACACAGGGTTTATCATGGAACCTGAAACTCACCAATTTAACAAGATTAGCTGACCATCAGGCACTGGTAATCCTCTTGTCTCTACCTCCCTAGTACTAGGACTACAAACACATCCATCATGTATAGCTTTTTGTGTGCATACTTGAAATCTGACTCAGGTTCTCTTGCTTGTGTGCTAAATGCTATACTATGCTAGCCATTTTTAATTGGGGGGGGGGTGCAGCCTTGCCAGGCCACAAAGGAAAACAATGCAATGCAACCAGCCCTGATGAGATCTGATAGGCTAGGGTCAAATAGAAGGGGAGGAAGACCTCCCCTATCAGTGGACTAGGGAATGAGGCATAAGGGGGAGAAGAGGGAGGGAGGGTGGGATTGGGAGGAGATGGGGGGGGGGGGCATAGCCTGGATACAAATTGAATAAATTTTAAGAAATGATAACAATAAAAAGAAAAAAAGGACCTGCTTTAAATATTACTGAACTTTGAAGGAAAAGGTACAATGAAAAGTACTATTTTTATTTTATCATATGAGGAAGAGGAGAAATAAGGGAAGAAGGAGAAAAATTAATCACAGCAAACAGTATATTTGCTCAAAACTAGTTATGCTAATCCTTAGGATTTTCATAATAAATCAGGTAAACAAAGGAATAACTGGTGTTGTTTTGAGAAGTCATCAGAAATATACATTTTTAAATAAAAATTGGGTACTTTTATTTTACATTCAGACCCTCAGATTGATGGACTGATAGTCTTAAGGCCCCCAGTGGTGTTATTGCGAAGAGCTAAGAAAAGATAAGAAGTTCCTTATGACTCGAAATTAACTGTAACTTCCCTGGTTTTTATTGCTTTAAGGCAGATTCTGATTTCTTGAATTTTCATTTTGTATAACTCATTAAGCAAGTACTACATAAAGCACTTGAGATTCTCACTGACCTTTCACATCCCACCAAGTATTATGCAATTCTTTAGACTCTGTTCTATATTACCTTGTCAGATTCATCTTATTCGACACACAAACACACACACACACACACACACACATCCTTCCAGTTACTACTTTGTAAGCTTAATTTTTAATGCTTTTGCAGACATAGTTCTCCCCTAGTTTTCATTAGCTTTAAAGTCACCCTACTTATGAATTCTATAAATAAATAAATGACATGATAAATAGCACATATGAATTTCAGCTCTGCCTAGGCTTATTCTACAGATCAACCTGAATATGGTTATAGGTTTATGACAAAGGGGAAGTGTACTGCTAATTACATCTATACCTTGCCAAATTATAAACTTATTTGCTGATTATCCAAGTTGAACTGAATACTGCTTTCTATCCAGATGTAATTACAGAAGCAGAGTACAACTGAACTGAAGCAGACTACATTTTGCATTCTGCATCCATGACCTGTCATTAACTGATATCATAAATATTGATATACGGTATAATACTCCACCAAGTTTATTAAAAGAACAATTTAGGAGTCTGTAATGACTTTATCATCTAGGGTTAAACCATTCTCAGAAGTGTGATGAGTGTTTCCATTGGTTTTCCTAGATTTTGTATTTATGAGTTCTTTATGACACTGATAGTATTTTATGCCTGAATTCATTAACCTTTAAAAAGTTTCCGATAAGTTTTGGCATTATTATCACCTCTGTATTCTAGACCCACAAAATGTATCCTAAAAAGAGTAGATGTAATGGATAGAATTTGTATTCATTTGAAGCTGCTTTCTATGTAGTCTCTGAGGATCAATGTTTGATGTGCTGGAGAGGGCAAAACTGTCCCTGATGTGATGACATTTTTATTCCATTGTTGGAGACCTAAATTACAAGTTTCATTCTTTGATCACTGTGATTTCATGAGAAACTTGTATCCATAACTTTACTTTAAGGACTAGAGAAATAATGTCACTATATAAAGAATAGTTTTAATACATAACAAAAGGTAATCATCATGTAATCTGGGAATAGCCTAAATGACCTTATTCTCTGATAAAAGCATTTCTTTTTTTTTTTCCCAAGGGGTCTTTTTTTTAATTTTTTATTAATTACACTTTATTCATTTTGTATCTCCCCATAAGCCCCTCACTCCTCCCCTCCCAATCCCTCCCTCCCTCCCCTTTCTGCATGCATGTCACTCCCCAAGTCCACTGATAGGGGAGGTTCTTCTCTCTTTTCTGATCTTAGTCTATCAGTTCTCATCAAAAGTGGCTGCATTGTCCTCTACTGTGGCCTGGTAAGGCTGCTCTCCCCTCAGGGGGAGGTGATCAAAGAGCAGGCCAAAAATGGCAATTCCTTGGATAGATTAATGCTTCTGTCTGCTTCTACTCAATGGAGCTTAGAGGACTGAATGGGATAGAATCACACCACATCACACCATACCACACACACACACACACACACACACAAACACACACAAACATACACAGACACACCTCTTTTCACAAACCCTTTGCTTTTTTTGAAACCCAGAAGTTAAAATAAATACTGAGGCTTCTATTGTTAAGCAAGAGCTTTGGAACAAATGAAGCTGAAACTAGATCTATTTTCATATTGATTCTGGTCCAAAATATGTGTTTATGTCCTTGAAATAAATTGTTTCTGGTTGTTAATTCATTATTATCATTGTGTATTAAATAAAAAGTCTTTTGTTCTCCCTCAAGTTCTGAATGGACTAATTAGCCATTTTTAACCAACATACTAAAATATTTTATCTAGATTAATTAATTTATAGTCTTACATTGAAATCTAATTAAAATATTGTTGCAACTAGGTTTTAGTCCCTAATCAACAATTGCTGTTACTCTGTATATGAATTGGATGGTAAATTTTATTAGATTGTTTTACTGGGCAAAATATATCCTCCAACCACAGTCTCTGAACCACAAAGTTGCAGAACAAGTAATCAGAAGTTACGCTTTCCTTATCTTTGAGAATATAAAGATGAATACGCTCAATTTTTTTATAATATGGTTTTTTTTCCTTAATATTGTATTGTACTCATGCTTGACAATTTCTAACTTGAACACTTAAAGAGCAATAAGACTTGTGAGGTATTGTGTTATTATTAAAATCAGCATTCTCTTATTTTGTTTTTCATCTATCACAGCCAGGAACCATCACAATCAATCCACTCATCTGTATCCCAATGCTACTTAAAAGTAAATTTCAATATTTTAAATATATCTATTCATTTACTCTGTCACACAATATATGTTTATCTATGCCCACAATGCGCAAGTTATTGTGCTAAGTAGACCTTATGGTGTTATTTGAGAGTACAGCAAGACATAGACAATCCGAAATTAGATGGCTTAAAAATTTAAATATCAGCTTTTTAGCAGAAGGAAGCCATAATGATAAAGAAATTTCAATAACCATGGTGCATTTCCACAACTGTAAAAGTAAATAGTAGTGAAGACAAAAATATATTTATTGAATTAGTGGCTCTCTTTATTGAAAATTTGAATTGCTTGGCTGACAGCCCTTTAAGAACACTGAAAGACTTTTTGGAAGTATCCATGAAATCATGTGATTCATATTGGTAAGTTTTTCTTTTTCTTCTAAAAAGCATATTACTTCAAAGTCCAAAGAAGAAATACTGTACAGTGTTTGTGACACTTACTTTAATTTTAACTCATTTAGTAAATCAAATTGAAGGAATTAAAAGTCAGTGGTATTTGGGTTTCATGAAAGTTATTTAAAATGTTTGGTAACCGTCCAACTCTTTATAATTCATATGAAGTTTAATATGTTACATGTTGCTTTATAAATCTTGAATTTGTAGAAATACTTTTATTTATTTATATATGTCCAAATGTCCACATTTCACATGTACACATACAGACATACTTGTACACACATGTTGAAATAAAAATTAGCTATACACATATGTACACATATATACATTTTGAGAAGATGGATTAGTTCTTTTCATAACTCTTGTATACATAATGAACTTAATATAGCCATGCATTTTTCTATTTCAAATATTAATTGCTAAGTGCTTACAAGCTAATAAAATGCTCTGGAATAGTTACTTTACATTATTTTGAATGGGAAAAGAAAGAGCAAAACATCCTGGTTTGTTCAAACATATTCTTAGAAGGTCACAACAGTCACTTAGGATCAATGTCCTACACTTTAGTACATACACTAGATGAGTAATCCTAGCACATGGATACAGAAGTCATGAGTAGTGGCTTTAGAAGCTAACCAACCAACCAACATACCCTATACTCACTAGAAAGCTAGCTATCTATCCACTTGGGTACACAGTATCCAAGCACATACAAAAGAGTGCCACTTTATTGTCATTTTCTTATCAAGATCTTATTTACCCACTTGTATTTGCCTATGACAGGATTTTTTTTTTCTCCTGATATAGTTCAGAGTATACTAAAACCCCTTACTGCTTTGTTGTCTCTTTAGTTCTGGAACTCTAGAAATATACCTTCATGCCAAGCCTCTCTAAAATATTTTACCAAGGTATTAAGAGCATTGACTAGCCGGCCTGCTATACAGCTTTTCTTGGTGAGATATAAGCAAGTGCCTATTCATCCATATTATAGATTTAAAAAAGGATGCCAGAAAAAAAAATAGTATATTGAGCCACTTAATTTATCAGTGTTACTTATAGGAATATGGATGAAGGGTTACTTACAAGAACATGTGTGGTTCAAACATAATCCCAAAGCCAAAAAGATAAAAAAAAAAAAGAAAAGAAAAAGTAAAGGAAAGAAAGAAATGCACCCCAGCATGGATGATGACTCAGGAAAAGTTGCATGCCTGGAGCTCTTTGCAAAACTTTCATGTAGCTCAGTTGGTCAGAGGGTCTCTTGTCCCTTGAATTTACTGCTTATAAAACCTTAGGAAGGGGCCTTGCAAATCTTTCACATTTTAGGGACACCCTGATACTTAACTGTCATGTACTTTCCAAGCCTTGTAAATTTTGTTTACTTCCTGAGTATCAGTGAGTCTCCTTACAGAATGGATTACTCCAATTCTGGTATACTTACTATACAAAGCCTTTTGAACTGAATGGTACTGGGGGAACCATATATTTCCAAAATTTGATTATCACTGTGGTGATTTTCTGACTACCAAAATATACTGTCCTGCGTGTATTGAAAGAAAATTAGGACTAGGTAACCAAGAATTTGTTAAGTATAGGGAAGCAAATACTGCATTCCTTCAGGATAGGAAGAAAAGGTGATTACAGAAGGCAGTTTACATCTGCTTTGATTTTATCTTTAAACTAAATTCTATTTTAGAGAAGTATTCCATTTCTTCCTATATCAGCCCATTTTCAGTGTGTCCTCAAGGATATTCTCTTAAATGTCAGGTTCCAGTGGCACTAGACTAAAATAAGTATTTCAATATCTAATGACAATTAAGTTTAAAAAGTAACAGTTAGTAAATAGGTTATGAGTATTCCTAAAAATATAAACCTTTATAAATTAACCTTGAGTTTTCTCTGAGTGATCAGGTCAGGAAAATTTTATCCCACATGAAAAGTTTTAATGTCTTATTTTACAGAAATCTTTTCACTATGTTTTTCAAAGTAATACTTATTTATTAAAGTAATTTAAAACCATGTTGGATTTTTGGAATCATATCAAGCTAATATGGATTCCTTAACTCCTATTATTTAGAACAACTTGTTGTTTAGCCACATCTTTGTGGTTTGCTTGGCTCAGCTTCTGAAAGTAAATTATCAGTCTTCTTGTCTTCCTCTTCCTCCTCCACTTCCTCCTGTTCTCATTCCTCATTTGCATTTTATTTTGTGGATTTCTCCTACTACTCCAATTTGAGGTTTTTGAATTATGTCTATGTTATTATACATTCATCATCAATATGAGTTGTTGAATTCTATATAATTTACTGAATAGAAATGAGAAGCAACAATAGGCAAGATTAATATCATTTATGAAGTATCGCACTTTGGTTCTTACTACTAATCTCTTTAATCAGAGACAAACAACCAATGCTGTTAGTCTATGTGATTTGCAAACCTTTTATCTAGTATGACCTAGAGAGGACAGGAGCTCCACAAGGACAAAATATATCAGGGCACAGGGGCCCTCTATGAGACTGTATCTCCAACCAAGGACAATGTATGGAGATAATATAAAACCCCTGCTCGGATGTAGCCCATGGTAGCTCAGTGACTAAGTGGGTTTCCCTGGTTAGGGAACAGGAACTATTTCTGACATGAACTCAACAACTGGCTCTTTTACCTCCCCCAGCCCCGAGGGAGGAACAGTCTTGCTAGGGCACAAAGGAGGACATGGCAGCCAGTCCTGGAGATACCTGATAAGCTAGGGTCAGATGGAAGAGGAGGAAGATCGCCCCAGCAGTGGGCTTGGAAAGGGGCAGGAAGGAGATAAAGGAGGGAGAGTGAGATTGGGAGTGAATGAGGGAGGGGGCTATGGCTGGGAAAAAAAGTAAACCTGTGATTAATATAAAAATGAAATAAAAATTAAAAAAATAAAACCTTTTATCATGAGGCAATATTTCCTTCTTTTATTTACCCTATTTTCCTATACTTAAATTTGCAATAATCTGGATTTAAATATAGCAACTCATCAACTTTTCATAGAGCTGTTGCTCTTTCTTTTGCAGAAATAGTATTTGTCAAAAGCCTGCTTTATGATCATTCTGAGTGAAGTATCCCAGAAAGAGAAAGACACGTATGGTATATATTCACTTATATAGCCCTATAAGACATGATAAACATAATGAAATCTATATACCTAAAGAAGATAAACAAGAAAGAAGACATGGGGTAAGATGATCAATCCTCACTTAGAAAGAAAATTGGGATGTGCATTGGATGTAGGAGAATAACAAGTAACAGGACAGGAGCCTACCACAGAAGCCCTCTGAAAGACTCCACCTAGCAGTGTATCAAAGCAGATACTGAGACTCATAACCAAAACTTCGGCAGAGTGCAGGGAATCATATGAAAGTAGGGGGAGTTAGTATGAGGTGGAAAGGATAGGAGCTCCACAAGGACCAAATATATCTGGGAACAGGGGTCTTTTCTGAGACTGACACTCCACCAAGGACCATGTATGGATATAACCTAGAACCTCTGTTTGGATGCAGCCCGTGGTAGCTCAGTAACCAATTGGTTTCCCATAGTAAGGGGAACAGGGACTATTTCTGACAGGAACTCAATTGTAGGCTTTTTGACCTCTCCACTCCCCAAGGGAGGAGCAGTCCTGCTAGGCCACAGAGGAGGACTTTGCAGCCAGTCCTAAAGATACCTGATAAAACAGGGTCAGATGAAAGGGGAGGAGGTCCTCCCCTACAAGTGAACTTGGAAATGGGCAGGGAGGAGATGAGGGAGGGAGGGTAGGATTGGGAAGGAATGAGGGAGTGGGATATAGCTGAGATACAGAGTTAATAAAATGTAACTAATAATAATAAAAATAAATAAAAAACTGCATTTCAAACTTAGAATCCCCCCCAAAAAGCCTGCTTTAAATTTAATATTTTGGAATATTTAATACACACACACACACACACACACACACACACACACATATATATATTGTCTGCAGTGACAATAAATTTTAAGGTTTCATTATATTTGTATTATAATATATATCTAAAAGCATGGTCACATGAAATTGTATATACTAATCAGTGTACTTTGTGAAATAACAGGTATATTTAAATGTGTGGGAGTAAGGCTTTCAACTGAAATGCTTAAATATAATTATTGCTTAAACATCATTTCACTTTAAATAAATGTATTAACTAACTATCTTTATAATCAAAAGCTTACATGGTCTATTAAGAGGACTTTGTTTACATGTATATACTTGCTATGATTTAGCCCCACCATGAGTGTCCTCTAATTTGAATCCTGAGGAAGAACTTTTACTTCATTTTCAAATCATTATTGTCCTCTTATAGACTTTTGAAAGCTACTTTTCAATATCGGAGCACCTTTAAATTTTCATTGCTTACATCAACTTCGAAGGAAGTATGTTGGAAGTAATAAGAGCTTAGTGTCTGAAACTCAGGAGAATTGAGTTGATGATTGACACCATCCCATTTTGTAGATAAAGGGCCTTGAATAAGTTATTTCTAGTGTTTAAATCTTGCTTCTTGACTTTTAAAATAGACATCAAGATGATGATGGATACATAATGCACAGAATTTCTTTAAAGCTTACATGAAGACTGTTCTAATCAAGCACTTACCATATAACCTCACATACATTAAAAGTTTGGTAAGTGATTATCAAGCTCTTAAAAATTACTATAAGTAAAACTCATAAAATTTCCATAAAAGTTTGCATGTTAGAAATCAAATTTTTATTCACACATGCCTCTGGAGATCAAAACCAGTATATTTTTTAAATGTTTTATAATTGTGAGGACTATGAATCACATTATTTTATTCCTACAAAATGGTACTATATTTAAATTCAAAGTATTCCAGAAAACCCTTTCACTTTTGTTTCTGTACCAATACTACTCAAAGAATTTTTTTTTGTTATGGAATTTAGCATAACGGTCTGAAATGCTTAATATAACTAGGATGATAGGATCTACTGCTTTTGTATGGCCAAGATGTGGCCTATATGTTTTTCACAAAAAATGAATAAAACAAATCAATGGTGTGTTCCAATTAGACACATATCTATTCTGTATTCTGAATTTTGCAAGGTAGAATTGCATGTATATATGATAATTAGTTTATATCATATCTCTGAATGTGTTTCCTTATCAAAGCCAGTTAATTTAAATCAATTTTTGTCTGATCATTTTAGTTTTTCTGTATAGCAAAAATCACCAAAACTTCAACATGTTATAACATAGCTTTAAATAAAATGTTAACGTATAGTATTATTTAAATGTTAAAGAACAATAGGATTTAATAATGACTATTCCTGTAAAGATGTGATTAATGAAAGCAGACTGCTTCCTACGTGTTCTAAAGAGACAATCTCAGAGAAAAATTCAACAATGACATTGAATATGTCCCAGTAAGAAACTCTTGGTAAAAACTCTTTCTCTTCCTGAGCTGCTCTTTTTTCCCCTAGTTTATTTATTTATTAATTACAATTTGTTCCCTTTTTATCCTGGCTGTAGCTCCCTTCCCCCTCTTCTTTCCTGTCCTGCTCTCATGAGAGTTGGGCATATCCTATCTTTGATTCACTCTGTCAATTCTTTCTCTGAATCATCACTTTGTCCTTAATTTGGTGTCACTTTCAAATATGGCTACTTCCTTTAAAAAACTGATATTACCTTCTTTGTTTAGGATTAAAGGTACTTACTAAGGTTTTGTCAGTATTCCAGGCATATCATACTATAATCCAGAGCATGCCCGCATTCCAGACAGATCACAAAGACCTGGAAGGTCTTTGTATATGATCCCTTGTCAGAGCACCCATGTTTCTCAATTAAAATTCTTCTGCAGAGACTGTTTCTTCTCCCCTTAATATGGTGCTCACATGGAAACTGAGCTGTCTATGGGCTACATCTGAGCACGGTGTTTAGGTCTTCTTTATGCATGCACTTTGGTTGATGAATCAGTCCCTGTACTCTACCCTGGGCTCTGCTTTTTTTTGGCTTTGTTGGTCTCCTTGTGTGGCTGCTGTATCCTCAGGGTCCTTTTACATTCTCCTTCTTCCATAAGACTCTCTGTTCTCTGTCAGAATTTGGCTGTGAATCTCTGCATCTGCTTCCATCCCTTGCTTGATTGAGTCTTTTAGAGGATATCTGCTCTATAATCCCTTCCTATTTCCTCTCTTCTACCACTTCTGGTGGCTATCCTGTTTTCTGTTCTGAATGAGTATTAAGCATCTTCCCAAGGGTTTTCCTTGTTGTTTAGTTTCTTTAGGACTATAGATTTTAGTATGTTTATCCTATGTTATATGGTTAATATCCACTTGTAAGTGAGTATACACCATACATGTCTTTCTGCTCCTGGAATACTTCATTCAGGAGTATCTTTTCTAACATGCAAATTTCCTGATTTCCTTGTTTTTAATAGCTAAGTAATATTCCATTGTACAAGTATACCACAATTTCTGTATCCATAATTTGGTTGAGACACATCTAGGTAGTGAGGTGACCTAGCCAGGCTACAGAGGAAGAGGATACAGGCAGTCCTGATGGGACCTGATAGGCTAGGGTCAGACAGTAGGGGAGGAGGATTTCCCCTATCACTGGACTAGGGAAGAAGGATAGGGGATGAAGAGGGAGGGATAGTGGGACTGGGAGATAAGGAAGGGGACTACAACTGGGCTACAAAGGGAATAAATTGTAAAGAATAATAATAATAATAATAACACCTTCTTCCCAACAACAAACAAAAAGCAGGCATTGAAGCAAAAATCTAGGCCTGAACACCCTGCTTTTCTTCTACAGAGTTGGATGAACAAATTGTTTTCTGTATCAGGAGAAAGGACTGCCCTTATACTTAATTCTCTACTCTGTTTATAAACTGTTCTCTATTTATTTTTGTGGCCCCTTTATAGTTTTTGTACCCAGACAGTAGCATCTTGTGGTAATTCATCTACTCAAAAGAGGTGTCTCATTCTGTTTTGTGCAAAGGTACATCATGGAGAATGCAGAGCTGCCCATCAGCCTTTACCTAGCATGTGCCTTTCTACTTTGTTGCAAGGGGACAACACTCATTAATTGAGAGATTCTTACACAGTGAGAACTGAGAAGGGATGACCTTGTCTTTCTGAGGATACTCTTGTTTCCATATTTCTAGACAATTTGCAAAGATTATCAAAGTAGTGGTACAATAAAAATAACTGTTTTTTAATTTAATTTTATTTTATTAATTACATTTTATTCACTTTGGGTTTTTTTAATTTTATTTTTCTTATTAGTTACATTTTGTTAACTCTGTATCCTAGCTGTATCCTTCTCCCTCATTCCCTCCCCAATCCCACCCTCCCTCTCTCATCTCCTCCCTTCCCCTTTCCAAGTCCACTTGTAGGGGAGGACCTCCTCCCCTTTCATCTATCCCTGTTTATCAGGTATCTTCAAAACTGGCTGCAATGTTCTCTTCAGTAGCCTAACAAGACTGCTCCTCCCTTGGGGGGTGGAGAGGTCAAAGAGCCTACCCTTGAATTCCTGTTAGAAATAGTCCTTGTTCCCCTTACTATGGAAAAACAATTGGTTACTGAGCTACTACGGGCTACATCCGAGCAGAGGTTCTAGGTTAAATCCATTCATGGTCCTTGGTTGAGTGTCAGTCTCAGAAAAGACCCTGTGCTCAGATATATTTGGTCCTTGTGGAGCTCCTATCCTTTCCACCTCATACTAACTCTCCTTCTTTTATATGATTCCATGTGCTTTGCTGAAGGTTTGGTTATGAGTCTTAGTATCTGCTTTGAAAAACTGCTAGGTAGAGTCTTTCAGATGCTTTCTGTGGTAGACTCTTGTCATACGTTCAATGTACATCCCATTTGTCTTTCTAAGTGAGGGTTGATCATCTTACCCCATGCCCGCTTTCTTGTTTATCTTCTTTAGGTGTATAGATTTCATTATGTTTATCATATCTTATAGGTCTATATAAGCGAACATATACCATGTTTGTCATTTTATTCACTTTGTATCCCCCCATAAACTCCAACCTCCTCCCCTCTGGGTCATACCCTCCCCTCCCCCTTCTTCACGCATGCCCCTCCCCAAGTCCACTGATAAGGGAGGTCCTCCTCTCCCCTTCCTTCTGATCTTAGTCTATCAGATCACATCAGGAGTGGCTGCATTGTCATCCTCTGTGGCCTGGTAAGGCTGCTCCCCCCTCAGGGGGAGGTGATCAAAAAGCAGGCCAACCAGATTATGTCAGAGGCAGTCCCTCTTCCCATTACTATGGAATCCACTTGGACACTGAACTGTCATGTGGTACATCTGTGCAGGGGTTCTAGGTTATCTCCATGCCTGGTACTTGGTTGGAGTATAAGTCTCTGGGAAGACCCCTGTGTTCAAATTTTCTGGTTCTGTTGCTCTCCCTGTGGGGTTACTGTCCTCTCCAGATCTTACTATTTCCCACTTCTTACATAAGATTCCATGCACTCTGCCCAACCTTTGGTCATAAGTATCAGTGTCTGCTTTGATAGTCTGCAGGGCAGAGCCTTTCAGAAGCCCTCTGTGGCAGGTCTCTAGGTTGTTTTTTATAAACATTATTTTAATTCTAACACTTAGAAGCTTTCAGATCTTAAACAGTTCAATGGAAAATTGAGATTGCATAAATAAGTCCCAAACAAAGAGTATAACATCGTAAAATGCTAAATGTATTATACATGTTACAACGTTAAAGAAATTTAATACATGAGTAGAAATAAAGCATCTTATTTTATTTTATAGAGTATAATATCCATCCTACATATTAAAGTTCACTGGAGGTAAAAGTCATCTCTGATCTGTATTGACTGACAGAATTTTCATATGGTTCTTTGTACTTGTGTGTAGTCAAGAATTTAGAGAATCACTTACTATATAATGACCATATCTGAGACCCAGAGAAAGCGAGTCCCATTACATCTGCTGTCCTATTGACTGTTTAAACTTCAGAGATAATATACCTCACCCTGTTGTATTTTGAACTCTGTGAGACATGAGACAAGTGAGATCACAAAACCACTTGATACTACTTTTTTTGAAAATGCATTTCAGAAACCGATTGGTAGTCTATAATAAAACTGTTTATGTTGATGTCTAATCTAAAAAAAATGGTGCTAGGGGAAGAATGAATTGCATACTGAATACACTGGTCAGCATTGTCATTCACACAGAAATGGAGAAAACAAAAAGCTTTAAGTAGTTTTATTGTTAGACTATGCTGCACATAATTTTGCAGTGATTAGTCTTGCTTAAGGTATATGGCAAGAATCATGAAATGTAGCCAAAGACTAAATAATAGAAAATCAAACTCCAGTAATATCATTATAATTTAAATTGGCATAAGGATTATGGCCGAAATTCCTAAGGACAATGAATCCTTTTCATTGTAAGGAATTTTAGTAAATAACGTTGAGTTTTGTAATTTTGTCTGTAATTCACATACTAAATTCCAATCTGTATTTTTTTTCTTTTGATTTTTCTGGTGGAACTTACATGAGTACCTGAGAACCCATATTAGTATCTGACTTCCTGGTTCACGAATTCCTACTTCGTAGTGCACTTTTCTCTCATATTAGACCATAGAATTAATCTTGATTCCCAGATTTTTTTTTGTATATATATATATATATATATATATATATATATATATATATATATTCTTTGATAGAGTTTCTGCTGTTGAATTTTGCATCCCTGAGCAGTGCTGTTTTTCATTTGATTTCTTCTAATATATCTTTGGATTTTTGTTACTGTTTCCATTGATATATTTGGGGGAGTAATATTAAATTAGTTCTATACTATTTGGGCTGCTATAAAATCTTCAAAGCTTTAACTGCAAAGTGAAATCAGTAATACTAATAGTAATAATCTTATAAAGCATGAAAATTTTATCGAGTTTACCATGGCCTTTTCCTTTGTTTTTCTTCATTGAAGCATTTCTTTATGATGAGATCCTTAAAATGACAAGCTAATTAAGTGTAAATGTTTTTGTTTGTAGATTTTTGGAGTTGCCCATTCTAGAACATATGCATGGAAAATATAATTTTAACAACTGGTAAAATATTTAAATTTATTTATGAACAATCTTTCTATTAGCAAATAGCAGTGTGCTTGTTCCAAGAAAGAAACAAAGCAAATACTTTTAACCATGTACTGTCCAAATAAGTGGCATGCATCAATTTCTTCTCTTACACAGAGTTGATGGTTTAAATTACAGAGCACCGTGCTAGACACTAAGGAAGTATTTGCCTCTTCTGTTTCATTTCAGTATATTTGGTGATTGTATAATCCCATACTGCAAATGCACGGTGGATTAGTCCTTTTGTTATTGGGGGTTTTTTTGTTGTTGTTTTATTTTTATTTTTTTAATTTTCTCTCTACTTGGGACAGTTTCATAACTAACTGTGTTTTTATGCTGTCCAGACCAGTTCTTACTCTCTAGTATGACTAACTAAACACATTTAGGGTACAAGTTTTGTCATTATTTGGTTATATGATAATTAATGGTGCCCTAACATAAGTGAGAATTAGGTATTTCTTACTATAGTTTCTTTTCATTTTCTGCCTAATAGCAGTGTTTGATTGTGTCATCTTCCTTCAAAGAATATAAGTAGGCTTTATAATTTCACTGGGAGGGAGCAAGATATCTAGCAAGACCTCAGTTTTTGTCATTTCTGTCTTCAAAATATGATCAAATAATCAAACATTTTTTTCAAATTTCTTCTTGTCTTGGAATAGTAAGCCTTTTGGGGCAATATTATTTTTCATTTATCTTTTTTTCTTTACACTTACTTAACACAGTACCCTTGACTCAGGCTGTTAACTGTCTGTTAACCATCACTGTCTTCAGTTTTACCATTTAATCTGCCAGTACATTCTCCACAGTATAACCAAATTGACTACAAGATTATTTTAGCCTTTTGTTTTCAATTCTGCATTAGTTGTAGATTAAATCTAAATTAATTAACACAGTTTTTTTCCCATCCCTTAGAATCATGAACTTCTATAATTTTCTTGGCTCTCTTTGCATACTTTAGAGCAGCATCTCTACATCACATTTCAGATATCTGTAATTGCTTCTCTTTCTTTATTATGCTAGTCAATATCCTAACTTCATCGGTTTCCTTTTTCAAACTATTAGTTCAATGCCTTATATACAGTGGCTAATCCACACATATTACTAAATTAATAAATAGAAAAAATAAATAGTATAAATATCATTTGAGATATTCAAACATAGATTGAAGCCACAAACTTTTGATACTTGAAAATACAAATACAAAACAACAAAAATAACACAAAAAAATTGCAGAGAATTTCAGAGAAAGATAGTCTTGGTAGTATCAAGTAGTTATGAGATCACTAATATTAGGCCCTACTTGAGACTTCTGTTTTTATTTATGAGAAAGACATCCACATAAAGAAAATTGAGGGATTTCTGACAATAATGAGAATTTATACCAACACACAAACATACACACATGCACACATCCACAGTCTAGAGTATCCTAATGTACCGCCTACTGTATATATTTCCCAATAAATATTTTCCAAGAAGGACTTTCTCAGTAATACAATACATTCTTGAATATTCTTTTTTGTGCTCCTCCCATGGGAGAAACACCCAAAGGAAGATCCATAAACTAAATCTCTTCCACAGCTCCTACTCCTTCAATACACTCCCATTTGACTTTATCTTTAATAGCACATCAACTATTTTCTTCAATTCTACTTTTCACAAAGTTTTTAACTAGATTCAATGACAAAATGTGATCCATGGCATATGGTTTAATTATGAGCTTGTAAACCAAATGCAGTAAAATATTGCCTACTTAATGTTTATTTCCTCTCTTTATGTGATAATTAAATTATGATTGCCTACCATGTGCCAAACTATATAGCTCACAGAAATACATCTACTGTGCCTTCATAGAATGATATATTCTAATATTAAATGAAACCATTCATTATCTTTTACATTTTTATTTTAAACAATTGTTTTGGACTATGTATGAATGAATAACAATAAACATGTGTTTCTAAATCTTTTGTTTTTTTGTTGATAGTTTGTGTGTGTGTGTGTGTATGTTTATATGTGGGTCTATGTGTTCTTGAGTATGGCAAGTGTGTTGGGCAGGATTGTGAAGTCTCTATCGTTCTCCACCTTATTTTGAGACATGATCTACTCACAGAATCTGGAGTTCATTGATTAGGAGATTATTCAAGATTAACTGCAAGAAAGCCCTATTGGGATACTCCAATTTCCACCTTCTGAGAGACTGGAGTACAGGCATACTTCACAATTCACAGGATATTTAGGGAGTGCTAGGGGTCTAGCTTCAGGCCCTCATGTTCATAAAACAAACACTCTACTGAGTGAGATATCTATCCATCTCACTAATCAATAAAACAAAGGCAGAAATTTTAGCATGATATGAGTATAGATACCTCCAAGAAATTTGGGAAAATTGAGTTTTGCAAAATAATTTATTTAAACTACTAACTTGGAAAAAAACATATGAGAGGAATACTTAAGTGTGACCTTTAAATCTTTTCAGACTCACACCAACAAATTTTGAATGGTTTTCTCCTGAAATTATTTTTTATAATTTTTATTTTTATATTAATCACAGGTTATTTATTTGTATCCGAGGTGTAGCCCTCTTCCCCCTTCTCTCCCAATTACACCCTTCCTCCCTCATCTCCTCACTGCCCCTTTCCAAGTCCACTGATAGGGGAGGACCTCCTCCCCTTCCATCTGACCTTAGGTTATCAGGTATCTTTAGAACTGGCTGCAAAGTCCTCCTCTGTGGTCTAGCAAGGCTGCTCCTCCCTCGTGAATGGGGAGGTCAAAGAGCCAGCCATTAAGTTCATGTCAGAAATAGTCCTTGTTCCCCTTACTAGGATACCACTTGGATACTGAGCTATCATGGACTACATCCAAGCAGGGGTTCTAGGTTATAACCATACATGGTCCTTGGTTGGAGAAATAGTCTCATAGAAAACCCCTGTGCCCTGATATTTGGCCCTTGTGAAGCTCCTGTCAGAAGATGGAAAGATCTTCCCTGCTCATGGATTGGTAGGATTAACATAGTGAAAATGGCCATTCTGCCAAAAGCAATCTACAGATTCAATGCAATTCCGATTAAAATACCAACACAATTCTTTACAGACCTTGAAAGAAAAATTATCTACTTCATATGGATAAACAAAAAATTCAGAATTTCCAAAATGATCCTGTACAACAACAGATCATCTGGAGGTATCTCCATCTCTGATCTCAAGCTGTACCACAGAGCAATACTAATAAAAACTGCATGGTATTGACATAGAAGCAGAAAAGTGGATCATTAGAACTGAATAGAAGACCCAGAAATAAAGCCACACAGCTATAAATACTTGATTTTTGACAAAGAAGCCAAAACCATTCAATGGAAAAAAGACAACATCTTCAACAAATGATGCTGGTCCAACTGGATGTCTACATGCAGAAAATGAAAATAGATCCATATTTACCACCCTGCACAAAACTAAAGTGTTAAGTGGATCAAAGACCTCAATACAAAACCAGACACACCAAATTGGTTAAAAGAAAAAGTGGGGAAGAACCTAGAACTCATTGGCACAGAAGACAATTTCCTGAACAGAACACCAACAGCACAGGCTCTAAGAGCAACAATCAATAAATTGGACCTCATGAAACTAAAAAGTTACTGTAAAGCAAAGGACACTGTCATCAGAACAACATGACAAGCTACAGACTGGAAAAGGATCTTCACCAACTCTGTATCTGACAGAGGGCTGATATCCAGACTATATAAAGAACTAAAGAAGCTAAAAGGCAATAAATCAAGTAATCCAATTAAAAAATGACATATGGAGCTAAACAGAGAATTCTCTGTAGAGGCATATAGAATGGCAGAGAAATACTTTCTCCTGAAATTCTATTCTTATTAAAATTATATAATTACAATTAAAGGCTGAGATTTGGCTCAGCTGATAATAATTCCTTTTTAATTTAATTTAATTTTTATTAGTAACAGTTTATTCACTTTGTATCTGAGCTGTAGAACCTTCCCCTATCCTCTCCCAATTGCACCCTCCCTCCTTCTTCTTCTCCTATGCCCCTCCCCAAATCCAATGATAGTCTAGGTCCTCCTCCCTTTCCATCTGACAGTAGCCTAACAGGTTTCATCCAGACTAACTGCATTGTCTTCCTCTCTGCACTGGTAAAGCTGCTCTCCCCTCAGGGGAAGGTGATTAAAGACCCAGCCCCTTGGTTCATGTCAGAGACAGTCTCTGTTCCCATTGCTATGGAACCGTCTTGGACACTGAGCTGCCATGGGCTATACCTATGCAGGGGCTCTAGGTTATCTCCACAAATAATCCTTGTTTGGAGTATTGGTGTGTCGCAAAAGACCCCTGTGCCCATATTTTTTAGTTCTGTTGCTATCCTTGTATGCTCCTGTCCCTTTGAGGTCTTTCTATATCCCTCTTCTTTCATAAGATTCCCTGAACTCTACCCAAAATTTGGCTATGAGTCTCAGCATGTTTTGATACCCTGCTGGGTGGAAACTTTCAGAGGCCCTCTGTGGTAGGTTCCTGTCCTGTTCCCTGGTTTCTCCCTCTTCGATGCTTTCACGTTTGCCTTTCTGAATGAAGATTGAACATCTTACCCAGGGTCCTCCTTCTTGATTAGCTTACTTAGGTGTACATGTTTTAGTATGATTATCTTATATTATATGTCTAATATCCACTTATGAGTATGTATCTTGTGTATCTTTCTGCTTCTGGGATACCTCACTCAGGGTGATCTTTTCTAGATCCCACCATTTGCTTGCAAATTTCATGATTTCCCTGTTGTTAATTGCTGAGTAGTATTCCACTGTGTAAATGTACCACAATTTCTGTATCCATTCCTCAACTAAGGGACATCTGTGTTTTTTCCAGCTTCTGGCTATTACTAATAAAGCTGCTACGAACATCGTTGAGAAAATGCCCTTGTGTACTTGAGCATCTTTTGGATATGTGCCCAGGAGTGGTTTAGCTCGATCTTAAGGTAGCACTGTTCCTAATTGTCTGAGAAAGTACCACATTGATTTCCAAACTGGTTGTACAAGTTTACATGCCAACCAGCAATGAAGGAGGGTGCTCCTTTCCCCATATTCTCTCCAGCATGAGCTGTCACTTGAGTTTTTGATCTGAGCCTTTCTGACAGGTGTAATGTGAAATCTCAGGGTTTTTTGCATTTCCCTGATGACTAAGGAAGTTGAGCATCACTTTTTTAATTAATTTTATTTTTTATATTAATCACAGCTTATTGACTTGGTATACCAGCCATAGCCCTCTTTCTCCTTCCCTCACAATCTCACCCTGCCTCCCTCATCTCCTCACTGCCCCTTTCCAAGTCCATTGATAGGGGAGGACCTCCTCCCATTCAATCTGAACCTAGCTTATCAGGTATCTTCAGGCATGGCTGCAATGTCCTCCTCTGTGGCCTAGCAAGGCTGGTCCTCCCTAGGAGGGGAGGGAGAGATGTCATAGAGCTAGCCATTGAGTTCATGTCAGAAATAGTCTCTGTTACCCTTGTTAAGGTACCCACTTGGATACTGATCTAGCATGGTCTACATCTGAGTAGGGGTTCTAGGTTATATCCATACATGGTCCTTGGTTGGATAAACAGTCTCATAAAAGAGCCCTGTGCCCAGATATATTTGGTCCTTGTGGAGCTCCTATCCTTTCCACGTCATACTAACTCCCCTTTCTTTCATATAATTCCTTGCACTCTGCCCAAGGTTTGGTTATGAGTCTAAGCATCTGCTTTGATACACTGCTAGGTAGAGTCTTTCAGAGGCTCTCTGTGGTAGGCTCCTGTACTGTTACTTGTTTTCTCCTACTTCCAATGTCCATCGCATTTGTCTTTCTAAGTGAGGATTGATCATCTTACCCTGAGATCATTTTCTTATTTATCTTCTTTAGGTGTACAGACTTAGTATGTTTATCCTATCTTATAGGTTTAGTACCCACTTACAAGTGAGTACATACCATGTTTGTCTTTCTGCTACTGGGATACGTCACTAAGGATGATCTTTTCTAGATCCCACCAGGAAGGCTCGAAAAAAGGAAGTGCCCCTCTCTGTTCCCAGAGAAGTCCATGGCTGACATGAATCTAAATGTTCTCCTCTCCTGTGATGTCCCCTCTCTTTCAAGAACCCACAAAGTCGATTTTCTGGCTTCAGTTGTCCCTCCACTCATCAATTTTGGAGTTTCAAATCCTCTGCCTCTCAGAAACTGTGCTGGCTGTTCACTGCCATCTTGGATCCCCTGAGCATTTCTTTAAGTGTTTCTGTGCCATTAGATTTTCCTCTATTGAGAATTCTCTGTTTAGCTCTGTTCTCGGTTTTTTAATTGGATTATTTGATTTCTTGCTATTTAAATTCTACCTGTCATTCACAAAGTTCTGAAACTATTTTCTAGCACGTGGAAGGTACACAAGGGAAGATTATAAGTTCTAGATCGTGTTCAGCTACACAATGTGTATAGTGAATTCAAAGCCATTAGAGATAAAGGGGATCATATTGTTAAAGTTCAAAACTTATGATTATTATCTAGCTCTCATATCATAGACTGTAAGTCAAATCTCTGTTCAGCAATATGATCCTTTTTAAGCAAATTATTTTCAAAATAACTAAAGTAAGTGATCTTTGTCTTAATTGGTAATATTATTGAGACCTTGTTATGTTACTGATGATGGGAAAGAACTGCATTTTATCAGTATTTTCCTGTTTATAGAAGTTTGAAGCCAAAGTTTTACATAAGATGTTTCACTATTATAATAAGCTGTGTTAAAACCATTTGTCTTGTGTTGTCTGTTTACATTTTCAAAATTGATTTAAAAATAATATTGATGTATTAATGATCATAGCAATAAAATAACTAATCATGTCTTGCTAACCAGTGGAACAGTATATAAATCAATCTTTCACATAGAAATTTGTTTTTGAAGTAGATGGTAATTAATGAAGAAACAAAGACTTATAAGAATCAGAGGCCTTAATGACTTTTTTTTTTAAGTGTGATGATTTTATTTTATTTTTTTTCAATGCAATTTATTCAGGAACCTTGAACAATCCTCGGACCCTGGGGAAAGCCAGCCCACAGCTTAAATAGCCTCTGGGTAGCCAACCCAGGCGTGCCACGTGGGCAATGCAGATAGGTCCACATACATGGAAGCAAGCCAGATCCTCAGCCTTAGCCAAATGTGGAATTGTTCGTGACAGAGAGCACTCACCATCGAGAAGGGGGAAGGCAGAAACCAGCTCCATCTTTAAGGCATAGCATTCCACAGCTCTCTACAGTTCCCCCTTTTTGTTTTAGACGCATCAGGCAAGAGTAGAGGTCTGATCTCTGATATTAGAAATAAATTGGGACTTTGTACAGATGTTCATTTAGGTGTCATCCACCCAAAGAGCATCAGACCCGTCCGATACCTTTTTCTCAGAGGCGGGACCTGGGGCATCAACCCGCATGCAATCAGACATGGGTCTTCTCTGGGTCCAAAGCAGCTGACCCTGAGTGCAGTGCTTAGCCTCGCATCCTGAGCGTATCATTTTAGCTTTTTATGGTATCCAACCATGTTTGGGGAGAATGTCCTGCTTCAATGGCTGTAAAGGCCTGAATGATCATGGCTGCATCACACTGTTGGCCATTGTCACAGTAAATTCTACCAGAGTGGACGCAGGACTAGCCACAGGATTATCAACATGGATTGCTGCAGCCATGAATCATCTGAAGGAATGGACGGCATGGGAGCGTTAGCAGGCCTTCTGGTGTTGGTCTCCTTGGTTTGCCTGTGGTATATATGCAAGATTAGAGCCTTAATGACTTTTAAAAAAGAAATGTTTTCCAAACACTGCAGAGCAGATATACCTATGAACTCAGAAAAAGTATAAAAAGCTTGCACAAGAGCTATGTAAATTCAAGTCTGACAATCCCACCGTAGAGGAGGGGAAGTAGACAGAAATTCCCACTCATAGCCAAAGAGATATTTGCAATTGATACTTGCTAAGAGGAGAAAAATTCGTTTTCTTCAGTGAAATAACATTTTGTGTTTCATACCCTCCAGGACAGGCACCATGCTCAAGAGTAAGTGGCCAACCCCCATCAGACTCCACATTTTCTCTTTCTTTCTTCCTTCCTTCCTTCTCTTTCTTTCTTTCTTTTTTCTTTCTTTTTCTTTCTTTCTCTCACTCTCTCCTTTTTTTCAATAACATACTAAATTTGGATGGGTAAGGAAGTGGGAATGGATCTTGGAGGAGTTCAGGATGATAAATGAATATGATCAAAATTATTGATGTGAACTTCTCAAAGACTAAATAAAAATACTCTAATTAAACTATAAAGAAATTAGCTATATTCATTTGCACAGAGTTCTTTATTATTGAGATCCTGCATAATTATGATATACTCATCTTAATTAATTAATCAATAAAGATATATTCTTATTAATATATAGTTTATAAAATTTTCCATAATTACTAACATTTTCCTATGTCATAACACCCTCTCCAGGATAGCATATTATAGTTGTTTGTCATGTTTCCTAAGGGTTTTTTAAAAATACAATAAAGTCTTCATGTTAATGAAGTTGGCAATTTAATTACTTTGGAGTAGTAGTGGACAAAACTTTGGAAGAATGATCCTCTATTGGATTTGTTTTGTGATTAGATTATGTTGTTCAAATTTGGGGTAAAAGGGTCACAGGAGGCTACAAATCACTTTTTATACATTATCTTATTAAGAGCCTACACTATCAGCATTCCATCATTATTGATATTGTCCTTGCATTATCTGGATGAAATAGGACTTTCCTTATTTATCCACAGTAAAGGTATTCCTCTGCTTCCTCTTTTTCTTCAGAAAACTCTTTGGAAAAATTATCATATAGACTTTAAACTTGAAGAGTGTTCCAATTCACCTCCTTAGATGAATTGTATTTACATATATTATTTGGAGTAATCAATGGAAGATGGTTGTTTGTTCTGCATTAATGTATTTCTTTCTCATGCACGTATATCCATATGGACCAATGAGTAATCATTTTAAACATTGGGGTTATAATCCAACCTTATCATATTTTTATTCCACCTTTGATCAGTGGGAATTTTTTCACCTAGCTCTTGTCTTCTTTGCATATATCTTTATCAGTGTAGGGCTTTCAGGCTTCGAGTATTTACAATGGGATGCTCCAGGCTTATTTTGTATTTCTACTTCTTTATTTTAATGTACATGATTCATAGAAGCTGCTAAAATATTGGAAATGACCAGAAAGGGCTGATAATGGCTTATAAAAGTAGTATAACTTTGTGTTTTAGGTAGTTCCTCACCTATAAATTCAGATCATACTTAATAAGGATTTTCTAGAGTTTAACATTGACTATTATCTAAATGTAACTGTTTTTTAGGCTAAAAATTTAAACTTTTGCTGATGTTCAAAAATTTATAAAGCTTTCAATGGATTTTAGATGAATTGAATAATACTCTTTTTCTGTACAAACAAGCTGCTATGATTTTTTTCATGGCTAACATAAGTATAATTGTAGAAACTTTATGACTATTTCATTTTACTACCCATGCTTTGTTTCCAATATGAGATACTGAAAATATGATTTGCATGATATGCAATTAATTTTATGCAAATTGTATGTTCTATGCAACCCAAGGTAAAGAAAATAATGGATTTTGAATTTGTTTAACTGACAGTTATTTTTAGTAAAATAGTTATCAGTTTATAGACGCTGCCTGTGTATACCCACATTTTGTTATTTTACATATAAGTGACATTAGAAGTATCTGTGATATTAGATTTTCTCTTCTAAGTTCTGTCAGCATATTCAGTAAAAACGTGCTTTTCCAGGACCTATAACGTCTCCTCTGAAATTTCATTTGGGATTTAGACTCACCAAATACAACTGAAAACTGAAAATTTCCTTTTGAAAATTTAACAAGAAACATTGTTTTGTCCCTGTGCTTTGACTTGAATGATAGCTGCTTTCTTTCTTCCTGTGTCTTGACAAATGGTTTCTTTCTGATCTAAAGATGCTGAAATGTTTTAAATTAATCCATTTATTTATTTATTTATTACAATTTATTCACCTTGTATTCCAATTGCAACCCCTCCCTCATTTCCTCCCAGTCCTACCTTCCCTCCCTCTTTACCCCCCAACCCCCTCCCATAGTTTACTGAAAAAGAGGAGTTCTCCTCTCCTACTATCTGACCTTAGCCTACCAAATCTCATCAGGATAATGACTTTTGAATGAGAACACAGCCTTAAATTTCTCCAAGTTTGATAGGAAGTGTGTAATATAACTCTTTGATTCTATAGTAGGCAACATTAGCTGCTAGGGGAAACCACTCAGATAAATGTTATTCTAGCCTCCTGTCTGCAAGAATAGTTGAATATTATTAATAGTGTTAGTGGTGGGCTCTCTAACATCACATAAGACTCAAGTTGGGCCAGTTATTGATTACCTGGGTTGATGGATCTGTGTATGGGTTGGTGTCCCCCTCCCTCCACTGGAAGTTCCACCTGGCTACAGGAGGTTGACACTTCAAGCTCTGCATCTCCCTCTGATAGAATTATCATCTTAGAGTCACCACCATAGACACCCTGGAGACTCCCCATGCCACAGATGCCCCGTCCAACAATTTAAGATATCTCTCCCCCCAACACCATTTACCCACACTTGATCCCCACTCCAGTTACCCTTTATTTTTTTTTTCATTTCATAAATATGTATTGAGCACCCATTTCTAGTCTTTCTTCTGCACTAATAAAATGGACAGTCTTTTTTTGTCCTCCAGAAATACTTATTTTAGGAAGAAACTGAAAATAAATACACAAGATCATTTCATAGTAAATTTTTATTTCGTAATAAAAGAACATTCATGGGAAGTACGCTCTAAAACTTTAAAATGTCTAACTGATTGGAATGTCTATGCTGTCCTTGTAAAGCCTGATAATTTGTAAGGTTGCCATCAGAGACACTGACTCCAAAGTTTAGATGCTGCTTGGGCACCTGCATGAGGTGGTTTCTGTCTTGTGAGTTCTCATTAATTTCTAAAATAAGGTAATATACTAAAATAAATGATTAAACTAAGGAAAGTGCTACACAACTATTACAGGTGTATTGTAACAAAAAGGATACAAGTAAGAACCAGCCACAAAGAGAAATACATAGGACAAGATGTGTGATTTCAATTTCCATCTTTCAGTAGAACCTGCAGGACATATCCACAATGTCAGTGTGAGTTCCCAACATACAGGTTCTCCAGTCACCCTTTCAACCTCTCTCTTACCCAGTTTCCTGTTTCCATCTACTTTAAATGTCTCTTTTATTTCCCCTTCTGAGTGACATTTAACTATCCTCCTTTGAGCCCTCCTTATTATTTAGCTTCTTTGGGTTAGCTATCCCGATGGTGAGTGCTCTCTGTCACGAACAACTCCACATTTGGCTAAGGCTGAGGATCTGGCTTGCTTCCATGTATGTGGACCTATCTGCATTGCCCCCGTGGCACGCCTGGGTTGGCTACCCAGAGGCTATTTAAGCTGTGGGCTGGCTTTCCCCGGGGTCGGAGGATTGTTCAATGTTCCTGAATAAACTGCATTGAAAAAATAAAAATAAAAAAAAAGAATAGCTATCCTGTACTTTATGGCTAATATCCATTTATAAATAAGTACATATCATGTGTGCTTTCTGGTTGTGGGTTACCTCACTCAAGATATTTTCTAGGTCTACCCACTTTCCTGAAAATCGCATGATGTTTTTATCTTTAATAGCTGAGTAGTAATCCATTGTGTAAATGCACCTCATTTTTTTATCCATTCTTCAGCTTTGGGACATGTAGGTGGTTTGCAGTTTCTGATTACTCTGAATAAAGCAGCTATGAACATGGTTGAACAAGTATATTTGTGGTATAGTGAAACATATTTTGGGTATATTCCTAGGAGTGGTATAGCTGGGTCATGAGGTAGACAGCCAATTTTCTGAGACAGTGGTAGATTGATTTAAAAAATGGTTGTACAATTTTGCACTCCTATCAGCAGTGGAAGACTATCCCTTGCTCCATATCCTAGCTAACATGTGTGGTTACTTGAGTTTTGATCTTAGCCATTCTGATGGCTCTAAGATAGAATCTCAGAGTTGTTTGGGTTTGCATTCTTTTGATGACTACTGATATTGCACATTTCTATAACTGCTTCTTGGCCATTAGAGATTGATCTGTTGAGAATTCTCTGCTTAGCTCATTTTTTAATTTTTTGTTTTGTATCAAATACAATTTATTCACTTTGTATCTTAGCTGTAGATTCCTTCCTCAATCCCTCCCAATCCCACTCTCCTTCCCTCATCTCCTCCCATGCCCCTCTCCAAATTTACTGTTGAGGGGAGGTCCTCCTCCCCTTCCATCTGACCCTGGCCTACCAGGTCTCATCAGTACTGGTTGCATTGTCTTGCTCTGTGGCCTGGTAAGGGTGCTCCCTCATCAGTGGGAGGTAATAAAAGAGCCAGCCATTGAGTTCACATCAGAGATACTTGCTGTTCCTCTTATTAGGAAACCCACTTGGAGACTGAGCTGCCACAGAGGTTCTAGGTAATCTCTATACATGGTCCTTGGTTGGATTATCAGTGTCAGAAAAGACCCCTGAGTTCAGATTTCTTGATTCTGTTGCTCTTCCTGTGGAGCTTCTGTCCCCTTCAGGTCTTTCTATCTCTGCCTTCTTTCATAAGATTCCCTGCACTCTTCCCAAAGTTTGGCTATGAGTCTCGGCATCTGCTTTAATACATTGCTGGGTAGAGTCTTTCAGAGGTCCTCTGTGGTAGGCTCCTCTCCTATTCCCTGTTTTCTACTTCCTCTGATGTCTGTCCCATTTGCCTTTCTGAGTGAGGATTGATCATCTTACCCAGGGCCCCCCATTGGGCTGTTTGGTTTATTTTTGTTTGATTTTGTGAGTTCTTTATATATTTTGGGTATTAACTCTCTGTCACATATAGGGTTGTTGAAGATCTTTTCCTGTTGTATAGGCTGCCATTTGTTGTATTGAGAATGTCTTTTGTCTTACAGAGGCTTCTCAGTTTCAGGAGGTTTTTAAATGTTGATTTTACTGCCTGAGTTGTTTGGTGTTCTTTTCAAGAAGCTGTCTCCTGCAACAAGCTGTCTCCTCTTCTATTAGATATATTGTATCCAGTCTTATGTTGGGGTCTTTGATTCACTTGGACTTTAGTTTTATGCAGGAAGAAAAATATGGATCTACTTGCATTCTTCTACTTATAGACATACAGTTAGACCTGCACCATTTATTGAAGATGCTTTCTTTTTTCCATTGTATGGTTTTGGCTTCTTTGTCAAAAATCAACTCTCCATAAGTGTATGAGTTGATTTCTGGGTTTCCAATTAGATTCCATCTTCCTGTCTGTTTTTATGCCAATATCATGTTTTTGTTTGTTTGTTTGTTTGCTTTTTACTATTTCTCTGTAGAACAGCTTAAAATTAGGGGTGGTGTTACCTCTGAAAGCAATTTTATTATACAAGTTTATTTTAGCTATTTTTCCCTATGTAAACTAGAGGATTGCTCCTCCAAGATCTGTAAAGAATTGTGTTGTTATTTTAATGGGAGTTTCATTGAATCTGCTTTTGGTAAGATGGCCATTTTTACTATGTTAGTCCTACCAGTCCATGAGCATGGGAGATCTTTCCATCTTCTTAGGTCTTCTTTACTTTCTTTCTTCAGAGACTTGAAGATTTTGTCATACAGGTCTTTAACTTCTTTGGTTAGAGTTACATGAAGATTTATTATTTGTAGCTATTGTGAGGAGTGTTATTTCTCTAATTTCTTTCTCAGCCTGTTTATCATTTGTATAAAGGAGGGATACTGGGATACTGTTTTTTGTTGTTGTTGTTGTTGTTGTTTTTCCAGGTAATTTTCTATTCAGCCACTTTGCTGAAGGTGTTTCTCAGCTGTAAGAGTTCTCTGGCAGAATTTTGGAGAGGTCAGTTATGTATATTATCATATCATCTGTGAATACTGATACTTTAACTTCTTCCTTTCCAATCTGTATCCCTTTAGTATCCTTTAGTTGTTTTATTGCTCTACCTAAAAATTCCGGTACTATATTGAATAGATATCGAGGGAGTGGACAGTCTTTCTTTGAACCTAATTTTAGTGGAATTGCTTTAAGCTTCTCTCCATTTAATTTGTTATTGGGCATTAGCTTGCTGTGTTTTACCTTTATTGTGTTTAGGTATGCAACTTGTAACCCGTTCTCTACAAGACTTTTAAATTGAAGCCGTACTGGAGTTTGTCAAAGGCTTTTTCAGCATCTAATATGATGATCATGTTATTTTTTTCTTTTAGTTTGTTTATAGGGTGGATTACATAGATTGGTTTTCATTTGATGAACCATCCCTGCATCCCTGCGATGAAGCCTATTTGATCATGGTGGATGATGTGTTTGATTCGTTCTTTTATTAGGTTTGCAAGTATTTTATTGAGTATTTTTGCATCAATATTCATATGTCAAAATGATCTAAATTCTCATTTTTTTGCTGAGTGTTTGTGTGGTTTAGGTAGCAGGGTGACTGTGGCCTCATAGAATGAATTTGGCAATGTTCCTTCTATTTCTATTTTATAGAATAGTTTGCGGAGTATTGGTATTAGCTTCTCTTTGGATGTCTGGTAGAATTCTGCACTAAAACCATCTGGAAATGGGATTTTTTTTAGTTGGGAAAATTTAACGACTTCTTATATTTCTACACAGAAAATATAAGGGTTATAGGCTTATTTAAATTATTTACATGGCCTTGATTTAACATTGGCATGTGGTATCTATCCATAAAATCATCTATTCCATTTAGATTTTCAAATTTATTGAATACAGGCTTTTGAAGTAACACTAAATTATTCTTTTATTTCCTCTGTATCTGTTGCTGTGCTCCTTTTAATTTATGATTTGGTTAATTTAGATACTGTCTCTCTGCCTTTTAGTTTGGTTAAGGGTTTGTCTATTTTGTTTGATTTTCTGAAAAAAAAAAAAAAACAACAACAACCTGAAATGATGATGAACAGCATATTTTATATGAAAGAGGTTTATTGGCTAGAGATTAAGAGAGAGAGAGAAGGAGAAATCCAGACATAATAGGGGGAGGAGAGAGGGCACCACTACAGAGAAAGAGAGAGAACAAGAGAGAAGAAGAGAGTGCAAGAGCAAGAAGGCAAGAGAGTCACTATCTGCTGCAGTGCATGGCTAGCAACTACTTGCAATATTCTACCCTGAACATTCCAGGGCAGGGGCTTCTCTTCCTCCTCTTGACCATGTAATCAAGTTATTGCTATTATTTTTTTAATTAATTGTAGTTGATTCACGTTGCATCCCAGCTGTAGCCCTCTCTACTGCACCCCCCCAACCCCATACTTCCTCCCTCATCTCCTCCCATGCCCTTCCCCAAGTCCACTGATAGGGGATGTCCTCCTCCCTTGCCATCTGACCCTAGCCTACCAGGTGTCATCAGGACTCGCTGCATTTTTTTCCTCTGTGGCCTGGTACGGTTGCTCCCCCCTGAGGGGGAGGTGCTTAAAGAGCCAGCCACTGAGTTCATATCAGAGATAGTTCTATTCCCCTTACTAGGGAACCCACTTGGAGACTGAGCTGCCATGGGCTACATCTGTGCAGGGGTTCTAGGTTATCTCCATGCAGGTGCTAAATTGGAATATCAGTGTCATTAAAGATCCCTGGGCCCAGAATTTTTTGCTTTTGTTGCTCTCCTTGTGGAACTACTACCTCCTTCAGGTCTATGTCCCCCTTCTTTCAAAAGATTCCCTGCACTCTGCTCAAAATTTGGCTAAGAGTATCGGCATCTACTATGATACCCTGCTGGGTAGAGACTTTCAGAGTCGTTCTGTGGTAGACTCCTATCCTGTTCCCTGTTTTCTCTCTTCCAATGTCCATCCCATTTGCCTTTCTAAATGAGGGTTGATCATCTTACCAGGGTCCTCCTTCTTGCTTAGCTTCTTTAGGTGTACATTTTAGTATATTTATCTTATATTATATGTCTAATATCCACTTATAAGTAATTATATACCATGTGTGACATTTTACTTTTTTTCTCTAGCTCTCTTATCCCTTGAGTGGTGACCAAGAGCTACTTTCAGTGAACCTATATTTATATATTTTGACTTGCCCTATATGAGATTCAGCCCAGGCTCTTCGTTTTTAATTATAGAAAAAGGGAGGAATGTTAGTATTTAGGCAGCCTGCTTCTGGGTTGCATAGTAACCTAAGATGTCAACATGTATCTACTGCGATGTAGCCACACCTGGCCGGCATGGTTCAGTTGCTCCAGAAAAAGACAAACATGCCACTTTGTTGCTCTCTTGCCTTCTTGTTCTTTCACTCTCTTCCTCTGTCCTGCTCTCTCCCCTTTCTCTCTCAGGAAGCCCTCTTTCCTCCCCCTATCATGTCTAGCTCTCTACTTCTCGTTTTCCCTCTCTTCATCTGTATCCAATAAACCTCTTCCATATAACATCTGTTGAGCATTATCATTTCAAACCAGCTCTAGGTTTTTTTGATTCTTTGTATTATTCTCTTTGTTTCTAATTTACTGAATTAAGTCCTGAGTTTGATTACTCACTGATATCTACTCCTCGTGGGTGTGTTTTCTTCTTTTTGTTCTAGAGCATTCAGGTGTGCTTTTAAATTTTTTTTAATGTATAGAACTGGGTTATTCAGGTTCTATGTTGACAGAAAACTACTAATTTTTATGCTTCTATGAGTATCAAAATGATAAGACTGCCTCCCCCTTGAAATATATAAAGACATAATTACATGTTTAACTCTGACTCCTGGAATTAAATTATGTTTTTGACCTGTTTGACTATATGAGATATAACTCAAAAGGGATTTTTATTTTTTAAAACACACAGAAAAATTCACAAATGTTTAAAAACATAAGGTTAGTTTTGAAATGTAGATACATAATATTAACATTTATAAAAATCAGCTACAACACTGTCAATCTAAAGTAATATTTAGCTATTACATTCATTGCAAATTTCTTCTGCTATTTCTTTCTTTTTTTTTTTTTAATTTTTTTGAAGGTCCTTAGCACTATGAACTTTCTTCTTAGCACTGCTTTCATTGTGTCCCACATGTCTGGGCAATTTCATTGAATTCTATTCATTGAATTCTATTCATTGAATTCAATTTCATTGAATTCTAGAAAGTCTTTCTCAGAAATGTAGTCTTGATTAAACATGGTTAATAAGGGTCCAAAATTAAATATAGATTCCAAAATTTAGAAATACAAACAGGACTACAAAGGATGATTTTAAACTTTCTTTGTGCTTAATACATGACAGCTATTTGTGATATGTAAATAAGAACAGAAACTGATGCAATTCCTAAATGGGAGATGAATTACCATGGAAAGATTTTAGGAGATTATTGGCTTTAAGAATGAGTTAGGTTCCACATAGTCAATTGGCTTGAATTAGAATAAAATGAGAAAGTTTCCAAAAATGAATGTACTGCCCACTACTATTCATTCACACAATAATTTTTTAGTATACTTACTACATTCCAGATTGTGTTATACACTCCAGAAATGTAATTGTGAGGTAGATTGTCCCTGCTGTTTTAGACTTGGATTCTAGTGGGAGGAAAACAATGTATGATTTAAGCACAAGTCTGTGTTAGGTAGAAAACTTTAAATAAAAACTGAAGAGAGAAAAATAATAGTGTTATGTTGATGAGGTAATATGTTATCAATGATTTTGAAGCACTTTCTCTCTGATGAGGTAAGAGAAATATAAAGTAAAAAAGCCAGACTGATAAACTCTAATAAGGGAGAACATTCAGGTTTGATTAATAAGTGAACATTCCATGAGGTGATACACAGAATGAAGTATCAGAACATATAGTGATCTGGTATGGATATGTATTAACAAAATGATAGGGACAAAAACCAGACCCCTCCAAGGAGGGATGGGAGTAATCAAAGATCACTGTGAAAAAAAATATTTAGTTTGAAATGCCACAAGACACTTTAAGAAGAGTCAAATGATATAACTGATATTTTATAAAGATTACTCCAACAGATAGGTAAAAAGATATTTTACAGAAGCATGAACTGAAATAGTAAGGGCAGTTAGAGGGTTCTTGTCCATCTGATGGCAAGATGGACATGCTTTCTGATAATCTTGTGGAAGAGAAAAGTAGAACCAGCTATGAGGAGGAGTGAGTAGATTCAGAATCCATCTTCAAGGCAAACTCAACATAACTTTCTGGATTTGGAATAAGTGACAAAGCAGAATGAAAAAATGAGTTAAGGATTTGGCATTTGGTACCTGGGTAAGTAATGATATCACTTTTATATGTACATTATAAGTGTAGGAACACTTAGGGAGAAAAATGTAGAAATCAATTTTTGATATAGTCAATTTCAGATTTCTATGCTAGAGAAAAGTGGTAAACAAATGTAAGTACCTGTAAATCTATGGGTACGTTATTAAAGATATTCTCAGAACTAAATTTATAGTTTGAGAAATATGCTTACTATTTAAGTTATTAGAAAGTTATTTAAGTTATTGATGTGAGAGCAAAGTTGATAAAAGACAGACAACAGGAGAGAATTTGGTAAAAGTAGATTAATAAAATTGTGAAAGAATATTTTGTAATGAAGTTATGAATAAATAGATAATGAGCATAGAAGGAAAAGACCCCCCTCAAAGAAACCCAAATATTCCATGAAAGTTTCTGTTACCAAGTTTTGTTTTGTTTTTTCAAAAATATTATGTTTATGGTATGCTTGAGATTTTCAAAGATCCTCACACACATATCAATAAATAGCATGCCTTCGAATTGCTTGTTGATAAGAAAATCAGGACAAAAGGCAAAGAAAAACAGCTTAAAATGTTGGGTTCTATGAAATAATAATAAAAACCCACAAATTAATAAGTAAGTCAGTATGTTCAACTTCAGCCAACAGAATAGAGAACATAATCATGGGTGTAAGAAAATAAATATGAGCGCATCTGAAAGACTCTAACTAGCAGTGTTTTCAAAGCAAAGACTCATGACCAACCCTTTGGCAGAGTACAGGGAATCATAAGAAAGAAGGGGAGTTAGTCTGATGGGGAAAGGATAGGAGCTCCACAAGGACCAAATATATCTGGGCACAGGGTCTTTTCTGAGACTGACATTCAACCAAGGACCATGTATGGATATAACCTAGAACCTCCACTCAGATGTAGCCTGTGGTAGCTCAGTAACCAATTGGTTTCCCAAAGTGAGGGGAACAGGGACTATTTCTAACAGGAACTCAATGACTGGCTCTTTGGCCTCCCCACCCCCCACGGGAGGAGCAGTCCTGTTAGGCCACAGAGGAGGGCTTTGCAGCCAGTCCTGAAGATACCTGATAAAACAGGATCAGATGAATGGGGAGGAGGTCCTCCCATCAGTGGACTTGGAAAGGGGCACGGTGGAGATGAGGGAGGGAGGGAGGGAGTGGGAGGGAATGAGGGATCGGGACATGGCTGGGATACAGAGTTAATAAAATGTAACTGATAAGAAAAAAATAAAATTCAAAAAGAAAAAGAAAAAAAGAATAAATATGGATATCTATAGCACTAGGGTATATTTATGTATGAACCTCTGTAGTTCATACAGTTAAATGAAAACCTGGACATAAATTTTTGAGTTACCACTCAAAAGCCTTTCTCTGCACAGATAACAGGAATGTCAGAAAAAACTGCAAAGAAAACATGTAGTTATGCATTCATGCACCAATGACCATATATTTAATAACTCTAGCTATATGTCTTAAGTGACTTGTTCATTCTGAGACTTAGTTTTCCTTCTTTTAGAATGGGAGACAAAGTATAACCAATCCCTATAAAGAAGCCTGGTATAAATTCACTAATCAAATAATAACTTATAATGATACTGGTTCTAATATTAGTAAATTTTTAAGAATTTTTTTTCTGTAAAAGCTAGTATAGATCTCTTTAAACTTCATATTTCTTCTGAAGGTACATATAAGATAAGTGATGGGAATGAAGCACATAGGAAAGTGGGGTTGATCACAAAATCTTTGACGTATGACACTGTGTAATAGTCATTCTATGATTAGTAACTATATATGAATTCATATTTTGTTTATATCACCATTTTCTTGTTCACAGTTTATTGATGAAAGTGATTTTATATATCTCTCTCAGCTGTCAACAAGAAAAATAAAATAATTTCTTTAGCAAGTCGTCTTGTCATTACTAGAGCATTTCTTTGCCAATGTTAAAGAGCAAAAGAATCATAAGGAATCTTGTTATCATTCAGATACTGATCCTATAGGCCAGAGATAGGATTTTGGATTCTTCATTTACACATGAATCTGATAAAACAGGTCCTTTTCATCATTTTAACTTTGACTAGTATGATGTTAGACAGTTTTTCTGAAAAACTTTAGAAAAGAGAAGATTCAGTTATCTGAGTTTCAAAAATGTGAGATGGGATAGCTGTGATGACCTTTGCTTTTCATTTCAACCACAGGCAGTTATGACAAATTACATCCTTTATAAATATAATATGTGACAATAGGTAGGTATATTTTAAAAGCAGTAATATAAAAACACATGATTTTTTTTTAATATCCTGAAACAGATGTGAATGCACAGCTGTCTACTACAAAAAGAGCTTCTGGGGAAAGTCTCCAATGAGCAATACATCTTGTTTTTATCATTTCCTTTTTATGAAGTTTTCTTTTCTGCATACCATGAAAATGACATAATGGGATTTTATTGTGGCCTGTTTGAATGGATAGTACAGTGTAGAAATAATGTAGTCAAAAATTATTCTCACAACACAAAGTTTCTCTGAGAAATGTTGGTGCCACAGTATAAATAACCATTAGAAATGAAATTTGAGTAAGGTAAAAATAGTTTAACGAAGATTGTGTATTCTTTATCAAAAATATTTGTAATATAAAGGTAGATTTTCATTGTGAGTCCTGAGATAAAAACATGGCCTTCAAATATATTGCTTTAATAAGACTAGCATATTATGTTGGAAACAAAACATTCTTTCTCAAGTTTTGTTAAATAGAGGAGTAAACAGTGTATTCGGATGTTGCTGGGAAAGTTAATAAATTCATCTGTATCTCCTATGCTTTTGCACTGTGATCCCTTTTACTGAATGAAATACAATTTAATTTGTTATTTTAGATTAATTTATTATTTAATTTTTTCACCCTTTTTCTTGAAAAGTTCATTTATTATTCCAACCACAACATGTTCAGTATTTTGTCCGTACTTGGTTGATTGATTGATTGAGTCATATGAGAAGCAATATAATAATGTGATTTAAGAGTGTAGGTTTTAGAGAGATATTTCAATTTTGATGATAACACTTACTAATTTTGTAACGTTAAACGTTTTGTTTAAGGTGCTACTGTTAGTTTATTCATCAGCAAAATGGGAAAAATAATGTCTCCTACTTCTACTATGGGTAATAAATATGTGAACACACATAAAACAGCCAAAATTGTTAAAATAATAGTTTTAACACTTACTAACCAATTAGAACACATTGGCTAACTTATTAGCAATATATGATAAACTCTTTCTTGTCAATGTTCATGACTTATACCCTTAAGCAAAACACTGATATATTTTAAGTATGGGACAAACACATCTGATTTCTGTGCATTTTTAATCTTTAATATAGTTTATATTTAGTTTTAATTAATTATTTTTTATTATTATTTACAATTTATTCATTTTGTAGCCCAGTTGTAGAACCTTCTCTCATTTTCTCCTGGCCCCACTCTCCCTCCTTCTTCCTCCCCTATTCATATTCTCTAATCCACTGATAGGTTGAAGACCTCCTCCCCTACTGTCCAATACTAGCCTATCTGACACCATCAGGACTGCTGGGATCCATTTCTTCTGTGGGCTGGCTAGATCACCCCACCAGGGAGAAGTGATCAAGGAACAGGCAACTGAGTTTATACCAGGGACTCTTTTCCCTTTACAGAGGATCCTACTTGGAGACTGAGCTGTCTATAGGCTACAGCTGAGTAGTGGGGTCTAGGTCTTCCTACAAATGGTCATTGTTTCTTGCATCAGTGTCTGCAGTCCCCAATGGGCCCTGCTTTTTTATTTTATTTTAATTAATTAATTAGTTAATTATTTATTACAATTTATTTACTTTAAATCCTGGCTGTAGCAGCCTTTCCTGTCTCCTCTCAGTCCCACTCTCCCTCCCACTTCTCCCCCTATGCTCCTTCCCTAGTCCACTGATAGGGGAGGTCTTCCTACCCTGCTATCTGACCCTAGCCTCACCAGGACTGGCTGCATAGTCTTCCATTGTGGTCTGGTAAGGCTGCACCCCCCAGGGATAAGTCATCAAAGAGCCAGCCACTGAGTCCATGTCAGAGACAGCCTCTGTGCTCCCTACTAGGAAACCTACTTGGAGATTGAGATGGCTATGGGCTACATCTGAGCAGGGGGTCTAGGTCCTTTTCATACATGGTCCGTGGTTGAAGCATCTGTCTCCGCAGGTCCCCATGGGCCCAGAAATTTTTGGCTCTGTTGGTCTCCTTGTGGAGCTCCTGTTCCGTCCAGGTCTTTCTATCTCCCCCTTCTTCTATAAGATTCCCTGCATTCTGTCCAAAATTTGGCTTTGAGTCTCCGCATCTATTTTTATAGCCTGCTGCATGAGTCTTTCATAGGCCCTGTGTGGTAGGCTCCAATCCTGTTCCCTGTCTTCTCCCACTTCCAGTGTCTATCCTGTTTGCCCTAGGAATGAGGACTAACCATCTTCCTTAGGTTTTTCTTTGTTGTTTAGCTTCTTTAGAACTATAGATTTTAGTATGTTTATCCTTTATTATTTGTCTAATATCCACTTACAAGTGAATATATACTATGTATGCCTTTCTGCTTTGGGGTTACCTTACTCAGGATGATAATTTCTAGTCCCATCCATTTACCAGCAAATTTCAAGATTTCTTTATGTTTAATTGCTGAATATTATGCCATTGTGTAAATGTACTACAATTTCTGTATCCATTCCTTGGGTAAGGAAAATCTAGGCTGTTTCCAGATTTGGCTATTATGAATAAAGCTGCTATGAACATAGTTGAAGAAATGTTCTTGATGAATGGTTGAGCATCTTTCAGATATATGTCTAGCACTGATATAGCTGGATCTTGAGGTAGCAGTGTTCCTCATTTTCTAAGAAAGCGCCAGATTGATTTCCAAAGTGGTTGTGTAAGTTCACATTCCCATCAACAATGGAGAAGAGTTCCTCATTCTCCACAACCTCTCTAGCATGTGTTGTCACCTGACTTTTTCTATTTCTTTTTTCAATGCAGTTTATTCAGGAACCTTGAACAATCATAGGACCCTGGGGAAAGCCGGCCCAAAGCCTCTGGGTAGCCAACCCCAGCGTGCCACGTGGGCAATGCAGATAGGTCCACATACATGGAAGCAAGCCAGATCCTCAGCCTTAGCCAAATGTGGAGTTGTTTGTGACAGAGAGCACTCACCATCGGGAAGGTGGAAGGCGGAAACCAGCTCCATCTTTAAGGCGCGGCATTACGCAGCTCTCTACAGTTCCCCCTTTTTGTTTTAGATGCATCAGGCAAGAGTAGAGGTCTGATCTCTGATATTAGAAATAAATTGGGACTTTGTACCGATGTTCATTTAGGTGTCATCCACCCAAAGAGCATCAGACCTGTCTGATACCTTTTTCTCAGAGGCGGGACCTGGGGCATCAACCCGCATGCAATCAGACTTGCCCTTCTCTAGGTCCAAAGCGGCTGACCCTGAGTGCAGTGCTTAGCCTCGCATCCTGAGCGTAACATTTTAGCTTTTTATGGTATCCAACCATGCTTGGGGAGAATGTCCTGCTTCAATGGCTGTATAAGCCTGAATGGTCATGGCTGCATTACGCTGTTGTGAGACTCTAATCTTGCATATACACCACAGGCAAACCAAGGAGACCAACACCAGAAGGCCTGCTAATGCTCCCATGCCCGCCCATTCCTTCAGATGATTCATGGCTGCAGCAATTCATGGTGATAATCCTGTGGCTAGTCCTGCGTCCACTCTGGTAGAATTTACTGTGATAATGGCCACTCTCAGCTGCTCCATCGTAGTATCGAATTCTCCAGTCCAATTACCTAAAATATAGCTAGACAATTGTTTAGACAGATTTGCAGCACAGGAAAAATTCTCATGTTGTATGCTAGTGACACAAAGTCCAGCATACTTTCATTGACAGCCAAGTTGAGCGATTTGCCATAGGGTATCAATTTGCTCCTGCACGAGGTCAATCCTCTGATTGAACAACATCAAGCCTCCTTTTATTTGAGCATTAATCACCTGAGTTTTTAAGGTGGAATTTCAGTGTTGTTTTGACTTGCGTTTCCCTGATGACTAAGGACACTGAACATTTCTTGAGGTGTTCCTCTGCCATTTGATATCCCTCTATTGAGAATTCTCTCTTTAGTTCTGTGCCTCATCTTCTCAATTGGATTATTTGGCTTGTTGGTGTTTCATTTCTTGAGTTCTTTGCATATTCTTGATATTAGACCTCTGTCAGACTTAGGGCAGGTGAATACCTTTTCCCAGTCTCTAGGCTATCCTGTTATTCTGTTAAACCTGCCCTTTGCTTTACAGAAGCTTTTCATTTTCATGAGGTTCCATTTATTGATTGTTGGTCTTAAAGGCTGAGTTCATAGTGTTCTTTCCAGGAAGTTGTCTCCTGTGCCAATGAGTTTAAGGCTCTTCCCCACTTTTTCTTCTAACATATTTAGTATGTCTCCTTTTATATAGAGGTCTGTAATCCACTTGGAATATACTTTTGTGAAGGGTGATAAATATGGATCTCTGTGCATTTTTCTACATATAGACATCTAATTATAAGATCACCATTTTTGAAGATGCTTTCTTTTTTCCTTTGTATGATCTTGGCAACTTTGTAAAAATCATATGTCCGTAGGTGTTTTGGTTTATTCCTGGGTCTTTGATTCAATTCCATTGATCATCCAGTCTGTTTTGCATTTTTAATCATTTATTAATCTTGAAATACTTGTAATCATTATAATAAATTTCATGTACATCTTCAACTACCAAGAGGTATAAGTTTGAAAAATGGAAGCTACTAATAAGATATATCCCCACAAATAAGCAGTAATGAGGCATAGTGAATGAAAAGAACATAATTTCTCACTAAATAAATAATTCTAATTATAATTACCCCTCTTTATTAAGTGTCTGTTTTATCACGTAAAATACTCTGTATAGTTCCTTGAATTTTTTCCAATAATAATGAATAAGCAACAGAATTTATAGACTTTAGTAACAAGTTTCAGGGCATTATTATAGGAATTAGCCTCATGCTACCCTGATAAACACATTACCTTTGTTTTATATAGTTTACAATTGTTGAAATGAGATTCTTACTTAAAACAACTGACTTACGTTGATAGTACAGTATTCCTGCTTCTTAGCTATGTAACAATTTGGAATGCAAACATCCTGTTTAGACAGACGAATACTACATGTCCATCTGAAACATCTTTGTAAAAGACAGCCTAAAAATTGGGAAAAGATCTTCACTAACTCTTATCTGACAAGGAGTAATATCCAGCATATATGAAGAACTCAAGAAGCTAAACAACAAAAAACCATGTAAACCATTAAAAAATGGAGTACATATCAGAAATAGTCCCTGTTCCCCTTACTAGGGTACCCACTTGGATACTTACCGTGGTCTACATATCCATACATGGTCCTTGGTAGGACTATTAGTCTCAGAAAAGACCCTTGTACTCAGATATATTTGGTCCTTGTGGAGCTCCTATCCTCTCCAGGTCATATTAACTCTGCCTTCTTTCATATGATTACCTGCTCTCTGCCCAAAGTTTGGGCACACTAAGAGGATAACTCAGAGGAAAGAGAAAACAAAAACAAAACAAAACAAAAAAAAACACTGATGTTTTCTTGTGCCAACCCTGTCTCTTTTGCAGAAAAGAAAATAAAAGCCTAGGCTACACATCAGTATTTCCAAAGACACATAAAACAATATTTGAAGCCTCTGCACACACACCAAAGGAAAACTCCTCTTTTAAGAACAAGAGCACATCACTATGAAAGACTCTATGGTACTTCAAATACTGGATTAAGTGTATAATCAAAATGTACTTATTTGTTAATGTGTTGGTCATCAGTATACAAATAAAAACTCAAAGCATTTGCCATCAATAAGTAGTTTTTAATCAGTCTGTAAAAGTAGGACTAATTGATTTATTTTAATATGTATAGGAAAATTCTAAGTTCAGGCACATCTGAAGATCTAAAGGACTACAACATAAAATTTAGATACCTATGTCTGAAACAATTCCAGATAAAGGACAAGTTGTTATATGCGGTAATCTGATTGTAGATTTTGATGGAGCTTCAATTTCTAGTACATTGTTGACACTAAAAGACTAAACATACAAACCCTTATTATGAATTTAGAATAGTCATAATAAATAACGTTCTTACCCAAAACAATTACATCCTTTTTCTACAGTATATTTTGGGAATAAAAATTCAATATAGATAATGTATACTCATTAATTTTCAATAGTTCTAGAAGAGGCAGGCATGCACATATACACACAGTGCTTCCTATGTTGCAGGCTGACATCAAATTTCTTTTTTTCTTCATCATTTTACATTCCAAATGCAACCTTACTCCCTCCTCTATTCTCAGTCTCACCCTCCCACCCACTTCCCCCCATATCCCCTCACCATCACACCCTCTCACCTCTGGGTTCATACCTACCCTGGCACATAGAATCCTATCAGGACTAAGTGTCTCCCCTTTCACTGTAGCAAGAAAAGGCAACCCTGATAAAGAAATGGGATACAGAGGGAGACAACAGAGTCCAAGTCAGAGACAGCCTCCTGCTCCAATTTTTAGGGACCCACTTGAGGACCAAACAGCCCATCAGCATCTTATGTGTAGGGGTGGTTCAGTCTCTATGATCCCCCATAGACCCAAGTTAGTTGCTTATGTAGGTCTTCTTGTGGTGTCCTTGCCCCCTTTAATTCCCTAAATTATTCCCCTAACTCTTCCACAAGACTTGTTGTTTGCCTGTGGGTCTCTGCATCTGTTTTCATTGCCTGCTGAATGAAGCCTTTCAAATGACAGCTATGCTGGGTTTCTGTCTGCAAGGATAGTAAAGTATCAATAGAGACAGGGGTTGGGTCTCTCCCATTGGGTGGGTCTCAAGTTGGGACAGTCTTTGGTTGGCTATTCCCTCAATCTCCGTTTCATCTTTTATCTCTGCACATCTCTTGGCAGGAAAAATTTTTGGGTGGAGGGTTTTGTGGGTGGATTGGTATCCCCCTCCCTACCCTGGATGTTCTGCCTTGCTACATATGGAAAAATATTTATTAGAGGGATAATAAACCAAAATATATAAAGAGCTCAAAGAATTAAACACCCAAAAACCAAATAACACAGAGAGAAATGTGGGTAGATACCAGGCAGGGGAGAGTGGGAATGGGAAGAAAGAGGGCTTGCAGAGAGCAGAGAAACCTTGGGTGGGGACTTCTTTGTGACAAGGAGATCCAGGACAGGGTAGGCTTCTGGGAGGATTTGAGGGTGACTCTCACTGAGACTCCTAGTAACAAGCGTCATGGAGACCAAAGAGCCCACCCTCTAACTCCACAAGACTCCTGTTGGAGGGAGGAGAACACCAATCTATTCACAAACCTTTGACTCAAAATTTACCCTGCCTACAAGATGTACAGGAACAAAAATCAAGCAAATACTGAATGTCCAACAAATGACTGATCCAATCTGAGACTCACCCCACGGAAGACAGCCAGCCAATGACATGATTAACAATACTTTGCTATGCTTGCAGATGGGTGCGAAGCATAGCACCTTGAATGTGTCCAAGCAGGTTCAGGGGGTCTGTGGAGACTGAAGCACTAACTAAGGATCATGCATGGACTGAACCTAGCCCTCCTACATAGATGTAGCTGATAGGCAGCTCAGTCCTCATATGGGTTCCCTAGTAAAGGGAAGAGGGAATGACTCTGATATTGGCTTTGTTGCCTGCTTTTCAATCACTTTCCTCAGGTGGGGCTACATTGCCAGGTCATAGGGGAAGAGAATTCAGTCAGTCCTGATGTAACTTGATATGCAGGGGTGGAAGGCTCCCCTTCTCTGAGGAGTATGGAAGAGGGATAGAGAAAACATGGAGGGAGGATGGGACAAGGAAGAGAGGAGGGAGGGATGCTATGACTGGGATGTAAAATTAATAGATAGATAGATAGATAGATAGATAGATAGATAGATAGATAGATAGATAGATAGATAGATATAATGGGGTAACAAGCTAAACAGAGACTACTCAACCAAGGAACTTCGAATGTCCAAGAAACACTTAAAGAAATGCTCAAAATCTTTAGTCATCACGGAAATGCAAATCAAAATGACTCTGAAATTCCATTTTACACCTGTCAGAATTACTATGATAAAAACCTTAAGTAGCAGCACATTTTTGAGAGGATGTGAGGCAAAGGGAACACTCTTCCACTGCTGGTGTGAGTACAAAATTGTACAATCACTTTCAAAATAAATACAGCATTTTCTCAGAAACTTAGGAATAGTTCTACCTTGAGACCTAGCTGTATTATTCCTGGGCATAGTCCCAAAAGACGTTTCAGCAAACCACAAGGACATTTGTTCAGCTATGTTCATAGCAGCTTTATTTGTAATAGTTAGAACTGGAAACAACCCAGATCTCCCTCAACCAAAGAATGAATAAACTGTGTTATATTCACACAATGGAATACTACTCAGCTATTAAAACAAGGAAATCATGAAATTTGAAGGCAAATGGATGGAAGTAAGAAGGACTATTTGGGTTACCTAAATGAGGTTACCCAGAACCTTAAAGATACATGGGATATGTACTCACACACAAGTGGTTATTACCCATATAGTACAGGATAACCATGCTACAACCCACAGACCCAAAGAAATTAAGTAACAATGAGGGTTCAAGGGAAGATGCTTGATTCTCACTAAGAAGGGGAAACAAAATAGACATCATAGACATTGGAAGTGGAAGGAGAGAGGGAACTGGGTGAGATGAGGAGAAGGAAGACTGGGGTGGAAGGAAAGGAAGGCAGCAGAATCCAGTGTGAGGAGAACAGGGATGGTGGGTGAGAAGGCTGGAAGACAGAAGGGAAATTGCTATTGTGGTATCTCTGGGATAAGCTAGCGACCTGGGAAGGGAAAGCTTCTAGGAAGGAATGGGGTGATGCTAGCTGAGATTCAAATTCTCATATAGCAAAGGGCAACCATGAACTTCATAGCTTATCTGTACCTTGCAAGTTTTGGGATTACAAGTGTGCTAAAACTGGGTATGAACTGCTGAATATTATACCCACGGTCTTTACACATGCTGTCTATTTATGTGGGGATCAGCTTGATAATATTGAAATCAAATTTCTCCTGGTAGTGTTATACCCTGTTCGCAAGCCCCCCAAAGTTCTACAGGAATCGACTCCGTTGCAAAACACATGAGGGTCTTTTTATTGTAAATTACAAGCTGCAGCTTGGGTCCACAACACCCACCGCCGAAGTGGTGGGAGCTGAACTTGCCGTCCCCAGGTTAGTTGGGTGATTTATAGATTTTGGTCCCTCCCAGCATGCCCAAGGCAGGGGCAATTCCTGCCTGGCAAGCATCTATTGGTCAAGATGCTACATTTTGAATTGATTGGCTATAGGAAGGTCCCCAGACCATAATGACCTGGTGTCCCTCCCTAGGGGGATGGGCCAGTTTCTTAGCAACTGTTATCTCTAGTAGGTGGTGAAAGAATGCAGTAAAGCAGTCCTTCCCCTCAGGGCATTACTAGACTTCTCCACCCACATAGTTCAGGCCTTAATTAATAATAGCTGCTAATTTTTAATCTTTTTGGTCTCTCAATAGCTGTTTATTTGCACCCAGATAATGATAATAGGCTCCTTTTTCTCAGCAGGGTTCTAAAAGTCTCTCCTGATATGGGTGACTCCAGGTCTTAGGAGCAGAACATAGCCCTCAGGGCAGATTACAGGACCTTCTCAGGAAAGGTCCTGAGAAGAAAACCACTCCAGTAAGCCTCAGGGAATTCCTAGAATTGCCACACCCTGCTGAGAATCTTAGTCTTTGGCAGTGACCTTCATTTGTACTTTTCACCTCACTCCTAAGATAATTAAGTGGTGTGTTCTTGTAGTGAAGGACCCTGCTAGTGCATAGAAAATGTGGCACTGTATAATTACCTTTAAGTTAATTATTCCTAAACCCCTGACCACAGTGAACCAAACACATTCACCCTTGAAATCCCTCCCACTGGCCAAGGCTTATAAATCTCTTATTTCAAATAAATGTGCTGCTAGGTATGAAGGCTGTTGACTGGCCACCTGACAGTGTCAGCCTTCCACCGTGACTGCTTGAGATTCCTCATTTATCTCTGGCCAGCCTCATCTTACCGGCCCTGCCCTCTGGCGAGATGGATCTGGGCCTCATTGAACTTGTGTCTTTTCTCTTCTGTGAGCCAACCAGGCATGGGCTTCAGCCCATACCACTGCCATATTCAGCATAACAGCTTAACCAAGATCTGTAACACTTTGGTATCATCATAAGCTGTGGAACTCTAGAGATTCCATTGCCACTGGTGATCTCATGCTAAAAGAGCTAAACTGTAACATTCTGTGGAAATCCATTTTCATACCCAGGCTTATCCTACTAAGGTCTTACTTATCATAAAGTGCTCTAGCTGCCCCTGAAAAAACTTAACCTCAATTCTCCTTCCAGAAGCCAAGGTCCAGAAACCCAGCCAAGATGCAGGACCCCACAGAATGGAGAACCACAAGTTTGGAGCTATATCTCTAGCAGATATTTGTTTTTAAAGAATAAGATATATACAAGCTCCCCTTCCCCAGCCCCAAAGGAGGAGCAGCCTTTCCAGGCCACAGAGGAGTACAATGCAGCCAGCCTTGATGAGACCTGATAATCTAGGGTCAGATGAAAGGGGAGGAGGGCCTCCCCTATCAGTGAACTGGGGGAAGGACATAGGGTGAGAAGAGGTAGGGACGGTGGGATTAGGAGGAGATGAGGGAGGGGGACACATTCAGGATATAAACTGAATAAACTGTAATAAATGATAATAATAAAAAAGTACAAAATAATAAAGATTGATTATACTGTGAAAAAAAAGTATGTTTTTGGAGTTTCACAAAAGTCCCAAAATTGATTTCTTGTGATTATGGAACAATTTAATAAATTATGTAAATTATGTAAAATTTATATAAATTATAATTTAAATTATAGATTCCAAGTGAGTGAGTTTTATCATATGTCAGTTAGAACTCAAGAGCACACAGTAGTTTTCCAGTATTAAATGATCAGCCCTAAAACCATACATGCAATTAACACTACACTGAATTAGCAGATTATATTTAAATATATATACACAAATGTGTATATGCATGCAATAATAATTTTTGATAAAAGAGGACATGAATTTGAAGAAGAGCAGGGAATGTATATGGGAGGGTGTAGAGGCAGGAAAGAGAAGGGAGAATTTTACAATAGAGGGCCTCTGAAAGACTCTACCTAGCAGTGTATCAAAGCAGATACTAAGACTTATAAAGAAACCTTCAGAAGAGTGCAGGAAATCATAAGAAAGAAGGAGTTAGTATGACCTGGAGAGGACAAGAACTCCACAAGGATAAAATATATCTGGGCACAGGGGTCTTTTATGAGACTGTTTCTCCATCCAAGGACCATACATGGATATAACCTAGAACCTTTGCTCAGATGTAGCCCATGGTAGCTCAGTATCTAAGTGGGTACCCTAGTAAGGGGAACAGGGACTATTTCTGACATGAACCCAATCATGGGCTCTTTGACCTTCCCTCTCCCCTGAAGGAGGAGAGGATCTGCTAGGCCACAGCGGAGGACTTTGCAGTCAGTCCTGAAGATACCTGATAAACCAGGGTTAGATGAAAGGGGAGGAGGTCCTCTCCTATCAGTGGACTTGGAAAGTGGCAGAGAGGAGATGAGGGAGGGAGGGTAAGATTGGGAGGGAATGAGGGAGAGGGATATAGCTGGGATACAAAGTTAATAAACTGTAACTAATATTTAAAAAATAAAATAAAGAAAAAAAAGAAATTTTAAATACAATCTCAAAAGTAAAGGAAATAGAGGATTCAGGCAGTCCTGACAGGACCTGATAGGCTAGGGTCAGACAGTAGGAGAGGAAAACTTTTCCTATCAGTAAACTAGGGGAACAGGATGTGTAGGGAAGAGGAAGGGACAGTAGGACCAGGAGGAGATGAGGGAAGGGGTTACTACAGGGTTACAAAGTAAGTAAATTGTAAATAATAATGATGATGGTGATGATGATGATGAAAAATAAAAGAAAATATATAATGATTTTCTTAGTTTCTTTTTCTGTTATGAAAACTATTCTGATATAAACAACTTAATGGAGAAAGAACTTGCTATATCCCACAGTTCTGGGTTATAGTCAATCATAGTTGCAAAGTCAAGACTTCAGGAACTTGAAGGAGCTGCTTTCATTACTGGTGCTGAACTCACTTGTTCCAGTCCAATACAGTACTAGCCTATGACATGGTGCTGTCCAAATACATAGTGACTTTTCCTGTTTCAATTAAAACAGTCAAGAAAATGTTTTACAAGACAAACCCAATATAATCTACACAATTTCTCATTGAGACTTCATTCCCAAGTCATCCTATGTTTGATGAAGTTGATAAATAAATAAACCATGCTGGGAATAAAAGTGACAAGTGTTCATGGAATGAGTATGGTAATGTTTCTTTTGTTTCTATTTTGTGGAATAGTTTGAATAGTATTGGTATTAGCTCTTTTATTAAGATCTGGTAGAATTCTGCACTGAAACTGTCTGGCCCTGAGCTTTGTTTGGATGGGAGACTTTTGATGACTGCTTCTATTTCCTTAGGGGATATAGGACTATTTAATTTGTTTACTTGGTCTGGATTCAACTTTGGTAGGTGGAACTATCAGGAAAATTGTCCATTTCCTTTAGATTTTCAGCCAAATTTTGGGCAGAGCACAGGGAGACTTATGGAAGATTAGAGGGATAGAAAGATCCAGAAGGGACAAGAGCTCCACAAGAAGATCCATAAAGCCACCAAATCTGGGCCCTCAGTGTTGTAGCAACAAAGGACAATGCATGGAGAGGACCTTGACCCCCTCTTCAGATTTATCTAGTTTCATGTGGGTCTCCTAGTAAGCAAAGCAGGGTCTGTCTCTGACATGATCTCTTTGATCACTTATCCCTTGTGGGGTTTTCTTACCAGGCCACAGAACAAGAGGATGCAAGAAGTCCTGATGAGACTTGATAATGTAGGGTCAGATGATAGGAGAGGAGGGCTCCTCATTTCTGTTGACCAGAAGAGGACGATCGGGAGGAGGGAGAGGGAAGGAGAGTGGGACCGGGAGGAGGGGAGGTAGAGGGCCACAATCAGATAAAGAGTGAATAAATTATAAAAAAATAAGTCTTAACAAATATCAGGAATAATGTATTGAAGATTAAAAAAATTAATATTAAAAGAATTTTTAAAAGTGAAAAGTACTATGAGATGGTAATCTTATACTACCATACTATAAGTGATACCTTTGATTATTTTTTAAGCAATTAGTAAATGTCTTCTTTTTTTACACCTAATTTTATTTTTATATTAATTACAGTTTATTTACTTTGTATCCCAGCCATAGCCCTCTCCCTCAATCCCTCCCAATCCCACCCCCTGTCCCTCATCTCCTCCCTGCCCCTCTCTAAGTCCGCTGATAGGGGTAGTCCTCCTCTGCTTCTATCTGACCCTTGCTTATCAAGTCTCATCAGAACTGGGTGAAATGTCCTCTTCTGGCCTAGCAAGGCTGCTCCTCTTTCAGGGGGGTGGGTCAAAGAGCCAGCCATTGAGTTCATGTCAGAGACAGTCCCTGTTCCCCTTACAAGGGTACGCACTTGAATACTGAGCTGCCATGGGCTATGTCTGAGCAGGGGTTCTAGGTTATATCCATACATGGTCCTTGGTTGGAGAATCAGTCTCAGAAAAGACCCCTGTGCCCAGATATATTTGGTCCTTGTGTAGCGCCTGTCCTCTCCAGGTCATACTAATTCCCCTTTCTTTCATATGATTACCTGCTCTTTCATTAAAGTTTGGTTATGAGTCTCAGCATCTGCTTTGATACTCTGCTAGGCAGAGTCTTTCAGAGGCCCTCTGTGGTAGGCTTCTGTCCTGTTTCTTGTTTTCTCCTACTTTCAATGTCCATCCCACTTATCTTCTAAGTCAGGATTGATCATCTTACCCTGTGTCCTTCTAGTTTAGCTTCTTTGGATATACAGATTTTAGTATACTTATCCTTCTAAAGGAACTGGACTTTAATGGGAAGCAGTGTGGTAGGTTGTTCCTAGATTGTGAGGAAATATGAAAAAAAAAAAAAGAAGAAAGAAAAATAGAGAAATAATGTTGATATTGAGGTGAAATGTGAAATTAGTCTGATGAATAGAGCAACTACTGTATGGAATATGTACTATTGGAATTTGAAAAATTAAGAACAATTGAACTCAAAACTGACACCAGAAAAGGACTGGTAGGATATAGATGACAAGTGTAATGGATTAATTAGAAGAAATGAAAAGGTTCATAAGAGCCATCAATGATAAAGAACAATGGGTTATACCCCAAGGGTGCTAGGAATTGGGATAATCTGGTTGTGGCTGTCTGGTGCTGCAACATGCAATTATGAAGCTTGGTTTCTCTTTTTGATGCACTTAAAAATACCCGCACAAAAGAAACTTTAAAAGTGTTTAATATATACACAGAGTCTTATGGAAGAGTGAGGAGATAGAAGGACCTGGAGGGCAAAGGAGCTCCACAAGGAGACCAACAAAGCCAACAAATCTGTGCCCAGGAATGCCTGCAGATACTGATGCACCAACCAAGGACCATGCATGGAGAGGACCTAAACCCCTATGATCAGACGTAGCCCATAAGCATCTCAGTCTCGATATGGCTTTCCTACTAAGGGTAGCAGGGGTTTTCTCTGACATGGACTCTGTTACCTGCTCTTTGATCACTTTTCTCTGGCAGGGCAGCCTTAGCAGGCCACAGAGAAAGATGGTTCAGACAGTCTTGATGAGACCTGATAGGCTAGGGTCAGATGGTATGGGAGGAGGACTTTCCCTATCAGTGGACTAGGGGAAGGCAATGGGGGGTGGAGGGGGGGTGGGAAAAAGACAAGGGAGGGGCTACAATCAGGATACAAAGTGAATTAACTATAAAACATTCAAAAAATAAAAAAGTGAAAAAAAAGTATACTATGATTCACATTTCAAAGTTATAATCTGCCATGGCAGGAAGTCAAAGGAACAGGAATTAGAAGCAGCTTGTTACACAGTATCTACAATCAGGAAGCAGAGTGTGAGAAATACTTTTACTCTGCTCACTTTCCCTTTTTTATGTAATCTAGGGTCCCAGCCTAGGAAATAGTACTGCTCACTCTTTAAAAGATCTTCCTGCCTCAATAAACTTGATATGATTCATTAAAATCACAGTGAGAGGTTAAATATTCACCCACAAGTGTATCTGGAGGATTACCTTCTAGATCATTCCAAATCTTATCAAATTGAAAACACTACCTATCACAGAGGCCAATTTGGGAAGAGTCATGGAATATTAATGTGGTATCTTTGATTTGGTGGGACGTGGCAACTGCCTAAGCAAGAATAGTTTTTCATTCATAATAGGGTAAGATAGTGACCACAGTAGGACTGTGTAGGGTAAAAAAATAGTATTGTGAAACCATCAATGAAAAATATATGGTGATCCACTTACTGATCTTTTCTTTACCTTTTCATGGTATCATTTAAGTACTAAGTTGCCTTCAAATCTTGTGTGTTATTTCAGTAAGCTACCCTGTCAACAATATGCCCTCTAGCTCTCAATGATGTACTGGTGTGCAGAGGATCTCAGAATATCTTATACAAATTGTCTAGAATTGTGAATATTTCCCACCCATCTTGAACAAATTTTTACAATGTTTGGTCTAAGTGATGTGATAAGATCATGGCCTTTTCAGAAATGCCTTTGTTGTCAATCCTAATTCCACTAAATTTTACCTGACAGGGAAAGAATGAAACATAGGCTCCTTTGTCAATCATCCCAGGAATCTCTTCTAGTAATAATCTGCTCCAAATCAGCCCTGCAGTGATAGAGTAAGGGAGTGATTTACCGTGACTGGGAAGAAACTTAAGTGTTCAGCCATTGATTAATGAAGTAAAAAATGCACCAGGTAGACCTTGAAGTGATAAACTGGACAGGAACCTTGGCAGGCATTAGTGCTTCCTGCCTACTAGCATGCCATGATTTATTTAAGAAAATGATTGTTTTCTAACCCACATATCTACAATGCCATTAGGAAAAAGAATCATAAGGAAAAGGAATCAGTATTGTCAGTTAACATACAGAATTGAAAAATATCACATATCACTCCTAATTCAAGTTTTAATGACTTTTCTAAGAGCAAAGAAATATTCATGATAAAATTTGTGAAAGCCCATTTTTCCTCAGCTGACCTTTCAGGTATAAAAATTTTAAAACTGCTCTATAATTTTTGATAATATAAACATAAAAGATCAAAAAAATTGAAATTGTGCTTTTATTTTTACAGGTACATTTTATGACTGCCCATTGCAACAAACTTAGTATGTGATATTTTTTTGTTCATTATTCATTAAATTTTAGAATGTCTTTAATCTCTTCTTCCTCAATTTATCCAATTTTCCCAAACACTACCAGTACTACAGCTAACAAACTAAAATTGAGGCATGCCTGGATGGGCATGTATTTTTTTTTTCTTTTTCTTTCTTGTTATTCTTACTGTTTTCAAAAATCCGGTTAAAGTTACTTCTACAGAAAACAAACATTACTAAGTGCTTAGAGGATTAATACCTTACTACACATTTATTTTCATATCTCCTGCTTTTGTGACTTAATGTGTCACACAAAGTTTAATTGAAAATATTTGGTGCCTTTTTGGATTAGTGGCCCTTGAGTCCTTGACTTTTTGTTCTTGCCATGAGTATTATTGTGTATGGAGGGTAATCTAGGGACAATTTTATGCATTATTATTTCAGACTATTAATTTTGAAGTTGCTTTTTAAACGTAGTCTTGTTTGTTTCAGTTATTTTGAGGCAAAAACTCATTATGTAGCTCAAGCAGCCTTTAAACTCCTAGTGATCCACCTGCCTCACCATCCAGTTTCTTAATTTGATAAGGAAAATGTTTATTCCTACAACTTTAACCAATAAATGTACATTACATGATATTATTATTATGTACACATGAGATAGCCTTCAAGAAATTTAAATACAAAGTAAGAACTAAAATGTGGGAGTTGTGACAAATTTTATTAGACCTGAAATGTTCAGCAATATTGCCTTACAGTTTCTTACCCACATTTCTGAAGAGTTCCTGTTCAAACCTTATCATTCAAACCTTACCTGATAATAGTCTCTGTGTGAGCAATTAACTTTCCCAGAATTATACTTTCTTTAAAATGGAGAATTTACTAGTTTGATAACACAAAGAAAATCCTGACTTCTTGGCTCCCAGCTAGTACTCTTATAAATTACTGACAAATTACAGTAAATGGCTCTTCTTGCAATTCTGTCACTGATAGATAAATCTATGCTCTATAGTTCTGGATTTTATTGTCTCTTAAAACGTCATCAGATTGATTTTAGAGTAGCAATGATATAAATTAAATACACAATATACATTCCCAATAAAACAGAAGAAAAGCATCTCTCTTTGTTTCTGAGATTTATAGTGTGAAAAGAGCAAACCATTTCTGAGCCACTTCTGGCTTCAGCAAAAACATGTCTGTTTCTAACTTGTAAATGGTAGAGCTGGCTTACATATCTGTTCCGTGTCTGTAATCTCATAAAATAAACTCATTACTTCTGACAAAAACACAACAACAAACAAATAAAACAACAAAGAAAACAACTACAGAATTCTTAGAAAGGAAACCCAATATTTTCAATGTACATTAATCATAAAAATAATATAAAATTGGGTGTTTCTTGATGACCTTTAAGATAATTTTTAGCTTCCTATGGTTTAAGTAGATATATTTACAATAATATGTGCATTAGTTATAATTTTGTATCTCACATATGTATCTCAAAAGCAATATATAAATACAGAGATAGCAACTTTTTTAACACAAAATGTCTAGTCTGCTGTAGCTGCTTAGTGATAATAATTGTGTATTAATTTACTCAAAATTATTTGCAAACACCTATATACAATATTGGTGAAAATCATAGAGTTAAGATAAACCACTTCTTTTTTCTTCACATTATAACAATGATAAACATATGTTTGTAAAGTGAACAATTATTTTGTTATTTATGTTATTATTATTATCATTATTATGATTTATTACAGTTATTCAATTTGTATCCCAGATGTGGTCCCCTCACTCCTCTCCTCCCAGGCCCAACCTCCCTCTTTCTTCTCCCCCTATATTCCTGATTGAGGAGGTCCTCCTCCCCTTCTATCTGATCCTAGACTATCAGGTCTCATCAGGACTGGTTGCATTGTCTTCCTCTGTGGCCTGACAAAGATGTACCCAAATAGGGAGGTGATCAGAGAGCTGGCCCCAGAGACAGTCCCTGTTCCCCTTACTAGGTAACCCACTTGGAGACTGAATCTATAGGATACACCTGATCCAGGGTTTTAAGTCCTCTCCATGCATGGACCTTGGTTGGAATAGCATTTTCGTCAGGGCCCCCAGGACTCAGTTATTTTTTTTCCTTTGATGATCTCCTTTTGGACAGCTCTTAATTAACTATAATATGCAGACAGGCCAATGCTAATTGAGGCACTTTAAGATTAAGTAGCACGTTTATTTTTTTATTTTAGTCTTTGTAGTTGAAATGTATTTTAAAACTGCAGTCCATTTAATTATCTTGGTACAGTTTAGTGAAGATAATTGTGTTTTACTTTAGTATTTGTATTAATTTTTCAGTGTCTCATGTTTTTTATTCTGAAATCAGTTACTATTTTGCATGTAAAGTTGGATACTGGGATAAATCCTTATGACACTGAATCATTTCTTGAGAAATGAAATTGTTTCTCTTTTAGTAAATCCAAGATATCTACTTGCTTAGTCACTAGGCTTCTTTTTCTCATAAACATTTGAGTATAGAGCATGAAATTAAATGTTTCATTAGTTGAGCTTCATTTAATTAAAGTTTTACTGTACATAAAATCTAATTAGTAAAAGAGATCTGGCTGCTTTGGGAAAAGAAGTAGTCTGTTTAGATTAAGTTATAAGATTTCCGTTGGGAATGTAGGCTGACCCCATGATAGTATCCAGAAGGGATCAACCAAACAAGTGGAAAGAAATCATGTGGTATGCAAAAGGGTGAAATAAAGTTAGAACGTTTATGAAGAAGAAAAATGCTGAACAGGAGATATATCTATTTGATGAGATTTGTATGGAAGACTGACTAGAATTCCCAGTTTAAAGTAGACTCAAACGTTTGCCTTCTGTAAGTACTTTCCTTTTATAGATGCTCATATTGTTTGTAACATATATGAAAATGTTATATTAGACAATGAAGAAGGTATGGGGAATTACTGAAGTAGCTATTCCATCTCTGACTATCTGTTACTTTTTATTCATATGAACATTCAATCCACCAGGTTGATATATCTAACACATTTCCATATGCTAGACCTTGATGTCTTTAAAAAGAGTAAATCACATTCTTTTTCAATAGAATATTAACAAGTAAACATGTTTTTGTTTCAGAAAGTGGAGTAAATATTAAAAATAAATCTCCTGCTCCAAAATTAGCTTTCACTATTTTCCATGAGATTTTGTATAAGACTTTAATGCAACAATATGGCTACTCTGGTTAGGGAATCACATCCAAAGACCTAGATCTGTGTGATCTTGCTGAAATACAGACACACCCTTAGTATACACCTTTAATTCCTCTGGCTGGAATATAGACATATAGCAATTTCAATCCTTTTGGCTGATATACAAGCATGCCTTTAATCCAGAGCAATGACTTCCAATTGAGGGATATGCTAAGTGACAAATCAGAGAAAGATTTGACAGAATGAATCAGAAATAGGATATGTCCAACTCTCAACATAACAAACAGAAAAGAAAAGCATAGAAAGAAAAGAGAGTTCATGGAGACAGTAGAGTAGAATACAGCTGAGTGCAGTTGATTTCTGACATTTCAGTTCCTAGAGTTCAGAGGCAGTTTTTCCAAGCAGAACAATTCAGTGAGAAGCCAAAAAGAAGCCATTTTGAACCAGACAGTTTGGGAAGAAGTTTCTAGTCAGAATAGTTGAGTTGAACCAGCCAGCCAGAGTTTGGAAAGAACTAGAAAGGGTGAGTTGATTCAGCAGTAATTCTCAGAGGCTGAATACCTTCTATGCCCAAGTTATCAGGTGGAGGCTGGAACCTGAAACCTTCAAGGTCTGGGCTTGCAGAAGATTAGATTGTATGGAGGCTAGGAGCTTCCAGGACTAGATAATTAGGTAAAAACACAAGGGCTCTGCACAAGCCATGTATGGGTAAAGCTTGGGTTTGGCTTTCATCTTATTCTATCATCTGCGGAAATGAAAACATTTACATTATTTACCATAACATAACTGTCCTGCCTACCTTTAGCTTTGATTATTCGTATTGCTTGTGTGGAGGATATTGTACAGTTATCCTCAAGAGTTTTGTCTCTTTAATAAGTTATTCATGTTTTCTATCTTTATGTCTTTCCTAATGCTTTTTCTCCTCTGCAATAATACTGTTTTTCCTTCTGTAAAAAGGAAACGTTCATGCAATATGTCATGAAGATCCAAGTCTAATATTTTCTTATTTTACAAATCTTCATAGACATTTTTTTCTTCAAATACACCTCCTTCTGTCAGAAAAAAAAATCCCAAATATTTTTCATACTCTGGGGTACAGCCAGTGTTTCTATTAAATAGTTTATATTATCATATTTAGTCATATATTTTTCTCATGTGTAATATAAACTTGTTATTAAATACTCAGATGATTGCATATTTTTCCATAGATTTAACTTACTTGGAAGGCAGCCATGCTCACCACTATAAGCCAAATGCCATACCTAGATTTAACTTATAAATTTTAATTTTATTGTTCATCAACTCCATCCATCAGTTTTCTGAGGTGATACATAATGCCCTTCATAAACATGATGGCTTCTTATTTGTTAAATCAATAACTTTATTTTTTAAACTTCTATCGTATAACTTTGTTCTAAGTCTTTAACATTCCTGGATGAAGACAAAACTTAAATCTTTTGCTGTTTTTTTTTCCATTTTACTTCCTAATTAGCTTTCTAAATGTTTCTATATCAACCAAAAGGGGAATCATTGAGAAGATCTAACTAAAATATCTCATGACAACTGATATAGCAAATGGAAACTCTTTTTTTTTTTTTTAATTAAGCTGGTCTCTTCAAGGCAGTTTTTAATTCCCAGTGAATCATAATAATAGTTTTGATTATTTCCAAGACAGTGGCTTGTTATGACTTTTTATTACTTTGTTCAACAATACAAATTAATGTTTTACTTAAAATTATATGTGCTTCAGGTGTATGGTGTAGAATGTTAGCTATTGCTATTATTTTGAACATATGTTCTTCAAAACAGTGCAGGTCAATTCTAAACCAAATTTTCACTGAAATTTTAGAAAATTGCAGGCTATTTAAAAGCCAACTTTTATTCTCTCCACAAAGGAGGATGGCAAAATAACAATAATAATAATAATAATAATAATAATAATAAAGCAGGCAAGCCTAAAGATTTAGCTGTGAGGCTGAAGTAATTTTTTCTGGGTAAAGGTTTGAAAATGCAAAATCTCCCTTCTGAAACAAACAAACATCTCCATAACCCCTTACACAAACAAAACCAAAATCAAAAACAAACAAACAAGAAACAGAAGAAGCAACTACTTAGGAAAAGTTAAAAACTTACCCATAATTATAAAAGCCACAGTCCTACCACCACAAAACTTTGTTCTGCCTCACCAATTATCTCTGTAAGAACATTGCCTTTGATGAATGAGCATGAGTCACTAAAGTCCTGGAAAAGTGAGACAATGAACAAAATGAAAATGTTTAAATGAGTAGACAATACATACCTTTTAAATAGAGAGGAATAGGAAAAATTACTTGACTACATTAATAATATACCCCTCTTTCTATGAACAAATAGCATTTTATATTCTTTCCCTTGGACTGTTTGGCAACATTTCTTTCATCTAGAAGGCTGTAATATAACAAAGTGAAATCTATGAGAACACTAATATTACTTTTGGGAATAAATGGTCTAAAAATATTTGTAAAGTTACGATTGTCATTAAATGTTTGATGGAGTTGGATTTTTTTATCCAAGATGGCTTAACTTAGATTCTAAGAAAAGTTAACTCTTTCCTTAACAATAGTATGATAAGATTGAGTAGTTAATATGTCTCATGTACCTTGATAAAGCACTGTTCTCATATACTGAAAAGGAAACATTTGTGATCTGAGCTGTTTTTTTCTGTTTCTCAAAAAAATACATCTGAAAATGAAGTATTTGTGCCTACAATACTACATCTATAAAAAATATGCTTGGCTTTTAATTTTCCTTTACCCCAAGCATTTTTCTATTATTATTATTATTATTATTATTATTATTATTATTAATTACAATTTATTCACTTTGTATCCCAACTGTAGCTCCCTGCCTCCCTCCCTCATCTCCTACTGGTTCCGTCCTGCCTCCCTTTTCCTCCATTATATCCATACTCTAGTCCACTGATAGGGGAGGTCCTCCTTCCCTGCTATCTGACTCTAGCCTATCAGGTCTCATCAGGACTGTCTAGATCCTTTCTCTCTGTGGCCTAGTTTGGCCACCTAGCCAGGGAGTAGTGTTCATACATCTGGCCACTGAGTCCCTGTCAGTGACAACCTCTGTTCCCCTTACTAGAGAACCCACATGGAGGCTGAGCTGCCCATGCGCTACATCTGAGCAGGGAGTCAATGCCTCTCCATGCATGCCCCTTGGTTGATTTATCAGCCTCTGCAGGACCCTCTCGGCTCAGGTTTTTTTGGCTCTGCGGGTCTCCTTGTGGAGCTCCTGTCTCCTCTAGGTTTTTCACTATCCCTTTCTTCATAAGATTCTCTTCACTGTGCCCAAAATTTGACTATGACTCTCTGCATCTGCCTCAATACCCTACTGAGTAGAGACTTTCAGAGGCCCCTGTGGAAGACTCCTGTTCTTTTCCTGTCTTCTCCTATTCTTACATTTAATTAAATGACACATTTTGAAAAAAATACATAAATTGAAAGGAGAATGAAAAAGGGTTATTGTAATTTGAAGAAAGCCTGCCTGGAAAATTCACTCCAGTGTCCAGCAGCATTCTTTTCTGTAGTCAATAGAAATCTCACTATTTTGCCTACATTCCTTGCCTTATCTGAATGTAATATGTAGTTTTTAATACTTAATTCTGTTTAATTAACTATGTGAAATAATAGTTGGATTTTGCTTTTTTATTTGCCTTGAGAAAATATCATAAAATAGTCTTTAAAAATCATCACAGTATTGATAGAATTACAATATGTTTTCCATATGAAAGTGACTTCTGACCATTTAATTTGCTGCTACCTTTTTAATAAATGACAACACTGAGAGCCAGTGAAAATGAACTAGCAGATTTCTAATATAACCTTGAAATTCCCTCAGTTCAGTGAGCCTCTTAATGTTACAATGTGTCCCTTATGCAGTCTGCTTTTTGTAAATAGGTAACAACAATGAAGGAAGTTCAAAACAGCTACTATGTCTCAGCTTTTGCCATTAACATAAGTAGCGCTGAGCAGACTCATGCTACTGCTGAGAGGGACTCTGGTTAGAAGCCATTAGTAACTGCATCTGGTGAAAAATTCCCAGACTATCTGAAACATCTTAACATTATGACAATCCTGAATTCGTTGCTTCAAGCTTTTCTTTTTTTAACCAAACATCCCTTATAGCTCTTAGCTTCCTATCAGTTTGTCCACTTTTAAATGGAAGTTTTGGCTTATAAAATTTTAGAAGTCACCTTTTCCTGTTACTTGAGTATTCCACATCACTTTTATGACAAGTGGCATGAAATACATACAAACATGGCACATTTAATTATCCCAGTCACTCTTCTAAATGCATCATATTCGACCTAATGGCCCATTGAAGATGAGGATTACAAAATCAGACCCTGGATAAAAGTATTTATGAAGGAGCTGGACGCAAACTAGGAATCAGTCCTTTGCATATATACTTTTACAGTCATATGGGTTCTGTTCACTTCATCCTTATCCTTCTGCAAAATTACCACACTTATGCACAACTGAAAACTCCTATTCTCTCTGCACTGAAAACAATGATTAAAATCTCTTGACTTCTTTTGGTACTATTTTTCATTCATTTATATTCCAAATTAATTGTATAATTATTGTGTGCGTGTAGGATAGAGAGAGAAAGAGATAATAGAATAACATATTGTGAAGGACTTCATATGATGCCTTACCAATAAGAGATTTATCTATTTCTTTCTTCTACTAAATTATTTTTCCTGTTTTAAACAGAAATAACATAATCCATAGTCATGTTCAGAGTATAGTTCATATGGCTCTACTGACTTTTAGTGCAGAAACTTCTTAGTAAAAGATAAGTCAATATTTGTAGAAATCTTTCCTAAGGGCCAGGAAATAAATGTTTCTAATACTCATTCCTCCTGTATCTTGGCCTTCAATTTATTATTGGTAATGAATGCCTCAGTTATTCTTTTAGTCTAAAATAACTATTTTTACTGAAAAGACAGATGTATACTAAGGATTATCTAGTTATTACCCAAGGATTTGACAACTCTCATTACATCACTGACTCTAGCAGTATTGTTACCTACCCATCTTAAAATTTTCTCTCAATAAAATTCCTCTATTTCTGCTTTGTTTTTCCAGTCTGTAGGATTCATTTTTTTTTTTTTTTTGTATTAGGTTTAGGTAGTAAGTCTCATGTCTTCGATATATGAAATTAATTTTAATTCTTAACATCCCCTTTAAAATATGGAAATATACTTACTGACCACAAGTGATTCATGAATTAATGAAAATATTCCTTCTTTCTCCTTCCAATATTCCAGAATAATGAAGAAAGAGAAGATAAAGACAAATGTAATAGTTAACTTGCTAAGTGCTTTATGTGCAACGCAAACTATTCAAAGTATTTATCCTATATCAATTTTTTTCATAGGGTTTCTCATAGACCTTTTAAAATAAATTCTATTTATCTTTAGCTTACATGTGAGTACATGGAGACATAAAGAGATCGATTAATTTTTCTAATGTCTTATGATTAGTTCAGGTCAGAGTTGGAAACCCTACATTATGACTTCATAGTCTAGTATCTCAAATTTTCAGGTTTATTATATGAGGGTATACATCAGGCATGGAAAGGCTGAATTATTAGAACAACCACACTATAATATTTAATATAACATAGGAAAACTTGGAAAGTAAGAAGTTGTTGTTCACCCTGTCTCTATATCTGCACATGGTCTCAAATGCATTTTCAAAAGAACTGTGTGTAGTAAGGGGAAGCATGATGCCAGTCACAGAGCAAATGCTCTGTGATTATATGGCAAATGAATAAATGAATGAAGTAGAAAGGGAAAGCAAGTTTCCAGTGAAGGAGATCAATATCAATTGTCCTCTTGACTTAATCTACAAGATATATACTATTTTGGAATATTAATCAATTGCCATGATGCATTAGTCTGATTTAGCTTTGGGGCATAGTCATTGTACAAGCAAATTTTAAATACTATTTTTTTTTGTAATGTCCATTAAAAGATGAATGTGTTTGTGGGCCCTGGATGTTTTAAATATCTAATATCTACTGATGATGTGAAAGTATAAGCAAAACTATCTGGGGAGGAAAGGGATGTAGCTAAAGAGGAAGAGGACCAAGTAGGAGGATAGTGAGGTATAGGTGAATTATCTTTTGAAGTGATGTACACTTGTATGAAAAGGCCTTATATAACCATTTAGGAGCTCCACAAGAAGAGCAACAGAACTAAAAAATCTGAGCACAGGGATCTTTGAGACTGATACTCCAACCTAGTACCATGCATGGAGATAACCTAGAACCTCTGCACAGATGTAGCTCATGTCAGTTCAGTGTCCAAGTGGGTTCCATAATAATGAGAACAGGAACTGCCTCTGACATGAACTGATTGGCCTGTTCTTTGATCACCTCCCCCTAATGGGGGAGCAGCCTTACCAAGCCACAGAGGAAGACAATGCAGCCACTCCTGATGAGACATAATAGACTAGGATCAGAAGGAAGGAAAATATGACCTCCCTATCAGTAGACTTGGGGAGGGGCATGCATGGAGAAGGAGGAGGAAGGGAGGGATCAGGAGGAGAGGAGGGAGAAAGCTACAGGGTGGATACAAAGTGAATAAAGTGTAATTAATAAAGAATTAAAAAACAAAAAATAGTATTTCAATTAGATAATTGGAAATAAGTATACATACTTGTAGATCAAACACATACACACACACACCCACACACACACCCACCCACACACACACACACACACACACACACACACACACCCCTAAATCCTCCCGTTTAGATAGCAAAATACCAAACTATTTATATATGCAAACCACTTATACAAAATGACATTGTTTTCATAAACCTGTACATATTGGTATATATATTTGATATATGTATATACATTTGAAATCATACATAGTTCACTGATACATAATAAAATGTCACTACTATCTGTTCTATACTTTAGAAAAGAATGTCACCTAAAATTTATTTCCAGTATTTTTAGATGCACTTTATTTTATCTTCTCATATGGATAGTGGTGTTTGTATATATGCATGTGTGTGTTCATGTATAAATGTATTTGGCGTGCGTGTGTATGTGTGTCCAGAGAAATGTATATATATTTTACATTATTTTTATTTGGGTAAGTAAATTTATTTCTAGTATATTACACCTGGGTGAATATGCTTTATTATCTTAGTATATGGGTATATCTTGAGGTTCCAAGTACCTTGTTCCTATTCAAATTTAATATAAGACTTTTTATCAATCCTTTCATAACAAAAAATAATTGGAAAACATATGATGGCTTAGATCTTTTATATATAATTATATGGTTCCCAGAGAGTAGTTATAATTGAATTATAGCTGCTGTTTAGAGAACCACAAAATAGAGCTGACCATTTTTTTTCTCCAGTTAGGCTGTGAATAAGATACCCTATAATTCAATTATAACTAGCCTCCAGGAACTATATAATTATACTAGAAAGCAGGTTAGGGAAACTAGGAAACTGAATGTTTTTCAACAGATTGTGTATGTTTAAAATGATTATTTTATAATTTTGCATTGCCCTTAAATTTTTCTTAGTTTACAGCTTTGGAAAAACTTTTCAAAACCATACTCTTTTGTACTTTTTTATTTTAATTACAAATTATTATCCTTAGATTATCCTTTTTTCATTGTGGTCTGTGTGTATATTCATACATCATACATCATATATTCATACATCATTTAAACTCTACTTTTTCAATTATAAAATGATTAGACTTGACAGAAATGACCTGAGAAGCATTTTCCAATAGCAACAGACACTGATGCTTTTATTAGTTAGGGTTCTTCAAATAAAGAGTTTATTACTTGATTTTCTTTTACCAAATACTTAACAAGAACCAACTTAATGAAGGAATGGTTTGATTGTACAGTTGATCTTAGGGAAAAAGGAACATTGCAGAACCATGAGGCAAACAGTGACATTGCATCCAAAATCAAAAAGCAGAGAGAGATAGGATCTGATGCTTAATGGCATCCTCCTTTTACCATTTTTATTCATTCTAGTGCTCCAGTCTATATAGTATGGTGCCACTCTCATTCATAGTTAATCATCTATCCTCATGTAAACCTCCCTGAAAACGGTATCATAAATATGGCAGGTGGTGTGTCACCTAGATGATTACAAATCCAGGAAAATTAACAAAAATTAACAATGAACCAGTATAAAACCTTATTTACCTTTATGTCTATCTAATGACCTAGATATGACAGACATTGAGATGTGTTAGCTGTGAGATTCTTTTTTATGAGAATTCAATGCATATTTTAATTAAAATTACACAGTTTTTTCACTTTCGTGTGAATTTGTAGATATGAATTTGATAGACACTTTTTCGGCATCTTTTTTTTTCTTTATTCATTACACTTTATTCACTTTGTATCCTCCCTGTGGTTCTCTCCCTCCTCCCCTCCCAATCCCTTCTTTCCTCCTCCCTCTGCAGCATGCCCCTCCCCAAGTCCACTGATAGGGGAGGGCTTCTTTTCCTTCCTTCTGATCCTAGTCAATTAGGTCTCATCAGGCGTGGCTGCATTGTCTTCTGTGGCCACAGAAGAAGTTGTGAGATTCTAAAGAAACTGGCTTATACTATTTTGGGACTAGCAATCTGCATGGCAGCCTTGCAGGAAATAATGAAGAATGTGAATGTTACAGCATGAGTCTGAAGGAAGTCTATCAACAACAACAACAATATATATATATGAATAACAACAAAAGATATATATTGGAGGACATGTCTTTTTCCTTAAGGATACCAACTGCCTGGATAAGACTTAACCCCATTATAGAGAATAATGAGTGTTATTTAGTATCTACTGGTTTAAATTTTAATATCACTTAAAATATTCCTTAACAGCACCAACTAAACTGATGTTTGAGCTGAAAGTACAACCAAGTGTGAACATACAGGATCTATCATAAGTCAATACAGAGAAAATGTGTTGTATTATTCAGATACTTCTTCAGATTTCATATTACTTTCTAGGTACATGAACAGAAAATAGAGTGGTGAAACATGTTCTTCAAAACATTGGGATAACGTAATATTTTTATCAATACTTTAGAGTGAAAGTAGACAGTTTTTGAGGAAGAAAGGGTGACTTAGTTAATTTTCTCTTGCTATAAATACCTAATAACATATAAAAGAAAACATTTATTTGGAAGCTTGCTTCAAGTTTCATGATGGTCATGTTGGGGAGAACAGTGGCAGGCAGGTAAGGCATGCTACTGGAGAAATACCTGATAGCTTACATTTGATCCACAAGCAAGAGACAAAGAGAACACCAATAGTAATGGCATGGACTTTTGAAACCTCAAAGCCTACCCTCAGTGATACACCTTCTCCAATAATGCCACACCTCCTAATTCTACCTAAAGCAGTTCTACCAACTAGGGATCAAGCATATATGAGCCAATGAGCTCAATTCACATTTAAACTACCAGAGAGTATATAAAGAATATGAATCAGAAGATGAGCAAGGATAGTGTGAAGTACTATATTCTGGACATGTAAGGTTGTGGCATACATAAAGTAAGAGCAAATTTCATCTAGATAAGACCTATGCATGATCAAGCCTGTTTATCCCAGCACAGATGTGGTTCCCGAAGCCCCACCTCCAGCTGAATTCCTGTTGGCAGTTAATGGCTGCTAAGGAAAAGACAGTCTTCTTTCCAGTTGGATTCTGTGAATTCCACAAACAAAACAAAACGAAAGCAAAAAAAAAAAAAAAAAAAAAAAAGACTAAAAAAAAAAAACAAGTAGTAGAGTGTGATAGCTCACCCACCTGTAATCCCAGCATTCAGAGAAGCAGAGGCAGAGGAATCTCTGTGAGTTTGAGGGCAGCCTGGTCTCTAAAGCAAATACACCTGCACAGAGAAACCCTGTCTCAAAAAAAAAAAAAAAAAGAACAAAATAATTAGATGTGGTGAGAAGATTCTATGGAGAATTAAGAGGGGACTTATTATCAAGTAATATTTCATAGATTAAATTTTTGAAAAAAATGAATAAAATAAAAAATTTGAAAAATATAAATTAAAGCAAAAATATAAATAGAATTGACAATTTTTAATAAAATTTTGTTTTTATACTAATTACAGTTTATTCCCTTTGTATCCCAGAGGTAGCCTCCTTCCTTCTCTCCTCCCAATCTTACCCACCCTCATTTATCTCCTCCTATGCCCCTCTCCAAGTCCACAGATAGGAGAGGTCCTCCTCCCCTTCCATCTGACTCTATCTTATCCATTTTTCAACAAACTACTTAAAATATGAATCTTATTTTCTTTTGTTTTATAGAATGAAACATTGATTTCATAATAAAAATAAAGCTAATTACAAACTAAAAATGTTCACAAGAACTAATGTGTTCAAATTTATTTTCTATTAAATTTATCTTTGAATTTTCTATGCTATGAGTAACTAGTGGTGAAATACCCTGCTAAAATATTTTTTCTATTTTTATAGAATATTTAAGTTTTCCCTAGCAAATATTATAATTGTTCACTAATTATATTAATTTTTAAAATTAGGACACTTATTTGATAAGTAGTTAATACATATGTTGCTAGATGTTCATAACATTACTATTTCTTCTAATGCAAAATAGATGTGACTAAAAGTCCAGTAACTGTTAAGGAGATAAACAAAATAATTAACATATGTTATTATTTTTATATTATATGTATATATGAGTAGTAACAGTAATAAGGCTCTGATATATGCTACAACATGAGTTAAAATTAGAAACATTGTTTTCTGTGAAATATTCCATTTACAATAGCAATATCTTATATGATGACATTTCTTTAAAGTAACAAGAACATACATAAGCCAGAAACAAAAGAATAAATGTGTATTGCTCTATACAATGTGAAAAATTAAATTTATATAAGTTGAGAGTTAGAATTGTTACTAGCTGCTGAAGTAGTTCAGATAGTTTGGGGAGATGTTGGACAAATTTTAAAGTCATCAAAGTACAAATTTAAAAGTTCTACTTCTGTATAATAGTGTGTGATGACTATTGTCAACAATAGGAAGAAAGTGGATGTGAAGTGTTCTCATCACAGGATAGTATCTTTGAGATATAATGCATGTTAATCAACCTAATACATAATTAACTAACTTATTTAACAAAATTGTAATACTTCAAAGCATCATGTATGTAGTAAATACTGATTACACTACTTATCAGTTTTAAAAATAGTAAGTTTAAACCTTAACTAGATCCATAGATAAAAAATTAATTATGTTGGACGCTGGAGTGGAAGTCTGAGATGAGAGTCTGAGAGGGAATTCTGAGAAAGTGAAGTGAGAAATGTGGGATAATTGTCACAGTTTTCGATGGAGAAATGATAATAGGACTGTACATACTAAATATAGTAATGGTAATGTAAGAAGTATATATAAATAAGATTATGTTAAAAGTAATATATGCAGGGAACAGGGACTGTCTCTGACATGAAATCAGTGGCTGGCTCTTTGATCACCTCCCCTTGATGGGGCAGCAGCAGCTTTACCAAGACAATGCAGCCAGTCCTCATGAGACCTGATAGGCTAGGGTCAGATAGAAAGGGTGGAGGACTTCCTCTATCAATGGACTTGGAGAGGGTCATGGGAAGAAATGAAGATGGTAGGTGGGTTTGGGAGGGGGCTACAGTTGGGATGCAAAGTGAATAAACTGTAAATAATATTAAAAAATAAAAATTTAATTAAAAACAAAAAAGTAATATATGCACAGGAAAAAATTCACATAACACTGAAGAGAGTCTTAAAAAATTAGTCTCCTTTTCATTCCCACCCCAGTTTAGAGTCACATCACCCTTCCTCATTGCCCATTAGTATCCACTGTCAATATTTCATGCCTTTCCTTAACACTTTACTGTCTCTTGATATTTTTTATTCAACAATGTTTTTAGAATCTTTCTGTATCAGCATAAATCCGTTTTTACCATTCTTTTGAGTAGCTATGTAGTGTTCCTTTATGTGGATGCATCAAGATCTATTTAAACATTTCCCTCCTGAGGAAGTTTTCCTTTCAAGTGCTTGTAAAACTGCTGCATGGACATTCTTTGATATCTGCTTATAAGAAAGTACAAAATATATCTGGAGGATAAATTCTTACTCATAAAATTTTCTAGTAAAAGAAATGTACTTCTTATGATTTGATAGTTGTATAATAGATGGAACAATTTACTTTGTTGATGACTATACTTGAAAATATTTAATATTGGATACACTAATCTTTGTTACCATGGTAAATAATAAAAAAAAACCAAGTCCACATTTCCATTTCTAACTATGTTTTTAATTATTGATAAGATTTAAAACATTTGCAATTTACATTAATTGATCAGGTGCTTTATTCATAGTTCTGTTAAGTTTTAGTACTTGAAACATTATGATTGCCCGCTAAGATTCAAAGATTTTTGTTTGCCTTTTTACTATATTCAAGCCACTTTGATAGTGGAATGCTTCTCGGAAATATTAATTTTGCCACTTTAAAGTAGAGTCTGCTATACAATGCGAAGCATTCTCTCCACTCAAATCAAACACTATATGTCTTGCTTTTTGCTTGAGTCCATAAAGTTTCTTTTCAGGGGAACTTTGAAATTACCACTGATATCAATCTTCCACTGTACAGACATATATCTTCATGAAAATCAGACCTCAATCTCAAATCTTAAGTTTCCTATTAAATAAAAGGATCTTTGTTTATTTTTAATTTTTCACAGATTGATCAATAAAACCTGATAACATTAAACAGATTTTATATAGTTTAACTTTGCTAAGGCAATTCACTTCATTTATTGTAACAGCTGTCATAGTGCTTACATTATTTGCTAATTTAATTCCATAACTTATTTTTCATATACTATTAAAGAAACCTTTACAACACACAATTTTAACATATAGATAAAATGACATCTTAAATGATTCAATGTAGAAAATATAATTACAAGTATAAAAAAGTCTGACAATACAATATTAGCTACCAAAACTACTATATTTTTTGCCTTTCTCTATCCTTTTTCTTCTATTCTTAGTATCTATTTTTCTCCATTGTTATTGTGAATGCAGTGCATGTTAATGGCAACATATAATATATAATGGTCATATACATCTATATATAAGTATTAATATTGATTTTATCATTACAAACAGGATACATAAAATAAGATAGCTCTAGTCACCTCCTCACTTTACTTCCATTCATTTACGTAAAAATATATACCTTTCCACACAAGTTTTATATCATCTTGAGTGGAAATAAAAATATACACATATTAAAATATTATATCTTACAAGAATATATGCATACAAATGAATAGGTTTCCTTGTGCAATAATTGGTTTAGGGTGTACACTAGTCCCCATATTATATTTGCTAATGAGTTTGTTGGATAGCATAATCTATTTGAAAATAGCAGAATGAATATTTCCAAGAAGTATTCTATCTCCAAAGTGGCTTGAAAACAGTAGAAAGACAAAACAAAAGCCAGAAATCTTAGTGGCAAATCATTATGTTTAAAGTACTAAAATTTAACAGAAATAGGAATAAAACACAATTATTGTTTTTGGACCTTGAGAATTACTAAATACTTACACTGGTGTATTTTTGTTTTCACTGAGCATAGGTTTGATTTCAGGGAGCAATTTGATTTTATTTTAGAGTTAGGTATGTTTTGTGTATTCATTCAACCTATCTAAAAGGATCTTTGTTCAAAATCACCAGGACCAGGGTAGTAAAGATCATTGTCGCAAGCAGCATATGAGCAAACCTAATCAATTAAGACATCCTCTATCAGTGGACTTGGGGAGGGGCATGTGTGGAGAAGGGGGAGGAAGAGAGTGGGATTGGGAGGGGAGTAAGGAGGGAGCTACAGGGAGGATACAAAGTGAATAAAGTGTAATTAATAAATAATTTAAAAAAAGAAAAAAAAAGAAACCTCCAAACACATTATGAGAAATGGCAGTGTGTATACCTGTTTATCACATCACAAGATGATATGCAGAATGAAGAAGCTGAAGTTCATTTGAACATACAGATTTTGCTGTGCTGATTTTTATGGCTGACTTCTGTTGGTCTCGCCACAAATTCACCCTTGTTCTCATCCCTAAATACTAAAGAAGCATCATTGTAGTTCAGTACTGTGGTGAGTACAGGGCAAGCTTCTGCTTCTGATAGTCTTAGATGTGAGGAAGTGTTCTGAGACGTTTTAATTCAGCTATAATAGCTTTTTACTTATCTCTCTCTTTTAACTCTCTTCTCTTCCCCTCGCTCACTTCTTTCCTCTCTTTTTTTTCTTTGTTTATCCTTCTCTTTCTCCTGTCTCTTTAATTAAAAATATCTAAACAATCTGTTTCTGGTAAAATGTTTCAGTTTATATTTATTTATCTTTTTAGAAAATCAGAATAGTTATCTTAGGATATTTAAAATCACTGTTCTCTTCACATAGATATAATATTTTTTATATCTTTTCAGAAGATATTATTTAATTAAGTCATTTTATGTACGAATATTCTAAAAAAATCTTTCTGAAAATCTGTTTATATTTTCACTAGTTTTGAGGTCCAGTATAAGAATTTGATATTGAAATTAATATGTTACCATAATATTCTTGATAAATAATGCGTGTTTGAGGTAGGAATTGTACCAAGTAGTTTTCTTTTTAAAATTTATCAACATATGAAAATACTAAATGTTAAAGTAAGTGATGCACTTCAATATTATTAAGACAATTTGTGATTGACTTCATGATATTCTGGTACGCAGTTAAATGTATCTCTCAAATAACAGATAATATTTGTCTTTGGGCTAAAGTTTCAACTTCAGCACATTTCTTTTGCTTAATTTTACTGGCATAGCAAATTTTTATAAAGACTTGGACAGCATATGTATATTATAAAAAATATATGACTATCATATGCAAGCTATTTTGTACTTACTGAGTCAACTGTTAGAATATTCCTTCTTTCCTCAATATGGAAGTAGGATTGTATCATATACATAAGTTCCTATAGACATACGATAATTGTTTGAAATATGAACAAAGAGAATAGAACACTTAAGTATTATTAATTTAAGAAGCATTTCTAAACAGGTGGAGGGAAGACTCAGTCTTTCAAATGCTTGCTGTACAAAGGATACCGTCATCAAAACAAAACGACTGCATACAGATTGGGAAAGAATCTTCACTAACCCTTTATCTGACAGAGGACTAATATCCAATATATACAAAGAACTAAAGAAGCTGAAAAGCAGCAATCCAAGTAATCCAATTAAAAAATGGGGAACAGAGCTAAACAGAGAATTCTCGACAGAGGAATATCGAATGGCAGAAAAACACTTAAAGAAATGCTCATCCTCATTAGCCATCAGGGAAATGCAAATCAAAACGACCCTGAGATATCACCTTACACCCATCAGAATGGCCAAGATGAAAAACTCACGAGATAACACATGCTGGAGAGGTTGTGGAGAAAGGGGAACCCTCCTCCACTGCTGGTGGGAATGTAAACTGGTACAACCATTCTGGAAAGCTATCTGGCGCTTTCTAAGACAAATAGGAATAGTGCTTCCTCCAGACCCAGCTATACCACTGCTAGGTATATACCCAAAGTTTGTTCAAGTACACAAAAAGGACACTTGCTCAACCATGTTTATAGCAGCTCTATTTGTAATAGCCAGAACCTGGAAACAACCCAGATGTCCATCAACGGTGGAATGGGTACAGAAATTGTGGTATTTTTATACAATGGAATACTACTCAGCAATCAAAAAGGAGGAAATCATGAAATTTGCAGGCAAATGGTGGGATCTAGAAAAGATCATTCTGAGTGAAATATCCCAGAAGGAGAAAGACAAACATGGGATATACTCACTTATATAGACCTATAAGATATGATAAACATAATGAAATCTATACACCTAAAAAAGATAATCAATTGAGCGGACATGGGGTAAGATGATCAATCCTCATTTAGAAAGACAGATGGGATGTGCATTGAACGTATGACAGGAGCCTACTGAGCGCACCTGAAAGACTCTAACTAGCAGTGTTTTCAAAGCAAAGACTCATGACCAAACCTTTGGCAGAGTACAGGGAATCATAAGAAAGAAGGGGAGTTAGTCTGATGGGGAAAGGATAGGAGCTCCACAAGGACCAAATATATCTGGGCACAGGGTCTTTTCTGAGACTGACATTCAACCAAGGACCATGTATGGATATAACCTAGAACCTCCACTCAGATGTAGCCTGTGGTAGCTCAGTAACCAATTGGTTTCCCAAAGTGAGGGGAACAGGGACTATTTCTAACAGGAACTCAATGACTGGCTCTTTGGTCTCCCCACCCCCGAAGGGAGGAGCAGTCCTGTTAGGCCACAGAGGAGGGCTTTGCAGTCAGTCCTGAAGATACCTGATAAAACAGGATCAGATGAATGGGGAGGAGGGCCCCCTATCAGTGGACTTGGAAAGGGGCACGGTGGAGATGAGGGAGGGAGGGAGGGAGGGACTGGGAGGGAATGAGGGATCGGGACACGGCTGGGATACAGAGTTAATAAAATGTAACTGATAAAAAAAAATAAAATTAAAAAAAAAGAAGAAAAAAAAAAAAAACAAATGCTTGCTGTATAATCAACTGATTCTAAATTTAGATCCTCAGCCACCACTTAAAAATCTGTGTGTGGTGGCATGTGCTTACAATTCTATTGCTGCAGAGGCAGAGATAGAATTTCTGGATGTCTCTGACCAGCTCTTTTTGCCAAATTGGTGAGTTCTGTGTCCACTGAGATGAGAGATCTTGTCTCAAAATCAAAGGTGAAGAGCAATGGAAATAGACACCAGATGTCAAACTCACTCCTCCAAATACTTGTCCTTCATATTTAAATGTGTGCATTTACCAGCCTTGCCAGTCCACAGAGGAAGACAATGCAGTCAGTCCTGATGAGACCTGATAGGCTAGGGTCAGATAGAAGGGGTGGAGGACCTCCCCTATCAGTGGACTAGGGGAAGGGCATAGAGGGAGAAGAGGGAAGGAAGGTAGAACTGGGTGGGGACAAGAGAGGGGGTTACAGTGGGGGTACAAATTGAATAAGTTGTAATAAATAATACAAAAATTTTTAAAAGATTGATTCAAAAATTATCTGGTCTTGCTCTTTTTCGTGGCACCTCCTATGTGGCCACTGTGTCAAACTGAAGGTGAATAGCTCCTTCCCAGAAACCAGCTGTCAAAAACTCATTGAACTGGATGATGAAGGCAAGTTTGGTAATTTCTGGATTCATACTTGCCACCATTGCTCCATGAGGTCACATTTTGTACTTTCTATGAGAAGTTTATTGCCCCAAAATATCTGATGATGCTCTGCATGAAGAGTAGAGGGGTTTTGTTGTCTGAATCGGTTGTGAAAAGAGCAAACTGGCTTTTCCTTCAAAAAAGGCATCTTGACTTATGGCAGAGTGCACCTGGTATTAGTTAGGGGTATTATCATTATAGATCAAGGAAACCTTGGAATTAGAAATATAAGTCTCTTCACAAATGTATTGATGATGCCAATTTGATTGTTCCAAACTTGGGAAAAAAGGGAGAGAAGAATATTCCTGTACTCGTAGACATTACTGTTTCTCAGTGATTGGGTCTCAAAAGAACTAATAAAATTCATAAACTTTTCAATGTCTTTAGAGAGGACAATGTCCACCAATATACTGTCAGAAAGCAATTAAACAAAGAATGTAAGAAACCCAGAACCAAAAAAAAAAAAAAATGTGTGCATTTACAACACACACAAACGAGAGAGAGAGAGAGAGAGAGAGAGAGAGAGAGAGAGAGAGAGAGATTTCAAAGCACTTACTAAATGTTGTTTAAAATATAACACAATAGAATCTACCGATGAAATTGACAGACCCCCATCTCTCCTTTTACAGAATTTGAAGAGCCAGAGGAAAGAGCTGTAAAATTAAGAGTATCATGCTGAAGGATACTTACCAAATGCAAATACACCAGTGACTTTAAATTCAATGAGAAAAGCAAAGAAGCTTTCCATAGCAAGTGAAATCACATTGAGAAGTGCAGGAAGGGAATTAGAGTCACATACAAAGAAAGCAGGACAAATGTTTGTTATACTGCATTAGTGATTCTCAACAGAAGAAAATTTTGCTTCTACTGGGGAACATTTTGATACCATCAAAGAAGTATTTGATGCCACAGCAGAGGTGCCACTAGATTATAGTGACCAGGGTTTCCATAAAATTTATTACTACGTTGATAAAGAGAATAACTATTTTCAATGAAAAAAACATTAAGAATGTAGAATTAAAGTGATATTATATTCTAGAAGACAGGAAAGTTGTGTATTAAGAAAATATACAAATATTGCATGGAGTTAATTGCTTCAGAAATTACTGAGGGTCTAAGGTGTCCTCGATATATATGGGTAAAGGGCATTACTAACTATTCCATCTGATAAGGAAGATATAAATCAACTCCAAGTGTAATCAGTAATAGAAATAAGCACATCATTATAAATAAATATTAAAGTAAGATAATAAACATATCATCTTGATATGACACTTAAATGTATTTAAAGTTGTTGAGAAACAGAATAAAAATTTCTGAAATCTCTTTAATCAGTCCAAAGAAGTAGGTGTATGGAAGATTTAAAATGGAGTAGGGCTCAAAATAAAAGCTAAGATAAGATGTACAAGACAAATCAGACTTATGACAGTGAATGAATTCTTTTCTTTGGCATTATAGGTTGCAACATAGACTGGACAGAGGGTAAGAACAGATTTAATGTGTAAATGTTACTTAGACTGAAATTTTCATACAGTGAACAGAGGAGTGTCCCAATGAAAGTCAACTAGGTTTCTCTGATAATAGGAAAACATTGTCATCAGCAAAAATTGAGAAAATGGAAGTAGATAGAGGTTTGGGGATTTTTGTTGTTGTTTGTTTTACAATCAATGGTGAGTTTAATTTATATATAAAAGCAATGCACAGTAGTATGCATATGTGTCAAACCAATATACTGCCTTTATCCCAACTCTGTGATTGGAATTCAATATTTTATCTTGTGAATTTATCAGAATATACATCTGAGTTTATGTTTAAACTCTGTAATTGTGAAAACTTACTGTGATTGGTTTCTATTTTTGTTTACTTATTTTCTTTTAAGAGACTACCACAGAGGGCCTCTGAAAGACTCTACTGATCAAGATATCAAAGGAGAGGCTGAGACTAATAACCAAATTTTGGGCAGAATGCATGGAATTTTATGAAAGAAGGAGGAAATTAGAGAGACCTGGAGGGGACCAGTGTTCAAAAAGGAGAGAAACAGGGCCCAACATACTGAGCTCTGGGGGCCCTGAAGGAAATGATACCGTAACCAAGGACAGGCATGCTCAAATGTAGATAGAAGTTTTAAGGCAGATGAAAACTTACCATGCAGCAAATAAAGCACAGGTCATATTTGGTTGATGAATATACTCTAGATTCAGGATAATTTTAGGACAGTATGTATGAGACATTGCTTAAACGATGTCTTCCATGGAGAAGCCTAATCTTTGAAGATCTGAGTCAACCTAACCCGTCTTATATTTCTTCTGCTATCAAAAGGAACCAATGGAACTAAATAAGCCAATAAATAAGCATGTCTTCAACATAATTCCAAATTTGGAGTATCTAATACATATCATTCTTAAATTTTTTTATACTTATGTATAGGATTGTAGTTACTGGTAGTATCGTAGTTATTTTTGAGGTTAGTTCTACACTGTAATAGAAGTGAAATTAATTACATACCTAAGGGAAGAACTATGGGCATTTTAAATCTAAAGGGCTCATACAGATTAATGTTATTTACAACTTTACCTTTTTTTTGAAGCAATGGGAACTTTTTAGATTGAAATAGTAATGTAGTATAGAAAATAAAGAATGAATGTTGGAGCCTGAAAGTCTGAGTGATAAATGTATGTTTGTTAGCATTGTTCTACATGTAGAAATCTAGTTAGACCAGCACCATTTGATGAAGATGCTAGCCTTAAGAAGTTGGATAAATTCCTAAACCTTTGTGCCTTAATTCTCTTGTCTGATGAAATGGAAATCATTTTGACGTCGATTAACAGCATTTTTTTTTTTTTTTTAGAAATATGGCATCAACTATTACACACAACTGTTATATACAAACTACTTGGAATACTTCTCAGCTCTAACACAGGACCACTTAAATATCTGACATCTTTCCAAAAAAGTAATATTTTATCTCCATGCATGGTACTTGGTTTGAGTATGAGTCTCTGGGAAGACCCCTGTGTTCAAATTTCTGGTTCTGTTGCTCTCCCTGCGGGGTTCCTGTCCTCTCCAGATCTTATTTCCCACTTCTTACATAAGATTCCCTGCACTTTGCCTAACAGTTGGCCATAAGTCTCAGTGTCTGCTTTGATAGTCTCTGAAAGGGCTGAGCCTTTCAGAGGTCCTCTGTGGCAGGTTCCTAGGTTGTTTCCTGTTTTCTTCTTCTGGTGTTGATATAGTCCATGGCAGTGTAGTGTCCACGTGGGTTACATAGTAATGGGAAGAGGGACTACCTCTGACATAATCTGAGAGGCCTGTCCTTTGATCACCTCCCCCTGAGGGGGGCGCAGCCTTACCAGGCCACAGAAGATGACAATGCAGCCATTCCTACTGTGATCTGATAGACTAAGATCAGAAGGAAGGAGAGGAGGACCTCCCTTATCAGTGGACTTGGGGAGGGGCATGCGCAAAGAAGAGGGAGGGAGGGTGGGACCTGGAGGGGAAGAAGGAGGGGCTTATTGGAGGATACAAAGTGAATAAACTGTAATTAATAATAAAAAATAAATTTAAAAAATCATAAGAAAGTAATATTTTATAGAACTCAAGCATATATAGCAGTCAACCAAAAAATTATTGTGGTTGAAACAGAGTTATAGAGTTAAAATTGACTGGCCATGATAAGATATATTCCACCTTGCAGCCATTTACACTAGTATTAATTCCTTTTTTTCTTGGCAGCCTGAACACTAGAAACTTGAAACTACAGTGTGTGTGGGGGGGTCGGTTTTTAATCCCACTCACTTTCCCAACAAATTCAAAATTGCTGCAAGTATATTAATTCAATTTAGACTTCAAAAACTTAGCTTATTCTTTCTGGTTAGGGTCAAAAATTTTCTAAAGATCTGCCAGTAAAGTGAAGAATAGAAAATTGAAACATCTCAGAAAGCTCGACAAACCACAAAAGTAGTTTCCAAGTGTCCTTGCCCAGTTACCAATAGCAAAGAATGTAAGAATTAGGCCAGAGTAAAGGTTGAAGCATTATTCTCTAAAATTTTCCAAGTAGCCTATTATCACTTTGTCATGTAGTCTTTGAAAGCCTGTAAAAATAGTTCCTTAAAAATCCCAACTTAACATACTTAACAAGGTCAAGGATTATATATGTGAATTATCTTGATATTAGTGAATTATCTTGATATTATCCTCTCACAATATGTACATGCATTAAAGAGTTAGCATCATTACAATACACTTTGGATATGCACAGTCTTACTTGTCAATCATACCTCAGTACATGTTAAAGATACATTAATTAAAATCATTCCACTTTTACAATATTTAGTTGACAGAAAAACATTTCTCTGCTTCTGTTTTTGTTTCTGACAAAGCCTGAAACATTTGTTCTTTTAAAAGTGCATAAAAGCTAGGTGTGAATAAAGAAATAAATTAAAGACTTCTTAGAATTCAATGAAAATGAAGGCACAACATACCCAAACTTATGGGACACAATGAAAGCAGTGTTAAGAGAAAAGTTCATAACACTAAGGGCCTTTAAGAAGGAATTTGAAATATCACATACAAGGAACTGAACAGCTCATTTGAAAGCCCTAAGGGGGAAAAAAAGAAGCAGACACACCCAAGAAGAGTAGACGGTTGGAAATATTCAAGCTCAGGGCAGAAATCAATAAATTAGAAACAGATGAAACAATTCAAAAAATAAATGAAACCAAGAGCTGGTTCTTTGAGAAAATCAACAAGATTGACAAGCCCTTAGCCAATCTAACTAAAAGGCAGAGAGAAAATGTCTAAATCAGCAAAATCAGAAAAAAAAAGGGAGACATAACAACTGACATTGAGGAAATCCAAACAATCATTAGGTATTACTACAAAAACCTATATGCCACAAAATTTGAAAATCTAAAGGAAATGGACAATTTTCTTGATAGACTCCACTTACCAAAATTAAATCAAGATCAGGCAGAAAGATTGAATCCCCCAAGGAAATAAAAGCAGTCATCAAAAGTCTCCTGTCCAAAAAAGGCCCATGGCCTGATGGTCTCAGCTCAGAATTCTACCAGACCTTGAGAAAAGGGCTAACTCCTATTCTCTTCAAAATATTCCGCCAAATAGAAACAGAAGGAATATTAACAAACTCATTCTATGAAGCCATAGTCAACTTGGTACCTAAACCACACAAAGACCCAACCACAAAAGAGAACTACAGACCTATCTCTTTTATGAACATTTATGCAAAAACACTCAATAAAATACTGGAAACTGAATCTAAGAACACATAAAATATATCATCTGCCATGACCAAGTAGGCTTCATCCCAGGCATGCAAGTGTGGTGCAATATATGGAAATCCATCAATGTAATGGACCATATAAACAAAATGAAGGAGAAAAACCACATGATCATCTCCTTAGAGGCCGAAAAAGCATTTGACAAAATCCAACACCCATTCATGTTTAAAGTCTTGGAGAGATTAGGGATACAAGGCACATACTTAAACATAGTAATGGCAATATACAACAAGCCTATAGCCAACATCAAACTCAATGGAGAGAAACTTAAATCAATCCCACTGAAATCAGGGATGAGGCAAGGCTTCCTACTCTCTCTATATCTCTTCAGCAGATCCTAGCTAGAGCTAAGACAACTAAAGTAGATCAAGGAGACACAAGTTGGAAAGAAGTCAAAGTATCACTATTCGCAGATGATATGATAGCATACATGAGTGACCCCAAAATTTCAACCAGAAAACTCCTTCAGCTGATAAACACCTTCAGCAGAGTGGCTGGATACAAAATTAACTTAAAAAATCAGAAGCCTTCCTATCTACCAAAGATGAAAGACCTGCGAACTTAAGGAAACAACACCCTACACAATAGCCATTAATAACATTAAGTACCTTGTTGTGACTCTAGCCAAGCAAGTGGAAGACCTGTTTGATAAAAACTTCAAGTCTCTTAAGAAAGAAATTGAAGAAGATATCAGAATATGGAAAGGTCTCCAACGCTCATGGATAGGTAGGATCAACAGTGAAAATGAACATTCTGCCAAAAGCAATCTACAGATTCAATGCAATTCCCATCAAAATACCAACAACGTTCTTAACAGACCTTGAAAGAAAAATTCTCAACTTCATGTGGAGAAAACAAAACAAAACAAAACAAAACAGAATTTCCAAAATCATTCTTTACAACACCACATCATCTGGAGGTATCACCATCCCAGATCTCAAGATGAACTACAGAGCAATAGTAATAAAAACTGCATGGTATTCTCATAGAAACAGAATGGTGGATCAATGGAACTGAAAAATGATAGAGAAATAAACCCACACATCTATGGAAAGTTGATTTTTGAAAAGAAGCCAAAATCATTCAATGCATAAAAGACAGCATCTTCAACAAATGCTACTGTTCCAACAGGATGTCCACATGCAGAAAAAATGAAAATAGATCCATATTTATCACCCTGCACAAAACTAAAGTCCAAGTGGACCAAAGACCTCAACATAAAACCAGACACACTAAATCAGTTAGAAGAAAAAGTGGAGAAGAACCTAGAACTCATTGCCACAGGAGACAATTTCCTGAACAGAACACCAACAGCACAGGCTCTAAAAGCAACAATCAATAAATGGGACCTCATGAAACAAAAAAATCTTTAGTAAAGAAAAGGACACTGTCGTCTGGACAAAACGACAGCCTACAGACTGGGAAAGGATCTTCCCCAACCTGATATCTGACAGAGGGTTAATATCCAGAATTTATAAAGAACTAAAGAAGTTTAGAAGTAACAAATCAAGCAATCCAATTAAAAACTGGGGTAAAGAGCTAAACAGAGATTTCTCTGTAGAGGAATATAGAATGGCAGAGAAACACTTAAAGAAATGTTCAGTGTCATTAGCCATCAGGGAGATGCAAATCAAAACGACCCTAAGATTTCACCTTACACCTATCAGAATGGCTAAGATCAAAAACACAAGTGACAACACATGCTGGAGAGGTTGTGGAGAAAGGGGAACCTTCCTCCATTGATGGTGAGAACGTAAACTTATACAACGACTTAGGAAATCAATCTGGTGCTTTCTCTGACAATTAGGAATAGTGCTTCCTCATGATCCAGCTATACCACTACTGTGCATATATACAAAATATGCTCAAGTACACAACAAGGACTATTGTTCAATCATGTTTGTAGCAAATTTACTTCTAATAGCCAGAACCTGGAAACAACCCAGATGTCCCTCAATGGAGGAATAGATACAGAAATTGTGGTACCTTTACAGAATGGAATACTACTCAGCAATTAAAAACAAGGAAATAATGAAATTTGCAGGCAAATGGTGGGATCTAGAAAAGATCATCCTGAGTGAGGTATCCCAGAAGGAGAAAGACACATATGGTATATACTCACTTATAAGTGGATACTAGACCTATAAGATAAGATAAACATACTGAAATATGTACAACTGAAGAAACTGAAGAAGGAGGAGGTTCTAGGGTAATTTGATCAATCCTCACTTAGAAATACAAATGGGATGGGCACTGGAAGTAGAAAACAAGAGGACAGAAGCCTACCATAGAGGGCCCCTCAAAGACTCTACCCAGCAGTGTATTCAAAGCAGATACTGAGACTCATAACCAAACATTGGTCATAGAGCAGGTAGGTAATCATATGAAAGAAGGGGAGTTAGTTTGACCTGGAGAGGACAGGAGCTTCACAAGGACCAAATATATCAGGGCACAGGGGTCTTTTCTGAGGCTGATTCTCCAACCAAGGACCATGCATGTATATAACCTAGAACCCCTGCTCAGATGTAGCCCATGTCATCTCAGTATCCAAGTGGATACCCTAATAAGAGGAACAAGGACTGTCTCTGACATGAACTCAGTGGAGGGCTCTTTGACCTCCCTGCCCCTCCGCTGAGGGAGGACTACCCTTGCTAGGCCACAGAGGAGGACATTGCACCATTTCCTGATGAGTCCTGATGAGCTAGGGCCAGATGGAAGGGGAGAAGGACCTCGCTTATCAGTAGACTTAGAGAGGGGCAGGGAAGGGATGAGGGAAGTGAATGATGGAGGTGGCTACAGCTGAGCTACAAAGCAAATAAACTGTAATTAATATAAAAAATAGAAATAATAAAAAATAAAAAAGTTAGATGTGGTGATGTATGAGTATGAACTCCAGGAAGATAATTTCAAGTTCCAATACAGCCTGTCTTATGAAGACTCTGTCTCAAAAAATATTTGAACATGAACAGATGTTGGATTTTCTCAAATGTTTTCACCATCTAAGAAGATGATCATGTGGTTTTTCTCCTTCAGTCTGTTTATAGGGTGGATCACATTGATGGATTTCCATATACTGAACCACCCCTGCACGCCTGGGATGAACCCTACTTGGTCCTAGTGGATGATATCTTTGATGTGTTCTTGTATTCAGTTTGCAAGTATTTTGTTTAGTATTTTTGCTTCACTGTTCATTAAGGGAGATTGGCCTGAAATTCTTTGTTGAGTCTTTGTGAGGTTTAGGTACCAAGGTGACTGTGGCTTCATAGAATGAGTTTGGTTTCTATTTTGTGGAATAGTTTGAGGAGTATTGGTGTTAGCTCTTCTGTGAAGGTCTGGTAGAATTCTGCTTTGAAACTGTCTGGCCCTGGGGTTTTTTGCACGGGAGACTTTTGAAAAGCTCTTCCATTTCCTTAGGGGATATAGGACTATTTAATTGATTTACCTGGTCTTGATTCAGCTTTGGCAAGGGGAACAGGACAAGAGCCTTCCACAGAGGACCTATGAAAGGCTCTACCCTGCAGGGCATCAAAGAAGATGCTGAGACTTATTGTCAACCTTTGGGCAGAGTGTAGGGAATATTATGAAAGAAGTGGGAGATAGTTTTTCCTGGAGAGGACAGGAGCTCCACAAGGAGAGCAACAGAACCAAAAATCTGGGCACAGTGTTTTTTTCTGAGAATGATACTCTAACCAAGATCATTCATGGAGATAACCTAGAACCCCTGCACAGACCTAGTCCATGACAGTTCAGTGTCCAAGTGGGTTCCATAGTAATGGGAAAAGGGACTGTCCCTGACATGAACTGATTGGCCTGCTCTTTGATCACCTCACCCTGAGGGGCCAGCAGCCTTATCAGGCCACAGAGGAAGACATTGCAGCCATTCCTGATGAGACCTGATAGACTAGGATCAGAAGGAAGGAGAGGAAGACCTTACCTATCAGTAGACTTGGGGAGGGGCATGCATGGAGAAGAGGGAGGGACAGTGAGACTCAGAAGGGAGAAGGGAGAAGGGAGAAGGGAGGGGTTTACAGGGGGATACAAAGTGAATAAAGTGTAATTAATAAAAATTAAAATTAAAAAAGAGGAAAAAAATACTTTATCTGGTAGATAAAACAGTTGAGGTTATATTATCAGTTTTATTTGAGAGATCTGTCCATTATAGTGAAGCATTTTAGAAAACATTGTAATATTGTCAATTCTCATATGTGTAATGGACAACATGTTCTTTTTACATTTTCAGAATTGTTCCTCCCCCTTCTTTCTTATGATTCCCTGCACTCTGCCAAAGGTTTGGTTATGAGTCTTAATATCTGTTTTGATACACTGCTAGGGAGAGTCTTTCAGAGGCCCTCTGTGGTAGGCTCCTGTCCTGTTACTTGTTTTCTCCTACATCCAATGCCCATCCCTTTTGTCTTTCTAAGTGAGGATTGATCATCTTACCCCAGGTCCTCCTTCTTGTTTAGCTTCTTTAGGTCTACAGATTTTAGTATGTTTATCCTATCTTATAGTTATATAAGTGAGTATATAGCATGTGTGTTTTTCTGCTTTTGGTATACCTCACTCAGGATGATCGTTTCTAGGTCCCATCATTTGCCCGCAAATTTAATGATTACCTCATTTTTAATTGCTGAGTAGTATTCCATTGTATTGTATTCATATATGAAATTCTCAAAAAATAAAATGTTAAAATAGAAAAATAAAGTTGTTTTACTTAATTGTCTTTTTTAATTGTGAAGTACTATGCAGGGAGCTCTGCTCCTACAGTACAGTGTGCAAGGTTTTTGGTGATTTGAGTTGATCTCCTCTCACAGTTAGTGTCTTCAGTTAAAATCAAATGCATTAAATTTATTCACTTCATCCAATTACTTTGTTAATTGGAAAAGACAGCATTCCACTTTAATTATATATTCTTGTTTTCTACATTTCTTTTAATTTATGGAACAATAAAAAATAAAGTGTTGCAAAAACCAACCATTTGAAGAGCTGTTTGGTACAGTCACTGTTTGAACTTATTTATTTGAATTTTCCAGATTAACTGTGAATTTGGTTCATCTCCCTAAGCATGATTTGTTAGCTTCATTGCTTATTTTCGACAGTTCATTAGAAGTCCCCTGAGATCTTACTTTGTGGGTGACATTTGGTGCTGTTTCTGCTGTTGCTTTTAAGATTTTGTGCTTCTCCAGCTGTCTATCACATTCTAAAGTAATCTGTTGTGTTTTTTGCCTTAGAGACATAGGGAAGTGTTTAGGAATTATGAATAAGTGTCATTGCAGTGGTACTTCTAATAAGAATTTGATTTTGCTTCTCAATAAGTTGAGATGAGGAGATAATATTAAAAAGGTAATAAACACATGCAATGATAGAAAATATTTGCAAATTTTATGAGAGTTGTGGACAGACCACATGAATAATGATTGCAAATCAATAATGAAAAATATAATGTGATAAAAGGGGCAAAAGTTCACTAAGAAGACACTTAATGACCAGTAAGCAAATGAGATCAATACCATTAGCCATCAAGTAGATGCAAATAGAATCAGAGATGCCATGTTACATTCACTATTATAGCTACAATAAAAAAATAACAATGATGATAAGGATTAGATCATTGAAACCCCCATACATTGATGCCAAAAATGTTTAGTGGTGTGGTCACTGAAAAAACAGGTTTTCATTAGCTCACAAAGAATAAACATAATTAATACATGACCCAGGGATTCCATTCATATGTATATACAAAATTAAAAACATGTCTAGAAATTTGTATTCAGTGTGTTCATGACAACATTAGTGATAAAACTCAGAGTGTAAATACATAACATATTCATTCAATAGAGAATTATTTAGCCATAAAAAGGAGTAGGGAATTTTTAAATGCTACAACCTGAAAATAAAACCTTGAAACATTATCTAATTAAAAACTGCCACAGTTAAAAGACGAGATATTGTTCAGTTTCATTCCTTAAAATGTCTAGAAGAGCTAAATTCCAAGAGCTGTAATGTAAATTAGTAGTGACTAGAGGGGAAGACAAAAAGGAAATGAGTAATGAAAAGAACTAGAATAAAAAAACAAGCAACATTTACAAAATTCTGGGAAATAATAGGTATTTTGTATATATATATATATATATATATATATATATATATAATTGCAATTTATTCACTTTGTATCCCAGCTGTAGCCCCCTCTCACTTCTCCTCCCAACTTTACCCTCCCTTCCTCCTTCCCTCTTTCTCTCCCATGCCCCTCTGCCAGTCCACTGATAGTGGAGGCCCTCCTCCCCTTCACCTGACTCTAGCCTATCAGGTCACCTCAGGACTGGCTGCATTGTCTTCCTCTGTGGTCTCATGGCTGCACTCCCACCAGGGGGAAGTGATCAAAGAGCCAGCCACTGAGTTCATGTCAGAGACAGTCCCTGCTCCCCTTATTAGGGAAACCCACTTGGAGGTTGAGCTGCCATGGGCTATATCTGAGCAAGAGGTCTAGGTTAAATCCATGCATGGTCCTTGCTTGGAGTATCAGCTCCAGAAAAGACCCCTGGGCCCAGATTTTTGGTTCTGTTGGTCTCCTTGTGGAGCTCCTGTCCCCTTCAGGTCTTTCTGTCTCCCCCTTCTTTCATAAAATTCCCTGCACTCTGCCCAAAGTTTGCCTATGAGTCTAAGCATGTGCTTGGATAACCTGCAGAAGCCCTCTGTGGTAGGCTCTGTCCCGTTCCCTGGTTACTCTTTCTTCAGATGTCTATACCATATTTTTTCAAGAATCATTTCCATAGTTCGTTAATAAAAGGTTTTGAATTGGACACTTTAAAGTATTAATTTTACTATGCTAAAATTATAGCTCAAAAAAGATGGGATTAACACAAAGCAGGAAAATCTTTTTTTAAAGGTCTGTAAAGAATTGAGTTGGTATTTTGATGGGAATTGCGTTGAATCTCTAGATTGCTTTTGGCAGGATAGCCATGATAAACATAGTGAAGTCTATACACATGAAGAAGATAAACAAGAAAGCAGACACAAGTTAAGATGATCAATCCTCACTTAGAAAGACAAATGAGATGTGCATTAGACTTATGACAAGAGTCTACCACAGAAGGCATCTGAAAGACCTTACAAAGCAGCGTTTCAAAACAAATACTAAGACTCATAACCAAACCTTCGGCAAAAGAGGAGTTACTATGACGGGGAAAGGATAGGAGCCCCACAAGGACCAAATATATCTGGGCAGAGGGTTTTTTTTCTGAAACTGTTTCTCCAACCAAGGACTATGTATGGATATAACCCAGAACTTTTGCTCTGATGAAGCTTGTGGTAGCTCAATAACCAATTGGTTTCCCATAGTAAGGGGAACAGGGACTATCTCTGACAGGAACTCAATGGCAGGCTCTTTGACCTCCTCATCCCCCAAGGGAGGAGCAATCCTGCTAGGCCACAGAGGAGGACTTTGCAGCCAGCCCTGAAGATACCTGATAAAACAGGGCAAGACAAAAAGGGAGGGGGTCCTCCCCAATCTGTGGATTTGGAAAGGGGCAGGGAGAAGCTGAGGGAGGGAGGGTGGGATTGGGAGGGAATAAGGGAGAGGGATATAGCTGGGATACAGAGTTAATAAAATGTCACTACTAATAATAAAAACAAAAAAAGAAAGACAGACATGAGGTTAGGAGGTAGGTAGAGATGTTGGAGATGGTTCTGAGAGAAGTCAGATGAAGGAATAGGGGCTGGTTATGCTCAAAATAAATTGTATATAGATATAAAAAACAAAAAACAAAAACATAAAACAAAGCAGGAAGAGAAAATAGCCTGTATTATGTCCTTGGAGTGTTTTTCGATATCCTCTTGTAAATTTCATGTATGATTATATTTGATGTTTAAAAAATGTAAATGCATATTTGCTATTATATTTCTGCTTCACATATGAATAAACTGAAAGATATCAAACTTACATAAAGCATTATGCAAAGCACCAGGGCTTAAAATTTTAAAACAAGAAAACAACGTAGGGATCCAAAAATAAGCTTACTTCCTTTGTATATTTTAATGGCAGTTTTAATTGATATAATTTTCACAGCATTTAATTAATTAACGGAAATCAACCTTCTACTCAGTGTTTTCTAATGTATTCACAGATAGGAAAACTTTTCCACAGTTTCAGAGCTTCTGAGTCATCAAAACAATCCCCACTTTAAATGAATAAATTGTATATGAATTATAGTTTAGTAAAAGTATTTTTAAAATAGTGGCATTTAACTATCAATGTTCTCCTTCAACATCTTCCACATCTTACTGCTGCCTGTCATAACTTGTATCACAGCATTCTCTCTTTAAACTCTTAGTATATATAGAACCAAGGAATTATAAGACAGACTTCTCTCTGTAGGCTGGGTGAAGCTCCTTAGTGGAATACTTGTTTGTTATGCAAAAGGGGCAGTGCACAAACATCAGCATAAGAAGATGAAGATTCTCAAAGCACGCTGGGAAGAGACATCTGGAACAAACTATACCTGGAAAATACTGAGGGGTATCTAAAATATGATAAATATCACTCTCTATACTTAAGAGACAATGAAAACAAACCAACCACAAACCCTGGCAAATTTCCTTTTGTCTTCTAATGCAATAATTTTATAAAAACAAACAAACAAAAAATATCAAAGACCTTAGATGAGTTTTGAGGAGTTCTGATAAGTTTTTGCCTAAGCCAATCAAATTCTACAAATAAATGTTCCTTCTTACAACAATAATATTTTGTTGTTGTTGGTGGTGGTATGGGTCTTTTCTAGCCAGGCATGCTGGAAGCCTTTGAAAGCAGCCATTGCAATGCCTTCTTCACAGCCAGCTTTCTCTTCAGCATTATTATTATTAATTTTTTTGCTCAAGTCTAGAGCAACTGAGCTGAGCCTGGCCGTGTGGCTGAGCAAGCAGACAGGTGGCTGCTCTGCTACTTCACAGTGAGCATCAGTGGGGAAAACAATGCAGCTGTTGGTGTGTTTCCTATGCCAGCTTCCTCATCCCAGGAAGCAAAAGTGATCCCAACATGGCAGTTGAATAAATATGGTAATGTGATGTGTCAAACTTTGGAGAGTCACATTTTCTACTGAGTTTATAATACAGCTTCAAGCCCCAGGCTAAACTTATCATAAATAATCATATTAAGTGGCATAAAATAAAATGGCAGTGCTATCTAAAATAAAATGTTTGGTTCTGCGCACCCTGTTTGCCTTGATGAAGAGAAGAATCAAGCTGTGTTCCCAGACCCGTCAATGCCTATGAGCACCAGTGTTGTCCTGACTCAACTAGCTGCTCACAATGCTGGGTGACATGATTCCTCCTATTGTTCCTAACCAAGCAATGATGGTTTCTATATGACATGGGGTTAAAATGAAGATTTTCAAGTAAAAACATACCAGCCAGAAAAAAAAATTTAAAAACAAAAATTAAAAGTAAAAAAAAAAAAAAAAAATAGCTTGGAAATATATTGTAACCTAACAGGCTAAAGAGGAACATTCTCATTCTCATGTTTGATTTATTTTGCTTTGGAATCCTGCACTGTTTTAATGAGGAGCTGAGTATACTCAAAATATAAAAAGAATGTTCTGCTTCTGGAAAAGATTGCAAAAATTGTCAGGAACTCTTCTGGGGCTTTAAAATTGACATAATGCCCTCTGGCTAAATGGCTTTGCCAGAAACCTTTCCTGTCCTCCTTGACTTGAAGCTACTGGTTTTTGTTTGTTTGTTTGTTAGTTGTTTTTTTTTCCTCCTGACCCTTTTGACTTCAGTTTGTGTGTATGTTTTCCAGCTAATAAGTAATGTGGGGGAGTGTCAAAAGGTAACTAGTGTTCCCTGGGTTATGATCAATCTCAAATTAAAAGGTGGAGTTTAAAATCCTCATTAAGTATAAGAAAAACATAAAAGCTAGCTTCAGATTTGGAGTAGAATTTAGAAAGTCACCTTTAAATTAATGAAACTGACAATACTTCACTATACAGCAAACAAGTTATTTGAGAGAGAAGGGGTGAGGAGAGGAGAGAGTGTGTATGAGTAATTTCATGTGCTTTACTGGCTAATTAAAATTTGTAGAAGAAAAAAAAATTCTAGGAGCTGTTTTCTGTGACACCACTCATTCACCATGCACATAATGTCCTTCAGTTTTAATTAGCACTAATTTTTGAAATATGCTAGTGAGTATTATGTTATTTGAATTATGAATTAGTGCTTTCTCATTAAACATGGTCAGATATTGGGCAGCATCATATCCATAAAAGTTTTCATGATTTATTTTTAAATGTAGAATAATAAAAGCAGTTGAGGTCTTTAAAAATGATTTACAGTGAACACTTACAGTATGATAATAAATTTTAACTAATATGCACTTCTTATAATGGATACCTGCAGATTATAAATTCTGAACTAAAAATGAGAAATAATATGGATATGATTATTTGCTATATAAGCCTTAACCATCTGTCTTGTGCTGCATGTTTACAATGCATTCTAGTTGCTTAAAATATTTAATTATGCAAATTTGCTAATTATTATTTTAAAATGCTTTTGGATGCTATTTCTATAAGCTTCTTCCTAGCATACAATTTTAAACCCCATCTTAGCAAAGGCATTTTTTGGTCCCCTACAAGCAGAAGTATATAAATTCAATAAATATTTTTCAAAGAGGAAAATATGAAGAGAAATCCAAAATAATTACAACTCTATAAACGATATTCATACCTGAATTGTTTCCATACATTTGGCTTAGGAAGTGATGAGCCTTGTTTACTTATTTCATCAGGTTTTTTAATTATGTCCCAAGTGTTTCCATTCTCTCTCTCTTTCTCTTTCTCTCTCTTCCTCTCTCTCTTACACACACACACACACACACACAAAGACATGCACATATGACATATTCATTTGTCTTTACCTTTCCATATATCTCTGCTAGGCTATTATGGAAGTTATTTCATTGGGAAAATGGAAGGGTTAAGTGTGAAATAGTTATGACCACATTGACCCACATTCAACAAAGTATGTCTCTTGAGTTATCTAGAAATGCAAATGATTTTGACAGTTCCTTTGTGATTAAGGTATAGGTTTCTATATCTAGTAGTTGGAGTTAGGCATTCCTCTTTTATCATGGACCAGACAAAAACTTATAGAATTCAAAGTTCATATTGCTGATCACCATACCCTGGAGGCAAGAGATCAGTAAAAGAAAACTGGACTATTTGAGGAATGATTCCCAACCTTGGCTGTCTTGATATCTAGGCTTAGCAAATACATAGCAAAGGACAACAGAGAATTTTATGGCTATTGACAGACATAGACAATGTAACAATTAATAGCATATTTTTATTCTCATTAGAAATGAATATGAAGAACCAAATTCATCAGTTCTCATCAATATTTCTAAGATAGTTGGTGGTATAAATTAACTAAGAAGAGATCCATGTGGAAGCAAATCTGTTAGTTTCTTTTGAGAAAAATATTGGAAATGTATCCAAGTAAGTTTATTTTTTTATGTTTTATTTATTACAATTTACTTTGTATCCCAGCTGTAGCCCCCTCCCTTGACCCCATCCAATCCTTCTCACTCCCTTTTCTTTTCCCATGCCCCTCCCTTAGTCCACTGATAGATGAGGTCCTTCTCCCCTGCTGTCTGACCCTAGCCTATCAGGTCTCATCAGGATTGGCTGCATTGTCTTCCTCTGTGGCCTGGTAAATCTGATCCTCTCTCAGAGGGAGGTGATCAAAGAACTAGCCACTGAGTTCATGTCAGAGACAATCCCTGTTCCCCTTACTAAGGAACCCACTTGGAGACTGAGTTGCCACAGGTTACATCTGAGCAGGGGTTCTAGATTATATCAATGAATGGACCTTGCTTGGAGTATCAGTTTCATAAAAGACCACTGTGCCCAGAATTTTTTGGTTCTGTTACTCTCCATGTGGAGCTCCAGTCCACTCCAGGGTCTTTCATAAGATTCCCTGCACTCTGCTCAAAGATTGGCTGTGAGTCTCAGCATCTGCTTTGATACACTGCTGGGTAGAGACTTTCAGAGGCCTTGTAGTAGGCTCCTTTCCTGGTCTATATTTTCTCCCTCTTCTGAGGTCTATCCCATTTGCCTTTCTGAATATAAATTTATTTGCAGGATTTTTTAATAAGGTAGGAAGGGTTGTTAATAGTTGAGAAACCTTGACCATTTTTGGACTTATCTATATATGGGTAAAATGAATGCTTAATAATGTAAAGCTTTTGTGACTATTCTTTTCATCCTTCAATGCATTTGTGAAAAGAGAAAAGATCTTTTCATTTATAGAAGACCTTTTCTCAGATTAGTTTAAACACTGGAAACTCACCAGAAATTTTTTTAATTTCTTTTTTATATTTTAATGTTGCTTTTCAATATTTTGTTTTTTCTTAATACCTCCTACTATAAGGAGTTCAAAGGAGGGAACTGGTAGGTCTGTTTCTTTTAGATTAAAAACAAGCAGCATATGTTTTAGTGTTTGACAAATGAAAAATAGTTTACCAATACATACATAGGGGGTCTTTTTAATTAAAATCAATTAATAAAATTTGTTGGCTTAGTCTGAATGAGTCATTGGTATGCTTTAAACTCTTGAAATACATGCAGAATTTGATGTTTCCCCCCTTTGGAAGCTCTGAAGCTGAGTGGTGATAATTCACTGTCTTGATCATTGAAAACAGATTATTTTCCACCTTACCTTGTCACAGTGATGCTCATAATATTCATGAGGAAAATTTACATACCCTGAACACTAATATGTAGCTTTTCTAAATAGTGAAGGCAGATTTACTTACTTCCATTCCTTTTAATACAGATGAACTCTTAGAACAGCTGTAAGGCATATAGGAGAAACAAAAAGTAAGAACACATAAACATGCTGCCAACTTCCCTGTAGATTAATACACATTGACATATTTTAATAAAAATAAAAAAATAAAATCATACTGCAACTGTGGGGTTTGTGGGGTTAGGAATATTTAATAAAGTAAATAAGAAATACTTATCAAGAAGTGAATCACTAATGGGATATTAACATACTTTTAAAAAATAAAAGACAATCATGCTTTTCAGCAAATTTGAAATTGATTACCAGAATGCTGTAATTAGTAGAATAGTAGAGTGTTATTCTTACATACAGTTCATTTACCAACCTTAGAATAATACAATTCTACAGTACTCAATTTTAATAGAAATATATGAAAGTTTTCTAGGCTGACAATATCTCACAGCTAAAAACTTATATAGTCATTGATGAGTTCTATATTGGCTAAATAGATGCATCTTTATTTTAATTTAATTTTACTAAGATGATTCCACAGAATTTCATGGTTTTATAATTTTTAAAACATCTGTACTTTAATAGATACCTATACTATGTTTAAATGTCAAAATCCAAGAAACAAATTTTCTAGGCTTGGACAAATTTCATAACTTAAATATTTCTGACCAACCAGTTGTTCAGTTCTATACTTGAATATGAGTTTTGACATGTACTATTATCTCTTTATTTCAGAATCTAATAAGGTGTTTTAACATTATTACCTAATATTGTCTGGGATTTCTCTAATGTTAGATTTATTAAATGATCAATCATGGTTCTTTCATTCAGGCTCACTTAGCATCTACTATATTCTAAGAGTTTCATGTGAATGCCTTTGCTCTCCACTTCGATATGTATACAAAATCTTGTTTTGTTTTTCCTCCTCATATAGCTTTTACCTCTCTAACTACAGTGCCTAATTTATTCCTTTGCACCTCAGTGGTTATTGCAGTAAGATATCATTGTTATATAAAATTACTTCCACTGACACATTTCTGATTATTTTTCCAGAATATTTTCATTTTTTTTCCTTTTTAAAGAAGGTTTACTCTTCAATCCAAAATTTGACTTGCCTACCAAAAGGGTAGAAATTAAGACAGAGCAAAGATTGAGAGAATGGCAAATCACTGACTGGCCCAACTTGAAACTCACCCCGTGGGAGAGAGCAGGCCATGTCACTATTAATGATAGACTGCTTTGCTTGCAGACAGGAGTCTACCCTATCTGTCTTGAGAGAGGCCTCATCTAGCAGCTGATGAAAATGGATGCAGATGCTGTCTTTTTTCCATTGAATGGTTTTGGTTTCTTTGTCAAAAATCAAGTATTCATAGGTGTGTGGGTTTATTTCTGTGTCTTCTATTTGGTTCCATTGATCCACCTTTCTGTTTCTATGCCAGTACCATGGAGTTTTTATTACTATTGCTCTGTACTACAGCTTGAGATCAGGGATGGCGATCCCTCTAGATGATCTGTTGTTGTACAGGCTAGTTATGAAAATTCTGGGTTTTTTGTTTTTCCGTAAAAAGCTGATGATTTTTCTTTCAAGGTCTTGAAAGAATTGTGTTGGTATTTTGATTGGAATTGCAAGGAATCTGTAGATTGCTTTTGGCAGGATGGCCATGTTCACTGTGTTAATCCTACTGATCCATGAGCATGGGAGATGTTTCCATCTTCTGATGTCTTCTTCGATTTCTTTCTTCAGAGACTTGAAGGTTTTTTTTTTTTTTTTCAAACAGGTCTCTCACCTGCTTGGTTAGAGTCACACCAAGGTACTTTATGTTATTAGTGGCTATTGTGAAGGGTGTTGTTTCCCTGATTATGTTCTTGGCCATTTTTCATGGGTATATGGGTATACAGGAGGGCTTCTGATTTTTTTTTGAGTTAATTTTTTATCTAGCCACTTTACTGAAGGATTTTATCAGCTGTAGGAGTTCTCTGGTTGAATTTTTGGGGTCACTCAGGTATACTGTCATATCATCTGCAAATAGTGAAACTTTGACCTCTTAATTTCCGATTTGTATCCCCTTGATCTCCCTTACTTGTCTTATTGCTCTAGCTAGAATTTCAAGTACTATGTTGAAACATCTTCAACAAATGGTGCTGGTCCAACTGGATCTCTACATGCAGAAAAATTAAAATAGATCCATACTTATCATCCTGCACAAAAATAAAGTCCAAGTTGATCAACATATAACCTCGACATAAAACCATATACGCTAAATCGGTTAGAAGAAAAAGTGGGGAAGACCCTAAAACTCATTGGCACAGGAGATCAACAGCACAGGCTCTAAGAGAAAAAAAATCAATAAATGGGACCTCATGAAACTGAAGTTTCTGTAAAGCAAAGGACACTGTCGGCCAAACAAAACGACAGCCTACAGACTAGGAAAGGATCTTCACCAACCCTGTGTCTGACAGAGGGATGATATCCGCAATATATAAAGAACTAAAGAAGTTAAAAATCAATAAATCAAGCAATCCAATTAAAAAATGGGGTAAGGAGATAAGCTGAGAATTCTCTGTAGAGGAATATAGAATGGCAGAGAAACACTTAAAGAGATGTTCCACTTCCTTAACCATCAGGGAGATTCAAATCAAAACCACCCTGAGATTTCACCTTATACCCATCAGAATGGCTAAGATCAAAGGACTCAAGTGACAACACATGCTGGAGAGAGGAGAACGCTCCTCCATTTCTGGTGGGAACGTAAACTTGTACAACCACTTTGGAAATCGATCTGGTGCTTTCTCAGACAATTAGGAATACTGCTTCCTCATGATCCAGATATACCACTCCTAGACATATATCCAAAAGATGCTCAAGTATACAACAAGGACATTTCCTCAACCATGTTTTTAGCAGCTTTATTTGTAATAACTAGAACCTGGAAACAACCCAAATGTTCATCAATGGAGGAATGGATACAGAAATTGTGGTACTTTTACACAATGGAATATTAGTAGTTCCCCTAGTAAGGAGAACAGGGACTATTTCCGACGTGAACTCAATGACTGACTCTTTGACACCTCCCCCCCATCCCCAAAGAAGGAGCAGCTTTGCTAGGCCACAGAGGAGGACATTGAAGCCAGTCTTGAAGATACCTGATAAGCTAGGGTCAGGTGGAATGGGAGGAGGACCTCCCATATAAGTGGACTGAAAAGGGGCAGGGAGGAGATGAGGGAGGAAGGGTGGGGTTTGGAGCGAATGACGGAGGGCTATGGCTGGGATACAAAGTAAATAACTCATGATTAATACAATAAAATAAAAAAAATAAAAAAATACAGATCAGAAACTCACAGCCAAACAATAGGCAGAGCTCATGGAGTTTTGTGGAAGAGTGGGAGGAAGGATAGAAGGAGCCAGAGAGGTAAATAACACCACAATAAATCTACAGAGTAAGCTAGTCCAGGCCAATGGAAGCTCACAGAGACTGAACCACCAACCAAACAGAAAAGATGGGCTGGACCTAGACCCTCCACACATATATAGCAAATACGCAGCTCGGTCAATATATGAGTCTCCTAAAAATGGGAGTAGGGGCTATCGCTGACTCTGTTGCCTATTATTGGATCCCGTTTCCTTAGCTGGGTTGCCTGGTCAGGCCCCATTAGGAGAGTATGCACTTAGTCCTGCTGTGACTTGAGATGCCAGGGTGGGTTGATATCCCTGGTGAACCTCTCCTTTTCTGAGAAAAAGGAGAGGGAGGAATAGGGGAGGAGGGCATAAGGTGAGACTGGGATGAGAGGAAGAAAGGGGTTGGGGTCAGGCTGTAAAGTGATTAAATAAATAGATAGATAGATGATAAATAGATAGATAGATAGATAGATAGATAGATAGATAGATACATAGATACATAGATAGATATCATGTTTTAAAATATGGGTTTCACTCAAGTATTTGAGAGTGCCAAATATGAATTACATATTATAGATAGTTATGCTATTCACCTGCTAAGATAAACAACAGATTGGATAAGGAAATTGAGAAGGAAGACATAGAAAGACATCGAGTAACAAGTATCTAAGTTATTTACTTAACTACTATTCATAAACCCAAGTGCAAACAGCAAGAATTGACCCTATCAATTTCTTGCATTCACTTCACATTTTTTTGCTTCTTTTAAAGTTAAGTATTAGATGAAAAGAAATTAATGATCAATCACAGCTCTCAAGTAGTTTCTTTCTCCTCTAAGTACATTGAACTCATACTTAAAGCTATTAAAATTTAAAAGTTCCTATTATTTTAAGTATAGGATATATCCAGAGTTGAGAGGTTTTATTATTCAGTGAAAAGTGAAATAATAATAGAATCTTTAAAAGTAAAGATACATATGAAAATTAATACATATTAATTAATAGATTAAACAATATGTATTAAAATATGAATTTTATACTGAAATATGTATTAAACCATACATATTCTACTTGACCAGGTATGTTCATATGTGGCATTTGACCTTTTCATTACATTCTCTTCTAGTTCCTTTCCTGCTCCTTCTGGTTTATCCATCCTTTATTCACTTATCTTCAAATTCATTATCCAAAGAGAATGCATAATCTCATGAGCAGTATAATTCCACAGATATCCTCAACCTATTTGTTGAGGAGTACTTGTCCTCCAATATTGCATTGCACTTTTTGGTTATAGTTTATGCATTAGACTAAAACTAAATTATCTAATGTTGGTATCCAAAGCAAAGTATACTCACATTTGTTGCTTAGAAGGTAAAGAGAATGTAAAATGTAACAATTTAAAAGTAGTATATATAGTTGTTTTGTTTTTTTTTTGTTGTTGTTGTTTTTTGTTTTGTTTTTTTTTTTTTCGTTGGATTGGAGTTTTTCTTCTGGTATCTTCTGCAGGGCTGGGTTGCTGTGTAGATATTATAGGATAAACATACTAAAATCTGTACACCTAAAGAACATAAGCAAGAAAGAGGACCCAGGGTAAGATGATCAGTTCTCACTCAGAAAGGCAAACAGGACAGACATCAGAAGAAGGAGAAAACAGGAAACAGAACAGGAGTCTATCACAGAAGAACTCTGAAAGACTCTACCCAGTAGAGGATCAAAGCAGCTACTGAGGATCATTACCAAACTTTGGGCACAGTGCAGGGAATCTTATGAAAATAGGCAGAGATAGAAAGACCTGGAGGGGACTGGAGTTCCACAGGAGAGCAACAGAACCAAGAAATCTGGGCCTAGGGGTCTTTTCTGAGACTGATACTCCAAACAAAGACCATTCATGGAGATAATCTAGGACCTCTTCATAGATGTATTCCATGGCAGCTCAGTGTCCAAGTGAGTTTCTGTAGTAAGGGGAACAGGAGCTGTCTCTGACATGAAGTAAGTGGCTGGCTCTTTGATCATCTCCCCCTGATTGGGAGAGAAGCCTTACAAGGCCACAGAGGAAGACAATGCAACCAGTCTTGATGAGACCTGATTGGCTAGGGTCAGATGGAAGGGGAGAAGTACCTCCCCTATTAGTAAACTTGGAGAGGGGAATGGGAGGAGATTAGGGAGGGAGGGAAGGTGGGAAAGGGATGGAATAAGGGAGGGGGTCACAGCTGGGATACAAAGTTAATAAACTGTAATTAACATAAATAAATAACAATTTTAAAAAAGAAAGTTGTATATAGTGTAGACTGTAAGAGTTAGAAAGAAGTTTTGAGATAATCTCTATGTTCTAATTAAATTTGTATTGTTTTGCTTTATTTTAAAGCCATTTCTTTAAATGATATTTGACATTAAAGTTTCAATACCCTTCTAAGTTGTCTTTTAGAGCCCCTATGTGGTAGGCTTCTGTCTTGTTTCCAGCCTTCTCCCACTTACAATGTCTATCCTGTTTGCCTTTGAATGAGGATTAAGCATCTTCCCTAGGGTCCTTCTTGTTGTTTAGCTTCTTTAGAACTATAAAATTTAGTATGTTTATCCTACATTATAGGTCCAATATACACTTACAAGTAAGTATATACTATGGGTGTCTTTCTAGTCCTGGGTTACCTCACTCAGGATGATCTTTTCTAGTTCCTACCGTTTGCCTTCAAATTTCATGGGTTCCTTGTTTTTAATTGTTGAATGGTATTCCATTGTATAAATGTACCACATTTTCTGTATACATTCCAATGTGAGTGGGAGAACATTAGGGCTCATAATCTCTACTCATTATTTGTTTTTGGAAAGCTCAGAGGTTCCATTGACTTTGAAATAAAATGGTAGTCTTAGAGATATTTTGCAAAGAGCATATGAATATAAGCCCAATTTTATGATTCCCAATAGTTACATTTGTGTATTTTAAAATTTTATCAGAATTTCTTCTGCTCTGGAAATAGTCAATTTAAGGTAGCTATGTCATAATACTGCAGCAGTGCCAAACAGTGAACTGATGACCATAAAGAAAATAGTGGAAAAGGATGGAGGAAGAGAGATTTGGAAACAGAACACCTTTTTCACATTGTTCAAATTTGAAGAGAATATCACAAGTTCGGCTGAGTATAAAGATTGGGTAGGGGGTGTTTGAATATTCATAATTTGTGCTTAAGAACACCCCGATAGACATTAAAACAATACCCTTCAATACCAAAGTAAACTGTCCTTCAATAGAAAGAAAAATGAAAAATAGAAAGGTCAGGTTGTCCCAACAGCAGAGGATTACTTCCTGAAAACAAATAGCAATATCTGGAGAAAACAAAGTTTACTGAGGTCAGGAGCCTAAATTTTATTGCAAAACTCTAAATGATGAATAGTATCAATTTTTCCTTCAGATTTTTAAGATCCATGTGAGGGATATTGCATAAGGCAAAACAGATGTACTCAGTGAATATAAACAAAACTATGGACAGTGAAATACTGGATCCAAGCATGATCTTATTCATCAGGATGCATTATATTAATTAGGAGAGCTAATAGAAAGACATTTAAGTATTTTTTAAAAATAATGTAAATAACAAGAGGTGCTTATCTCGGGCTTATAAATATGTTTTTGCAATAGATAACCTTTTTGTGTGAAATGCATATAAGTGTTAGAAATGAACTGAAAATAAAGCAGAGAAGCAAACACAATAGTTTATTTCTATTTCTTTCATTTTTTAATTTTTGAAACTAAAGTATAATTACATCACTTACCCCTCCCTTCTTTTTTCTCCAACCCCTCTTATTTACTGCACTTCCACTCTCTCAATTTTATGGATTATTTCCCTTTAATTGTCTCTGTATATTCCTACATTGGTAAATGCAACATGTTCACTTTCTACAGCTTTTCCTTCAGAAAAACACCACTTTCTGAAATTTACAGAAACAACTGAATATCCAGGTGTATACATCTTAGGATATCCTACTTGAGAAAAGACTATAAGATTGTACATGTCAAGTTAGGTATGGAAATGACTATGTAGAAGGAGACAGGAAAGGGAGAGGTCTTAAGGTTTAAGCTTTAAAGTAAAACCACTGTTACATACAAAACACACTGGGAAATAATTTAGTAATTGATCAGTGAAGTAGAAGGACTTTCTTTTTTTTTTTTTTTTTTTTTTTTTTTCAATGCAGTTTATTCAGGAACATTGAACAATCCTCAGACCCCGGGGAAAGCCAGCCCACAGCTTAAATAGCCTCTGGGTAGCCAACCCAGGCGTGCCACGGGGGCAATGCAGATAGGTCCACATACATGGAAGCAAGCCAGATCCTCAGCCTTAGCCAAATGTGGAGTTGTTCGTGACAGAGAGCACTCACCATCGGGAAGGTGGAAGGCGGAAACCAGCTCCATCTTTAAGGCGCGGCATTACGCAGCTCTCTACAGTTCCCCCTTTTTGTTTTAGACGCATCAGGCAAGAGTAGAGGTCTGATCTCTGATATTAGAAATAAATTGGGACTTTGTACAGATGTTCATTTAGGTGTCATCCACCCAAAGAGCATCAAACCCGTCCAATACCTTTTTCTCAGAGGCGGGACCTGGGGCATCAACCTGCATGCAATCAGACATGCTCTTCTCTGGGTCCAAAGCGGCTGACCCTGAGTGCAGTGCTGAGCCTCGCATCCTGAGCGTATCATTTTAGCTTTTTATGGTATCCAACCATGCTTGGGGAGAATGTCCTGCTTCAATGGCTGTAAAGGCCTGAATGGTCATGGCTGCATTACGCGGTTGTGAGACTCTAATCTTGCATATATACCACAGGCAAACCAAGGAGACCAACACCAGAAGGCCTGCTAATGCTCCCATGCCCGCCCATTCCTTCAGATGATTCATGGCTGCAGCAATCCATGGTGATAATCCTGTGGCTAGTCCTGCGTCCACTCTGGTAGAATTTACTGTGACAATGGCCACTCTCAGCTGCTCCATCGTAGTATCGAATTCTCCAGTCCAATTACCTAAAATATAGCTCGACAATTGTTTAGACAGATTTGCAGCACAGGAAAAATTCTCATGTTAAAACCACAACCTTTTGATACTGGAACAGATTGATATGCTAATGACATGTATGAAACAAGTGACAAGATTGTTATCATTTGGTCAAAGAAAGACAGACTTATAGTGGACAGTTTGATAAGATGAGGTGGAAATTAGATCAATTAAACTTTGATAATTCTGTAACAACCTGGTATGCCATTTTGTGGTGCATCTTGAGAAATACAGTTACAATTATTTGAAATCACGGATAGTATGTTTTATACCAATTCAATAGGAATTACCAAAAATATATTAAATCTGAGCAAGGTAAATTATAAAAGGATCAACATTTTCATAAATGCCCTTTAAACAGATAGTCTGTATTTAAGATGAATGTTAGGATCAAAGTAATGTTTCATTATTTCAATACGTGATATATACCGCATTACATTTTTCTGAAATTACTTTACTTTTGGGTAGTGGGAAATTTTATTTGGTCTTAATTTATCACTAAATAGCAACATCTGACTACCTTCATTCTCATTAACATTCTTTGAGTACATGCACAATTTCTGTTACACCGAATATATCCAATATTTATTTTTCTTTATTGGATATTAATGGTCTACTCATATAAATACCTGTAGGTTATTAGAACATATACTAATCTTTACTAATTATTAATTAGTATATGCTTGCTAATGATGGGTTAATACAGCTTCTTCTTTTCAAAAGTATTTTTGTAGCTGTGAGGGGGTAAAATTATATATATATATTAGTGGTTTCAGATCAAAATGGACTATGTTAGCTGCTTCTAAGAGATGTTGAAAAGAGTTACTTTACGATGCAAATAAATAATCACTACTCATTTGAATAAGACAGTATGTTAATTTAATACTTGAAATATATTGGTGAAAATTGAGGCTATTGTTATCTCCATATTTTTTTTTATAAATAGTGAAAGCGAGTCACAGGCTTAAAATGCAAGGTCAGAGAATGGATCTAGCTACAAAGCCATAAAAGATATAGGTTTAATCTGGAAAAGAGGAGGATACTAAACTAGTCAACAGCACTGAAATATCTATGTGTGTAGCTCAGGTAAGTATTTTACATAGAGAAAGATGTATGCTTGTAATTAGAATCCCTTAAAGTAATAACTTACTAGAGTGTCTTATGTAAGCTAAAAAGTAAATGTGAAACAAACGCATATGTGCCAATGTACAAAAAGAAAAGACATAAAAATTCATCAAATTTTCTCATTTGTGTTGAGATGAGTAGAGCTGGAGAATCTAAGATGAATGAAATAAAGCAGGTACAGAAAATATTGGACATTCTTGCAAATATGAATAAAATAAAATAGTCTCATAAAAACAAAATGGTGATCAGCAGAGGATAAGAATTATAAGGGGAAGGGAAGTTCTGATATGTTACTGCACATAGAGTGACTGCAGTTCTAAGTTCTTATGGGTTTTAAAAATTAACTATATAGACAGTCCTGATGAGACCTGATACACTAGGGTCAGATGGAAGGGGAGGAGGACCTCCCCTATTGGTGGTCTATTAATTAGTATATGCTTGCTAATGATGGGTTAATACAGCTTCTTCTTTTCAAAAGTATTTTTGTAGCTGTGAGGGGGTAAAATTATATATATATTAGTGGTTTCAGATCAAAATGGACTATGTTAGCTGCTTCTAAGAGATGTTGAAAAGAGTTACTTTACGATGCAAATAAATAATCACTACTCATTTGAATAAGACAGTATGTTAATTTAATACTTGAAATATATTGGTGAAAATTGAGGCTATTGTTATCTCCATATTTTTTTTTATAAATAGTGAAAGCGAGTCACAGTTCTTGCAGAAGTACACCTGTGAATATGAACTTCCATGTGTCAATCGAAATAATACAAGTTTTTTTCTCATTGATTCAATTAGAGCACTGTGTAGAATATATGCTACCTAATCACTGAAGTCTGGAAGAAACTATGGGAATATAGTACATACGACTGAGATCATGCCAAAAGTACAGATATACAAATTCATAAGATTAAAAGAATTAATTGTATTCAACTTGGCTAAGTAATGATTAATTAGGAACATGTGAACTGTCTACAAGTGTCTGAAGAAGAAATATTCCAAACAGGTGAGATATTTAGTTACTGGGCACAGACAAAAATAAAAAATTTGAAATCACAAGGATCCCTTTTACACACTAGGATATGAAACTATTTGACTGATAATGTATATTAAACTGGAAAGTAGTCAAAACAAAGAAACAAAACAAAATCGTGGCCCTTTGTCTTCTTTAGACTATCAGCAGGGCTTATAGAAAGTGTGCTTGATATATAGTAAGATGATGTATAGCTTAGATGAAATACTGTGCTTCTAGAATCTATATCCCTTCCAAACAATACTGAATCTGTGCATCACATCTCATATTAGTATCATAGTGCAAGTTAGAGCCTTTCTATTTGGTTTCTTATTGTCTAATAACATACAATACTTATTGGGTTGCCTGGAAACTCTTGTTGTTCAGAAAGGGGTCATCAGTGATAAACAAAACCTGTTTTCCATTTCAACCAAAACCCATATACTAGAAACCAGGAGTTTAAAAACACTAATTGGGTACTTTGATAAATCCAGTTGATGCTCAATTATAGAATAAAGAAATGAACTAACAGTGCCATTAACTCAAATACGCTCATGTGGAGGGAAATAGAAACAAACCCTATCCCTAAACCAGAAGCTATCTTAAACTGATAACCACTCAGAAATGAAAAATTATTTCTCTCTAATGGAATCTCACTGCAGATACAAACCAACCATACTTAAGGGCAGACCCCATGCCCAGAAGTAAATGGTCAACATAAAATGAACTCAACAGCATCTTTCGAGGTTCTTTGACCCCTAATGCTTTCTTGGGGCATTTTTTAAAATAACAGATCCATTTCATATATTATGGCTTTCATTTTTTGTGTTTTTGTTGGATCCCTTTGTCCACGAATGTGTGTGTATCTGTGTCTATATGAGTTTCTTGTGCATTTTATTTGGTTAACTTTCCTCTGTTTATCATGCCCTATTCCAGTTTGGTTTTATGTTAATTTTATTATCCTTTAGAAACCTGTTTGTTTTCTAATGAAAAAAGAGTGTGGATTTGAATGGGAGAGTTGGGAAGGCTCTCAGAGGAGCTGAGAGTGGCAAAACTACACATTAACTGTATTGTATGGAAAAAGTCTATTTTGAATAAAAGAAACATAGAGGAAAACATGCTTATGTGTAAAATATGGTATGTTAAACCTACATGCCCAAAATTAAGTCTTTTATTTAACTAATGGAGTTGATGTCTGGCAGTTTCATAAATTAAATTTGTTTTAATGATTACTTCTTGTGCACTGAACAAGTACAAAGTATTTAAGCTTTTACTGCCACCGTTCCTTGCCCTTACATAGCTTTCCATGGCAATCTCTTCAGAGGAGTGCTGGCAAGTATAGTTTAAGGAAGTGAGTAACCCAGAGTGAGAAACTGTAGAAGTATTCTCCTTTGGATCCAAATTAAGTCATTTTTCACCTAACAGAAGCTTGATGGTTCTGTTAAACAAGAGAAATAAATCATCATGTTTTCCAACCTCGAACTCATGGCAGATATAAAGATTATCTTATGCCATAGAGTGCCAAAATAGTTTCCTATCCTTCAGTTGTCTATCAGTAGAAAACATCTGTCACCATAAAACGAAAAGATCAATGTGAATGTAAACGTACCAAGTTCTAACTTTTGTCCCATACACTGTATTATTTTGAACACCACATAGTTTTGTCTTTGTATTTACCCTTTGAAATTCTTTGTATATCTAAACTCATTAATTAATTAATACACATTACTCACAAGCTTCTCAAACTTAAATGTTTTTAATTCTCAGATATTAAAATTCAATACAAATAAATTAACATGCATTGGCACTGGGGAAAAATGATTCATTTTAAAGATACAGTGCTTTAGTCTCCTACAAAGCTTCCTAAAATTACTATAACAATAACAATGCAAAGCCTAAATAGCATTAATATATATCAGGTGGAAATAGAAAATTTTGATTAAGTGCCAAGTAGTACACAACGTTGCCATGACTTAAAATTTACATTGATTTAGTTAAGATTAAGGACATTTCTCAATGTCCTTAATTTGTAAGGACATTAATTTGTCCTTAATTAACATTTGTAAAATGTCAGTTAATAAGGGCCTTAAATTTTGTTAGGAATAATATGGATTTTAATTGTTTTGTGGAATTTTAATAATTATTGATTATATGTAAACAGATTACTAACCTCCAGTCCCCAGAAGTAGCATGAGAGATAACACAGAATATTTCTGCAGTATTTTGTTATGAAGTTATGCACTAAGAGCACCATGCTATCTTTTCTGGCATGCTATTTTCTCTAACAAAAGTGCCATAATGGAAAGAGAACCACCTTCTCCATTCACAAGAGAAAGGTCCTGTGACCTTCTTGGCTCCTCACATACTTAATGATCATTCTAGCACATAATTTCCCTCATAAAATTTAGTAACGTATAACTGAAAAATTGAACAGACCTATTTAACACCATTCACAATTCTATAAATACAAGAGAAAAGTCATTTACAAAGCCATTTTCTGGCTGAAAACTAGCACTCTTTTTTTCACTGCCAACATTAACACTACCTAATGTTTTTCTTTCTAGAGCCATTTTCACATAAAAATAAAGTTAACTGTGATGACTTAGTAGAATTTCAGCATATATTCCAACAAGTACAAGGGGTGTAGAGATTTGGTGAAACCAAAACTTCTCGTGGCATTAAGGTAGTAGGCCAATTCTTCAATTATTATCCCAACTCTAGTATAGGATAATAGCTTCTCGAAATCAAAATTTCAAATTTAGGTGTCAAAATCATAATAAGTCAATACAGGTCATGGACTCATGGAGTCACTCTATGAATGGCCAAAATGCTAGTGTTAAACTCATAAATTCCAATGACACATTGTATTTACAGTTTTACTAAAATTGGAAGTTGTTTTTCACTCGTTGTTATAGTGTATTATCAAAGGCACTTGATGCTTACTGTAGTCTTGATATTCTCTTCATTTCAAAGAGCCTGGGAAATCAAATTTGAGTTAGAGCTAAAAACCAGAGTAGGCATTATATTTTCTATGTTCAGTTTCTAATACACCCAAATGCATGTCTAAGGACATCCAGTAAATATTACTTCTTTCTTTTAATTTTAGGAATTGAAATAATAATAAAACTGAAAAGAAAATGTGATTACAAACAGAAGTATATGAAAACAATAACCACTTAATATATAGAATATTTGGCTTTCACAATATGGATGGAAATATCAATATAAAACATTCATTGGTTGGGCTAGAAAGATGTCTCAGAGGTTAAGAGCACTGGCTGCTGTTCCAGAGGACCCAGGTTCAATTCCCAGCAACCATATATAATGAGCTCTGGCACTCCCTACTGGCATGAGGGTGAAGATGCAAGATGAACACTTTATACAAAATAAATTTTTTTAAGTTGGTGTGAATCAGTTTATTTAAATGAGCTTTTCCCCATTCTTTTTTACTATTATCATTTATTATAATTTATTCAATTTGTATCCCAGCTGTGGCCCCCTCCCTCATCTTCTCCAATTTCCATCCTCCCTCCCTCTTCTCCCCCTATACCCTTCCCTTAGTTCTCCTCCTCCTTCCCTTCTGTTTGACCCCAGCCTATCAGGTCTTATCAGGACTGGTTGCATTGTCTTCCTCTGTGGACTGACAAGGCTACAAACCCCAGGTGGAAATGATCAGAGAGCCAGCCACTGAGTTCATGCCAGAGAAAGTCCCTGCTCCCCTTACCAGGGCCCCCCACTTGGAGACTTGAGTCTATGAGATATATCTGAGACTGAGCTGGGGTTTTAGATCCTCTCCATTCACTGTCCTTGGTTGGGGTATCATTCTCTTCAGGACTTCAAGGGCTCACTTTTTTTTATTAATTACAGTTTATTCACTTTGTATCCCCCTATAAGCCCCTCCCTCCTCCCCTCCCAGCCCCATTCTTCTCTCTTGCCCCTCCCAAGTCCACTGATAGGGGAGGTCCTCCTCTCCTTCCTTCTGATCTTAGTCTATCAGATCCCATCAGGAATGGCTGCATTGTCATCTTCTGTGGCCTGGTAGGGCTGCTCTCCCCTCAGGGGGAGGTGATCAAAGAACAGCCTATCAGATTATGTCAGAGGCAGTCCCTCTTCCCATTACTATGGAACCCACTTGGATACTACGCTGTCATGGACTACATCTGTGCAGGGGTCATATTCCAACCAAGGAACATGCATGGAGATAACCTAGAAAGGCTCACTTTTTAAGGCTCTCTTTGTCTCCTTGTGGAGCTCCTGTAACTTCTAAGTCTTTGTATCTCCCCCTCCTTTCGTAAGATTCCCTGCACTCGGCCCAAAGTTTAGCTAAAAGTCTCTGCCTCTGCTTCCATACCTTGATCAGTACAGTTGAGAGGTCTACTGTGGTAGGCTCCTGTCCTGTTCCCTGTCTTCTTCTGCTTCTGATGTCTATTGTATTTGTCCTTCTGAATGAGGATTGAGCAACTTCCATAAGTTCTTCCTTTTTTAACTTCTTTAGGAGTATGGATATTAGTATGTTTATCCTATGTTATGTGGCTAATATCCACTTATGAGTGAGCATACAGTATGTGTGTCTTTCTGCTTCTGGGATATCTCACTCAAGATGATCTTTTATAGTTCTGACCATTTGGCTGCAAATATCATGATTTCCTTGTTTTTAATAGCTGAGTAGTATTCCATTCTGTAAATGTGCCACAATCTCTGTATTCATTCCCCTATTGGGAAACATATAAGATGTTTCCAGCATCTAGATATTATGAATAAGGCTGCTAAAAAAAAAAATGGTTGAGACAATATCCTTGCTGTATACTTGAGCATATTTTGGATATATGCTTAGGAGTGGTATAGCTGGATCTTGAGGTGGCACTATTCCTAATTGTCTGAGAAAGCAGCAGATTGTTTTCCAAAGTGGTTGTACAAGTTTACACTCCCAAAAGCAATGGAGGAGGGTTCCCCTTTCTCCACACTGTCTTCAGCATGTGTTGTCACTTAAGTTTTGATATTTGCCATTCTGATGGGTTTAAGATGAAATCTTGGGTTTTTTTTTTTTTTTTTTTTTTTTTTTTTTTTTTTGCATTTCCCTGATGGCTAAGGATGTTGAGCATTTCTTTAAATGTTTCTCTGCCATTCTATACTCCTCTATTGAGAATTCTGTTTAGCTTTGTATCCCATTTTTTAAAATGGGATTACTTGATTTGTTGCTTTTTAAATTCTTGAGTTATTTATATAGTCTGGATGTTATCCGTCTGTCAGATATAGGGTTGGTGAAGATTCTTTCCCAGTCTGTATGCTGTTGTTTTGTTCTGACGACAGTGTCCTTTGCTTTACAGTTTCAGTTTCATGAGGTCCCACTCATTGATTATTATTTTCGAGCTTGTGATGGTGTTCTACTCAAGAAATTTTCTCTACTTGGATGTTAGTTTTGTACAGGGTGATAGATATGGATCTATTTCTGTTTTTCTACATTAGACATCCAGTTAAACCAGCACCATTTTTTGAAGATACTGTCTTTTTTCCATAGTATGCTTTTGGCTTCTTTGTCAAAAATCAAGTATCCATAGGCATGTGGGTCTTTTTCTATGTAGTCTATTCACTTCCATTGATCCACCATTCTGCCAGTACCATGCAGTTTTTAATACTATTTTCCTGTAGTACATCTAAGATCACAGATGGAGATACCTCCAGACAATAAAACACGATAGTTTTCGCAATTGTTTTTTTGTTTTGTTTTGTTTTGTTTTTCCATATGAAATTGAGAATTGTACTAACAAGGTCTGTAAGAATTGCGTTGGTATTTTGATGGGAATTGCATTGAATTTGTAAATTTCTTTTGGCAGGATAGCCATTTTCACTACTTAATCCTGCCAATCTATGAACTCAGCTCAGCAATTAAAAAAAAGGAAATCATGAAAATTGCAGGCAAATGTTGGGAACTAGAAAAGATCATCCTGAGTGAGGTATCCCAGAAGCAGAAAGACACACGTTATATATATATACTCACTTATAAGTGGATATTAGACATATAAGATAAACATACTAAAATCTATACACCTAAAGAAGCTGAGAAATTAGGAGGACCCTAGGTATGATGATCAATCCTTACTCAGAAAGGCAAATGGGACAGATATCAGAAGAGGACAAAAACAGAAAACAGGACAGGAGCCTACCACAGAGGGCCCCTGAAAGACTCTAACCAACACAATATCAGAGCAGATGCTGAGAATCATAGCCAAACATTGGGCAGAGTGTAGGGAATCTTATTAACGAAGGGAGAGATAGAAAGACCTGGGTGGGGGGCAGGAGCTCTACAAGGAGAACAACAGAACAGAAACATTTGGGCACAGGGAGCTTTTCTCAGACTGATATTCCAAAGCAAGGACTATGCATGGAGACAATCTAGAACCCCTGCACAGATATAGCCCATGGCAGCTCAGTATTCAAGTGGGTTCCCTAGTATGGGAACAGGAGCTTTCTTCTGACATGAATTCAGTGGCTATCTTTTTCATCACCTCCCCCTGAGGTGGGAGCAGCCTTACCAGGCCACAGAGGAAGACAATGCAGCCAGTCCTAATGAGCCCTGATAGGCTAGGGTCAGAGGGATGGGGAGGAAGGCCTCCTCTATTAGGAGACTTAGAGAGGGGCATGGGAGGAGAAGAGGGAAGGAGAGTGCCGTTGGGAGGGGAACAGGGAAGAAGACACAGCTAGGATACAAAGTGAATAAACTGTAATTAATAAAAAAATTAGTTTTTAAAAACAGAAAAACATGTACTGGACATACTGGTGTTTCTTTTTTTTTAAAAAAGTAAAAAATAAAAAATGAAAAATACTGGTTTTGAATACCTGTTAATTTAGCTATGTATAAATTTAATTCAGGTAGATATCTCTAAAATTAGGCTTTATATATCTAAATTTTAGGGATTCATAAATAAGGTCAATAGTAAGATGTGAGTCAAAATTTCATCATCATTATATCAATTTGTCTTCATGCTTTTATATCAAAAGCTATTTTGTTTTGTGTAGCAGGATCTTTATTGTTTAGTAACGAATATCCCATTGCCCTGTCAAAGTGGTACTCATTTGTTGTTATCCTAGCAGTAATCTTTTATCAAATTTTTCATTATTTCCCCTGGGAACTGCAGAATTGTAGCAGTGTCAAACTTGCTTCTTTACGGCAAACTCAATTCACTGAGAAAAAATTCTTTGCACTGTGCAGATTGATGACAACTTTTGTAAATGTCAATTTTTGCTCTCTCAACTCCTCTGGTGTATAGTTATCTTAGAGCTGTGTAACATAGAAAAATTCTGTAAAACCAAACAGATTGCAGAAGTCTAGCATCTCGGATGGTATGCAGATTTGCTGCTTTTGGTTAAATAGTCTTCTTTCCTGTGAATGAATAAAGGCAGTCTCCTGAGTAATGCATTTTCTAAGGAGTCAAGAGATTTGGCACCTAGTCCTTGCCTTTTGGCATCTAGTCCAAGCTACGTGACTTTCTGGCAAGCAACTTCATCTCTGGGGGCCATGATTTCTATAGGTATAAAAAGGATGATGATGTCTTCTACAGACCTGTTCTAATTAAAAACTCCAAAAAGGTTATATTCTCTTCAGAAATGTATGCTATTCATCCAAAGTAGCATTCTGAGTTGTACTAGTGTCATATAATGATAAGCATGTTTGGTTGCAGCCAAACAAAAGGTACAAATGGATACAAATTGTTTACAAATCAACAAAAAATGTTGTGTACATGATCTGAGTAAATTTTTATTCTATAATGCATACATTTTATGACTGTTATAATCTGGAAGAGGATACAGAAAAAATCAAATTTCTCATTATTCAGCATCTGTCATTGCAAGGCAAACCAGTCCTTCACAAATTCATGATTAAAAGAAAGGATTGTTGCTTGCTCCTAATGTGTTAGCAACCACTTCTTGATCCATTTCTCCTGTTCCTTGCTTTCAGAAACTTCATATTTTTTTTCTTTTCCCAGAACTTGAAAGTTGCCTACATAGGAAGTTTAACTGATCCAATTGTCTTCTTTGATTTCTAATATAGTGTGCATATCATGATTGTCTGTAAGAGCATCCTCCTTTAGATGACATATTATACAGTGAGACTGATTGATGCTCTCATCCTTTGAATTTTAATTGGTATGTTTTTGCATAGTATATAGTCTATTCCCATAAAAATAGTAAATTTAATGGGTAGATGAAAGAAAACAACCACTCTTGTTGAGTAGAAGGATATTGTCCTTACTTTTGATTAGAAGTGAATTGTGGTTAACTTATTTGTATCAACATTAAACACTGTTTTTTTCTTTGCCTGGTTTCTCTGCATAATACATAGTTCAAAGCAGCTAGTCACATGACACTAACAATCAGAAAGCAGAGTACAATGAATGCATGCTGCTACTCAGCTCTGATCTCCATACATATAGTCAAGGATCCTACTTCGAGAATGGTATTACACATAGTAGCCAGGAGTTGTTACATCCATCAATTCAATCAAGATAATCCCTCACAAGCAATGCAATGAATCTTCTCCTGGGTGATTCTAAATTCTGAGAAGTTGTTAACATTATCCATCACAGTAAATAGCTTATTCCAAGTCAGCTTGAACAACAGTTGAATCAGTGACTTAGAACAACAACAAACACCACCCAAACAGAAAAAAAAAAATGAAAGAGCTGAGATTTATTCTGGTTCCTTGAGAAATTTGATCTAATATAAATAGGTTCCAAGAAAGAACAATTAGTTCCTCCTGTTGAGATTTACCCTAAGGGTAAATTAGAACTCTTGTTATTAACTGGCTTATAAGTAAACACAAGGAAAAGAACATAAAACTAAGATTAAATTTCAAGGGTCTGGACCTAAAGACTCCCTCAGAAGCACTGAACACCCATCTTGACAATCAATTTCAAGCAATTTGCAGGCTAGTCTGAAGGAAACAAATGACATTATACTGGGATAAATTGTTTTTATTTTTTAACCATTACAGATTATTCACTTTGTATCCCAGCTGTAGCCCCCTCCCTCATTCCTTCCAAATCCCACTCTCTCTCCCTCATTTCCTCCCATGCTCTTCTCCAAGTCCACTGATAGGGGAGGTTCTCCTCCTTTTTTATCTGAACCTAGCCTATCAGGTCTCATAGGACTGGGTGCACTGTCTTCCTCTATAGCCTGGTAAGGCTTCTCCCCCCAAAGAGGGAGGGATCAAAAGCCAACCACGGAGTTTATGTCAGAGACAGTACCTGTTCCCCTTATGAGGGAACCCACTTGGATACTGAGTTGCCATGGGCTACATGTGTACAGGGATTCTAGTTTATCTCCATGTATGGTCTTTGGTTGGAGTATCAATCTCAGAAAAGACCCCTGGAAGTAATCAAATTAAAAATGGAGTACAGAGATTTCTCTACAGAGAATTCTCTATAGAGGAATGTTGAATGGCAGAGAAACACTTAAAGAAATAGTCAGTATCTTTAATCATCAGGGAAATGCAAATCAAAACGATTCTGAGACTTCACCTTACACCCATCAGAATGGCTAAGATCAAAACTCAGGTGACAATACATGCTGGAGATAATGTGTAGAAAGGGAAACGTTCTTCTATTGCTGGTGGGAATGTAAGCTTGCACAACCACTTTGGAAATCAACCTGGTGCTTTATCAGACAATTAGGAATAGTGCTTCCTCAAGATCCAGCTATACCACTCCTGGGAATATATCCAAAATATGCTCATGTACACAACAAGGGCATGTGCTCAATCATGTTTGTAGCAGCTTTATTTGTAATATCTAGAAAGTGGAAACAACCCAGATGCCCCTCAACTGAATAATGGATAAAGTAATTGTGGTACATTTATACAACGGAATACTACTCAGCAATTATAACCAAGGAAATAATGAAATTTGCAGGCAAATGGTGGGATCTAGAAAAGATCATCCTGAGTGAGGTACCCCAGAAACAGAAAGATACACATGACATATACTCACTTATAAGTGGATATTAGACAATAATATAGGATAAACATACTAGAATCATTTTTATTTTAATGAAGGTATCTCAACTGTATGGAGATTACATAATGCAAATTCTCAAAAACTTGTCACCATTTTTACTCCACTCTTTCAAAACCTACCATGTTATAAATCTTTTAGATTTACGTATAGAAATAAAACATAACAGACAAAATTGAAGTATTTTGTTTCCCTGTCAAATTGTCCTCATTTTTTCTACAGACAGAATAAGTCTTATAAAAATATAACATTATAAATTTTGCAGCAATATACTATATAAATATATATATATTATAAAACAACATCCATAGAGTTTTTCATTAAGTGAAAATCCATCTTAAGTTTTATTTTATCTCTTACGGTTTCTGTCATATAACCTTGATATATGAGATTCTATTCCACTTTTAATTTCTAATGGTATTTTGGGTAAAAGTATTTATCTTCCATTATTTATGGACATTTAGACTGTTTTCAAATTTTAATTCTCTAAACATTTATTGAGTAAACAAACTTGTGGGAATTTGTTGTATATAGATGGAGATTTTTAAAGTACTCAGAAAAGTACTAGAAAAGAAACTTATGGGTCAAACAATATAATTTCCTTAATTCGCAAGATTTTGCTAACTTGCTAAATTTTCTAGAGTTCAATATTATAATTTCACTAGTGCAATATGAATTTACTAATTCTCTTTATTGAAATTTGGTAAATTCTGTCAATCTGTACAACTGTAGATGCTGACTGTTTTAATTTATACTCTGTTGATTGCTTGCGAAGCCAAGTGTTTTCTCATACATCTCTTGTATTAAGATAGAAAATCACTTATTTGCAGTATTTGTTTATTTTCTGACATCATGTTTTATTATAGATATTTTCAATAAATATTTTTTTCAGCAATGGTCCTTGCACTACATGTATTTTGAGTTTGTCTCAAAGCTTTGTCATTGCATCAGATTATATTGAGTACAAGTCATACCTGCTACATACTGAGTCTTTCAGTTCATGAAATTATAACTCTCCTTACATGTAAATCTTTCATGCTTTTCAATAGTGTTTGCTTATTCAATAAATGTTTGCCTAACTTTGGCAAGAATTACTTCTAAGTTCTTTTCAACTTTCTAGTACTGTAGATATAATCTTGGGGCTATATTTCTATTGAATTTATTAATTATTATTACTTCTACAAGATTTTGTTTCCAGAGATTTTCCTAAAATTCATTACAAGTTAAAATAGTTTGTATTGATTCTAGAATTTCTCTTTATATATAAATATGACATTTTGAAGTTAGTTAAAATTTTGTCTAATCTTTTCCATTTTATACTTGATTTATTCTCCTTGTTCTATTACAATATCTAGAACCATCACTAAACATTTTTATATAAAGATTTATTGAAATTTGTCAATGATAAACAGACATACAACTCAAAATTTCGCACTCCTCAGGGGTAGGAGATATTCTTTTGTACAGATGAAACATGGGTTAGAAAACAGTATGTCACTTCTAAAGCAACTCAGAGGGGAATTCTGAAAGCAGAAAGCATTTACTAGAAAGAACCTGAAGTTACTTTACAGCCCCACTAGGTAAGAAAACACAGTTTTGAATTCTTTTCTCATGATCCAAAGTATGTGAAAAGGGGAAAAATGAAAAGAAAGAAAGAAAGAAAAGAAACTCAGCAGACATGCAGTGAGAATCCAGTACTTTAATTTATAAAAGTGTCCTAAGCCTGAGTACCCATGATGAGTTTTCCTGTCACGTCTGCAAATCAAATTGCTATAATATTTTGAAGAACAAGATAGGTCAGGTTATTTTTTTAAGTAGTTGAAATTTTAAGGATTATTTTTCTATTATGACTACCAAATCCATTTAACTCATATCTTCAAGGAATGTCATTTTTTTTTTTTTGTTTTTGTTTGCTTATTTTTTGTCTCTCAGGCTTACAGTTCCACAGACAAAAGTTTTCTTTGTAAAAGCAAAGCCCACTGTCATCTTTTAAGAGGGAAAGGAAATGAGAGATGGAGATTGCTCCCAAACCAGTGTCAAAATAAACCTTTTGGTTGCTAACAAAACAGGGTGATGAATAACTCTAACAGAGGCCAGATGGATCAGAACAAGAAAGACTGAAGAAAAGAGCAGGGTCCAATGTATCCAGGGCTGTGAATAAACTGATGGAAGTCAGTCATGCCCTCCTGACCAACTCTGGGGATGAGGGACAAACAGTCCTCTTTTAAAGTCAGAATGTATGCTTACTTGTTTTGTACTAAGTTATTGCACTGACAAGGACATTACAGGTGCCAACAAAAATGAGAGTTAAAGAGTGACAGTAAAAATAGTATTTTATTCCTTACCCTCCTACCTTCCCTTCTCCCCACAAACCCCAATTCTACAGTCAGAAAACAAACTTCAGGGACAGAAATGGGTGGGGGTATGCATAAAACCAATCAAATCACAGTAGGAATGATTTCACAAAATTGATTAATTCCCCTTATTTATCTTCTTCACCCTCATCTTTGGGTTTCTCACTTCTGACTTCTTTCTTCTTCACTAGCATATACTTTGTCTTCTTCATAAATCCTCTTCCCCATCATTATAACCTTCATCTTCCTCCTCTCCACTCATGTCCTAGTCCTCCTCTTCTTCACCCCTCATCCTCTTGTTCCTTTTCTACTATCTGGGTATATTCATCATACTACTCCTCATCCACTTTTCTTTTGCTGTAATACTTTATGTAGCCCTCAATATCAGAGTCAGGAGCCCCTTTGTTGTCCCTGTTGTATCCATTGAGGTATGTGATATGAGCAAGAGCTTGAAACAAGTTTTATCCATAGTCAATCAGATTGTTCCCTCTCAGGTAAACAAGTCTAGGCTTTTGAAATTCTCTAACGTCTTTAGGAACTCTACAGTGCTAAAGTCTTTTACTTTGTTGTCACTCAAATTTCAATCATTAAATTTCAGATATTTTTTTCTGCCAATACTTCCAGGTCCTGAGTTTCTGCTATAGCTTACTTAGTTCAAGCTTCTTGAGTTTAACTTCGGTTAAATTCTCAATGGAACACACGTGGTTGTGGTGATGGGCTGTCTATGTTGATCGTCCTTAAGAATTACAGTTTTCCCTATCAGTGGGCTTGGAGAGATGCTTGGAGAAGAGGGAGGGAGGGAGAGAGGATGGGATTGGAAGAGGATAAGGTGAGGGAAGGGGCTACATTTGGGATGCAAAGTGAATAAACTGTAATTAATATAAAAATATAAAAATTAAAATAAAAAAAGAAAGAATTAACAGTTTGTCTAACACATGAGTGAGGCCCTTGATTTTCTCTTCAATTTACTAACAGTTGACTAACTATGAACTATATGGAACTAGTGAAAATTTTATACATGTCAAATGTAATCCTCTAATGTCATCTTTTCTAGCACTGTTTTCCTTTGTTGTCTCCAGAATCTTACTTTCTGTTAGATGATGAACCATAAAATATTTTCTGATTTCAATTTAAGTTTACCACATGTCAGCAAAGAGAATCTACAAAATGATGTGTTCCATGAATTTGCACTTGTAACTTGTAGAACTGGTAGGAACACTCCTTAATGATCTAACTAGCTATATTCCATAGCTCAATATGAAAGATATTCAATGATAATAAATATATATCTAAAAAAATTATTACTGAACACAAGAAAAGAGAAATGAAAATAATCACAAAAGAAAATTTCCTTCCTTGGGGATTTAAGACAGGATCTCTACACAAATAAGGTGGCCATATGTTTCTCAAATACAGTAAAGAATACTGAGGCATAAATGTTCTTGTTTAGTGTGAAATGACTTAACCTAAATTAATTGGTGTTTAAGATGCTGAATACACATTTTTAAATTTTTATTTTATTTTTATTAATTACAATTTATTCATTTTGTATCCCAGCTATAGTCCCCTCTCCCAACCCTTTCCAATCCCATCCTCCCTCCTTTTTCTTTTCCTATGTCCCTTCCCCAGTCCACTGATAGGGGAGGTCTTCCTCCCCTTCCATCAGACCCCAGTCTATCAGGTCTCAAAAATGGAGTTGTACAGATGGTTTACAATAGTTCATTATATATCATATTTGAGGGAGAGATTTAGAGTACTAGATTTTAAAGTTCCTAAAATCAGAGATCACACTATATCATGATAGTAATTAATAATTTTCTTAATTTGTTTCCATTTCATAATACCTACCACCTCAACCTATGAGGAACAAACTGAAAACTGCACCTGACATTTTATATATTTTCACTATGGTGCTTTTCCATTGTTGCAGTCTCATTTTACAGAACACTAAGCCAATTCTTGTCATCACTGATTAGCACCTACTTTGCATAGTGAGAGGATGTAAGATAAATGAATAAAACTGAGCCTTCTAAGTTTCCAGTTGTATTTAAACTATAATTTGAGTCTCATGAAAGGAATCATGCATGTAGAACTTTTAACCAGTGAGTAGACTCTGTAAGGTTTAAAACAAGACCATCTTACTTGAGAAAAATTTATTATTTACTTGACCTGTTGGAGTGAGAAACACATTAATACTTGGATGTTCAGGAAGGCCCCTGAGGCTATATGTAAGGAGTTAACCTTTCTGGTCAAATAAATATTCAACAAATATTTTTTGGATTAGTAAATGGCCATATAATCTTCCAGGTATTTATACTATTTCTTCAATTTATTCAGGACTTACTTGCCATTGTCATAATGAACAGTGATGTTTTCATTCACCTTTAAGTAAAATAGGATGACTTAGAGCTGGGTTGGCAGACCACAACCTTTAGTTAAATATGGCCCAGCATTTGTTTCATAATAGTTCATAACACAAGGATTATTTTTGATCTTTGAAAATCGGTAAAATAAAAATTAATCAGAATAAAGTATTTTGTGCAATGTGAAAATTGTATATAGTTCCAGTGTCCATGAAAAACAAATTTAAAAGACATGGCCACATTCTTTCACTTAAATAAGTTTTGTGTGTTTGTTTGTTTTTTGTATCACAAAGGCTTAAAACATCCAGTCTCTGGCTCTTTACAGACAAAAATAATGTTTCTTTCCACTCCTGTATTATGGGATTGAGTAATGTTTTTCATAAAGAAATCTACTAGAGAAAAGTGTGCCTACTTCATTCTAAATGTGCCATTCTACCTGAGCAATTTGCTTATAGGCCTTATAATACAACAGCTGCTGATGCACAAGAATAGAACAATAACTCCTTCCATAATTTTCCATATTCAGAGAAATCTTCAGGTACAGCTGAAGCCAGATGTTTAAGGAATGAGAACTAAAACAAAACTGCAGAAATATTTATTGAAAACCTAGAGAAATGATATAAGAGCCGCACCAAGAATTTGGCAAGAGGCTCAAGAAAAAGAATTATTTGTTTTTTAATTCAGAGTGTAATCCCTGTAATGGATTCTAAACAGACAACTTCACTAAAACCCAGTTCCCATAAAACAGTTTTCTACTCTAGAGCATATACTTTCCCTTCCTTAAATTTTACATATCAACCAGTGAAAGAAACTTTACATTTTATTTTATCAACATTGAGTCATATAGAAAATTTTTACAATATATTTACAATTATATTGTGAAGCTGTACTGAGATATTTACATCCAAATGAGATACGTAAATATGTCAGGGTTAGAGAAGGGTAAAATATTTTGAATCAAACAAAGAAAATAAAGATTTCAGTATCACAGTCATCTTTAGGGCTAAAGCTTCCAATGTGGTCTAGGTTAAAATAATACAAATGGAAGTGAAGTTTAACTAATCGAGTTCATTTAAGTAACAAAGACGGTCAATCCAGATATTTCACTCCCGAAAAGGGATTACATTTGGTGGTTATCTAGTTAATTTGATTCATTGGGATTTGTAAATTAGATCATTCAGAGTGAAATAGTGATTTAAATGCAACCCAATGGCCTCTAGAGAAATGATCAATTCTTTGAAGTCATCTGAAGAATTAAGTTTTATCTTAATTAGTCACCTGGAGAATTAACTAGAATTAGTTGACTGGGAAAAAACAAAAACAAACAAACAACAACAACAAAAACATGAGACTTTCGTTTAGACAAAACCTCCAGGGAAAACCACTGGGAATATTTGAGCCCATTAACAACAACCCTGAAGCTTATTTTCATGATAAAAATGTATGCAATTACGTGTCTTGGTGGAGTTAGCAGATCTATTCACTGGAAACTTAGTATTTATGAAACTTCACTATGTATCAAATACAAAGTCATTAAGTACACCAATGTAACATGCAAACAACAAAATAGGTTTATGCCTTCTTAGAATTTACATTATTTATTTCAGTGTGTTTGTACGTAGTGGTGTCTGCACATGTAATAATTCATGTTGGTGGGTGGTATGTATACATGCACTTGTATATATGGAGGCCAAAGTTGGTCTCAGATGTCTTCCTCAATCACTCTACACTTCCTTTCTTTCTTTCTTCCTTCCTTCCTTCTTTTCTCTTTCTTTCTTTCTTTCTTTCTTTCTTTCTTTCTTTCTTTCTTTCTTTCTTTCTTTCTTTCTCTCTCTTTCTTTCTTCCCTTCTCCCTCCCTCCCTCCCTCTCTCTCTCTCTCTCTCTCTCTCTCTCTCTCTCTCTTTCCTTCTTATTTATTGCTTACTTACTTACTTACTAGTCAGAGCCTATCTCTGAAATTGAAGCTAACAAATACTGGTTAAGTCCTAAGAAATTCCCTGTCTCTGCTTTTGGAATACTGTGACTACAGGCAGACACCCTGCACATTCAGCTTTTGGGTAAGGTCTGCAGACCCGAACTCTGGTGTCCATACTTCCTGGCAAGTGCTTTATCCAATGAGTAATCTTCCAGCCTGAACTGTGAAATACTTTTATATCTTGTTGTGGTAGCACACACTATTAATCACAGCACTCAGAAGGCAGAGGCACGTGGATCTTTGTGAGTTCAGTCAGCCCAGTCTACATGGTAAAATAATTTCATTACTTTATTTGTATTATGATGAAATAATTTGAAACATTATGAATGTTATTATGAGATATTTTGAAATATTACTATGAAATGTAATAAAATAATTTCATTACTTTATTTTTATTTTTAATTATTTTAAACTATTTTTTAAACATTTAAAAAATAAACCAATCAGTGAGGTACCATGCCATATTTAAATAGATATATACACATATAAACACATAATTAATAAACTATATTATATTTTATATCCCTATATATTTCTCATTTCTTTATTGTTAAAAATATCAAAGGGGCACGGTAGGAGATAAAGGAGGGAGGGTGAGATTGGGAGAGAGTGAGGGAGCAGTCTACATCTGAGATACAAAGTGAAGAAACTAATATAAAAAATAAAAATTTAAGTTTAAAAATGAATAATTAAAAATACAAAAAAATCAATAATATTTCCCTAGTTCTTAAAAAATATATATATATATATATATATATAATTGTTTTCTGTAGTTACCCTATTGCATAACACAATATTACAATCACTTAATTCTATGGGAATTAAACAGTACCTGCGGATCAGCCTTTTCCCATCCTCTCCATGTTTTCCCCAGCATCCATTCTTCATGCAGCTTCTAGGACATTAATGTCATAATCTGCATATCACAGAGACTTGTCTTTCATGGGTGGCTTATTTTATTTAACATAAAAATTTTTAGTTTCTATCATCGCTGTCACAAATGACAGGATTTCATCTTTTAGCTAAATAGTAATCTGTTCAGCAACAGCTGATAGAGATAGGTTGCCATAACTCACATTTTTATGAAGTAGACACAAACAGTAATTACCATAAAAATAATTTCAGGCAAAGGTACATCTGTATAACAAAACAGAGCAGTTATAAACAAATTAAGATGAGTGACAGTACTTTGGGTAATATAGACACAACAGGGCTTCATGAGGTGAACAGTAAATACCTGGAAGACATTGGCATGAGAAAATGTTTGAAGAGTAGATCCACATATGTAAAATCAACCCTGATATATAAGCAGATTTCATTCACAAGACAATGTTGTGATGCTCTCCACCTGAGCTCAAGTTTTCAATCAATACTTTCATAAAATTATGAGGGATAACTATGCTGTCCATTTATTACTAGCATTATTTTAGTATAATCAAATAATTTAATAAACAATAAGAGTTAAGAGATTTTTCAAAACAATTATGTCATTTCAGTCCCATGTAGTATGGCTAATATATTTTATAATAACAATGGTCAAGGTTCAGAAACCTACACAGTATTTGTAAAACCACCTAGAGAATAGTTTAATAATCTTTTATAATTACTTTTTTATAAATTACAGTTTATTGACTTTGTATCCCAGCTGTAGCCCCCACCCTCATCCCATCCCAATCCCACCCTCCCTCCCTAATTTCCTCCCATGCCTCTCCACTAGTCCACTGATAGGGGAGGTCCTCCTAAACTTCCTTCTGACCCTAGCCTATCACCTCTCATCAGAAATGGCTGCATTTTCTTCCTCTGTGTCCTGGTAAGCCTGATTCCTTCCTCAGGGGGAAGGTGATTAAAGAGCCAGCCACTGAGTTCATGTCGAGAAAGCCCTTATTCCCATTACTAGGGAACCCACTTGGATACTGAGCTGCCAAGGGCTACATCTGTGAAGGGTTACTAGGTTATCTACATGCATGTTGCTTTGGTGGAGTATTAGTCTCAGAAAAGACCTCTATGCAAAATTTTATTTTGGTTATGTTGCTCTTCTTGTGGAGCTCCTGTCCCCTCTAGGTTTTTGTTTGTTTGTTTGTTTTATCTTCCCTTCTTTCATGAGATTCCCTGTATTCTGCCCAAAGTTTGGCTCTGAGTCTCAGCATCTGCTTTGATACTTTGCTGGGTAGAATCTTTCAAAGGCCCTCTGTGGTAGGCTCCTGTACTTTTGCTTATTTTCTCCCTCTTCAGATGTCCAACCCCTTTGCTTTTCAGAGTGAGAACTGATCATCTTACCCAGGGTCCTCCTCCTTGCTTAGCTTACTTAGGTGTACACATTTTAGAATGTTTATCCTGTATTACATGTCTAATATCCACTTAAAAGTGAGTACATACCATGTGTGTTTTTCTGCTTCTGGGATACCTCATTCAGGATGATCTTTTCTAGTTCCCACCATTTGCCTGCAAATTTTGTGATTTCCTTGTTATTAATGGCTAGGTAGTATTTTATTGTGTAATTGTACCACGATTTTTGTATCAATTCCTCAGCTAAGGGACATCTAGGTTGTTTCCAGATTCTGGCTATTATGAATAAAGCTGCTACCAACATAGTTGAGCAGATGTCCTATTTGTATACTTGAGCATAGTTTGGATATATGCCGAGGAGTGGCATAGATGGATCTTGAGGAAGCACTATTCTTAATAGTCTGAGAAAGCATCAGATTGATTTCCAAAGTGGTTGTACAAGTTTACATTCCCACCAGCAATGGAGGAGGGTTCTCCTTTCTCCACATCCTCTCCAGGATGTGATGTCACTTGAATTTTTGATCTAGCTATTCTAATGGGTATAAGGTGAAATCTTAGTGTTGTTTTGACTTTCATATCATTGATGACTATGGATAATGAGCATTTCCATTAAGTGTTTCTGAACCAATCCATATTCCTCTATTGGGAATTTTCTGTTTAGCTCTGTACCCCATTTTTTAATTAGACTACTTGATTTGTTGCTGTTTAATGTCTTTAGTTCTTTATATATTCTGGATATTAGTCCTCTGTCAGATACAGGGTTGGTGAAGATTCTTTCCCAATCTGTAGGCTGTCGTTTTGTTCAGATGACAAGTGTGTTTTGCGTTACAAAAGCTTTTCAGTTTCATGAGGTCCCATTTATTGATTGTTGACCTTAGAGCCTGTGCTATTGGTGTTCTCTTCAGGAAGTTTTCATCTGTGCCAATGAGTTCAAGGCTCCTTCTCCCTTTTTCTTCTAACAGGTTTATCTTGTCTGGTTTTATGTTGAGGTCTTTGATCCACTTGGACTTTTGTTTGTGCAGAGCGATAAATATGGATCTATTTCCACATTTCTTCATGTAGACATCCAGTTGTACCAGCACCATTTTTGAAGATGCTGTCTTTTTTTCATTATATAGTTTTGGCTTCTTTGTCAAAAATCAAATAGCAGTAGGTGTGTGGGTTTAGTTTTGGGTGTTCTATTAGATTCCATTGATCCACCCTTCTGTTCTATGCCAGTACCATGCAGTATTCATTGCTCTTGCTCTGTAGTGCAACTTTAGATCAGGTATGGAGATACCTCCAGATAATCTGTTGTTGTACAGGATTCTTTCAGCAATTCTGAAAGAATTGTTTTTTTTTTTTCCATATGAAATTGAGAATTGATATTTAAAGGTCTGTAAAGAATTGTGTTGAGATTTTGATTATAATTGCATTGAATCTGTATCTTTTTGGCAGGATAGCCATTTTTACTATGTTAATCCAACAGAATCATGTGCATGGGAGATTGTTCCATCTTCTGATATCTTCTTCAATTTAGCTCTTTAAAGATTTGACTTTATTTCACATTGGTCATTCACTTGCTTGGTTAGAGTCACAACAAAGTACTTTATGTTATTAGTGGTTATTGTGAAGGGTGTTGTTTTCCTAATTTATTTCTCAGCTCTTTTGTCTTTGGTAAACAGAAGGGCTACTAATTTTTTTTTCAGTTAATTTTGTATCCAGCCACTTTGCTGAAGGTGTTTATCAGATGAAGGAGTTCTCTGGTTGAATTTTTGGTGTCACTCATGTATACTATCATATCATCTGTAAATAGTGATAATTTTGACATTTTCCTTTCTTATTTGTATGCACTTGATCACCATTAGTTGTCTTATTACTCTAGCTAGGACTTCAAGTACTATGTTGAAGAGATATGGAGAGAGTGGGCAGCCTTGTCTTGTCTCCGATTTCAGTGGGATTGACTTAAGATTCTCTCCATTTAGTTTGATGTTGTCTATAGGCTTGCTGTTCACATTGCCTTTACTATGTTTAGGTATGTGCCTTGTATCCCTGATTTCTCCAAGACTTTAAACATGAATGGGTGTTGAATTTTGTCAAATGCTTTCAGCATCTAAAGAAATGATTATGTGTTTTTTTATCTTCAGATTTTTTATATGGTGGATTGCATTGCAGGATTTCTGTATATTGAACCACCCCTTCATGCCTGGAATGAAGCCTATTTGGTCATGGGGGATATCTTTTCTGTGTTCTTGGATTCTTTCTGCAAGTATTTTATTGAGTATTTTGCATTAATGCTCATAAGAGATAAGTCTGATGTTCTCTTTTTTGGGGAGTCTTTCTGTGGTATAGGTATCAGAGTCACTGTGCTTTCACAGAATGAGTTTGGTAATGTCCCTTCTGCTTCAATTTTGTGGAAGTGTTTGAAGAGAATTATAGTTACATCTTCTTTGAAGGTCTGGTAGAATTTTGTGCTGAAACTGCCTAGCCCTGAACTTTTCTTGGGGAGGGAGACTTTTTATGACTAATTCTCTTTTCTTTGGATATATAGGATTATTTAATGTATTTATCTGAATTGATTTATTTTTGATAAAGGGAATCTATCAAGAAAATTGTACGTTTCACATAGATTTTCAAATTTTGTGCCATATAGGCTTTTGTAGTAAGAAAAAAATGATTGCTTGGATTTCCTCAGTGTCTGTCATAATGCCCCCATTTTCTTTTCTGATTTTGCTAATTTGGATAGTTTCTCTCTGCCTTTTAGTTACTTTGGCTAAGGATTTGTCTATCTTGTTGACTTTCTCAAAGAACCAGCTCTTGGTCTCATTGATTATTTAAATTGTTTTCTTTGTTTCTAATTCATTGATTTCAGCTCTGAGTTTGATTATTTCCAATTTTCTACTCATCCTGGTTTTGCCTTCTTTATTTTTATGGCCTTTAGGTATGCCATTAAGTTGCTTGTATGGGATGTCTCTAACTTCTTTCTGGAGGCACTTTGTGTTATGAACTTTCCTCTTAGCACTGCTCTCATTGTGTCCCATAAGACTGGGTAAGATGTGCCTTCATTGTCATTGAATTTTAGGAAGTCTTTAATTTATTTTTTCTTTTCATCCTTGACCAAGCTGTCATTGAGTAGAGAGTTATTTAGTTTCCATGTCTATGTAGGCTTTTTGTCGTTTCTGTTGGTTTTGATTTCTAGTTTTAGGCCACGGTGGTCTGAAAGGATACAAGGGATTATTACAATCTTCTTGCATCAGTTGGGCTTGCTTTGTGCCTGATAATATGGTCAATTATGAGAGGGTTCCATGAGTTGCTGAAAGGAAGTTAAACTCTATTGAGTTTGGGTGAAAAGTTCTTTAGACATTTATTAGGTACATTTAATTCAGGACCTCTGTAAGTGTCATTATTCCCCCATTGAGCTTCTTTCTTGAAGATCTGTCCCTTGGTGTGAGTGGAGTGTTCAAGTTTCCTACTGTTAAGTTGTTAGGATAGTTGTGTGATTAAGCTTTAGTAATCTTTCACTTACAAATACAGGTATTCTTGTATTTGGGGCATAGATCCATCTGGTGGATTTTTCCTTTGATGAAAATTAAGTCCCCCTCTGCATCTTTTTTTATTAATTTTGGTTGAAAGTCTATTTTACTGGATATTAGGATAGCTACCCCAGCTTGATTTCTTGCTTGACAAACATTTTTTTCCATTCCTTTACTCTGAGGTAGTGTTTATCTTGTTGCAAAGGTGTATTTCTTGGATGCAGCAGAATGTTGGATCCTGTTTCAGCAATCATTCTGTTAGTCTGTGTCTTTTTATTGGAAAGTTGAGTCCATTGATGTTGATAGATAATACTGACCAATGAATGTTACTTCCCTTTTTTTTTGTGGAGTTGATGGTATTACTCTGTTTCAAGCCTTGTTTTCTTCTAAATCTTTTTTTTTTTTTTTTTGTGAATTAATCTATATCCTGTATTTTCTTGGGTGTAGTTGATTTTGTTCCATTGGATTTTTCCTTCTAATATCTTCTGAAGGGCTAGAATATTACTGTGTAGATATTGTTTAAGTTATTTTGGCAATGGAATATTTTGTTTTCTCCATCTATGTTGATTGAAAGACTTGCTAGGTATTGTAGTCTGTGTTGGCATCTATGGTATCTAGAGTCTGCATGATATCTGCCCAGGTCATTCTGTGATTCACAGTTTCTGTTGAGAAGTCTGGTGTGATTCTGATCAGTCTACCTTTTTAGGTTCCTTGTCCTTTTCCCCTTGCTGCTTTTAATATATATATATATATATATAATTTAATGTAATATAATACTATATTATATTATATAGAATGTAGAATATTATATATATTCTACATAAACATATATGTTTTGATTATGTGACATGAGTAGTTTATATTCTGCTGTAGTCTATTTCGTGTTCTTTAGGCCTCTTGTATATATATGTATATACATATATATTATATATATATGTACATCTTTTTCTTTAAGTTAGGAAAATTTTCTTCTATCATTTTCTTGAAAATATTTTCTGGACCTTGGAACCGGGAATCTTTTTCATCTATTCTGATGATTCTGAGATTTTGTCTTTTCAGGATGTCCTTGGTTTCTTGGATTTTTAAAATGTATATATTTTTAAATTAATTTCACTTTATTCACTTTGTATCCAAGCTGTATCACCCTCTCTTGGTCCCTTCCCATCTTACACTTCCTTCCTATTCTCCTCCCATGCCCTTCCCCTAGTCTACTGATAGGGAAGGTCCTCCTCTCCTTCCTTCTCACCCTAGTATAACAGGTATCATAAGTATTGATGCCACTGTCTTTCTCTATTGCCTGTTAAGGCTGTTCCCCCATCAGAGGGAGGTGATCAAAGAGCCACCCCCTGAGTTTAAGTCAGAGACAGTCCCTGTTCCCATTACTATTGAACCCACTTGGACACTGAGCTACTATGGGCTACATCTGTACAGGGCTTTTATGTTATCTCCATGGATGGTCCTTGGTTGGAGTATCAGTCTCAGAAAGGACACCTGTGCCCATATTCTTTGGTTCTGTTGCTTTACTTGTGGAGCTCCTATACCTTCCAGGTCTTACTGTCTCCTCTTTCTTTCATAGAATTCTCTGAACTCTGTCCACAGTTTGGCTATGATTCTCAGCCTCTGCTTTGTTACCTTGCAGGGTAGAGTATTTCAGAGTCAATCTGTCGTAGGCTCCTGTGCTGTTTTCCATTTTCTCCCTCTTCTGATCTGAATCTTTGCCTTCATGAATGAGGATTAAGCTTCTTACCCAGGGTCTTCCTTCTTGATTAGCCTCTTTACGTGTACATATTTTAGTTTGATTATCCTATATTATATGTCTAATATCCACTTTGAAGTGAGTATATGCCATGTGTGTCTTTATGCTTCTGGGATACATCACTCAGGATGATCTTTTCTAGTTCCCACCATCTGCCTGCAAATTTCATGGTTTCTTGTTTTTAATTGCTAAGTAGTATTCCATTGTGTAAATGTATCACAATCTCTGTATCCAATCCTCAACTGAGGGACATCTGGATGTTTCCAATTTTGGCTATTACTAATAAAGCTGCTATAAACATGGTTGAGCAACATATCCATGGTGTATACTTGAGCATATTTTGGATACATGCCTAGGAGTGGTATAGCTGGATCTTGAGATAACACTATTCCCAATTGTCTGAGAAAGTGCCAGATTGATTTCCAAAGTGGTTGTACAAGTTTACATTCCCACTAACAATGAAGGAGGGTTTCCTTTTCTTCACATGCTCTCTAGCATATGTTTTTACTTTAGTTTTGCTCTTAGCAATTCTGATGGGTGTAAGATCAAATCTCACGGTTGTTTTGATTTTCATTTTCCTGATGTCTATGGATGTTGAACATTTCTTTAAGTGTTTCTCTGCCATTTGATATTCCTTTATTGAGAATTCTCTGTTTAGCTCTGTACCTTGTTATTCATTTGGATTACTTGATTTGTTTTTGTTTAACTTCTTGATTTCGTTATATAATCTGTAATTAGCCCTCTGTCAGATATAGGGTTGGTGTAGATCCTTTCCTTTTCTGTAGGCCAAAGTGTCCTTTGCTTTACAGAAGCTTTTCAGTTTCATGAGTTCCCATTTATTGACTGTTTATCTTAGAGCTTTTGTGTTTGGTGTCCTGTTCAGGAAGTTTTCATCTGTACCAAAGAGTTCAAGGTTCTTCCCCACTTTTACTTCTAACAGGTTTACTTTGTCTGGTTTTATATTGAGGCCTTGATCCACTTGGACTTTAGTTTTGTGCAGTGATCATTATTATCTATTTGTATTTTCTACCTATAGATATCCAGTTAGACCAGCACTATTTGCTGGAGATGTTATATTTTCCCATTGTATGATTTGGGCTTCTTTGTCCAAAATCAGGGGTCCATCAGTATGTGGGTTTATTTCTGGATCTTCTATTGGATTCCATTTATCCATCAGCCAGTTTCTATGTCAGTACCATGTTTTGTTTTGTTTTGTTTTCTCTTGCTCTGTAATACAGCTTGAGGTCAAGGATAGAGATTCCTCCAGATGATATGAGCTGAATCCGCTTGATCTACTTTACGTGTCTTATTGTGCTAGCAAGGACTTTAAGAACTATGTTGAGGAGCTATGGAGAGAGTGAGCAGCCTTGCCTTGTCCCTCATTTCAGTGGGATTAATTTATGTTTCTTTCCATTTAGTTTGATGTTGGCTACAGGCTTGCTGTATATTGTCTTTACTATGTTTCTGTAATTGCCTTGTATCCGTGATCCTTCCAGGACTTACTTTAAAGATAAACGAATGTTGGATTTTTTTCAAATGCTTTTTCAGTATCTAAGGACATTATCATTTTTTTTTTCTCAGTTTATTTATATGGTGGATTACATTGATGGATTTCTCTGTATTGAAACTACCCATGCATACCTGGGTTGAAACCTAATTGGTCATAGTAGATGATAACTTTCATGTGATCTTGGATTTGATATGCAAGTACATGGTTGAGTGTTTTTGCATCAATGTTGATAAGGGAGATTGTTCTAAATTTTTCTTTCTTTGTTGTATCTTTTTAAGGTTCAGGTATAAAGGCTACTGTGGATTTCTAGCATGAGTTTGGTAACATTCCTTCTATTTTGTGGAAGAGTTTAAAAAGTATTGGTGTTAGCTCTTCTTTGAAGGTATCATAGAATTCTTCACTGAAACCATCTGGCTCTGGCCTTTTTATGGATGGGAGACTTTTGATGACAACTTCTATTTCTTTTGGAGGTAGAGGACTATTTAATTGTTTCACCTGGTCTTGATTCAGCTTCTGCAAGTAGAAACAATCAAGAAAATTGTCCATTTCACTTAGATTTTCAAATTTTGTGGCGTATAGGTTGTAATATGATCTAATGATTGTTTGGATATCCTCAGTGTCTGCTGTTATGTCCCCCTTTTCGTTACTGATTTTGTTGATTTGCAGAGCCTTTCTGCCTTTTACTTAGTTTAGCTAAGGGTTGCAGGCGAGTCTTTCAGCACTAATTACTTGGTGCCTGCAGAAACCCAGGAACTTTTCCTGAGAACTTTTAGGGGGTGTGGATCAGCTGAGAACCCTGAGGTCTGACCTAATGTTTTCCTTAATCTGGGGTTTCTTTCCCACAAGGATACCCAGTCTCTGACGCCCTGGGGCCCACAGTTCTATCTGGGAAGGTGAGTGGGGCATGCAGGTAGGTCTCTGGCCTGATGCCTGAGTGACAGCCAGATCTAGGGACCTTTTTCAGGGATTGTATGGGTGATGTGAGGTCAGTCCTGATTGCTTCCTTCACACTGGGGTTTTCTCTCGACTGGAAATCCCTGGTGTCCCTGGTGTTGTGGTGCCTACTGTTCAGTCTGGGATGGTGATCAGAGCAAGCAGGCTTGTGGCTCTGGGATGGTGTCTGAGCATCTGCTGGGAACCTGGAACTCTTCAGAGGTTTAGCTTGGTGACCTGAAAATGGACCCAATTGCTTCCCACATGGTGGGGTTTCCTCTCACCTGGGAAACACAATCTCTGGTGTTTCTGTGCCCAGAGTTCAGTTTGTTGGTCTCTGTGCAGTCATTGATGTCCTCTTACTGGATGTTTTGTGTTTGGAACATTTCCAATTTTACTTTTTCTTTGAGAGATGTATAAATTTCTGCAATTTATCTTAAGTGCCTGAGATTCTTTCTTCTCTTGTATTCTGTTCGTGATGCTTACTTTTGTGGTTCCTGATCTTTTCTCTAAGTTCTCCAGCTCCTGTATTTTCTGTTCGTGTTTTCTTTATTGATTCTAATGCTGTTTTCACATCTTGTACCATTTCATTCATCTGTTTGAATGTGGGTTCCTGTCTTTCCATGTTGGCCTCAAGTTTTTTGTTCATTTCCTCTCTACATGCCACTGCTTGTGCCTCTACTTATGCCTCTATTTGTTTGGCTGTTTTTGCCTGATTTCTTTGAGAGCTTTGTTCATTTCTTCTTTATGTGCCTCTAGTAACTGGATAAGCATAGATTTGAGGTAATTTTCCTGTGTTTCTGATGAATTAGCATATCCATTGGTTTGGGGATTTGTTAGTGAAACTATGATATCCTGATTTTTGTTGAATGTGTTCTTACACTGACCTCTAGCCATCTGCTTATCCATAACCTTAGCTGTTTTTTTTTTTTTTTTTTTTTTTTTTTCCTGGAGTCTGTACTTCAGACTGGGTCAGTCTGTCTCTGGTGTCTGGAGTATTCTTCAGGAAGATGAGAGAGGTCCATTGGTTTGAGAGTGGATGATGGTATTCAGCTGTAGCTAAGGGAGGAAGGTTGCAAGCACATATGCACATGTATGGGCTGTGTGTGGGACTGTGCCTTGAGGGAAGTGGATGTTAGATCGTGTAGATGCCTGGAATGGTGGAGCTTATGAGTGGGAAAGGGTGTGGGTGCTGGAACTGTTTGTGGGCATACTGCACATATGCAGGTACCTTGCATATCTCAGTGACCTACAAGCCTGTCATACTGTTCTCCTGGTATTCAGATTTGTCTGGGCTCCAGGAATTGTTTTCTTAGACTCCACTGGTAGACCCACAGAACAGGGGCTTCAATGTTGCGAATGCTTTTCCATGTACACCTATGTTTCCCACAGCAGTGGGGGTGTGAGTGGGAGGGACTGGTGTCTGCCTACTAGTGTAGAGAGACCCTGGATCTGGGGCTCTGCAAGCACTCTCTTAAAGGTACACTCACTCACTCTTAAGCCTAATTAGAAAGCACAAGGGTACCCCTGTCTCTACTCTCAGATATGGTCCTGCAGGGACAAATGAGAGTATAGGACATCCATCAGCTCAGTGGTGTCCATTGTTTGACCACCAGGCAGGGAGACTTGTACTTGGGGTAGCTGCCTCTCAAGTCTGAGTCACAGAGTGCAGAGGCTCCTGCTTGGAGCAGCAGCACTGGGAGGTACTGTTCAGCAGCCGCCCCACTCTGGGACACCAGCCTGTGTCTTTTCAGTCACTGAGGAAGGAGATTCATGCTTGGACTAGGAACTGCCCCTCAGCTCTTGTAGGCCAGCCTGTGCTGTTTTAATCACTGAGTGCTAAATCTCATGCTTGGGGCAACCACTGCTGCCTCAGCTGAGCAGGGATGCCTGTGCTTGGGGCATAGGGGTTGAATATTCACTACTCTCAGTCCCTGAAGAACCATGGGTTACCTGCAACCAAACTGTCCCCTCTCACCCAGGAAGCCTCAATATAGATATTCTGGCTTCAGTTCCCCCTCCACTTACCAATTTTGGAGTTTTGGATCATGTGTCCCTCAGATATGGTGCATGCTGGTAGCTGCCATCTTGGACCTCCACTGTTTAAGTTTAATAATTTTATGTCTTATGTCTTATGGAGACCAAATCTGGAAGCCAGATTTTTAATTATGAATATGCAAATATCCTACTTCAAGTCATATCTGTAATTATAAGAGTCTATGTAGTAATTATTGTCATCCAAAGACAACATAAAAACAGTATTTGCTACGTTAGTTTTTATAAAATGATCAAACTAGAGGATGTGATTAACTGTGTACAGTTATACAAGATTACCAAAGTTTAATTTCTATATTCTGTGTGTGTGCCTCCATCTCTGTCTCTGCCTCTGTCTACCTCTCTCTCTGTCTCTATCTGTCTATCTCTGTCTGTTTGCCTCTCTTTGTCTCTGTCTCTGTCTCTGTCTGTCTCTGTCTCTTTCAGTCTCTCTCCAGGAATTAAACCCAGGGTAATACTTAATATGTACTTGACCACTTTGCTACATCCCCATCTCTCTTACTGGTTTATTTATTAAAGGTTGCTAATTCTTTGATTGTCCTAGTATAAAATTTCAGTAGAGGTTTGTTTCATTTACACCAGTGTTAATAGTCCTAACTGTGCTGGTTGGAGCTTGTAGGATAGTCATTGACTTTATGTCCATAATAAAGTAGTCTACATCCTCTTATTCGTGTAAAATGCATTGGGCTATGGTTGATAGGATTTTTTTTTCAACAGACATATGTACAGCATTTTCAATATCATACAAGATTTAGCTAACCAACTCAGTAATTTATGGCAAACAAACAGCCCTGCTTACCTTTCATTTGTCAAAAGTTGATGAAAAATATCTATATCACTCGTTCAATCTGTTAACTGTACATTTTCATCCAAGCCGAACTGACAGGCTATGGTCTGTCCACTCACATTAATTTGTAGGAATGTGTTGTCAATAGAACCTTTCAACTCTTTATTTAATACTACCTTAGAAATTTAGAAATCATTCCTTCAAAACCAATAGCTGTGCTTAGGTGTCAGTCATTGGTCTATACCATGCCAAAACAAATCAGAAAAAGTTAACATAATCAATTCACTATTTAATTAAAAATATCTCTGGGAGTACTGCAAATATGTGGAGTATATATAGTCAAAGTACCCATACATAAAATTAAAATAAATAATAAAATCTATTAGAAACGCATTTTACTAAATCAGTGTTGAAGTGAATAAGTGCTTCAACAAATGTTAAATAATAATTATATAGTGATTTTAATTTGTATTAGAGAATACTGGCATTATATTGTGTTGAAATAATAAAATGTTTCCATTTGTCAAAATTACATTTTATGGAAATGAAAAGAATTTTGTTCTTAAAGTACAAAGGAAAAAAATCAAAATATAAAACAAGATATGAAAAAAAATCACAATATTTCCCAACTTTCTTCTCTAAATTAGCCTGCTCTTTTTCTTTTGCAACTAAACAGACTGCACTCCTCATGACTATCTACAAATCTGAAAAGACTTTGATTACAGTTGATAATTATACTGTTATAATATTCTGCATCCATTCTTATTTACCCTTTAATATTCAAATTCAATATTGTTATTCCCATTGCTGATGGAGATTCTGAAACAGTGAAGACACCTTTGGTTTTGCTATTAAGGATGATAATATAAACTTTGTCGTAATCACAACATGTTTTAATATTTATTTATTTTTATTTTTTAATTTAATTTAATTTTTTTTATTATTAGTTACATTTTATTAACTCTGTATCCCAGCTGTATCCCGCTCCCTTATTCCCTTCCAATCCCACCCTTCCTCCCTCATCTCCTCCCTGCCCCTTTACAAGTCCACTGCTTGTGGAGGACCTCCTTCCCTTTCATCTGACCCTGTTTTATCAGGTATCTTCAGGACTGGCTGCAAAGCCCTCCTCTGTGGTCTATCAGGACTGCGCCTCCCTTGGGGGATGGGTTGGTCAAAGAGCCTGCCATTGAGTTCCTGTCAGAAATAATCCCTGTTCCCCTTAATATGGGAAACCAATTGGTTACTGAGCTACCACGGGCTTCATCCCAGCAAAGGTTCTAGGTTGTATCCATACATGGTCCTTGGTTGAATGTCAGTCTCAGAAAAGACCCTTGTGCCCAGATATATTTGGTCCTTGCCGAGCTCCTAGCCTTTCCACGTCATACTAACTCCCCTTCTGCCGAAGGTTTGGTTATGAGTCTTAGTATCTGTTTTGAAACACTGCTAGGTAGAGTCTTTCAGATGCCTTCTGCAGTAGACACCTGTCATACGTCCAATGCACATTCCATTTGTCTTTCTAAGTAAGGATTGATCATCTTACCCCGTGTCTGCTTTCTCTTTATCTTCTTTAGGTGTATAGATTTCATTATGTTTATCATATCTTGGAGGTCTATATAAGTGAGTATATACCATGTTTGTCTTTCTCCTTCTGGGATACTTCACTCAGAATGATCTTTTCTAGATCCCACTATTTGCCTGCAAATTTCATGATTTCCTTGTTTTTGAATGCTGAGTAGTATTCCATTGTGTAAAAATACCACAATTTCTGTATCCATTCCTCTGTTGATGGACATCTGGGTTGTTTCCAGGTTCTGGCTAGTCTTAAAACCTGTATTGCTGTCCAACTCTGTGCCCCATGTATCTATTGATGGATGAATTATAAGATGCAGAGGCATAAGTCTTTATGAGAAGAAGATAGCAAGGCAATTTTAGCTCTAGGAAAGAAGTGTTGATTCATATGCTAATTCTTACAGTTATGTGGTTTATTTTCAAACAAATAATAGGCTTAACTTTGTGGGAAGACATATTTAACAAAAAAAATTTTGTATCACATTATCCTTTTCTGGATTAATTTTTCTGAGCTGTTGGAGGTGGCCAAGGTTCACACACTTAATCTGGTTACAATTTTGCCTGCCCATTATCTAGGGTGTATTGATTTTTTTTTCAAGCTGGAGAATACAGTGTCTCATAATCTTTAGCCTCTGATTTAATCAACATCAAATGAATACCAAACTGAAATGATTTTTCCACTTAGCAAATAATATCACTCAAGTGTAGACTATCGTTTATCACTAACGCATATCCATGCCTCTAAATGAGGGAAAATACAAATTATTTAATGAAAGTTTTTTGCTGAAAATGTATAAAAACATCATTTTGCCATTCAAACATACCTCTAGTTTTAGCACTAGCTGTTAATAACAGGCAGAAATGGTTAAGCAGAATCTTTCCTGGCGATTATATTATAAATTATGTTTATGGTTATTGCTGGATAAAGTAGGAAGTGATTGTTAATATTAAAATTGAATAGTAAGATATTTATCATGCTCACTTTCAAATTCATAGACTGTTTTGAAACAAAATTTCAGCACAATAAAATTTAGATAAAAGGTAAAAAAAATTCACCAAACAATCATTTTGTAGTTAATCTTCCCATTTGAGAACATATGCTCATTTGCCTCAAGTTTCTCACTCTTAAGACAATGACTTTAATTCTCTAGTTTTTCTCACAGAACAGCTAAAGAGGGTGCAAGTTACTTTTGAGATGAGGCCACTGTAGTGCAGAAAGCATAAGAAATTTAATAAAGTGCATTTATGAAGCCTCTTCCTCAATTGATCTGGTTAGAACTGGAGATGCTGAATGTTTTGGAGTTCTGTGGTGGTGGCACACACCTTAATCATAGCACTTGGGAAACAGGCAAATCTCTGTGATTTTGAGGCCAGTGTAGTTTACACAGCAAGTTCCAGGACAGCTCAAGTTACACTGAGAAACCCTGCCAAAACAAAACAAAACAAAACAAAACAAAACAAACAAACAAACAAAAACACAAAATAAAGAAACAAAAATGAAAGAAAAAGTAAAACATTACAATGTGATTAGTCAGCTGATCTACATAATACCCAATAATACTCAATAAGTACTTTGAATAAATCTTTTGGATTATTTTTATCTGCCAGTCATATACTTAACAATATTATTAGCATTTTATATTATACATATACATGTAGATGTACATGTAGGGGGAAAGATAATTGAAAATATCATATTATGCATTCAATTACATATTGCATGTTCTCAACCATTACATTTGAGTTGGTTTACACATGTTTGCAATTATTCTTGGCTTTGTAATACCAAGGTTTACCTGTTTCTTTCCTTTGGACTTTCTGTAAATTGATCCTAATGATTAGAAAAATAATTCATAAAGAATGTAGTGTTTTCTTGATATAGAGTAGTTTTCTGGAAATACAGCATACTAGTCCATAAATATCTAACTCACTTCCAATTATATAAAGAATTTTGTATAAGATTATTAAAGAAAATATTTTAATTAAATGATTTCAACCTGCAGAACTGTCTCTGGGTGTGGTATTATAGTTAAATTATTGCTTCTATATGTTGTTTTTATAATTATATGAGATTGTAAATACATTTGACTGTTCTTTTTAGCACATAAAGTAATTAAGAAAGCTCATTCATTTTTATATGTATAGTATATTTGAAAGTGGGCAGGAAATTTTTTTCACTTTTATATATTGTTTTATTCTTTCTGAAAAGATTATCTAGTCTATATTAGCTTATCAATTTAGAGAATATGGTACTTATTTTTATATAAGTACAAACTGAGGCAGAAATAAATATTTGGAAACCTTTTTCTAATGGAATACTTAGTATTATACATACATTCTAAATTCAAAATTATATAACCCACTTCTGTCAATACACATTAAATAAACATGATCATTAGTTGATGATTCATCATGTCTTATGCTAGCACATGTCAAGACTTCCAAATATTCATAGAAACCAGTTTCAGCATGGTGGGTTAAAAAATCATTGCTTTTCCTATTATTTTTTGCTCTACCACAGAATGATAGTTTTAAATCCTGACAACTAATGTGTGAAATTTACTGGCACTCTCATGTTGGCAAGTAGAGGGTGTGTTCTTAGGTTGCCAACTGTGGTAGGTTTTGCCATTTCCAATGTTTTCTTTCATGTCTGTCTTGAATTTGTCAAATTCAAGATCAAATATGAAATAAAAATTTGCCAATGACATTGAAAATTTCTTTTTAGATTATTAAGGTTAAGAAAATTATATTTGAGAAGATGTATAAAATCCTGTTATCTTTAACTAGCATTTGCTCCAATGAGTTTTAGTGAGGAATCAAGTCTTATGGAATTGGAACATTTTATTATTTTCTTTATTTTGCTCTAAATCTCTATGTAACATTTTAACTGAAGCCCACCTGTGAAGGGTTTGATGTGTCAAATACATAGCAATAAAACAGTGGAGTTATTTTGATTTGGGGAATCTAAGTGAAGAACTTAGCTGTCAGTGCAGAGACAAGTTGAAAACAAGTCTGTGAAATTCAGAGGTACCATGATACTGTTGTCCTTAGGATAAAGTAGAAACTAACCCCCAGAAAACTCACAAGGAACTAAAGTGACTTTGAAGACGGTAGATTGATAGCTTTGAAATATACAGTCTCAGGACTCTTCTGTTTTGCCCTGATAATTACAATTACTAATTACAATACTTTGAAAGACACTACCCTGCCAGGTATCAAAGCAGATGTTGAGACTCAAAGCTAAACTTTGGGCAAAGTGCATGAAATCTTACAAAAGAAGGGGGAGACAGAAAGATCTGGAGGGGAAATGAGCTCCACAAGGAGAGCAATAGAACCAAGAAATATGGGCACAGGGGTCTTTTGTGAGACTGATACTCCAACCAAGGACCATTCATGGAGATAACCTAGAACCCCTGCACGGATATAACCCATGGCAGCTCAGTCTCCAAGTGGGTTCTCTAGAAAAGGGAAGAGGGACTGTCTCTGACATGAACTCAGTGGCTGGCTCTTTGATCTTCTTGAACCCCTAATGGGTGAGTAGCCTTACCAGGCCACAGAGGAAGACAATGCAACCAGTCCTTATGAGACTTGATAGGCTAAGGTCAGAGGGAAGGGGATTAGTACCTCCTTTATCAGTGGTCTTGGAGAGGGGCACAGGAGGAGATGATGGAGGGAGAGTGGGATTGGGAAGGATTGAAGGCGGGGGCTACAGCTGTGATTCAAAGTGAATAAAATGTAATTAATATAAAAACTAAAAATTAGAAAAGGAAAAAATGTTAAATTAGGACTTTTTGTTTAGACAGATAATTATGAGGTATTTGTTCACAAGAGACAAGTATATTATAGAAAGTGTAACAGAAAGTGGTAGAGATAGATGCAGTTTGCATTGACTTATTTTGCATCTTGTGTGTATATGTGTATATGTAGGTTCATAAATGCATATTTTTTCACAGGTGTTCACATGCATGCAGGGGTAGTGGTCAATGCTGTTTGTTTTTCTTGAATCACTCCTACCCTAGCTATCCTACCCTAGTTATCTGAATGTTAAAAGAGTACAAGTTTCTGTCAATGCTCTTGGCTAGGAATAGATACAATGCTCTTTAGAAAGAGAGGTGAGATTCACTATACAACTAAAACCCATGCTTACTCATTAATCAATCATTTATTGTATATATCATATTTCTCAGGCACTAAGTATAAACAATGCAAAGGTACACAACGAAAAAGTGACTAGCTTTTTGAAAGCTTATAATTTGAGGGACAAGGAAAATAAAGTTTCCTGGTTATAATCAATTCAATCAGTGAGAAACTTCCATGCCTGGAGATAGGGCTTTATCTTTTACCTCATTTGTTCATGTATATATATATATGTTTGTACATGCTTGTGTGTTTGCATGCTGTCAATAAAGGGCCGGTAATGCTAACTAGTATTAAAAAGCACAAATCACAGTGAAATCTATTGTGCAAAGTGACAGCTGTGTTGACAGTAGTAAATAGATTCTGTACTATTCTTCTATGCCTTTCATTTTGGTACATAGCCTTTTCCTACTATTCATCGTTATTTATCATTTTAAGGATTATATTTTATCTCCTTAAGAAGGTTTCTACTGGGCTGAAGAGATGGCTCAGCTGTTAAAGGCTAGGCTCATAACCAAAAACATGAGGTTTCTATAATCCTTAAGATATTAAACAACTTCATACCTATCATGTATCTGTTTCATATAATTTTCTATGTTTATAAATTGTTAAGTAATGGAGCACATTCTATATGAGCTGAATCAAAGGTTTTTCAAAAGGTGTTCTATTCATTTTTTATTACTGTTATAAAAGACCTAAAGTGGCATAACCTTAAATAGAAAACAGGTTTATTTACCTCACAAATCCAAAGCTTGAAGGTCATGTTTCCACAATCAGGTTAGCTCTTATGAGGGCTTCATAGTAGATTGTAGTTCAGTGACAACTACTCTCGAAAAATGAAGAGATCACAGCAGCACAGAGGATGATCATGAAAGAGTTGCTTTTTTGTCTTCCTTCTGAACCCTGCCTATTAATGGTGCAGTAGTATACCTTTCAATAATAGAAAAATGTGGAGAAAGTTCTCAAGACTTTCTTTGGTCATTACACTGAAAATATTCCAAATCACAGAAAGAGAAAAAAAGCTCAGTGATCTTGCATCCTTAACTACTTCCTTTTCCAAAGGCAAAAACTTACAAAATAGTTCTGCACACTAACATCTGTCTCAGAGAATCTCATTCAATTTAGTGAGCCAAAGAGGAGCAGTATGTCATATGCAAAGGTCATTGCTAGATCCCAAAAGATTGACAGAAAACTATGGTACACATTGATTTCTCTTAATTTTTAAGGTACAGTTGGGAGGCATTTAAGTTAAGCTCTCTCTCTCTCTCTTTCTCTGTCTCTCTGTCTCTGTCTCTGTCTCTCTCTCTGTCTCTCTCTCTCTCTCTCTCTCTCTCGCTCTCTCTCTCTCCCTGCTTGCTTCCTAGAATCCCTGACCTCTTCAGTTTATATGTAAAATGATCCCTTCAAATAAATACCATAATGTAAAAAGTGAAGTTAGACAAAAATACGTAAGAACTCAAAGCAAAGCTACATATTTACTTATGGGGTATCTATAGTCCAGAGTCTTACTATACAAGATAAGTCCTTGACAGGCTTATTATTAGCCCAGTTACCTTAGAATTAAATCAACACACTAATTTCAAACTGAAATGAGAAGGGGGAAGGAAAGCACATCAACTACAGTAAATTGAATTCTAGAAGACTAAGCCTCTGGAGGTCTCAAAAGTTAGAAATAGTAAGCTCAGCCTCATGGAGTCAGCTGCTCACAATATATTTAGTAAGTGTCTTATTTCAAAAGAAAGCATGCAAGTGGCTGGGCTCACCAACCAGGGAAAAAGCATTTGGTTGCAACAAGCCAAACATATGCATGATCAGTTCTCATTTTTAGTAAAAAATCAGACTGGCACAGAGCTTAGCATTTTCAAAACAGTTTAGCACTCAGCACAGGAAAAAAAAGAATTTGTTAACAATTTTTCTGTTAAAAGGAGCATCTACTGTTCATGACAGAATCTAGCTCATATTACATGAATTTGTCATCTGCCATATTTGTAATGCATGCATTGTAGAAATATGAATTGGAATTCTGGAAAGAAAAATCTTGTAAAACAGCCTAATGCTCTTTTGTTCATTTACTGCTTTTTTCTCTTGATGTAAATGAAAAGATGGCTTGTTCTCAGTGGTAAGCTTCAGGTGAGCTTTCGAGTTTCAGCAATTTTTCTCTCTCTAGGTCAGACCGTATTTTCAATTATTAAATCCATAATCTTGAAGACAAGCATAATTTTTGTAGCTTACTTGTGAATTTGTAATTTTAATGACTTAGTTTATGCTGAACATGAATAATAAACCATCACCTATTAAACCTGGAGAGCACCAGAAGTGATTTACAATGTGCTGTGAAAACGAGATTCATTATATCTTGTATTTTACAAATTTTCAGTAAGGTAGTGTAAACACATATTTACTTTAATTAATAAAATGGCACAGATTTTTGTCTGGAAATATTTTGTGTAAGAAATAATTCTATACTAGCTGGTAAATGCCTGCTTTGTAAAAAGAACACTCAGCATTTCCTGACTTGAAGGAGCAGACCTGTTCATCCATTTGAAAGACAAGACATTCGGGAAGCTTATCTACACACTGCTGTTAGCCCTTTTCCATTCTTGCCAACTTGCCCAGTCTTTAAAGCAAGGTCAGTAGGGGGGCCTTTAGCTCAAGGGAGAGAAAATTTGAAGTATCCATGTTCCTTTCCTTTTCTTTTATTAAATTGCCTTTTAGAGCAAGACATTTATTAGTGAGCCTTGACAGATCCTTGAGACGTACAAACTCACCCATGGAGGGATAATAGGCTAACTTTACACCATGTTTGAACTTCTGAGCTGCTTCAGCAATACCCTCCCCTGGAATCTGGACCCACCAGTCTGTCTATATTCCCTTCAACCTGCTATATTTTATTAACTGCTGTTTTTGGTTGATATTTAGTTTAAAATTGGGGTGTAGGGGGTTGTTGTTTCATTCAAATTATAATATTTTTCAAGTTGGGTTTTGTTAGCTGAAGAAATCCAATCCCTCTACCCTGCATACTATTTTTTCAGACAATAAATTTATTTATTATGCGAACAATTAATGTATCTATTTTTCACTGCATACTATTAAACTGTAATTTGTTCTTCAATACCAGTTCTCCTCTCCATTTGTGTCAACTAATGTAGTCCATACATAACTTCACACATATAAATATCCATAGTGTTTAACATTTATTTGTGCTTAGATATCTAATATAAAGAAGTATTATTCTCTAATAATCTTACATAAAGCACCCAATTTAAAATGTGTAGTCTTTTGATTTTTGTATAAACATTTTTATTTTCGAATATAAATATACTGATATGATTATATGATATCTAGAACTTAGGTTAATAGAGTTTAGAAGTTATTTTATAACCTTGCTTTTATTAAATAAGAGAAAATTTCCTCCTCATTTCTTCATATCACATTATACTTTTAATCTCAAATGTCATTTTCCAGAATGACAACTCACTTTCATTGACCAACTTAATTGTAACTTTGTTTCTGTCATTGCAAAATATAAATTTAGCAGAAGGAAACACTTCCTAATGGTGAGTAAGATTAGGCTGAGTTTTTTGGTTTAGAAAGCTATTAATAAAGGCTTCTGGAAAGATCTTTATCAGTGTTATAAACTTATGGTTGTTTGTGGCGGCTACTTTAAATGTGATAACCTTTTTCATACATATTATGCTATGTCCTTTAAGTAAACCATTATTTTTTTTCCACAGGATGAATATGCTGAGATATATAGGAAAGTCTTACTTTTTCAACCAGAATGTAAACTCATGCTTCAGTAAAGCACTTATGCAGGTTACAGAAATTACCTTTCAATGCTTTCTCTTTGCTCCACTTTTCTCATAAATTAAATGATAATAAGGCCTATCTCATATATATATATATGTATATATATATATATACATATATACATACCAGCAGGTTTTTCATACAAGCATAGTTTTCATTGGTTTATGCCCTTTATGATTGTTCTTAATGATGTCTTTAATTCCTTGGATATATCTGTTCATGTCCAATATCTTTTCTCAAAGCCTATGGTTTCTCCTCTCTCAACTCCTCCCAGATCCTCCCCATCTCCCTACCATCCAAACCCGTTCTTTCTTTATCTCTCTCATTAGAAAACAAACAAGCATCTACAACAAACAATCTCAATAAGCCAAAACAAACAAACAAAATAACACACTCACAAAAAGAACCAAAGAACAGCACAAGAAACAAATAGGAACAGAGACACATATATTTTCACACTCAGAAGTCCCCTAAGTGCACAAAAATTGGAGACTATAACATATAAGCAAAAGATTTCTAAGGTATAAGATAAATACCCAGAACTCAGTGGTTGGCTCTTTGAACACCTTCCCCTGATGAGGGAGCAGCCTTGCCAGGCCACAGAGGATGACAATGCAGCCACTCCTGATTAGACCTGATAGGCTAGGGTCAGATGGAAGGGAAGGAGGAGCTCCCCTAAGAGGGACATGGGAGGAGATGAGGGAGGAAGAGTGGGTTAAGGAGGGAATGAGGGAGGGGGCTACAGTTGGGATACAAAGTGAATAAACTCTTATTAATATAAAAAATAAAAAAATTAAAAACTATTCTAAGGACAAAAGAACCCTCTAAAAATATCACTGAGCCAGTTTTGCTGGCCATCTTCTGCTAGGCTTGAAGACTGAACTTAAGAGTCATTTGCATACCCAGTGAGACTCCATTGGAGAAAATGATTTTTTTCCCTTTACAAGCAATTATTAACTGGCGATAGCTTCTCAGTTACGGAAGGGGTTTTAAGGGGTTCACTTTCCCTCTTAGTGCTAGCTCTCCACCTAACTTAGACCCATACAGGCATTGTGCATGTTACCACAGTCACTATGAGTTCATAAGTGCTGCTATATTTAGAAGGTCTTGTTCCCTTTGTGTCCCCATTCCCTTCTGTAGCTTAACACTCTTAGAAGTTTCCTCTTGTTCAGAGTTTACTGAGGTTTGAGAGGAGGTTTTTGTTGGGGACATCCTATTTATTACAGAGTATTTCAAGGTCTTGCGTTTTCTGTGTAATGTCTAGCTGTGGGTCCATGTTTTTGTTCCCTTCTGCTGCAGGAAGAAGCTTCTCTGATGATAGCTGAGCAAGGCACTGATCTACGGGTGTAGCATATCATCAGAAGTCATTTCATTGTTACTTATTTTATTTTTTTCACAATTTATTTATTATATATCCAGATTGAAGCCCCCTCCTTCAACTCCTCCCACCTTCTTGCTCATTATCCCTTTTCCCCTAGTACACTTACACTAGATTGTCTACCTTGTTGATTTTCTCAAAGAACCAGCTCTTGGTTTCATTGATTCTTTGAATTGTTTTCTTTGTTTCTAATGTATTGACTTCAGGCATGAGTTTTACTATTTCCAGCCATCTACTCCTCTATAGTATGTCTGCTTTTTTTTTTCTTGTGCTTTCAGGTGTGCCATTAATTTGCTTCTATGTGATACCTCAAATTTCTTTATGAAGGCACTTAGTATTATCAACTTTCCTCTTAGCACCGCTTTCATTGTGTCCCATAAGTTAGGGTAAGTTGTACCTTCATTTTCATTGAATCCTAAGAAGTCTTTTTTTTTCTTTATTTATTTCTTCCCTAATTCAGTTGTTATTGAGTAGAGAGTTGTTTAATTTCCATGTGTGTGTAGGCTTTTGGTTATTTCTGTTATCGCTGCAGTCTAGTTTTAGACCATGGTGATCTGATATGATACAAGGGATTATTTCAATCTTCTTGTATCTGTTGAGGCTTGTATTGTGCCTGATTATATGGTTAATTTTAGAGAAAGTTCCATGAGATGTGCAGAAGAAGATGTACTCTTTTGTGTTTGGGTTAAAAGTTCCATAGACATCTATTAGTACCATTTGATTGAAGACCTCTGTAAGTATCATTATTTTGTTGTTTCGTTCCGATCTCAATGATCTGTCCCTTAGTGAGAGTGGGGTGTTGAAGTCTTCCACTATTAAGATGTTGGGATTATATGTGATTTAAGCTTAAATAATGTTTCTTTGTGTTTGGAGCATAAATGTTCAGGATTGTGATGTCTTCCTGGTGGATTTTTCCTTTGGTGAGAATGAAATGTCCCTCTCCATCTCTTTTGATCAATTTAGTTTGAAAGTCTACTTTATTAGAAATTAAGTTGGCTACCCCAGCTTCCCTCTTGTGTCAATTTGCTTGGAAAACCATTTTCCAGCCCTTTACTCTCAGGTAGTGTCTGTCTTTGTTACAGAGGTGTGTTTCAAATGCAGCAGAATGTTGCATCCTATTTCCACAACCATTCTATTAGTCTGTTTCTATTTATTGTAGAGTTGAGACCATTGATGTTAATAGAATTAGTTACCAATGATTGCTAGTTCCTTTTATTGTAGAGTTGGTGGTGATCATGTGTTTTTGTGCTTGTTTTATTTTGTATTTTTCTTGTGACAGTGTCTTTATCTAGTGTTTTTATGGATGTAGTTGATCTCATTGGGTTAGAGAGCTCCTTCTAGTATCTTCTGTTAGGCTGGATTGCTGAGCATATGTTGTTTAAATTTAGTTGTGTGATGTTTGTTTTCTCCATGTATGTTGATTGAAAGTTTTGTTGTATAAAATAGTCTGGGATGGAATCAGTGATCTTACAGTGTCTGCATGATATCTGCCCAGCCCACTCTGGGGCTTTCATAGTCTCTTTTGAGAAGTCTGATGTGATTTTGATAGGTTTGCCTTTATATATTACCTGGCCCTTTTCCCTTGCTGCTTTTAATATTTTTTCTTTGTTCTATAAATTTAGTGTTTTGTGTATTATATGACATGAGGAGTTTCTTTTCTGGTCTAGTCTATTTGGTGTTCTATAGGCCTCTTGTATGTTTATGGGCATCTCTTTTGTAAGGTTGAGGAAATTTTCTTCTATGATTTTCTCAAAAATATTTTCTGGAGCCTGGAATCTTCTTTTCATCTATTCTTAATATTCTTAGGTTTCATCTTTTCATTCCTTGATTTCTTGGGTGTTTTGTGTTTAGAACATTTCCAAGTTGTTTTCTTTGAGAGATGTATCAATTTCTGCAATTGTATCTTCAGCACCTGAGATTTTCTCTTCCATCCTCTTGTATTCTGTTGGAGATGCTTACCTTTGTGGTTTCTGATTTCTTCCTTAAGTTCTCCAGCTCCAGAGTTTTCTTTGTTTCTGCTTTCTTTATTGATTCTAATTCTGTTTTTATGTTGCACCACTTCCTTCATCTGTTTTAAATGTGGATTCCTGTCTTTCCATGATGGCCTCTATCTTTTTGTTCATTTCCTCTTTGTGTGCCTCTATTTTTTAAATTTGTTTCTTTTTATGTGCCTCAAATAACTGCATAATTATAGATTAAGATAATTTTCCTGTGTTTCAGCTGCAATAGAATATCCACTGATTTTTGGAGATTCTGGTGAAGTCATGATATCCTGGTGGTTTTTTGCTTGTATTCTTTTTGTTGTTGGTGTTTATTTTTTATTAATTACAGTTTACTCACTTTGTATCCCCCCATAAGCCCCTCTCTCCTCCCCTCCCGGTCCCACTTTCTCTCCCCCTTCTTCACGCATGCCCCTCCCCAAGTCCACTGATAAGGGAGGTCCTCCTCTCCTTCCTTCTGATCTTAGTCTATCAAATCACATCAGGAATGGCTGCATTTTCATCTTCTGTGGCCTGGTAGGGCTGCTCTCCCCTCAGGGGGAGGTGATCAAAGAACAGGCCTATCAGATTATGTCAGAGACAGTCCCTCTTCCCATTACTATGTAACCCACTTGGACACTGAACTATCATGTGCTACATCTATGCAGGGGTTCTAGGTTATGCTGCCTGCCCTCTAGCCATCTTGTTGTCTGTAGCCTTGAATGATTGTTCCTGGAGCATGTAATGCAGACTGGGTCTACCTGTCTCTGGAGTCTTGAGTAATCTCTCCTGGATTCACTGTCTCTTGCTGGCTCACTGTTTCTGACCAAGGTATATCAGGTAGCTGAGACACAGACAAAAAGATCTCTGATCATAGAGCTGTTCCAGTGTCCCACAGGCTTCCTTGAGGTGGTAGAGGATGTGATGTGAGTCTCATGCCTGGCTCAACAACTCTGGGTTCTCTGTTCTGGGCTAGTTGTATCTGGGATAGGATAATCAGCCTGCTTGGCCTCAAGACTATAGATTTCTGTGCCTAGAGCTGCTCCAGTGCCCCACAAGGTTCCTTAAGATGGTGGAGAATGGAATCTGGGTCCCATGCCTAGTTCAGCTCCACTGTGTTCACTGTCTTTGCTAGCTGGCTGATTCTGACCTGGGTGAACCAAGCAGGTGAGCAGCAGGCAGAATGGAACTGTACTTCCCCCACAGTAAAAGAAAGTATCCACTCCACATAGCTGTGAGACTGAGCATCACTAACTGCTGAGAGCAGGAAGGTGTACACAGGATGTTGAGTGTAGTCTCCCTGATTTGGAACCAGGAGCAGGTAGTACCCAGAAGATGTCCACAAGAGTGTGAGAGTGGGCACCTGGGTTTTGAACCTTACTCTCAGTACAGGAAGGTATTCACTCCACAGGCAGTCAGAGTGAGCACCCAAGGTTGGAAACACTGGTGCCAGGAGGATGGTGGGTTTGAGCATGTGGCCTAGGGCTGTGGAAGTGTTGGCAGGAGCCCAGGAATTTTTCCCAATATTATCTGGATGGCCTGAAGATGGACCTTCGAGTATCCCAGTGGAGTCTCCTCTCACCAGAAAAACATATACATAGGGGTTTTGCGGTCCACAGTACGGCCTGCTGTTCACCCTGATCTGACTGCTGAGTTGCTGTTCAGATACTCTGAGTGGTCAGTGCAGCCATCATGGATCTCTCACCACAATTAATCTTAATGATATAATAGTTCATTCTTTTTCTTTACAGCTTTTTGTATTTATGAATATATAAAAGCAAGGCCTATAGCCAAATACATTTTTCATGAAATTCTTTCAAATTGAGGTAGATAAGTTGGAATTTCCATGATTTATGTAATAAGAGATTCTTTCCTATTCAATATGATTTTTACCTGTTAGGTATTTACTGTTACAGCATAAGAGGGCATAAACAGAAAGTTAGTCAAATTTTATATGTTCGACTAAAAAGAGAACTTTTATTTGTGTTGCTGGGTTAAAACTGCTAGTCCTACACTATATGACTAGAACATAGCCAGAAGAAGAATTTCATATGTTAGTCAACTTCCCATTATTATGATGAAATACCCAAGAAAATCACTTAAAAGGGGGTATGATTTATTTTAGTTCATAATTTTATTGTTTCACTGGCTCCATTGTTGGCAAGGCAGAAACATTATGTAAAAATCACTTGACAGAAACCATGTAAAAGCTCAAGTAAAAGTGGACAAAATATAGAAGCCATGAAAACAGAGAGTTGTGTCAGTACGAAGTATAGGATGTAATTGTTCTTAGGAAGGTAAGCAGTAAACTAGAAACTTAATATCCAGGTAAAACATGCATAAATCAAAACCAGTAGCAGAATTTATTCTACAAGTCAGTGTCAGACCTACCTCTGACATAAGTTTTATCTGAGGCAATGTATGAAACTTTACTTGTATGTTTATATTGAGGCCTTGTGAAATCTGTGAAGGGATTATTACTAGTTTTTCCATTCTAAAAATAGGAAATCTCACTTACGTAAGTCAGAGATCCCCTTCTCTGTATGTGGATTTGTCTGTTTCCCACCTTGCATTATCTAAACGTTCTTTATAAGAAAATTTAAAACTTAGTTTGCTTGCCCTGACCTTTAGTGAATATCATAGTGCCTGCTTTATCAAAGACACTCAGACACTCAGGATGTTTGCTGGTTGAGTGAATAAATGTTGCTACAAGCCCCCATTCATGGTGTGTTATCTAGCCATGAAAATGTGAGCTCATTCCTAGTCACTGCCATAATAAATTATAAGTTCCTATGTTAGATACCCTCTAGGCTTTATTTCTGCTGTATAATTGATAAATTAATCATGATAGGATGATAGCAGTAGATAATTACTGTATGTTAATGAGTCAACACACCTACATAACTTATTTGCATTTTAATAGAGCAATTGTAGATGTAATCCCTTGAGGCAAAAAAAGAATGATTCTTGAGGGTAAGGAAGTGCTAATCTGGGCTGTGGGTTGGGGAAAGGTGGTAACATGAAAGTCTCAAGAGACACCCTGTATGTGTTGTGCAGTTGTGATCTTCCCTTAGCTTTGTATTAAATCTATTGATTCTTTGGAGCAAAACCTCAAGCTCTCTTTGGCAAAGAAAAATGGTTAAGCCTAATAAAATGCATGGTACTGTGAAATTAGATTAATTAGCTAGGATTTGAATTAAGGTTATCTTGCACATAAAATAAATCAAAAATCAACTTATGTGAAATTTTTGTTTGAGGTGCCTACAATGAGTTATACTGAATATAATATTTTTTTTTTCTTGAAGATGACAAGTGGAGAAAACACTGGGGTACCTCATGAAAGGTTTGGAAAGATCTCATTTTGTACCTGTGTATCGTGCAGACCTAAGTTTAACTTACCACAGTGAAATTCATTTGGGTTAATTATTTCTTTAGACAGCTACAATAAACATATTTACCTGAGATTTTTAAATGTTTCAAAAAGCTCAGCTTTCTGAGATATGTATACAGGTCACATAAATAACATACTTGATCAATGAAACATTTTGGAAGTTATTACATGATGTTATTTATCACAAAATATCAGAAAGAACTGACAAATGATTGAATGTTAAGGATGTTCATTTCTTCAAAAAATATTTGGTGAACATAGTCTGTATCTCGGAAACTGAAAGGAAGAATGTGCATAGGAAATATTAATGAATAAATGATTCATATAACCTCAAGTTAGATCTTGGAGTTTATATTTTTTTTCCTGTGAAAGATTTTAAAAACTGCTTCTTTTGATTTAATAAATTTATCCATTATCACATTAATTTTTATTTTTTTTCAATTGCTGTCATTTTTTAATGTTTCAAAATCAGTTAGTACTATTACGTTAGCATTCTTTCTTTTAAATATTTTTTTGTTATTCTGCATTGTTTGCTTTCCTTTAAAAACATTATATCAGGATCAGAAGGAAGGGGAGGAGGATATCCCTTATCAGTGGACTCGGGGAGGGGCATGGGAGGAGAAGAGGGAAGGAGGGTGGGTTTGGGAGGGGAAGAGGGAAGGATCTACTGGTGGGATACAAAGTGAATAAACTGTAATTAATAAAATTTTAAAAAAGAAGAAAGAAGAAAAAAGAATAAGAAAACATTACATCAAATTAAAGTTGAAGAGATTTGACATTACTTGAGGATTTACACAAGTACTATATTTGCATATTTTCCTCCTCCTTCTCCTTCCTTCAATTCCTCCTGTGCCCACGTACCTGTCTCTTCTTAAATTCATGATCTCTGTAATTACCATTGGTGTGTATGTGTTGTGTATGTATATATTTATAAATAACAACCTGATGAACTCATTTAATGTTTTTCACATGAGTATGTATTTAGAACTGACTACATGGGATTAGATCACCTATCAAAGAACTCATCCCTGGAACAGATTGATTATCCCTCTCTGAAGCCTTTAATGAACTCTAACTCTTCATTTAGGGGTGAGACCTTATGCTATTTACCACATGCATATTGGCACATGCCAACTGGTGTCGCCCTTGTCTGAGTCTTGTTTAGGCAAACATATTGTTGAGTTTTCATGACAACAACTTCCCTGTCCAATATAGAAGACACAATCTTTCAGTAGCCATCTTAGTCTTCTGGCTCTTATAATCTTTGTGACTCCTTTTTTAAAAAATATAATTTCTTAAAACATTTTTATTGTTTGAGAATTCCATACACATATATTATAATGTGTTTTGATCAAAACCACCCTCATTCCCTCTATTCCAATCTCTTCCCTATTTTTCCCCACTTGTCCTTCCCACCAACTTTATGTGCTCTTTAACTATGAGACTGTCCTCAGACTTTGTGCTGCCTATACATGTATGAGTATGGGATCATAGCCTCTCAGGCACTCCCCTAAAAAAAAAAAAAAAAAAACTGACTCTCCTTTTCCTAGCAGCCATAAATTACAATTAATTGCCTCTAACCTAGGGGATGGACTCCATGAGTTCCTCTAAAATTCATGCTGGGATTTTGGCTATCCTGATTTGGTAAAGGTTGTGACTCCTTTTTGGTGATATTCTCTGAGCCTTAGATTTATTGGTATGTTAGATGTGTCATAAATTTGTGTTGAGCTTCCCAAAGTTAATTGTTTTCTGAATTTTGACACTTTGTAAATTTCTGTAATGAGTTCTGTCTGTTGCAAAGAGAAGTTTCTTTGATGAAGGGTAAGAACTACATTTAACTGTGATTATAAGGATAATTATTTAGAATGCACTAGAAATAATACAGATTCAGGAAAGTGGCAGCAGTAAGTTCTCCAGTGTGCTTGGCCCCACTACTCATGAACAGTGGATTAGGTTTACAGTACCAGGCATAGACACTCACCTATAGAATTGGGCCTTAAGTCCAATTAGATAGCTATTGGTTATCCTCAGAATATAAATGCCACAGCTACAAACCATAACAATGAATATTAAGGCAAGATGTTCCAAGAGAAAATTAATATTGTAATGTTGGATCTTCCGGTCTACTAACAGTAATGGATTTTCTTGTTTAATTATCATGTAGTTTCTCTCATTAAAGTTCTTATACTGTTACATATCTCATTTTAGTTTCAATGTTGAACTTTTTGTTGTATGTAGAAATAAAACTGATTTTCAAATATCAACCTGAATCTTGGAGTATTTCTATTTCACTTATTGTTTCTGGAACTTAGGTTTTTAATTCTTATGATTTTCTATGTAGATAGTTAAGTCATTTTGCCTTTAAAGCAGCTTTGCTTCTATCTTTAAAATCTGCATTTCTTTTGTTCTTTTTACTTACTTTAGTCTGTGGTCTCAGGTCTCCAATACAATATTTAATTGAAACAATGAGCTCAGATATCCTGACTGTTTCTGATCTTCAAGAAATATAAAAATTCTCCTACAACCAATGTCCATCCCATTTGTCTTTCTAAGTGAGGCTTGATAATCTTACCCAAGGTCCTCTTTCTTGTTTATCTGTTTTAGGTGAAAGTCTCTACCTAGCAGTGTATCAAAGAAGATACTGAGACTCATAACCAAACCCTCAGCAGAGTACAGGGAATCATAAGAAAGAAGGGAGAGTTAGAATGACCTGGGGAGAACAGGAGCTCCACAAGGACCAAATATATCTGGGCACAGTGGTCTTTTGTGAAACTGTATCTTCAACCAAGGACCATGCATGGATATAACCTTGAACCCCTGCTCAGATGTCGAGGCAGCTCAGTATCCAAGTGGATACCCTAGTAAGGGGAACAGGGACTATTTCTGACATGGGCTCAATGGCTGGCTGTTTGACATCCCCCCATCCCCCGAGAGGGGAGAAGCCCTGCTAGGCCACAGAGGAGGGTGGGGTTGGGAGGGAATAATGGAGATATTAAAAAATAAAATTAAATAAAGAAATATATAAATTATATTTCAGTATAAAGTATGATGGTTATTTTGACTTTTTGAAGCAAGTCCTTATTATGCAGCCTCGAATGGTCTGGAACTTGCTTTGCAGACAAGACTTTATATGTTACTTGGTCTTTTTTCCCTTGTAGGCACACAAAAGTGTTTCTCTCAAACTTCATTGGGGAGCCTTAATAGTCTTTCTTTGTTCTGTACATTTGGTATTTTATTTTTATGTGCCAAGGGGGCTTTCTGTTATGGTCCAGGCTGTTTATCATTCTGTCTGCTTTTTGTATATTTATAGGTACCTTTTTCTTTAGGTTAGAAATTTTTTTCTTCTATGATTTTGGTGAAAATATTTTCTGTGCTTTGGACCTGAGTTTCTTCTCCTTCCTCTATTCCAACTATTCATACACTTTTTTTTCTTAATATTGTCCCATATTTGCTATATATTTTTTGCTGGATTTTTTTATACTTAACATTTTCTTTAACCAAGATATCCATTTCTTCTATCTTGTCTTCAATGCCTGATTTTCTCTATTCTGTCTTTTGTATTTCCTTGGTAAATCTTGCCTTTGGTGTTTCTGATCAAATTTCTAAATTTTTCGTCTCCATTTTTTTCCTCAGTTTGGCCTTTTTTTATTGATTCTCCTTACCATTTCTTATCTTGAACAGTTTTCATTTCATTCCACTGTTTCTTCATGTTTTCAAAGATTTAATCAATCGACTATTCAAATCCTCTTTAACATCCTTGAGCATATTGATAATCGTTATTTTGAAATTCTTGTCTTCTGCTTCAGCTATACTACATTTTCATGACAATTTTACTAATTTTCATTTGTTACTAGACTCTAGTGGAATCAGACTTTTCTAGTTGTTATTGATTATGTTTTTAAGTTGTCATTTAGGCTGAGATTTGGGATTTGGGTTTGGGATAGTTATAATTCTTGGTAGTGATATTTGGTCTTGTTTTTGTTGGTGAATTTCTGGTCCTTGGTTTTTGTTACTCTCTTTGGATTTTAGGAGCATATGGTAGGTATGGGTTGCTTGCAGAGAGTACTTTTGAGTCCCTGCCAGTTGTGATTACTAGAGTTTCCTGGTAAAATATATCTAGGTATTGGGAACCAACAAGCAGGGCTAGAATGTCAAGATGTTGAGAGGGTTCACAGGAAGGAAAAAAGTTGTGTCTGCAAAGATCTGTAGGGTCCACAGGGAGTAGAGGAAGAGAGGGAAGACAAACTCCAGAAGACTGTCTGCTACAGAGCTGGGAAAGAGACTAGAAAATTGGAATCAGAGAATGGGAAGGCAAGTGAATATATCATCACAAATTAATGATAAGCACTTTAGGTAACGACTATGCCAGTATTCTGAGTTCATAACTACACAATAATGTATAGATGTATTAAAACCTCAAATTTTACTCCATCAATTTTTGTAATTACATTTTACACATAAATGTTATGTGTGTGTGTGTTTGAAAGTAAATAAGTATAGAAGTTCAGATTGTTTGAACAAAACCCACAAACCTGGTATTGCTTTAAATGCTTTATTTAATAACTTGTACTTCACTATTCAAATGTGTTTTTAGTAAAATACTAGGTAATGAAAGAAATAAGTGGTTAGGAAATATGAAATCAAGCTAAAAGTATATTGCTATTTTATGACACCCTGAAGCATAGTAAAAAAAAAATAAAAGCTGAGGATGTAACTTGATTGTAGACTACTAGCCCTAAATTCCTTATCAAACAAAGAATAAGTAAAAAGAATTTATGGCATGCACACAAACAAATATAGTGCAGAGCATATGGACAACATAGGAGACCCATAGTTCAATCAGCTTAATGAGTTTCATTTTAATGTATTTCCATTACTATTTTAAATACACATTTCTTTTGAATTAGTTGTAGACTACAGGGTATGTCATTTGTTTTTACTAAATTTGTGGCAATTTTCACATTTCTACATTATTTTCTTTGCTTTTACTTTATGTAATGGTATGGTATTTAATCAAGTGATTATTGTAATCTATAAATATTACCTTATTTTGATTCAATGTATTCTATTTTTCAATTCTTTCAATGATGAGTATTTTCATACATCTAGTCTTCTTCCACATTTTATTTTATTGAAATTTATTCATAAAATATACTTATAATCTATCATTAAAGAAGAAAACCACATGATTTATTTTCAGTTTGATTAATTTAGAGATTTTTCCATTTGCAAATAGTACCAGAATTTCCCAAGGTGATGATTACAATATTTTATGTGATATTAAGTTTTGCATGCTATACATATTTCTGAGCTAAAGGTAAACTGTAGCAGAAACAGAAAATTTTTAAGCCTCTCAAAACTCTGAATTTATTAGGAATCCATAGCCAGGAAAAGAATTGACTAATTGAGTGTTAGAGCTATGATGTACTAAGTTTACACCAGGTCATATTCTGTGACAAGTAATTTGTAAAAAATGAAAAGCAATAATATCAGGTTAAGAAATTCTAATTCTGTGACATCAGGTACACCATGAATAAAGGCCTAATTTAATGCTTTGTAAAATGCTAAACTAAAATCAAGTAAAAATTTTTTTACAATATCAAAGCAGAAAAATAACTTGCTTGTTTTTAAGTTGTTTTTTTTTTTTTTTTTTTTATCAGCCTGCTTTCTTACAGTCATAAAAAAAATGAGTCAAAGAGAGTTGAGTATGACCAGGTAAACCCTAAGACAGCATCTTCTATGCTTAAAATAATTGAATCTTTTCAAAGACTTTAACATAAATTTTAGGGGTTATATGTGAGTGCTAATAACATTTTACTTTTTAAATAAGAAGAAAAATGTCACCATGACCATGATCCTCAGGAACATTTTTATGAACAGTTCAGATATATTCACTATGATAATATTGTGCTAGGGTTGCCCAAAGCAGTTGCATAACTTCATATTTCATTTTCCCACAATGATGGGTCTTATGGTCATGAGAAAAAGAAAAAGAAAGCCAAATACTATTATTTTATGGCCACATCTTATTTTGAGCAGGACTATTGTGATTATTATCATTCCAAATAATTCACAGTGAATATCTTTCATCATGTTCTGTCATATTTTAACTTGCCATTCTTTGTAAATTATGTTCTGGCTGATGGTTATTGATTTCAATTTTTAGCATTCAGCTTCTCTTCTCTCTCTTTCCTTCTCCCTCTTCCTCTCCTTGCTCTCCTCTCTCTGTCATACTCACACACAAATACACACACACAAAAACACACACAAAATTGTACCACATCATGATATATTTTGTGTATCACATTTCATTTTTATTTTGTTTTAAAATAATCTATGAATGATAATTTTGAGTAGCTATGCCAAGGGTATTGACTTGTCAACCTTATTATTCTTTGCTTCAGTGGTTTTGTCCTAAATAATGTTTAAATTCTGAAGAGTTTGTCTGATATCTTCAGGATTTTTTCTTTAACTATGAACTTTATATTGCTTCAAATATCAAATGCACCTAACTAGTATTTTATATCATTCACTGTTCAATGCCCAAGCTATATCTTATAGAAAACACTGAAAACATTGTTAAAATGCAGTCCTTAGCCACTTTGTTTACTGTGACAAGTATTATATAAATTATTATACTTCACACCACGTTTGTCACCTTATATGTGTTCTGATTTTAAAATACCCCAGACATATAAATGACCACTTAGCAGTAAAGACAGTGGATGTCACCCATGTGTTAGTAACACATGCACATGAGTAAATGCCTTGAGGTAGCAGTGCCTCACAGAAAGTTAGAGTGATCTTAGAAGGGCTTTTAAAGCTCTAGGCCTTGAAGGTGGTATTTTTTAAATATATAAATTTAGCATTACTGACATATTACTATGTTATTTGCTTAACCAAATGGCATGCTTTGTACCACTTCTAGGGAATAAAAATTAAGTAAAGCATATTTGCTAATAAACTACAAGGAATGAATTACAGTCTTTGTTTGAAGCATTAAGAGTCATTTCTAGTTTATTTTGTGCTTTGGAATCATCATTAGAAGTATCTCTTATGAACACAAAGAAATGAAAGAAAAATATATTATGGTAATGAGTTAATTACCAAATAATAGAGACTCCCTGATGAGAGAACACCATAGCATGAAATATTGCCTTTTTATATGCTTTGTTAAGAAAATGGGATAATAGCCAGTTACTGTGGGCATCTTTACATTTGATATTTGACACAAACACCAAATAAGACTCTGGGAAAAAGAAAATCCTAGAAATAACAATTCCCTTTCAGTAACTTGAAGCCTGAAGCTTCTGGGTCTTCTAAGGATATGTAAAGGCACAAAGAGCTTTCAAATTTAACACTGAATCCTATGAGAAAAAATTTACTTCAGGGCTTTAAAAATAATCTTCATCAGACAGTCTATGTGGCAATAATAATTGATATATCCAAAATGTAAATTATGTAACACTAATTCTTTCTATGGCTGTAGAAGAAAATTATAATCATTGTTAGGTTCCACATAAAGAAAAATCAGTGTCCTCACTGAATAGTAAATCCACAAAGAATATTCCATATGCACTTGGATTATTTTTACTTTAGGAATACAAAGGAAAGCATTGTCCCAATCACAGGATATTTTCCTTAAATAGTCAATTATCAGGCCTAAAATTTTAAGACAATAATAGTATATTTAGTCAAATACTGAATTTCCATTAGACTGCTACAGAAATTAAGTTCGTCTCAGAGAGATAACCAATTTAGTTTCAATTAGTTATTAATCACTTTGAACAAGCTCTTGGGAGACACCTAGAAATCCTGAGAGAAATGAGCAAAAGTAGGCATTTCAAGCAAACTGTGATGAGGGAAGAATAAATGTGGAAGAAAGGTGGAGAGAAGGTAATGTGCTCAAATCTTGAGAAGATCCTGCAGAAGGTTGTTATATTGTTTGACACGAATGGGAAGCCACTAGGATTAAGAAATTAAAGGAAAGAATATGTCCATGTGCATGAACAAACACAAAAGCATGTGTGTGCATGTTTACAGAAAACAAAGTTCAATGAAAAAAGAGATCAAAAGGAAAGAAAAGGACATGACTGCCCCTAAGTGTGGTGGAGATGAAAGTGTATTGTAAATAAATGGGAAAGCATAGTCAAAGGCAGATACATCTGGAAGAGTCTGGAGTAGTTATAACCCCAGGGCCATGCGGGGAGAGGGTGAGGAATAAAGACGGGAGAGATAGGAATCAAATGATGCAGCCAGACGGCCAAAGGCACAAAAAGGGCAGATAACAAAAGTGTCTGGATTATATAAGGAAGAACCTCTGAGGGGAGTGCAACCAGGACCATGGGCTAGAGAGTTTAGGATTGGGGCTTGGGTATGCCAGCCACACCTTGTAACAGGGAGGAACTGAAAAATGCTGGGAGAGCCAGATCTACTTTGATATATTAAATAGGCACATCAACAGTTGTCTCTGGTTTAAAACTTAACATTAGTGAGTTCTAAAAAGCTCTCCCCACTATCTTGGTTATAATCTATGACAAATTGTAAGTTATTATTCAAGAACCTTGCTATTAAACATTTTATTTCTTTTTAACTTATATTTATAATTTATTACAGTTTATTCACTTTGTAGCCCAGCTATTGTTCCCTCTCTAGTCTCCGCCTAATCCCACCCTCAATCCTTCTTCTCCTTTATGACCCTCCCCTAGTCCACGGATAGGGGAGGTCCTCCTACCCTTCTACCTGACCCTAGACTATCAGGTCTCACCAGGACTACCTGCATTGTCTCCCTCTGTGGCCTGGCAAGGCTGAATACCCCAGGGGAGGTGATCTGTCACTGAGTTCATGCCAGAGACAGCCCCTGCTGCTCCCCTTACTAGGGAACCCACTTGGAGACTGAATCTAAGGGCTACATGTGAGCAGGTGTTTTAGGTCCTCTCCATGCATGGCCCTTGGTTGGGGTATCTATCTCTGCAGTGACCCCAGGGCCAAGATTTTTGTCTTTGTTGCTCTCCTTACGGAGCTCCTGTCCCATCCAGGTCTTTCTATCTCCCAGCATTAATTCATAAAATTAAATGCACTCTGTCTAAAATTTAGCTATGAGTCTCAGCCTCTGCTTCCATACTTTGATCAGTAGAGTCTTTCAGAGACCCTCTGTGATAGGCTCCTGTCCTTTTGCCTGTCTTCTCCTACTTCCAATGACTGTCGCATTTGCCCTTATAAATGAGGGTTGAGCATCTTCTCAAGGGTCTTCCTTGTTGTTTAGCTTCTTTAGGACTATAGATTTTACTATGTTTATCCTATATCATATATTTAATAACCATCTGTGAGTGAGTATATACCATGTGTGTCTTTCTGCCTCTTTCCTTCACTCAAGACGATATTTTCTAGTTCACACCATTTGCCTTCAAATTTCATGATTTCCTTGTTTTTAATAACTGAGTAGTATTACATTCTGTAAATGTACCACAATTTCTTTATCTATTTCTCCAATGAGACATCTAGATTGTTTCAAGATTCTGGCTATTTAATTTTTTTAAAGTACTGTTTTATTATTTTTTTGTTTTATTTTTAAATATTAGTTACAGTTTATTAATTCTTTATCCCAGCTGTACCCAGCTCCCTCATTCCCTCCCAAACCCACCCTCCATCCCTCATCTTCTCCCTGCCCTTTTCCAAGTCCACAGATAGGGGAGGTCCTCCTCCCCTCCCATATGACCATAGCTTATCATGTTTCTTCAGGCCTGGCAACAATGTCTACCTCTGTGGCCTAGCAAGGCTGCTCCTCCCTCAGGGAGGGGGGGAGGTCAAAGAGCCATCCATTGAGTTCATGTCAGAAATAGTCCCTGTTCCCCTTACTAGGGTACCTACTTGGATACTGAGCTACCATGGGCTATATCTGAGCAGTGATTCTAGGTTATATTCATGCATGGTCCTTGCTTGGATAATCAGACTCCGAAAAGATCCCTGTGCCCAGATATATTAGGTCCTTGTGGAGCTCCTGTCCTCTCCAGGTCATACTAACTCCCCCTTGTTTCATATGATTCCCTGCACTCTGGGGAAGGTTTGGATATGAGTTTCAGCATCTGCTTTGAGATACTGCTAGGTTAGAGTCTTTCAGAGGCCCTCTGTGGTAGGCTCCTGTCTTGTTATTTGTTTTCTCCTACTTCCAATATCCATCCCATTTGTCTTCCTACGTGAGGATTGATCTTCTTACCCCGGGTCCTCTTTCTTGTTTATCTTCTTTAGGTGTACAGATTTTAGTATGTTTTTCTTATCTTACAGGTATAGTACCCACTTATAAGTGAGTATATACTGTGTGTGTCTTTCTGCCTCTGGGATACCTCAGTCAAGATGATCTTTTATAGATCCCACCATTTGCCTGCAAATTTCATGATTTCTTTGTTTTTAATTGCTGAGTACCATTCCATTGTGTAAAAGTACCACAATGTCTGTATCCATTCCACTGTTGAGGAACATCTGGGTTGTTTCCAGGTTCTGGCTATTAAAAATAAAGGTGCTATAAACATGGTTTAACATATATCCTTGTTTTATACTTAAGCATGTTTTGGATACAAGCCTAGGAGTGGTATAGCTGGATCTTGAGGAATCACTATTCCTAGTTGTCCAAGGAAACGCCATTTTGATTTCCAAAGTGATTTTACAACTTTACATTCCCACCAGCAATAGAGGAGGGTTCCCCTTTCTCCACAACCTCTCTAGAGTCTGTTGTCACTTGAGATTTTGATCTTAGCTAATCTGTTGGGTATAAGGTGAAATCTCAGGGTCGTTTTGATTTGCATCTCCCTGATGGCTAAGTATATTGATCACTTCTTTTTGTGTATGTGTCTTTCTCTTTTTTTTAACTTTTATTAATTACACTTTATTCATTTTGTATCCCCCCATAAGCCCCTCCCTCTTCCCCTCCCGGTCCCACTCTTCCCCCCCCTTCTACATGCATGCCCCTCCCCAAGTCCACTGAGAGGGGAGGTCCTTCTCTCCTTCTTTCTGATCTTAGTCTATCAGTTCTCATCAGAAGTGGCTGCATTGTCAGGGTTCTAGGTTATCTCCATGAATAGTCCTTGGTTGGAGTGTGAGTCTCTGGGAAGTTCCCTGTGTTCAAATTTTCTTGTTCTGTTGCTCTCTTTGTGGAGTTCCTGTCCTCTCCAGCTCTTACTATTTCCCACTTCTTACATAAAATTCTATTCACTCTGCCTGTCAGTTGGCCATCAGGCTCAGTATCTGCTTTCACAGTCTGCATGGCAGAGGCTTTCAGAGGCCCTCTGTGGCAGGTTCCTAGGAGGTTTACTGTTTTCTTCTTCTGGCTTTCAGAGGCTCTCTATAGCAGGTTCGTAGGTTGTTTCCTGTTTTCTTCTTCTTCGGATGTCCATCCTCTTTGCCTTTCCGGATGGGTATTGAACATTTTAGTTAGGGTCCTCTCTTTTGCTTAGTATGTTTAGATGTACAGATTTTAGTGGGTTTATTTTATGTTGTATGTTTATATGAGTGAGTATATATCGTGTGTCTTTTTGCTTCTGGGACAACTCACTCAGGATGATCCTTTCCAGGTCCCACCATTTACCTGCAAATTTCATGATTTCCTTATTTTTCATTGCTGAGTAATACTCCATTGTATAGATGTACCACAGTTTCTGCATCCATTCTTCAGTTGAGGGGCATCTGGGCTGTTTCCAGCTTCTGGCTATTACAAATAAAGCTGCTACAAATATGGTTGAGCAAATGCCCTTTTTGTGTACTTGAGCCTCTTTTGGGTATATGCCTAGGAGTGGTATGGCTGGATCTTGAGGAAGCGCTATTCCTAGTTGTCTGAGAAAGCGCCAGATTGATTTCCAGAGTGGTTGTAGAAGTTTACATTCCCACCAGCAGTGGAGAAGGGTTCCCCTTTCTCCACAACCTCTCCAGCATGTGTTGTCACTTGAGTTTTTGATCCTGGCCATTCTGATGGGTGTAAGATGAAATCTCAGGGTTGTTTTGATTTGCATTTCCCTAATGGCTAATGAGGTTGAGCATTTCTTTAAGTGCTTCTCTGCCATTCGATATTCCTCTAAAGAGAATTCTCTGTTTAGCTCTGTTCCCCATTTTTTAAGTGGGTTACTTGGTTTGCTGCTTTTCAGCTTCTTTAATTCTTTATATATACTGGATATGAGTCCTTTGTCAGATAAAGGGTTGGTGATGATTCTTTCCCAATCTGTAGCTAGTCGCTTTGTTTTGATGACTGTGTCCTTTGCTTTACAGAAGCTTTTCAATTTCATGAGGTCCCATTTAAACAGAATGGTGGATCAATGGAACGGAACAGAAGACCCAGAAATAAACCCACACACTTATGGACACCTGATTTTTGACAAAGATGCCAAAACTATAAAATGGAAAAAAGATAGCATCTTCAACAAATGGTCCTGGTCCAACTGGATGTCTACAGGTAGAAAAATGAAAATAGATCCATACTTATCACCCTGCACAAAACTGAAGTCCAAGTGGATCAAAGACCTCAACATAAAACCAGACATATTAAATCGGCTAGAAAAAAAGTGGGGAATACCCTAGAACTCATTCTGTTCAGGAGAAAACTTCCTGAACAGAACACCAACAGTTGATCACTTCTTTAAGTGTTTCTCTGCCATTCTATATTCTTCTACAGAGAATTCTCTTTTTAGCTCTGTACCCCATTTTTTAATTGGGTTGCTTGATTTGTTCCTTTTTAACTTCTTGAGTTCTTTATATATTCTGGATATCAGCTCTCTGTCAGATATAGGGTTAGTGAAAATCCTTTCCCAGTCTGTAGGCTGTCGTCTTGCCCTGAGGACAGTGTCTTTTGCTTTACTGAAGATTTTCAGTTTCATGAGGTCCCATTTATTGATTGTTTCTCTTAGAGCCTGTGCTGTTCGTGTTCTGTTCAGAAAGTTGTCTCCTGTGCCAATGAGTTCTAGGCTCTTCCCCAATTTTTCTTCTAACCACTTTAGTGTGTTTGGTTTTATGTTGAGGTCTTTGATTCCCTTGGTCTTTAGTTTTGTGAAGGGTGATAAATATGGATCTATTTTCATTTGTCTGCATGTAGACATCCAGTTGGATCAACATCCTGAGTCATGTGTCCCAGAAGCAAAAAGACACACTGTATATACTCACTCATAAGTGGGTACTAGACCTAAAGATAGGATAAACATACTGAAATGTATACACATAAAGAAGATAAACAAGAAAGAGGACCTGGGGTAAGATGATCAAACCTCACTTAGAAATACAAATTGGATGGAGATTGGAAGTAGGAGAAAACAAGTAACAGGACAGGAGTCTACCACAGAGGGTCTCTGAAAGACTCTACCTAGGTGTGAATCAAAGCAGACGCTGAGACTCTTAATCAAACCTTGGTTAGAGTGCAGGGAATCATATGAAAGAAGGGGAAGAGGACAAGAGCTCCACAAGGAGCTAATATATCCGGGCACAGGGCTTTTTTTTGAGACTGTTTCTCCAACCAAGGACCATGTATGATGATACCCTAGAATCCCTGCTCAGATGTAGCCCATGGTAGCTCAGTATCCGAGTGGGTACCCTAGTAAGGAGAACAGGGACTATTTCTGACATGCACTCAATGGCTGCCTCTTTGGCCCCCTCCCTCCCCGAATGATGAGCAGCCTTGCTAGGCCACAGAGGAGGACATTGCAGCCAGTCCTGAAGAGACCTGATAAGCTAGGGTCAGATGGAATAGGGGAGGACCTCCTCTATCAGTGGACTTGGAGAGGGGCAGGGAGGAGATGAGGAATGGAGGGTGGGATCAGGAGGGAATGAGGGAATGTGCTACAGCTGGGATATAAAATTAATAAACTAATATCAAAAATAAAATAATTATTTAAAAAGTTTTATTACTTAAGTTTTTTTTCCTTTTCCTGAGATGAGTTTATGTATATTCTCCAAATCTGCCTATCACTTCTGGAATTCATTTGTCTATGGTCAAAGAGGGTCTTTTTTTTTTGGTTTTTTTATGTTTGTTTTATTTTTCTGTTGATAATAGAGTTAAGTATGTGTCAATCAAGTTTGGGTTGGTTATTTGCTCAAACACATAATTTTTCTCATCTTTCATGAATCTTAGCTACATGTTGGCATTAATGCAACCATCAGGGCCAACCATGAATATGTGAGTGATTATTCAACATACCACATTAGACTAGGAACTTTGTATAAATTGTTTTATATAATGTTCATTGTTTATTTATCATTATACTCTTAAAAAAGGTTTCATTGATAAAAATACAATAAGAAAAAAATAGCAAATTTTCATTAGTACTATAACCTAATATTCAATTTAAGCATCTTCTGTCTACTCATTGCTAACAGCTTTATTGTTACATCAACACTGTGATTAAGATCTTGTTTTAATTTTATTAATACCGAAAGAACTTGGAAAATAACTCAATTGGTAAGTCATGTAAGCATGATAACCAGAGTTCAGATTCTCAAAATTCATGTAAAGCCATTATAGTAGTGTGACTATGTGATCTCAGCGTTTCTACAGCAAGTTAAGAGACAGAGAAGCTCCAGAAGCTCCGATAAGAACTCACATGGTAAATGTAGCTGTTAATGTCTATAGACCTTGTCTCTAGAAAGATGTAAGATGAGCACCAACCAAGACCTAAGTTTGACTACTGACTGGTATATACATGTCAAGGCATATGTGTACCTCTACTCAGTTGCACACACATATATATAGAGAGAGAAGGAGAGAGAATTGGGGTAGACATAACTGTAGGAGGGGGAGTAGTTATATGTATAGAATTAATAGACTACTTGTTAATAAAACACACCTATTTCTCCCACAAAAAAGTTTTCTACAGTACACTGTTATTTCTTCTTTGGTAGTAGAATATTTTAAGGGTTCATGATCTTTTCTTTGATTTCTGGATTAGAGTGAACTGTGAAAAGGAGTATTCTCACTTAAGATAAGATTTACTGAATCAAAAGAAAAATGGCTACAGTGTCTAGAGGACCAAGTCATTCAAAATGACAGATATATTTCCGGGAAATGGCCATGTTTTAGTCAATACACTCCCTCCTTAAATATGAGTTTCTTTATACCTAGTTGATAATTTTACCCTGAGAGTGTGTTTTGAGGGATTGCAGTACTAAAATTAAAATGATATTTTCTTAAAAATTCTACAGAAATAATTTATTCAAAAGTACCTTGGTTCCCTGCTCACCAGAAACCACTTTCCCTAACACATACATGGTAGACTCAGATACAAAAACTTAATTCCTTGGGCTAAACGAGGAGCCATTTAGAAAGTTTATATCCTTGAAATAAATTATGCTAATCTACAAAAAGTATCATATTGCTGCTTCTCTATGAGTTTAGTATACATGTTTCCTCTTATATCCTCTCTCTTTTTTTTTTTGTAACTTGATTGTTTTCTAAAATATAAACTTCGTACACGGCAGGATCAGGTTCCAATTTGAAAAGGTTAGACATTTCTTGTCAGGCTTTTCTATTGCTGTGATAAAATATGAGGATAAAAGCAAGTTAAGGTAGAAAGGACTTAACTCTAGCTCACACACAGTTCAAGAGCACACTCCATCATGGTGGAGAAATCATGGCAGTGGGGGCTGGAGCTGGCTGCATCGTGTTCACAGTTAGGAGACAGGACAGCAAATACACACTGCTGCTTTGCCTTCTTTCCTCTCTTGTCCTGGGTCCAACCCAGGGAGCTGTACCACCAGTAATGGGTAGACCTTCCCACTCAGTCACCGCAGTCAAAGCAACCTTCCACATGCTTGCCTACCAGTCTAGATTTTGTCAAGTGGAGAGTTAGCTCTTTATCAGTTAGACACATATACATATCACTTTTAAACCATAACTGTTTACCCCTTGTCCCCACAAGACATGAGCATGTTATAAAATAAAATCTATGCAGTCCAAATTTAAAAGTCTCCATCGTCTTCTAACACTTTAAAAGTCCAAAGTTGGACTAGCAAGGTGGCTCAGTGGGTAAGGGTTCCTGAGGCCAAGCCCAATGACCTGGGTTTGATCCCTGTGACCTACATGGTAGAAGAAGAAAACCAATTACAAATTTTCCTCTGACCACTACATGCACATTGAAGTATCTGTATGTCCATATGCTCAACAAAATAAATAAAGACCCAAAGTCTTTTAGCGGTGAGCTCCTGTAAAACAATAAATAAGCAATGTAATTTCAACTTGTAATGTCAGAATAAACACTTATTATAAAAGGGAAGAATGAGAGCATAGCAAGGGATGCTCAGATCAAAGCAAGAACAAAATCCAGCATGATAAACGCTGTACATAGTTTATAACTCTGGGTTCAGTACCTAGGCCTTATGGTGAAACCAGGAAGAAGTAGCCCCAACCTTCCAGCTCAGCCACTTACAATATGAACAGCCCCCCTGGGCCAGCTCTACCCTGTACACCTGCAGCTCTCCCTCTGGGCACCCACAACCCTGGCTGCAAAATCTTTAGGTCTTCGCTACACTCTAGCTGTCACCTTCACAGCTTTGTACAATGGCCCCTCAAGGCCTTTTCTCAGGTTCATCCAACATTGGCACACATTTCCTGGCCTCAGCTGCTTTCTGAAACTGTGGAGCAAGACTCCATGACCCCCACAATGTTATATCTTACCGGTACCACTTGGACCTTACAGCCAAGCTCCATTGTCAGCTGGGGACTGAGCCTTATATCCTCTCTTTTCCTATGTTATTTTAATGTGCTCAGTTTCTTTTTTTAAAGCATATTATATTGACAAGGGTAAACCCAAGATATTTCTGTGTGTCTCAGAACTGATAGAGACCCCAATGACAACTCTTAGTCCTTCTGTACAGAAGATAATATAGATAGTGTGTACCTACAAATGGGTCAAACATATTGTATTCAATGTTCCATCAAGTCATGCCAAGTCTATCCTCTCATGGGTTTAGGCTTCAGAAGGAAAGGCTTTGAGGTTGTTCATTTCTTGGCATGGAATATACCTCTTAGTGAAATGAAAGACACTTTGCAGACAAAAATGCTGGCATGAAACATACCTTTTATTTCACCAGCAAGCATACCATATGTCACAAAATTCTCCTGCTTCCTCCCTGTTATTTTTTCTGAGTGCCTCTTTCCTGCACTTGGATTTTGCATACAGCTAAACAAATAAAATGGATATTATATTTAATTGATGGAAAGAAATTTAATTCACGTGAGTTTAAGTAGATTGGCTGATAAAGAAGCAGTACGACAAGTTTGATACACTTTGTGGTAGGATATAAGTGGTAAAAAGAGCATTAGTTGTGAAATAAGGACAACTACAGCAACATTCTACTACCATTTTGCTATGTGACCTGTGGCAAACATCAGAACCTCTGTATTTTCTTTTGAACATGGGGGTGATAATAAATTATTATGGCAGAAAAACATTATCCATTAAAATGATAATACTTATATGTGAATTTTGAGTTTGAAAAGAACTTAAGTTCCTTGGACACTGGATGTTTTTAAGATATAGCACTCTGAACATATAGACATCTATATGGGTATGATATAAATATGAGAAGAAACATTAATTTAGAAAATTTTCACTTAAAATATATTACTGACATTTTCACAAAAATGTAATATAACTATAATGTATAGAATGGGAAAAAATATAAGCATTTAAAAATAATACATAATCACAAAAAGGTAATCTTGTATGTGCCCATTCAATCTTTTAATTATTTTAGAGAAATAATCTTGTCTGTATGTTAATGGATATTGTTTTCCATGATGATACAAGAGAAATTGACTGTAAAAAATTATTTATATAGAAAGTTATTCTTCCCCATCAGACTAACTCCCCTTCTTTCTTATGATTCCGTGTACTCTGCCAAAGGTTTGGTCATGAGTCTTTGCTTTGAAAACACTGCTAGTTAGAGTCTTTCAGATGCGCTCAGTAGACTCCTGTCATACGTTCAATGCACATGCCATCTGTCTTTCTAAACGAGGATTGATCATCTTACCCCATGTCCTCTCAATTGATTATCTTTTGTAGGTGTATAGATTTCATTATGTTTATCATATCTTATAGGTCTATATAAGTGAGTATATCCCATGTTTGTTTTTCTCCTTCTGGGATATTTCACTCAGAATGATCTTTTCTAGATCCCACCATTTGCCTGCAAATTTCATGATTTCCTCCTTTTTGATTGCTGAGTAGTAACTAGCAGTGTTTTCAAAGCAAAGACTCATGACCAAACCGTTGGCAGAGTACAGGGAATCATAAGAAAGATTGGGAGTTAGTCTGATACAGAAAGGATAGGAGCTCCACAAGGACCAAATATATCTGGACACAGGGTCTTTTCTGAGACTGACATTCAACCAAGGACCATGTATGGATATAACCTAGAACCTCCACTCAGATGTAGCCTGTGGTAGCTCAGTAATCAATTGGTTTCCCAAAGTGAGGGGAACAAGGACTATTTCTAACAGGAACTCAATGACTGTTTCTTTGATCTCCCCACCCCCGAAGGGAGGAGCAGTCCTGTTAGGCCACAGAGGAGGGCTTTGCAGCCAGTCCTGAAGATACCTGATAAAACAGGATCAGATGAATGGGGAGGAGGTCCCCCCTATCAGTGGACTTGGAAAGGGGCACGGTGGAGATGAGGAAGGGAGGGAGGGACTGGGAGGGAATGAGGGATCGGGACACGGCTGGGATACAGAGTTAATAAAATGTAACTGATAAAAAAATAAAAAAATAAAAAAATAAAAAAGAGTTATTCTTCTCTTTGCATGAAATTCATATTAATAACTTTAACTCTTGTTGTCTGTTCCTATTTTCCATTTAATATTGTATTCTATTATTTTCCCATAACATTAAGACACTCTCTGCTGTGATTAACTACCATGAGCAAAGTAAATTATAAAAGAAAGTATTTAATTTGAGGCTTATAGTTTCAGAGCGGTTAGTCTTATTCAAATCACCACAATAAATTTTGGATCACTTTCAATATAAACAGCAAAAATAGTTAACATGCTTATATTTAAATATCTCAAACACTGAAGTTAACAAACAAGGATTCAAAATGAAGATTAATATGTAATTAATGGAAAAATGACAAAATAAATGTGTTTTTAGAAGAATATAAAAACTAAAAAGAAGTAGCTGAAAATTCTATGGCTAAAAAGCAGAATTTCAAGGAAGAACTCATTAGATAAATTCAGAAAATATTCAAAATAATGAAAGATAATCAGTTAATGACAGATAAATAGATATATCAAATTGTCTAATCTAAAAAAAAGAAAGAAATCAGAATGTTGAACAAAGTCCCATTAGCTCAGGCAAATTGTACACTCTATTATACATACCAATATATGAACAGAAGTCAAAATAGAGGAGGAGAGAAAAACATTTCAAAGGATTATCTATTTCAAGAATAAGGACATTATTTGCTTATATGCATTACAACATTAATGAGGCATAAGAGTATTATGAAAGTATTGTAAAAGAATCCAGATGCAAAAGACCACACATTAGGGCTAGAAAAACAGTATTTATGGTAAAGTGCTTGTAAGTAATGCTTAAGGAACTAAGTATGAGTCCCAAAACATGTGTAAAAAGCAGTGATGAGGGGTGAGGGCTATAATTACTAGTGAGTAAAGGGAAAGATGTTTAGAGATTATTGATAGGGATTTTGCTGCTTTAGTAAATTAGTGATTGTAGGTTCTACACCAGTCAATATGGTGCCACTACTACCGAGTAGTTAGCTAGGTTTCTAGTACGAGGTATGGTACTCTTCTTATAGAGCTCTTCATCAAGGAAACTTAGAAAGATGAAAATTGCAGTTCTGCCTATATATGTTCATAATGTGTAATTGTTGATAGAACGCATAACATTTTTCATTCTTTTAATCTGATATAGTACATGGGTTTATATCAGATTTACATTGACCTAACAGTGCTTTGTACTATGACTTCCACCAGCACATGTACATACATGTACAAGTACACCCCTGTACATGTGTATGCATGTGCAAATATAAGCACATACAACTGCCACACACCATATCACACTATTAATAAAAAGTACTCAGAATAGACAAGCCCATAGACACAGGAAGTTCTAGCCCTCATTTATTTGGGCATGTGTAGGAGGTGGTATGGTAGACTGACACCTGATAACTACATAACCTGGATTTCTTGCATTAATGATTTTATTCACATCATCTTAAAATGTTACCATTCAGATTTAGATTGCGTCTTTCTGAATACCTTCATGCTATTTTGTTCAAAAAGTGTAAAATCATTGTTTCATAAACAATATCAAATAACTTGCACCTTTAACAGTTTCCAGAAGTTAAATAATCACTTTCTAAGCTGAAAATCTTGCCTAAGTTCCATTGTGGATCCAGTGACTCCCTTTGACACTTCCAAAACTCTGTTACCCACTTTAACAAAGAGAGGAAGAATAATCTGGAGCTAGAACAGTCAGAACAGAATTCTAACCTCACTCACTGTATCAGCTTGAAAGCGTGCATTAAACATTCTAATTTACAATCTTCATGTTAGGTTCATGATGCTTCATGATAACAAACGTGGGTATTAACCACACACTTTATATATATATATATATATATATATATATATATATATGTGTGTGTGTGTGTGTGTGTGTGTGTGTGTGTGTGTATAGAAACACACTATATAAAATTTTATTTAATGAAATTATGACAGAAAATTTTAATACATTTAGTATCTAAAACAGAACAAAAAAATCGTAACATTGAAGTCAAAATGTCACAAAACAAAAGTTATAAGGAAAAAATAGCTCAACTGTAGAGGCAAACATATCATGTAACAATATATTTTCAACACTGAAATAATTAATTGCCTACTTGTATTGGTTAGGTATTTTTTTTTAAATAGAGAGAAGGACATTAGACCTTACATTTAAAGACTATTTTATGGGGACTTTTACAATATTATCTTATCAGTTTTGACTTACTTGTCATTGCCCAATGCAGTAAACTCCTTATTATAAATCACAGAGATCAGAATTAACCTGTGTATCCACCTCTGCAATTAAATCACTAAAGAGTCTATATTTTGGAGCATATGTTATGTTAATTTGATTAGATCCTTTACAGTCTAATGATTAGCATAATTGCAAATGCGATTCTAGTGGCAAGTAGTGAACATGCTACTCCTTCCAATTGTTACAGATGAAATTCAAGAGAGTTACTAATAAAGTGCCAATTTTACTAAACTAATGCTGAAGACTGACAGCAATAAGAGAGTGTTGATTAAAACTGCTTATTTGTAAACTATGGATGCAAGTGGTATCTCCAATTATATAACACCACATTTAAAACCTATTACTTTTGAATATACTATATTAAGTTTGACGCTACATTTTGGATAAGTACATTAATACTAAAATTACTTTGAAATTTACAACATCTCAGTGGATTTCATTATAAGGAAATGAATTGAATATAATTGTTTACTTGGGGAAATAAGCAGCTATTGTTTTTCTCCAAGGAAGAAAAAAGAAGCTTTTACATATTGAGTTACCTTCAGTTTTCTTTTAGTTTGCTCTCCCTATTAAGTTGTTAGACAATCTGCATAATCTACCACAGAAGATATAAGAAAGAAATAAGAGTCAGATAATTTGGAATTACTTTAGGGTATTTTTAAAGTTCCAAAACACATGAAGTGATAGAGATAGATGTAACTGCAACTCAAAGATGAATTATCACTTGTAAATTACTAAGAAACAGGAATGTGCAAGTTGTTTACACAATTACCAAAAAAGATCTTCATTAATGATATTTTGGGAACTCATTTTGAGATGTATGACACTCATGCCTTCCCTCTAATGGTGTATTATAGAATAGGAAAAATTCAAAATCATAACATAGTGTCAGTCCAAAGACATTATATTTGATATGTGTACATATATAAATTCAAGGTCAGGATTATCTTAACTACAATGGAGAACACTGTATTGCATTAAGACTTCTGTTTCCAAAGTATTTAGAATTTCTTTGTGGAGTTTTTCCTATTTATTAAGTCTTTTCTCTTTCCACTTGTTTCTTATAAAGAATATTAATGCCTATCCAAATAGTGGTTTCAACAAAAGAGAGGAGTAAAACTATTAAAATACAAACAGTAAGAAAGACTGAGAAGGTCCAAAAAGAGATGTGATATCACTATTTAGTTATAAAATTGCATAGCTTCAGATTGTCTCTTTCAAAATGACCTAAAGAGATAGCCTGTCAAGGCTCCATGACAATATCTACTGCAGCTGTTCTCAAAAATGACTCAGATGAGTTTTTGAAGAATGTATTTTCAGGTGTTACTGTGCATTATTTCATTGTAATGTTCTTTTTTAAATTCTAACTTAATAATTAACTGAATAAATATGAAAAATATAGTAAATATAATTCACATCAAACTTAGAATATCAACTCTTTGGAATAATAAAATACCTGTATACCACAAAAGCAGTTCTTTAAAAATCTATCACTTTCTAGATAAGAAGACCCATTTGAAATATCTTATCCTAAAATTTGAAGTTATTTCTTTTTTAATTACTAAAACAATTTGTTGTGCTCATTAGACGAGAAAAAAAATGGCAAATTCTATAATAAAATCAAATTTGTTGGCTTTCTGTATGTATATTGGCCATCACTACACAGAAACTGACTATTTTAATGATAGAATTCAGCCAAAATTGAGTTCATTTTGTGAATAACTAAATGAAGTCAATTAAACAGCCACTTATCAATCATATATTACCAAATTTGTTTGGAGATTATTGTTCTTCCTTTATTAAGTTTGACATGTTTTTCAAAAGTAACTATGTCTACTCCTTGCTCATGTTTTCCTCATGCCATTCTTTTGAAAACACCATAAAATTAAAATGATAACAAATACATTGTGAAATTTAGCTGCAGCAAATATTCAGGATAGAAGGTCATGCTATCTGTTGCACAGTATAAGTAAAGGTTAATGTCCTTTTTAATATAAGAAAACTTCCCAGTAGATAAATGCAAAAGCTATAAAGAGCTCACACAGGAGAAGAAACAGAATTAGCAATTGGGCAGAAAGAGAAGTATTCAGCCTCAGTCTCACTCATCAAGCTAATGCAAACAAAAAGATGGCCATCATAATTTACTTATTTAAATACATATTTAAAAAATATTCACTGGGGGTGGTGGTACACACCTGTAATCCCAACACTCAGGGAGGCAGAGGTAGGAAGATCTCTGTGAGGTTGAGGTCAGCCTCGTCTACAAAGAAAGTCCTGGACAACCAAGGCTACACAGAGAAATCCTGTCTTGAAAAAATCAAATACAAAGCAATACAAATTGACCAGATTACAGTGAAAAGAATGTCTCACACATTGCTCATGGCATCATATATTATAATTTTCCAAACAACAAATTATTCAAGAATGTTGGCTCATGGACTCTACCCTAGCAAAACAATAATGTTCACTGTGTCTTTATATTGCTTCAGTTATAATATTCATAAGTGGGGAGGAAGAAATGAAAATATCCAATAGGAAATGTACATGCAAATCATGGTAGATCTACTTTGCAGAGATATTTAAAGTTATTATCATAAAATTGTATGAAATAAGTAAAAATGTGTCAAAAGGGAAAGGAGAAACAACAAAGTCAGGAAAATGAACCAGAAAGACTGGAGTCACCTTTCTAGATAATAATATTATGAGGGAGATTTCTCCTCCAGTTTTTTTTTTAATGAATTCGTAACTATGCTACTGTAATAGATAGCCTCCGCAACACTTCCTCATTTCAATGATTCCTTAAGAAAAAGAAAGGTAGATTGACTTCCAGAGTGGTTGTACAAGTTTACATTCCCACCAGCAATGGAGGAGGGTTCCCCTTTCTCCACAACCTCTCCAACATGTGTTGTCATTTGTGTTTTTTATCATGGCCATTCTGATGGGTGTAGGGTGAAATCTTAGAGTCGTTTTGATTTGCATTTCCCTAATGGCTAATGACGTTGAGCATTTCTTTTTTTTTTTTTTTTCTTTTTTTTTTTTTTTTCAATGCAGTTTATTCAGGAACATTGAACAATCCTCGGACCCCGGGGAAAGCCAGCCCACAGCTTAAATAGCCTCTGGGTAGCCAACCCAGGCGTGCCACGGGGGCAATGCAGATAGGTCCACATACATGGAAGCAAGCCAGATCCTCGGCCTTAGCCAAATGTGGAGTTGTTCGTGACAGAGAGCACTCACCATCGGGAAGGTGGAAGGCAGAAACCAGCTCCATCTTTAAGGCATAGCATTCCGCAGCTCTCTACAGTTCCCCCTTTTTGTTTTAGACGCATCAGGCAAGAGTAGAGGTCTGATCTCTGATATTAGAAATAAATTGGGACTTTGTACAAATGTTCATTTAGGTGTCATCCACCCAAAGAGCATCGGACCAGTCCGATACCTTTTTCTCAGAGGCGGGACCTGGGGCATCAACCCGCATGCAATCAGACATGCTCTTCTCTGGGTCCAAAGCGGCTGACCCTGAGTGCAGTGCTTAGCCTCGCATCCTGAGCGTATCATTTTAGCTTTTTATGGTATCCAACCATGCTTGGGGAGAATGTCCTGCTTCAATGGCTGTAAAGGCCTGAATGATCATGGCTGCATCACACTGTTGTGAGACTCTAATCTTGCATATATACCACAGGCAAACCAAGGAGACCAACACCAGAAGGCCTGCTAACGCTCCCATGCCCACCCATTCCTTCAGATGATTCATGGCTGCAGCAATCCATGTTGATAATCCTGTGGCTAGTCCTGCGTCCACTCCGGTAGAATTTACTGTGACAATGGCCACTCTCAGCTGCTCCATCGTAGTATCGAATTCTCCAGTCCAATTACCTAAAATATAGCTCAACAATTGTTTAGACAGATTTGCAGCGCAGGAAAAATTCTCATGTTGTATGCTAGTGACACAAAGTCCAGCATACTTTCATTGACAGCCAGGTTGAGCGATTTGCCATAGGGTATCAATTTGCTCCTGCAAGAGGTCAATCCTCTGATTGAACACCATCAAGCTTCCTTTTAGTTGAGCATTAATTCCTTTATGTACAACTAAGGCATGAGCTACATTGGCTAAATGATTATTCAGGGTCTGAGCAGTCTGCCCAGGATGACTCATAAGAAAAAAGGGGAAAAAATAATTTAAGAACCTTAAATGACTTTCAAAATTGGAGGAAAACATGGAGTTAGTCAATTGGCATGGAACACGTCTCGCCCCTGGGGGCAATGGTCTCCTGAACCTACTCAGACCTCGGACACCACCACTGCTAGTTCTAGAACTGACGCAGGATGTTCCAACGAGGGGTTAAGGCTTCTCATAATATTTCCTATAAGCCCACACCTGGCTGTCTATATCCCCCATTTTTATTCATTATTAGCCAGATAGAGCCAAGTAATTGTGGTAATGATACTTGCTTTTTTTTAAGCCCCAATGCTAGTAAAGTTAGGTATGCCCTGGTTACTCGCATGCCTCACTGGGTGCCTATGCCCATTGATGCCCCTCACGCTATGACTCTCTTCAGACAGAAAAGGGATCTTGGAACTACAGCCACCATTGTTACTACCATCTCATTGACGGCTGTTGGAGCTACCACCAGGGCATTAGCCATGAGCATTTCTTTAAGTGTTTCTCTGCCATTCTATATTCCTCTACAGAGAATTCTCTGTTTAGCTCCGTTCCCCATTTTTTAATTGGATTACTTGGTTTGCTGCTTTTCAGCTTCTTTAGTTTTTTATATATACTGGATATTAGCGCTCTGTCAGATAAAGGGTTGGTGAAGATTCTTTCCCAATCTGTAGGCAGTCGTTTTGTTTTGATGACTGTGTCCTTTGCTTTACAGAAGCTTTTCAGTTTCATGAGGTCCCATTTATTGATTGTTGCTCTTAAAGCCTGTGCTGTTGGAGTTCTGTTCAGGAAGTTGTCTCCTGTGCCAATGAGTTCTAGGCTGTTCCCTACTTTTTCTTCTAACAGATTTAGCGTATCTGGTTTTATGTTGAGATCTTTTATCCACTTGGACTTTAGTTTTGTGCACGGTGATAAATGTGGATCTATTTTCATTTTTCTGCATGTAGACATCCAATTGAACCAGCACCATCTGTTGAAGATGCTATCTTTTTTCCATTGAATGGTTTTGGCTGCTTTGTCAAAAATTGAGTATTAATAGGTACGTGGGTTTATTTCTGGGTCTTCTATTCGGTTCCATTGATCCTCCTTTCTGTTTCTATGCCAATACCATGCAGTTTTTTTATTACTATTGCTCTGTAGTACAGCTTGAGATCGGGACTGGAGATATCTCCAGTTGATCTGTTGTTGTACAAGGTTGTTTTGGAGACTCTAGGTTTTTTGTTTCTCCATATGCGCTTTCTCAGACAATTAGGAATAGCGTTTCCTCAAGACCCAGCTATACCACTGCTAGGCATATACCCAAAATTTGATCAAGTACACTATAAGGACATTTTCTCAACCATGTTTGTAGCTGCTTTATTTGTAATAGCCAGAACCTGGAAACAACCCAGATGTCCATCAACGGAGGAATGGATACAGAAATTGTGGTATTTTTACACAATGGAATACTACTCAGCAATCAAAAAGGAGGAAATTATGAAATTTGCAGGCAAATGGTGGCATCAAGAAAAGATCATTCTGAGTGAAGTATCCCAGAAGGAGAAAGACAAACATGGAATATACTCGCTTACATAGACCTAAAAGATAGGATAAACATAATGAAATCTATACACCTGAAGAAGATAATCAAGAAAGCAGACATGGGGTATGATGATCTATCCTCATTTAAAAAGACAAATGGGATATGCATTGTACGTATTACAGGAGTCTATCGCAGAAAGCATCTGAAAGACTCTACCTAGCAGTGCTCCAAAGTAGATACTAAGACTCATAACCAAACCTTTGGCAGAGTGCAGGGAATCATATGAAAGAAGTTGAGTTTGATGTGGAAAGGATAGGAGCTCCACAAGGACCAAACGTATCTGGGCACACGGTCTTTTCTGAGATGGACACTCAACCAAAATCCATGAGAGGATAAAACCTAGAACCTCTGCTCAGATGTGACCCGTGATAGCTCAGTAATCAATTGGTTTCCCATAGTAAGGGGAACAAGGACTATTTCTAACAGGAACTCAATGGCTGGCTCTTTGACCTCCCCACCTCCCAAGGGAGGAGCAGTACTGTTAGGCCACAGAGGAGGACTTTGCAGCCAGTCCTGAAAATACCTGACAAAACGGAGTCATATGAAAGGGGAGGAGGTCCTCCCCTATCAGTGGACTTGGAAAGGGGCAGGGAGGAGATGAGGGAGGGAGGGTGGGATTGCGGAGGGAATGAGGGATACAGCTGGGATACAGAATTAACAAAATGTAACTAATGAGAAAAATAAAATTATAGAAAAAAAGAAAAAGAAAGGTAGAAAAGAATCAGAGTTTTACAATGTAAATCTGTCAAGCTAAAATAATGTAGGAGGACTTTATTGAAAACTTTATTGGAACATTTGCAGAGTTCAATATCCCTTGCTATCTATTCCCTCAGTATTATGTGATTTTGTTCCCAGTGTCTGCTTTGTGAATGAAAGACTTGCTAACCTTAGGCAATGTTCTATGTCTCCTTTACTTGTTTTCTCAATTGAACTGTTACTTCTTAATTAAGGTTTGAATTTATAAATAGGTATATGAGTATAATCAGATGTTATGCATTGTGGATAAACGAGAAAGTTTTCATCTTGAGAGGCCAATGTATGCAAAAACATATGTACAATTAACATTATACAGACTAAGCAGTGTAGGTTTATATATATGAATATATGTATATAGACACATCTACATATATATGAATATATGTGTATAGACACATCTAAATATATATACATGTAATAAGAGTGAAAAAAGAGGTCAACCATTTTAAAAGGAGCTTGGGGTGAGGTTATGGTAGGGTTTGGTGAGAGAGAAAAAAGCGAGGTGGGAAATGATATATTGATATAATATCAAAGAAATAATTTAAATGGAATGAGACATAGAAACAAAATAAAGTAATAGAGGAAGTGAAGTGATTATTAATTCATGCATATGTACAAAGATGCATGAATCCAAAACTAGTATTTTTTAACTTTTATTTATTTATTTATGTATTTATTTATTTATTTCATTATTGGTTACAGTTTATTAATTTTGTATCCCTGCTGTATCCCTCTCCCTCATTCCCTCCCAATCCCAACCTCCCTCCCTCATCTCCTCAATTCCCCTTTCCAAGTCCACTGATTGGGGAGAACCTTCTCCCCTTTCATTTGACCTTGCAAAACTAGTATTTTTATTCAAATATTCTATAGTACATTGGAGTGTGTAATTGCAGTTCTGGGAGAAGATGCAAACAAAAGGGAGAAGAGAGGGAATGATTAACAATGCAAACATGGCCTTGAATATACTCTCGTTTTTTAGCGAATCAAACTCAGCTTTTCCATCATTTCGAAGACAAACAGGAGATTTTAGAACTACAAGAGATTTCTGAGGTAATCCAATGTCTTCACTTCATATTTAGAGGAACAAGCCTCTCAGAGAATGGATGCAGTTTCCTAAATATCACTCCCAGTTGTTCCACTGAAAATATAGACTAGTGATTAGAATTTAGCACTCTTCATTATATCTAAATAACATTGACCTAACATTGGACTTAATAAATTGTAAATTGGTCACTGCATGAAAAAGGCAGTGAAGAAATTAGGAATGTAACTTTTCAATTATTTATTTATCATTTATTTGTTACAAATTATTCACTTTGTATCCTGGCTGTAGCCCCCTTTCTCTTCTTCCAGTCCTACCCTCCCTCCCTCTTCTCCCCCTATGCCCTTTTCCTAGTTCACTAGTAGGGGAGATCCTCCTCCCTTACCATCTGACCTTAGTTTATCAGTATGCTTACCCACTTATTAAAGGAACATAAAGAGGAAATGAAACAATCTCTCAAAGAAATACAGGAGAATACAACCAAACAAATAGAGGCACATAAAGAGGAAAGGAATGAATCATTCTTCCATGATATATTTGTATCAATGTCTTTTTGGAATTACTGCACTTTCAAACCCTGTTGCATTTGAAATGTCACTCTTTTTCCAAATGTTAAATTTGGAGCTTTTAAATTTTTTATAAAAGCATTCTTTTCAATGAATTTGAGGTGAGATTTTTGAGTTTTGATAAAAATCACAATTACATATTTTCAAAGCCTTGGCCCACAAAATTTTATGTATCCATCTTATTAAAAAAAACTAAAGTTTATTTTTCCTAGATTAATTGACAATATTTAGAACAAAAATGTGTGTTGGAGGGGTCAAGGAGCTTTTACTGGTATTATACATGCTTTAAAGGATGATTGGTTTCAAGGATCCTCAAAAAAAAATTCATTGAATAGGTGTGACATTCCTTATGCCTAGTTGATTTGTAGGTGGGAATTGCTGTGATTTGAACTTTGAAAATGGTTCATAACAGCTATATAAAATCTGTTTTTCTGTGTTGCTTTCTCTCTATTTCTCATTTATAAATATATGTATATATACAATTTTTCTTGTGTGTATTTCAAATAAATAAATTGAACATAAGGAAAATGTCAAAATATCTGTACATAAAATTAAAGGTAATTATTGTATAATAAATCATAGTTGCCCTAATATACTATTAGACATTAGAAATGAGGCATTTTTAGTTATTTTAATTTCGTATATTTCATTTGAATGTCTGTTTGATAAGTACAGATTCCTAATCAATGGATGATTAATGGGAAACATTTTTTTATCAAGTTATTTTTGTCTATCAAGTATTTGATAGTTGTCCAGTCAGTACCTTATGTGTAAAATAGTGCTTCATCTCCAAATTCTTAAAGTCTCATTCTATAATGAACAACAACAAAAATTATATATAACAGTTTATGTTGGTAGACATCAAATTAAATGAATTTTATTGATTTTTTTTCCATAGGAGTATTGTGAAATTCCAATCCTTGCTTTGAAAAAAAAATGTCTCTGTATATTATATTAGAGTTTCTATGGCTGTAATGAAACATCATAACCAAACAGATCTTTTGGAGGAAAGAGTATATTTCTCTTACACTTATATATCACTTTATTTTCCATATGTACTACTTTCATATCACAGTTCATCTTCTAAGGCATTCAAGACAGGGATGCAAAAAGAGTGGAAACCTGAAGGTGGAGATGATAATGAAGCCAAGGAGAGCTATGGTTTAATGGACTACTTCACCTTGTTTGCTCAGTCTTCATTCCTAAGTGGTATCTCCACACAGAATGGCTGGTTCCTCCTCAAATAATCACTGAATAAGAAAATGTCTTGCTGGCTTACCTGTTTACAGTCTGAGCTTATAAATGCGTTTTCTTATTTTATTTTTTTGTCCCAAGACAGTGTTTGTGTAGCCTTAGTGTCCTGGATTTTTAAGGTCAGGCTGGCCTCAAAATCACAGAGATCTCCTTGCTTCTGCCTCCCCAAGCGATGGATTACCAGAATCTGCCACAGTGCTTTTTTCTTTCTTTCTTTCTTTTTAAATTTAGTTATTCTCTTTACATCTCAAGCTTAGGTCCCTCAGGCTTCTCCTCCCAGTCCTTCCTCTCAGTCTCTCCCTCATCTCCTTATTTCCTCTCCCCTGCCCCTCAGAGAAGGGGACTCCCTGCCAAACCCACACCATCACAACCAGTCACACAAGGACTATGTACATATTCTTTCACAGTGTCCTGGCAGGACAGCTCTGCTAGAGGGAAGTGATGAGAAACATGCAACAGAAACCATGTCAGACAGGCACTGATCCCTTTTCTAAGGGATCCACATGGAGGCTAAGCTGCCCATTGGGCATATATGTGTAGAGTACTTAGGTCTAGTCTATGAATGATCTTTGGTTGGTGCTTCAGTCTCTGCAAGCACCTCTGGTCCCAGGTTATTTGTAACTCTTGATCTTCTTGTGGAGCTCCTGTCACTTCCAGGTCCTTCTATCTGCCCCCCCCCCTCCACACACACACACATTTTTCCACAAAACTCCGTACACTTGGCCCAATGTTTGGCTGTGAGTTTTAATATCTGTTTATACTTCTGAGTGGAGCCTCTCAGAATTAGGATCATGTGTGTTAGCATAACAGAATATCTTTAATAGTGTCAGTGGCTGGCTCTCTCCCATGAAGTAGGTCTCATTGAGCGAAGCATTGGTTCCACATTGACTCAATCTCTGCTCTGTCTTTATCCCTGCACATCCTGTAGGTAGGGTAAATCCTGGGTGGAATTTTTTGTTGGTGGGTTGCTGTTTCTCTCACCTTACTAAGAGTCCTGTTTGTTTAGAAGGTGGCCTCTTCCAGTCTCCCTCCTCTCAGATGACTCTAGGTTTTGTCAAGTTGACATAAAACTAGCCAACATAGTCTGGAATTACGTTTCTGGTACAACTCTCATTTTGCACTGCTCAAAGCAAATTTAAAGCCTGAAAATTAGACAACTGTATAACTTCTAAAAAATATGTCATAGGAACAAAACTAAAATAAAATAGGCTTGATAACATTGGCTTCAACAGACTTTCAGTGTTCATGGTAGTAACACTGTTGGTGGTAGTCAAATAATTGAAAATAAGTGGAATCTTTTCACAATATCTTCACCTTTTTGGGAAAGCACTACATTATTTGTCATAGAGCCACTTCATTTTAACTTCATTCCAGAGTTCTTCATTTAGCGACCTTGAGTTGTGAGTTCACTAGAGACAGTCTATGATTTATTCATTCCTACATTCTCTCCAATCACTCAGTGATCATTTATTCACTGATTTAAAAATGTTTTGATTGATTCTTTACTACATACCTTAATTCAAAGACATACAGCAACAAATACAACAGATAATGTCTACTCATGATGAGCATACAATGAAAAGTAAACAAAGTATTGATAATAGTATTTGTTAGAATTCTTTGAAAGACAAAAAGAACAATGAGTAGTGCCATCTGGGGTAGTTTTTCAGTGTCTGGTTAGCCTGATGTAGGAAAATTCATACTGTTTTCAGAAACAGAATACTAAGACAGGTACAGTTCATGAACAGCAAGAAAACATGAGGAGATGAGTCTCAAAAGTTTAAGCTAAGGACTTTGTAGGCCCTTATAAGGTTCTGTCTTTTATTTTAGAGTATAGGACACCATTATTGATAGCATGGACATTTTATATCTCAGTTATTGTTCTATTGCTTTGAAGAGACACCATAACAATAGTAACTCTTATAAAAGGAAAACATTTAATTTGGGATAGCTTATACTTTCAGACATTTAGTCTATTACTGTCATGCTAGAATCATGACAGTACACAGACAGATATTGTGCTGGAGAAGGAGCTGAGAGTTCTACAACCAGATGAGCAAGAAGAGCTAGAGACACTCAGACTGGCTAGGCCTTTGAAATCCCAAAGCCTACCCTTCTTCAAATGAGGCCACATCTACTCCAGCAAGGCCACATCTCTTAATATCGCCACTCACTAGTGACCAGGAAGTCAAATCTATGAGTTTATGGGGCCATTCTTATTCAAACCATCACACTTATATATTACAACTTCCACTCTGACTATGGTGAAAAAAATGATGCTGTCAGACTACAATGGTTTAAACAGGACAACCATTAGGAGAAAAGTTACAGTACTCTAGCTTGAAAATCGTTTGATCTCAAGTAATACTGAGGAAGTAGATGAATATGTTCGGATTTTGTATATTTTTTCCAAGATGACACAAATTCACTAGCTAACAGACTGCATGTAATATATAAAAGATGATAGGAAGCAAGAAGGGCTTTCATTTCTTGGGTACATCTGGAAAAGTGACAAACAGAAGTCCATTTTTGAACCTACCAAGCTTCAGAAGACATTCTAGATAACTATATGGAAATACCCAGCAGCCAGTTAGATATATATGCATGCAGCAACAATTAATGAAATACAGAGACCATGAATTTGAAGGGAATAAGCCTTATATGGGAAGACTCAAAGGAAGGAAAGGGAATGAAGAAATTATGTAATTATATTAATCACAAATAATAAAAGAAGTAAAAATCCACTGTATCTGTCTTCTCTCTCAGGATGCTCATCTCTGATGTTAAGCCAAAGAAACCTAGGTATATCCTAGAATGTTTATAAATTTTATATATTTAGATATTAAATAGTTTCTAAAAGGTATGAGTCTAAGCAAAAAATAAATAGTATTGAAACTATGAAGTTTGTAAAGTTCAAGTCTTTCTTTCCAGAGACTTAACATTTGGTTAACTAAGCCTTCAACATGTAAAGCTTTATTCATACTACAAAGTAGAATGAACCACTTAGCATCAGTCACCCACAAACTTTACTGATGGATTTCTGTTTTCTATATGCTTACCATAAATGCCATAGGGATTCCAAGCTGTGAGATACAGTATATGATATAGGAAGTATAGTTTATATATCAATAGGTTTCTCTAAAAATTATATGGTATATCCATTCTTGAAGTGCAGAAGAAGTAATATCAGTCCTTGCAATGCTAAGGAAGGAGGATCATACATTTGAGATGAGTTTGGGTTACAAAGCAAGGCCCTGCCTCAAAAATTCCTGTGGAAGCCAAGGTTGGCTGCACATACCAGGAACCTTGATACTTGAGAGACTAGGGCACAGAATCAGTACAGTTGAGGCCAGCCTGGAATATATAATAAGTTCCACACTACTAGGAAATCCTGTCTAAAAAATACAAATAAACTGGGCTGGAGAGATGGCTCAGTTACAAGGAGTACTGTATGTTCTTTCAAAGGACCTGGGTTCAATTCCCAGCACCACATGGCAGCTCATAAATGTCTGTAATTCCAGTTCCAAGTGATCTGAGATTCACCCTAATGCACATAAAATTAATTAAATAAATAAATACAAATAAACAAACTGGATGAAGTGATTAAAAAAGAAAGAATCGATATTTGGTTTCAAACTAAATGTTTAAGCTTTATACAAAAGAAACAAGTTGCAGACTTATGACAGTAGACAAAAATGATAGGAAAATAAATGTAAAGAAATTAGTGTTTCTTTAAACAGTGATTGTAATGTTCCAGAGACTTTGGCATCTTAAAGGAAACTTAATATCAAACTGTCTATGATAAGTAGGGCATCTAAGGTCCTTACTAGCCCTAAGAGCTTCAACATCTAGCTCAGTTTTTGGAGGGGGGAGGATTCAGTGATTTATCATGAAGCTCAATATTGCTGTTTCTAAACCCAATTTAGATCCTGCTGTTCCTATACCAGTATAGTCAGTAGAATGTCGTTTACATCCTCTCAGTACTATGAAAAACAATAATTTACCACCACCTAAGTCATTAAAAATGCTCTGCAGGCCTGAGCCTCAAAAGCTACAATGTGAATACAAGAAGCTCAGTCCCCTCAAGGACACTTTATTTCATGTAATTTGGAAGCTGCCTCTCCACATTCCAGAACCTTCCCATCCTCAGAGCCCAAGACTTAAAAGTAATATTGAACCACAGGCAAAGAATTATTCTTTGTGAATGTATTTTTCTTACTAGTTTCATTTCAAATGTGAAGTGTGCTAGTTTAATATTTATACTCCTGTCTACTTACAGATCTCATAATGTTTTCTAATCTAACCACTGTCTTTAACATTAAAACCACACTCTCATACCACAGTAGAATTGCCCTTTTTTTTTGCATTCCAGTGCAAACATTTTTGTAAGCTCTCCTTTTACTTTGAGAATTTTCTGATGCTGCAATGTCTACCTTCATCCTAAATTCTTGACAATGTATGCATGTAGCACAGAGTGTTATTATTGCCTCTGGCTAGCTTCATGTTATCCATTTTGTCTTTTGCTTTACTCCTTTGATAGTATTAGCAGGCCAATTGTGATTCTGCCAAATGTGTTTCCTTGAAAAAGGACAAATCTAAAAAGGCTCATGCTTTTCACTCTCTTCCAGGACTGTTTTCATTAAAGAAGTTCCTTACCTATTTTTCATGAAACTGAGCTGGCTTAATCAGAGATGGAGCAAACAGACTGCAAACCTTATCAACCTCTGTCCAAAGTCAAGCATGAAATGGATCTAGCTTATACCAGTTCTTCTGATGAGAGTGAAGATGGGAGAAAACCAAGACAGTCATTTAACTCCAGGGAAACTCTGCATGAGTATAATCAAGAGCTGAGGAGGAATTACAATAGCCAGAGCAGAAAGAGGAAAGAAGTGGAGAAATCTACTCAGGGTAGGTTTTTATTGGATTTTTGTAACTAATATTATTTGTCATTAGTGAATGTTTATATGCATAAACCTGTGTATCAAAAACAACATTGCAAATGCTAGCTGCTTAATAATTCCTACTCTTTATATATCTTTAGTGAATCTGTTCCACATCTACACCAAGCTGAGGTTGTAGGTTCCATGTACCTTTTACAGATTATGCATGAATTTGGATGCAACAATACTTTTATCAGAGCTTTCAGAATTTGTCTAATTTTATAAATAGCCATTTACAGACTAAAGGATTAAATAATGTATAGTAAGACTTACCTTAAAAAGCTAAGTGCTTTTCAAGCCATTGCCCATATGGGACAGAAGTCTTAAATAAATATTTGGCACCCGAAAAAGTGACAACTTTGGGGCTATAAAGTCTGGGAAAATAATTTAGAAATGTTTTGCAAAATAGCTTAGAGGGTAATGAAGAATATTTTCTTTTAAAATATACACAAATGTATTTTACAGTTTATTCTTGGGCTATTGTAGTCTCAATTATGAAAGGCAAAGACAATAGTTTCTAACAAAATTAGGAAGATATAAATATAATTTCTATTTTCTCAGTTAACTACACAGAAAAATATATTGACATTTGTACAGATCATATGTTAGGGGTAAGTCAAACTGACATTGTTTTTAAGTAAATTTATTTGTCTGGGACAGTGTGTACTCCTGACTCAGTAGTATAAAAATCAACTAAGAATTTACTAATGATTTAAACTCTCAGAACCCAACTTAGAAAACCAGGGTTTGGGACCTATCTGTCAATTTACAGTTTTAAAGAGTCCAGTGGAGAATTCTGATGCCTGTATTATTCCTCCAAATTTTTTTGTTCTTTGAACAAAATGTTTTGTTCAAAATGTGTTTTGGGGACTTCTGAATTTATATTTTCATTAACCCTTAACTTCCTTCATAACTTACAGTTGTAAATGTGCAGTTACCTGATATACATTTCCAAACTGATGACATATCAATTACTCTAAATTTAGTATAACTAAAAGAAAGAGAGTAATTCAAATACTCTCAATTTCAAGCCTGTTTACATTGCTAGATATTGACTAGTTCATGCTTGCCTTTCTTCCAGTCAGCCAACAATTTTTCAATGTATGCCACAATGTTTCAATCAGCAGAATTGATCTCTACATCTTAAATATACTCCTTTTTTCTGTTTTTTTATTTAATTATTTTAATTTTTATTATTTACAGTTTATTCACTTTGTATCCCCCCTGTATCTTCCTCCCTTCTTCCCTTCCAATCCTACTCTCCCTCTTCCCCAAAGGCCTGGAATCCCTGCACAGAGGTAGCCTCTGGCAGTTCAGTGTCCAAGTGGCCTCCATAGTAATGGGGACAGGGGCTGTCTCAGAAATGAACTGATTGGCCTGCTCTTTGATCACCTCTCTCTGAGTGGGGAGCAGCCTTACCAGGCCACAGAAGAAGGTAATGCAGCCAGTCCTGAAGAGACCTGATAGACTAGGATCAGAGGGAAGGGGACTTTGTATCTCCTTATACACCCTTTCACCCTTTTGCTGTATTCCTATCCATTTCTTGGTAGCAGAAAATTTGGGGGTATAGAAAAGATGCAAAAGATAAAGCTGGCTGCATTATGCATGTGGAGTAAGCACTCTACCACTCAGCTACATCTCAAGATCCAAACGCGTTGAATGTCTATCCTGGTTGTCTCCCTTTATCTTTGTTCAAGTACCACTCACAGCCTAACTTAAAACCATCGTTTACTCACAATTTTCACTGTCACCCTATCACCAAATTTTTGTTTTGTGTAGATGACTGATCTCTTCCTCCATGAAGTCTATATTATTTGTATCTCTTACCTCTCATTATGGATATTTATTTCTTACTATATACACAATGAGGATGAAAATTATGTTTTCTTTATTGATCTGTTTTTTTTTTTTCTGTAAAATTCACACAGATGACCTATGATTGCCTTATTTGTGCATGTAAGTGACAATACACATTGGAGGTCACTTGCTAAATATTACTAGGTCAAATATAGTGTTACAAATTAAAATTACTGCATTCTAAATTATTATTTAAACCTTACATTTACAAAACTCTTAAATTGAGTCAATAGTTTAATATATACTAACAACTAAAATGTAAATGTCCATTCATATTTGTCATATTAACTGTACTATTCATTTACATTTCAATATAACTGGAAAAATGTTGTACCTGTCTTTTCAAATAATTCATTTTAATCAATCGTGTCTTCAGCTAAAGATAACTTAAATTTTTGTAAACTAAACCCACCTCACTATTGATAAATTTTGCTTTTATCAACATTTGGAGTGTATATAACTCTTTAAAACTATATAGATTCATTAAAATATTTCTTTGTAAATTTGCCTTTACAGAAGACCAGTTCATAACTGTAAGTTGTGGGTTGTGAGATAGGCTCATAGAATGGTTGATTTTGTCATTTTGAATAAGAATGCATTTAGTTATGATTCTAAAGGTATGAATAATATAGTTCTAAGTCTATACTGAGATGGTCAGCCTTACATTTTGTTTCTGTGCAGTGTGATCAAAAAGAAATTTAGGATAAGTGCAGTCTTTATTCTATAATGTCATGATAACTTCCTTTCAATAGATTATTTTAAGCAACCAGCTTTTGTTTAGCACTTAATGTTAGCCAGAGCTTGAGTCCAATGTTGGAGGTGAAAAATTACTGTTTGTTAGAAAATTGTAAGTGGTGGATAAAACAGCTAAGCAAGCTCATCACTACAATTTTATGATAAGTGCTTTTGAAATAGCTTCCCCACGCATTGCTTGACGTTCCAAAAGATTTTTGTTACATAACAAAGGTACATAAAATAATAAAACAAAAAAATTAAAATAAACTATTTATAAGTTTTCAATTACATCTAGCCTAATTAAGTTTCCCAACAAACACCTGTGTCTTACCTCAGGTAGGAATCATCACTTTGTCCAATATATTTGTATTTTATCTGATATCTTCCCTTTAATTATAATACAGCTCTAGTTAAGAAATAGACTGGATGACATTACAAGGCATTTAATCTACTTTACAAATACTCCAAAGCATAAGAGTAAAATGCTATCAAATATATATGCCACACCCAAACCACAGAGGATATTCTTTAAATGAAAAGAGGAGAGGTCTTGATGTAAATGGGAAAAAAAAGCTGAGGTTGTTAAAAACTACAGTAAGAACAAATCTATGAAATTTTGAAAAAAAAGAAAAGAAATTCACACTAGTTTTGAAGTTACACATAAAATTGCATAAGTTACAGCAAAAATGCATAATAAATTCTCAGCAAAGAGAAAAAATGTATCAAATTTGTAAGAGATATGAACAGAAAAATTCGTTCTGACTCTTTGAACATGTTGTGCCTTAAAGTATTGAACCTACAGGAAGACTTGCTTTAAGAAATAAGCAATACAAAGTCATTTGCTAAAGCTTAAGAGTGGGGAAACAGATTCAGCAATAGTTTCTGACTGAAAAGTTTAAAAAGTACTGGAGTGGTTGGTTGCTTCTGATAATAAAAATCACCAATGTGCATATATACAGGAAGATCAAATGAAAGCAGACCCACACAATTAAAACTAAGCTGTCTCTAAGAAGATGCTCAATGAGAACTCTTCATACAAGTGCAGGTGAAGCAGTAAGCCATAAAACATGGTAGGACACATTAACTTAGCATTATATCAATATAGTACAGAGGGTATGATAAAACCAGATGTGGTATGCATAGCAAACTTTATTATATGTCTGTATGCATAGAAAATTATATAGGTATATATAATACATTGTGGCTTTATTGAAACTTCCAGGCATTCATTGGTAGTATTAAGATATCCTTGTGGTCCTTGTGGATAGTAGTGAGTTATTGGAGAATAGAATCATGATTGCAAGTTTTATAATGAAAAGTTACAAGATAATTTTAAAGGTCTAGGTATCTTAAAAGAAGAGTAGCTGTAACTGAAAATAACTAAATATGGAGGTGTGTTGAATCTATGAAGTCACAAAACTGTCACAAAGTAAAGAACAGCAAGAAGAAGAAAAAAAAATCATAGCCAAAAAAAGAGAGAAGAAACACCCAAGAAAAGTTAGTGTAATGTTGGACAACTGATTGCTGGTTGAATTTGTAAAACACAGCATAGTCAAGTTTAGTCTACAGTTTGAAGTTTTGAAAACTGTGAGGATGATGATTAATTTGATAAGAAATGGATGAGGTCTGGAAGGAAAGAGGGAAATTTTTGTTTTGACCACGTTATGTTTAAGATGCTGGTGTGACAGATGATTTATCTCCCAACTGGTAGTTGGAGATGCATGTTTTGAGTTCAAGATAGATTGAGGCTAGGAAAAAAGCAGGCTTGATTACATTATTTCCTTAGATCAAAATATGCCTGGGGATAGATGAGATTACTCAGGGAAACTTTGTAGAGTAGCAACAGAAAAGCTGACGACAAAACCTAAATATATCAACTGTGAACTGATATGAACACATTTAAAATGCATATATTTGTCAGCCACCATCATTCTTTTTTCTTTTTTTAAAATTTATTTATATTTTTATAAGTTATACTCTATTCACATTGTATCCTTGCTGTAGCCCCAACCCTCCCCACCTCCCAGTCCCACCATCCCTCCTTCATCTCCTCTCATGCCTCTACCCAAGTCCACTGATAGGGGAGGTCCTCCTTACCTTCCCTCTAACCCTAGCCTATCAGGTCTCATCAGGAATGGCTGCATTGTCTTCCTCTGTGGCCTGGTAAGGCTGCTCCTGATTTGCTCTGTATCCCATTTTTAAAATGGATTGCTTGATTTTTTTTTTTTTTCTGTTTAACTTCTTAAGTTCTTCATGTATTCTGGATATTAGACCTCTGTCAGATATAGGGTTAGTGAATATGCTTTCCAAATCTGTAGGCTATCATTTTTTTTCTGACAATACTGTCATTTGCTTTATAGAAGCTTTTCAGTTTCATGAGGTCCCATTTATTGACTCTTGATCTTAGAGCTGGTGCTGTTCAGGAAAGTGTCTCCTGTGCTAATGAGTTCAAGACTCTTCCCCAATTTTTCTTCTAACCAATTTAGTGTGTCAGGTTTTATGTTGAGGTCTTTGATATACTTGGATTTTAGTTCTGTGTTCGTTATAAATATGGATTGGATCTATTTGTATTTTTCTACATATACACAATCCAATTAGACCAGTACCATTTGTTGAAGATGCTGTCTTTTTTCCATTGTATGGTTTTGGTTATTTTTCAAAAATCAAGCATCCACAGGTGTATGGGTTTAATTCTGTGTCTTCTATTTGATTCCATTGATCCAACATTCTGTTCTATGGCAGTACCATGGAGTTTTTATTACTATTGCTTTGTAGTACTGTTTGAGATAAGGGATGGAGATCCTTCCAGATGATCTGTTGTTGTACAGGATTATTTCAGCTATTCTGTTTTTTTGTTTTGTTTTAGTTTTTTTTTTTGTTGTTGTTGTTGTTCTTTCAAGCTAAACAAGGAGGAGGACCCAGGGGGAAGGACACTGAAAGAAAGAGAAAACAAGAAACAGGACAGGAGCCTACCACTGAGGGCCTCTGAAAGACTATCTAGCAGTATATCAAAGCAGATGCTGAGGCTCATGATCTAATTTTGGGCAGAGTGTAGGGAATCATATGAAAGAAGAGGTAGTTCATAAGATCTGGAGAGTCCAGGAGGTCCACAAGGAGAACAACAGAACCAAATTTTCTGGGCTCAGGTGTATTTTCTGAGACTGATACTCCAACCAAGTCACATTCATTGATATAACCTAGAACCCCTGCTCAGATGTAGTCCATGGCAGCTCAGTTTCCAAGTGAGTTCCCTAGTAAAGGGAAGAGGGACTGTCTCTGACATCAACTCAGTGGCTGGCTCTTTGACACCCCCCCCCACACACACACACGAGGTAGGAGCACCCTTTCCAGGCCACAGAGGAGGACATTGTGGCCAGTCCTAAGGAGACCTGATAAGCTAGGGAAGGATGGAAGGGGAGGTGGACCTCCCCAATCAGTGGACTTGGAGAGGGTCATGGGAGAAGATGAGAGAGGGAGGGTAGGATTGGGATGGAATGAGGAAGGGGGCCACAGTTGCGATACAAAGCAACTAAAATGTAATTAATGTAAAAAATAAAGATTTAATTAAAAAAGAATTGTTCTTTCAGTGTCTGTAAGAATTGTGTTGGTATTTTGATGGGAATTGCATTGAATCTGTAGATTGCTTTTGGCAGGATGGCCATTTTCAGTATGTTAATCCTACTAATCTCTGAGCATGTAAGAACTTTCCATCGTCTGATATCTTCTTCAATTTCTTTCTTCAGAGACTTGAATTTTTTTTGTTTCAATCAGCTCTTTCACATGCTTGGTTAGAGCCACACCAAGATACTTTATGTTATTAGTGGTTATTGTGAAGGGTGTTGTTTCCCTAATTTCTCTCTTAGCCCTTTTGCCTTTCATATACAGGAGGGCTTCTGATTTTTTTTTTTTTTTTAGTTAATTTTGTATCCAGCCACTTTGCTGAACGTGTTTGTCAGTTGAAGGGGTTCGTTGGTTGATTTTGGGGGGTCACTCATGTAGACTATCATTTCATCTGCAAATAGTGATACACTGTGTTCTTCCTTTCTGATTTGTATCCTCTTGATCTCCTTTAGTTGCCTTATTGCCCTAGCTAGGACTTTAATTACTATGTTGAAGACATATGGAGAGTGGGTAGCCTTGCCTTGTCTCTGCATTCAGTGGGATTAAATTAAGTTACTCTCCATTTAGTTTGATATTGACTATAGGATTGCTATATATTGTCTTTACTATGTTTGGTAATGTGCCTTTTATCCCTGATTTCTCCAAGACTTTAAACATGAACGGGTGTTGGATTTTGTAAAATGTTTTCCAGCATCTAAGGAGATTATCATGTGGTTTTTCTCCTTTAGTTTGTTTATATGGTGGATTACATTGATGGATTTCCTTATATTGAACCACTCCTTTATGCCTGGGATGAAGCCTACTTGGTCATAGTGGATGGTATTTTTTATGTGTTCTTGGGTTCGGTTTGCAAGTATTTTATTGAGTATTTTTGCATCAGTGTTCACAAGAGAGATAGGTCAGAAGTTCTCTTTTTTTGTTGGGACTTTGTGTGGTTTAGGTATCAAAGTGACTGTGACTGCAAAGAATGAGTTTGGCAATGTTCTTTTTTGTGTGGAATAGTTTGAAGAGAATTGGAGTTAGCACTTCTTTGAAGGTCTGGTAGAATTCTGCACTGAAAGCATCTGGCCTTAGGCTTTTTTTTTTGGAAGGGAGACTTTTGATGACTGCTACTATTTCGTTGGGGAATACAGAATTATTTAATCTATTTACCTGATCTTGATTTAATTTTGTTAAATGGAATCTATCAATAAAACTTTCCATTTCACTTAGATTTTCAAATTTTGTGGCATATAGGCTTTTGTAGTAAGACCTTATGATTGTTTGTATTTCCTTCAGTGTCTGTTGTTATGTCCCCCTTTTCAATTCTGATTTTGTTGATTTGGGTGGTGTCTCTCTGCCTGTTAGTTAGTTTAGCTCAGAGTTTGTTTATCTTGTTGATTTTCTCAAGAACCAGCTCATGGTCTCATTGATTCTTTGAATTGTTCACTTTGTTTCTAATTCATTGATTTCAGCTCTGAGTTTGATTATTTCCAATGGTCTACTCCTCTTGGTCGTGTCTGCTATTTTTTCCCCAAGGGCATTTAGGTGTGCCATTAATAAATTGCTTGTATGAGATGTCTCTAACTTCTTTCTGGAGGTACTGTGTGCCATGAACTTTCCTCTTAGGACTGTTTTCATTGTGTCCAATAGGTTTGGGTAAGTTGTGACTTCATTTTCATCGAATTTTCGGAAGTATCTAATTTCTTATTTGAGTTCTTCTTTGACCAAGTTGTCATTGAGTAGAGAGTTTTTAGTTTCCATGTGTACGTAGGCTTTTTGTTATTTCTGTTGTTGTTAAGGTCTATTTTTTATGCCATGTTGGTCTGATAGGACACAGGGATTATTTCAATATTTTCGTATCTCTTGCAGCTTGCTTTGTGCCCGAATATATGGTCAATTTTTAGAAGGTTCCATGAGAAGCTGAAAGAAAGGTATACTCTTTTGAGTTTGGGTGAAAGTTCTGTACATATCTATTAGGACCATTTGATTTAGGACTTCTGTAAGTGTCATTATTTCTTTAGTTAGCTTCTGTCTAGATGATCTGTCCCTTGGTGAGAAGGGAGTGTTGAAGTCTCCCAATATTTACGTGTTGGGATCCATGTGTGATTTAAGGTTTAATAATGTTTCATTTACAAAATCAGGTTGTCCCCTCTCACCCAGGAAACTTAAATGTAAATTTTCTGGCTTCAGCTGCCACTCTCCTCACCTATTTTGGAGTTTCTGATCCTGTAACCCTCATATAAGGTTTGTGCTGGTCACCACCATTTTGGAACCTCCCAGCACCATTCTTTAGTGAACTGATTTATCCAAGCTAAAGTATAATGAACCCAAAAGCTAAAATTCTGAAAACTAGAGATCTTATATGCTGCTGATTTTCTTACTGATCTATAGAAGCAACTAGTGGGGAAATATATGCCCTCCTGAAAGAAATAGATTTTCCCACATTAATAAAATAATTTCAGTTTTATTTTCTATGAAGACTAGAATGAACATTATTATTTTATTTCAGCACTACCTGTAAATGAGAAAAAAACATTATTAACTGTTAAAAATGCATGCCAGTATATGTAACTTCTATTATTCTATGTAAAGCTGAGCCCAACTTATTTTTTCAGAATGACAGATAAAATTGTATGTATTTATCATATATAATATGTTTTAGGGAGAATGTAGATTCTCAGAAATTCATTCGGTTTTAGGTCCGAAATGAAGAAAACCTCACAAGCACAAACAAACAAAAAAAATCTTCAAATATGAAAGATGGGAATGTGGATTCAAAAAACAGAGTCCTTTAATTGTTTGCTATGGATGTTTTTGAATTTTTGAACTTTAAATCATTTATCTCGTCAAATTATTATCTCTAATAATTGAATATTTAATTTATTAAACGAGTTTACAGCAATGAAAACAAACTTTAGGTAATAAAAAAGTTAATGGTAATGCCTAGATAAAATAAAGCTTTTTATATGTTTGGTAACATTTTCAGTGGTTAGATTTTTACTCTTAATTTTTTGAATATTATTCTTTTGCAAGAGTCTCCTATCTTATTGTTTAGATTGAACTCATTTCTCTGAAACCATTTACTAATTTAGCATTATATCTTTCTTTATACATTTGATTTAAAACTAGGTTCTAGGGCAGGAGAGAGGGCTCTGCAATACTACTGTAATTACAGAGGGCAAGTGTTATATTTCCAGGCTTCCCTTAAGCGAACAGTTCACAACATCTTGTAATTCTAGTTCCAGGGTATCTAACACCCCCCTCTTCTGGCTTCCATTGACACCTGCACACAGATGCACACAATCCTGCACACATGCACACACACAGAAAGAGAGAGAGAGAGAGAGAGAGAAAGAAAGAGAGAAATAATAAAAGTACATTATATTCTGGTTAATTTTATCAGCATTTTATAGTAAATAGTGCAATTATTCTGCATTATACACACATCTATTCTATGTAATTTCTCAATAAACTGGAATTCTATGAAGAATTCATATTTTAGACAATACATATGAATGAGTGTATAAATTAATCACTGAAAATGCAAAAATATGAAAAATGGAGCAATATATCATGGCATATAAGACTAATATATTATTTTTCCAGCTTTAATTATTTTAATATTTGAAAGTCTTTTTCATTACCTAAAACAAAGCAAATTGCTATTATTGTTTTTGTAGTACTTTATTTTGTATTAATTTATATATTAATTACAATTTATTCACTTTGTATCCCAGCTGTAGTCCCCTACTTCATCCCCTCCCAATCCCACCTCAAAACCTGTCACCATCCTGGGCTCTGCTTCTCAATTTAATGGGTAGCTTGATGCCTATTTTTGAGAAGATCCACCCATCCCTGGCTTCTGCAATCCCATCTGGTCGAATGCTCCTCCTAATGTTGCAAGCAGTCACACTATCTGCCACAGTTACTCTTTCTCTATTGCTGAGGGGTTTTGTGCTTCTCTATTGATCGTGTTCTGATGATTTCAGTTACCTGAGCAGCATTTACATCCTCCAACCCCTGCCCTTTTTCACCTACAAGCCCCGATTCCTCCCATTATCCTAATGTGATTTTTCTCTCACCCTTTCTGTTTATCTAAATCTTACTTATCTCTCATGACCCTGAATAACTCCTATCTACATCCCTGTAAACTTCTTTTGATTACTTTTGTTGACATTGACCTTTCCTTTATTTCGTCTACTGTATAGACAATCCATTAATATTCCATAATTATTCTACATTCGTTCTTATTTCTACAAAACATTATTAACCTCTTGAAGGCAAGGATTACACTCTATATTACTTTATATTTTTCACATCAATAATAGTAACTCACAGTTCCGGGAGGACATGGAATGTGTTCTAAAGGGGGTAAGCTGATTTGCAGTTTCCTTATAAATCATCCATTAAAATTTTTCAAGCACTTTTGAATGTAAAATATCATGCAAACCTTATGATAGAAGAAAATTAAATTGTGAGCTGAACATGGAAGTTATTTTCTTTTCTCTTCTCGCCTCCTTCTTACTCTTTTTTCTCATTTGTTCTATATCCCATTGCTTGATACCATTAACATTATATTTTCTATCTAAACATGTCAGTACTTATTCTCAATGACATCTTTCCTACAAAGTAACATTATATAATTGCCAAAAATAAATTGTTAAAAAAAATAAATGACCAAAACAAACCACAATATTTTTTAAGATTTATACTGTTTTTTAAAAATGTATTATTTATTACAGATTATACACTTTGTATTCTGACTGTACACCCCTTCCTCCTCTCTTACCAGTCCCACCTTTTCTCCTTTCCTCCCTATACCCTTCCCATACTCAATTGATGAGTGAGGTCCTCCTCCCCTTCTTTCTGACCCTAGCCTATCATTTCTTATCAGGACTGGCTATACCATTTTCCTCAGTGGTCTGGCAAGGCTGCTGTCCTGCTCCCTGTCATCTCCCACTTCTGATGTCTATCCCGTTTGCCCTTCTGAATGAAGACTGCACATCTTCTTTAGGGTACTCCCTATTGTTTAACTTCTTTAGGACTATAGAATTTAGTCTGCTGGAGATGATGTGGAGAAAGGGAATGTTGGTGGGAATGTAAACTTGTACAACCACGATGGAAATCAACCTATGCTTTCTCAGACAATTAGGAATAGTGTTACTTCAAGATCCAGCTATAGCACTCCTAGAAGCATATCCAAAATATACGTAGCTATACAAGAAGGACATTTTCTCAACCATGTTTGTAGCAGCTTTGTAATAACCAGAATCTGGAAACAACTTAGATGTCCCTCAACTGACGAGTGAATACAGAAATTGTTACATTTACACAATGGAATACTATTCAGCAATTCTAAACAAGAAAAATAATGAAATTTGCAGGCAAATGAATGGAACTAGAAAAAATTATCCTGAGTGAGGTAGCCCAGAAGCAGAAAGACATACATGGTATATACTCACTTATAAGTGGATATTAGCCATACATTTTTTACACATTGCACTACCTGTTCATACCTCCAGGAGGTTGTCATAAGGATCAACTTCTATCACAAATATGAAAATATTGTCACAGTAAACTTACTTAGATTCCCTTCATTTCTATTGACAATTTTGGCAGCTTCTTTATGTTCTAATGACCAATGTTTGACAAAAATATAAAAGCCTTTTCACTCCAAATAGCATAAGTAAAAGATAAATGCTTTGCTATATAATTTATCATGAATGGTTTCTTTGTTTTTATCTGTCAGAGAAATCAATGGGCTTCTGCTATTGTTAGTGTGTTTCTAATTCAGGATTATTGGTAACTACTGAAAGAATACTTTACTTATGTTTAGTTGCAAAGCCAGCAGCTCTTCTGTTCTAGTGCATGTAGACTGTTAAATTCTACTGATGTTTGTTGTTACTTTGATTTGTTTTATTCTTCCAGTAGGGTTTGGATAAAAAAAAAAATAGACAATGATCTACTGTTATTCGCTAACAGGATGAATATCTATAAAGAGGCTTTTCTATGATTTGTGTCACGTTGAAAAGAAGGGAAAGATTTTTTCTTGAAGTAGAATTGCTGCCAATTGTTCCCAAGTATGCTTACATCAAAAGTTAGCACTGAATATCTACCAAATCCATACAATACAAATGAAAACATGGAAAAGTAAATATAGGAAAGTATTTTACTTTTGCTGATTTTCTTATGGTTTTAATATGGTTACGATTATTTTGATTAAAGAGCCAGCCTGAGTTCACGTCCGAGACGGTTCCTGTTCCTATTATTGGGGAACTCTCTTGGACACTGAGCTGCCATGGGCTACTTCTGTGCAAGGGTCCTAGGTTATCTCCATGCATGGTCCTTGGGTGGAATATCAGTCTCAGAAAAGACCTCTGAAGGATGCATCCTTACCAGTCCACAGAGGAAGACAATAAAGCCAGTCCTGATGAGACTTGGTGGACTAGGGTCAGATGGAAGGGGAGAAGGACCTTCCCTATCATTGGACTGGGGGAGGGACATAGGAGAAGAGGAGGGAGGGAGGATGGGATAGGGAGGGGATGAGGAGGGGACTACGGCTGCGATACAAAGTGAATAAACTGTAATTTATATAAAAAATTAAAGTTAAAAAGTAAATGTTACACCAACATAAAAAGATTATTTTGAGTGTAACCATTTTACTCCAAAATTATAATGAAGGACCGTGACCAATGCAGGAAAAAATAGGTATAGTGAAATCCAGTTGCAGTACTAAACACACTTAAAACTGGAAAGTATATATTATGTCTTTGTATATAGTTATTTTATACATGATGTTTGTTTACTTGCTTGCTTGGTTGATTTAGGGATTACAGTTTTACCCGTATCTCAAATCATTGCCATCTGGTGGAAAAAAATTAAACTGTTGATTTGTTCCTATTGAGATTACAAAGCACGTTGTCTATTGTCTACTGCTGGCCTTTAATTTATTCACTTATATGTACACACCAATTTAGTATTGAGTATGTCCCAGGGGTAAATTTCTACGTGGATGATGTTCTCCTTGGAATAAGTATATTATCATGACTGTTATTTCCCCATTCCTTGACCCAGTTTAAAGAGCTACTTCATCCCACCACAGAAGCTGTTCAAGTCATGCTGCCAAATATTATCTATAATAACCCCAAATTGCAAAACACATTTGTTTCTATTCCTATTTCAAGCACTTACCTATAGTTAGAGCTATTGCTTTTGTATATGTAGATGACATGGATTACAGTTCCTACAAAAAAAAGAGTTTTTTCAAAAAAAAAAAAGAACTCTTAATCTCATGATTCATATTTATGGGGAAGAAATCACAGATGGCATGAGTAATATAATGGCAAAAAAAAACTAAAAAAATAAATGAGATTTTCAACAGTATTTGATCACATATAATGAATTTTCTGCTGTGAGTGTATTATGCTTATAGTTGTCTCAAACTTCCAGTGTAAGGATTTATAATGACTGCCGTGAAAAAACTTAGGCTCTAAGAGATAATTAGTGAAATTATTATCAGGTCCGATTGGCTCATGTTTTTAGGTAGTAGCTTTGCTTATGTAAACGTATTCATTAATTTTCCAATGGAGCATCTAAAATTGGAACAGTGTCATAGACACTTGTGTCATGACTCCCTCTTTCTCTTCCAGAGCAGGATAGACATCCATAATCAATAATTGCATTCCTGCAGATTGAGACCAGCTGTAACTTCATATATTCTTTTTTTAATATTTCTTTTTTATTATTATCATTTATTACAGTTTATTCAATTTGTATCCTGGCTGTGGGCCCTCTCTCATTTCCTCCCAATCTACCTTTCTTCTCTCTATGCCCCTCCCCTAGTCCACTGATAGGGGAGGTCCTTCTTCCTTTCTATTTGACCCTAGTGTATCAGGTTTCATCAGAACTGGTTGCATTGTCTTCCTGTGTGGCCTAGCAAGGTTGTACACCTCAGGGGGAGGTGATTAGAGAGACTGCCACTGAGTTCATGCCAGAAAAATCCCTGTTCCCCTTACTAAGATACCCCCTTGGATACTGAGTCTATGGGCTACATCTGAGCTGAGATTTTATGTTCTGTCCATGTACTGTCTTTGGTTGGGATATCATTCTCTTCAGGGCCCCCAGGGTTCAGTTTATTTGCTCTGTTGGTCTCCTTTTGGAGATCCTGTCCCCCAGATCTTTCTTTATCCCCCTTCTTTCATAAAATTCCATGCATTCTGCCCAAAGTTTGTCAAACTTCACATATTCTACCACATATCATATGCCAATCAAGTGGAACATGTAAAGAATGATACCTATTTCTAGACTGTGATCTGATCTGACTGTCCCAATCAAGCTCTTTTTGAAAATACTGATATATTGCTTGGTGAGCAAGCAATAATCCTTGCCATAAAAAATAGAGTGCATATGAAAAAGTAGATATGTAAAATATATACTGTTGAAAGGACTGGAAGTTAGAAACATTTACTTACTTGACTTGGTGGATTATGACAATGATTTTGGGAGAGATGTTTAACATTTTATTTAAATGTTTATTTTTATATTAATTACATTTTATTTGCTTTGCATGACAGCTGTAGCCCCCTCCTTCATTCCCTTCCAATCCCACCCTCCCTTTCTCATTCCTTTCTAATACCACCTTCCCTCTTTCATCTCCTTCCTGCCCCTCTCTAAGTCTACTGATGGGGGAGGTTCTCCTCCCCTTCCATCCGACCCTAGCTTATTGGGTCTCTTCAGGACTGGCTGCAATGTCCTCCTCTGTGGCCTGGTAAGGCTGCTACTCCCACAGGGTGGAGTGATCAGAGAGCCAGCCACTGAGTTCATGTCAGAGACAGTCCCCGTTCCCCTGACTAGGGAACCACTTAGATACTGAGCTGCCATGGGCTACATCTGAGCAGGTCTTCTAGAAGTGTCAGGCACCAAGTAAGACCTTTTAGAGGGTTATGTCCTTTACATTTTCCAAAAGTTCTATGAATTTGGGGACTAAGCAGTGACAATAAGATACCAATATTAGAACTAATCATGAATTTCAGAGATATAGTTTAAGGAAGTGTCACTGATTGTGTTTATGTGTATGTATTTGTGTGTGTGTGTGTTTTATATTGTCAAACTATGCTACCTAACATGATGGATGGATTCACGATAATCCTTATTAACCTTCTGCTGCTGTTTATGTGCACAGTCTCTCTCTCTCTCTCTCTCTCTCTCTCTCTCTCTCTCTCTCTCTCCCTCTTTCTCTCTTTGTCTCTCTCAGGGAGTTTGGGGAAGAGTGGAGGGAAGGATAGAAGGAGCAAAGGAAATCAAGGATACCACAAGAAGATCACAAAATAAACTAACCTGGGCACATGGGGCCTCACAAAGACAGAACCACCAACCAAATAGCTTGCACGGTCTAGACATAGACCCCTACAAATATGCAGCTGATGTGCAGATTGGTCAACATGTGTGTCCCTTAATAATGAGAGTAGAGGCTGTTTGACTATCCTGACTCTGGATCTTCTTCATCCTAGCTGGGCTGCCTTTTCAGGCCTCAGTGGGAGAGAATACATTTAGTCCTGTTGCAACATGAGGTACCAGTGTGGGTTGGTAACCTTTGGGGGCCTCCCCTTTTCTGAGAAGGAGAAGGCGGTAGGGAAGGAGAGAACATCAGGATGGAATTGGGAGGAGAGGAGGATGGGGGCTAACATCAGGCTGGAAAATGATAAGATAAATAAAAAATAAAATGATGAAATTGGAATTTAAAAATTCCATACAGGCACACAACATGTTTTGGTGAGGTTTACCCTCCATTCCCTATGATTTAACTCTACCCTCACACCTTTCACTACTCTTGACTCTCAACTTCCTCAATTCATTTGTTTATTCTGGCTGGATCCATTCAGGGATGCCAGTATTTGTGTGTGTGTGTAAGACTTTCTTCTTTTAGGATGGGCAACCTCTCAAAGAATACATCATTGATGAAAATTGGTTTCCCCTAAGAGAACATTCACTGCATGTTCTGTCATAGAACATAGGTTCTGGGGTTCCAAAATGGCAGAGGCCAGATCCAACACCCCAAAACTGATGAGTGGTGGGTTTGCTGAAGCCAGAACATCTACACTGGACAAGAGGGTACAACCGGTGAGCTGGGACAGTTTGGATCCAAGTCATCAGTGGCCATCTCCAGGGAATGAGAGTGGCAAATATTTAACCCCCCTGTACTTCACCTTGACCCAAACACTAGCCTCCTGCTTGGTGACTAAGACTGCAGAGCCAGCTCCAAGTACAGGCCTAGATATTACATCTTCAGACATCTCTTTGTAGGGCTTTCTGTAACACTCTCATTTTCCTTTTTGTGATTCATTTAGGACTACAACTTATTACCTTCTAGATGTCAATTTAATAGCAAATGACATAGCTAAGTTTGGCTGAAGTACCTCTGTACAAAAAGAATTTAACTAATTTTATAAAACAACAAGAACACATAGTTCATTGTAGTTGTATTTTTACAATTGTGATTATAACTTTGACCATCAAAGCAAGCAAAAACCAAGTCAGTTTTTTGCTTCTTGCTTGACTTTTACTCTCAACATGAAGGTCACTCTTATATCTGCATTCTTTAGCTGTAAGCCTACTTTGCTTAATGCTGTGTCCTGATTTTTCATGTTTCTTATTAAATCTATATTAAAACCTACACACTAATATGGGAGATAATGCTGGTTTTCTCCTCTTAAATAACTTTGTTCAGAGGACTTATGTATTTCCTTTGAGGATACACATAATTTGAGAAGATAAAAACTGATTCCTTAGCTAAGCGTCACATAAATGGCTGTCCCCTGGGCACAAAAACTACTCTCTTTTGGGGCATGTAATTTGGTTTCTGCTGAATTGCTTTAGCTACAGGGAAGGAACAAAGTGGATGTTTGTCTCTGGGACTGTAGAGATTGAGGGAAAAATATTTGTTTCCACCGTCACTCCCACTTTGGGGTGTATTCATTATGTAGTTTGGACAAAGACCAAGGGACCAGGGTCAGGCAGATAATTTCAATAAAAAACAGAATAGGTAGTGTGGCTGAAGTAAAGACATTATGGAACATGAAAAGGAAAGAATAGTGGGATATAGGAGGAAGACTTTATTAAACTAAAAAAGCCAAGTGAAAAGGCAAGGATGTAGTTCTATAGATAAGAGGGACCTCTTGGCACCATGGGTTTCAGTTCATAGAGTGGACTGAAATTATACCCCTACGACATGCTGCTTCTCTTTTATTATAAAGATTTGAGGAGGGTTCAGAACTGGCATTTTAAAATCTAAGCCTATATTCATTCAAAGAGTCAAAAATGGTTTTAGATATCTGTGGTAGCATAAGTATGAAGTAAGCTAACATCCTGTCAGGAAATCACCCTGTCAGACAAGTGCTATTCATCTTTTTTGGTCATCTTTGATGTAGAACTGGCACCAACACAAATAATTTCTATTTATTGTCAGCACTTTTCATTCTCATTATAATTCTGAATGTGTAAGAGGTGACAGAATATAAATCTTGAGTCCCATGAAACCTTGGAAATACTCTCATTTGAAGCCTTTATAACAAAATCTGAGAATTGTGCTGGCCCATCAGTATAAACTCAAGCATATGCAGTACTATTTTGGCATGACTCCTTCCTATAACACATGATATTAATTTTATTACTCTTGAGTCTGAGCAGATAATACTTGTGTATTTTACATAATGGAAAAAAAGACAGAAATGAGCTCATAGAAAAAAATTAATAAGGATACACTCAAGCTTTAAGAATAGTTTTATAAGATGGAGCTGAGACATTTAACAAAGATTCATTACTAGAGACCAATTATGTCTTCTCATGAATGGTTCAAGTGCAATGTCTCATGAACATTTAAATAACTATTACATTGACATCTTACTAAGCTAAATGCTAATGATGTCGCAGATCAATCAATAAATATGATTTAATAGACTCGTAAGTGGAGACTAGATATATAATATAGTATAAACAGATTTTAGTTTATACTATAAAGTTGTATACTATACTATACAACTAAAGAAGCTAAGCAAGATGGAGGGCACTGGGTAAGATGATCAATCCTTACTCAGAAAGGCAAATAGGATGGACATCTGAAGAGGGAGAAAAGAGGGAACAGGACAGGCACCTACCACAGAAGACCTTTGAAAGACTGCCCAACACAGTATCAAAGCAGATGCTGAGACTAATAGCCAAATCTTAGGCAGAAATTTTTTTAATTTAATTTTCATTTTTTATATTGGCTAAATTTTATTGGCTTTGTATCCCAGCTGTAGAACCCTCCCTTACTACCCCCCAATTCTACTCTTCATCCCTCATCTTCTCCCATGTCCCTCCCCAAGTCCACTGATAGAGGAGGTCCTGCTCCCATTCCCTCTGAAGTTATCCTATCATGTCTCATCAGAACTGACTGCATTGTCTTCCTCTGTGGCCTGGTATGGCTGTTCCCCCCTCAAGGACAGGTGATCATAGAGCCAGCCACTGAATTCATGTAAGAGACAATCCCTGTTAACCTTACTAGGGTACCCACTTAGAGTCTGAGCTCCCATGGGTCACATCTGTGCAGGGGTTCTAGGTTATCTCCATGCATGTTCCTTAATTTGAGTATTTGTCTCAGAAAATACCCCAGTGCCAAGATATTTTGTTTCTGTTGCTCTTTTTGTGGAGATCCTGTCCTCCAGGTCTTACTATCTCTGCCTTCTTTCATAAGATTCCCTGCACTCTGCCCAAAGTTTGGTTATGAGTCTCTGCATCTGGTTTGATATCTTGCTGGGTAGAGTCTTTCAAATGTCCTCTGTGGTAGGCTCCTGTCATATTCCCTGTTTTCTCCTTCTTACAATGTACATCAGGTTTGCCATTCAGAGTTAGACTTGATCATGTTACACAAGGTCTTCCTTACTTCTTAGCTTTTTTAGGTGTACATATTTTAGTATGTTTATCCCATATTATATGTCTAATATGCACTTCTAAGTGAGAATATACCATGTGTGTCTTTCTGCTTCTGGGATACATCACTTGCGATTATCTTTTCCTGTTCTGACCATATGCCTGCACATTTCATGATTTTCTTGTTTTTAATTGCTGAGTATATTACATTGTGTAATTGTACCACAATTTCTGTACCCATTCTTCAGTTGGGGGCCATTTGGGTTGTTTCCAGATTCTGGCTATTGTGAATAAAGCTGTTACAAACATGGTTGATCAAATGTCTTTGTTGTGTACTTGAGCAAATTTTGAATATATGTTCAAGAGTGGTATAGCTGGATCATGAGAAAGCACTATTCCTAATTGTCTGAGAAAATGCCAGATTGATTTCTAAAGTGATTGTACAATTTTGCATTCCCACCAGCAATGGAGGTGGGGTCTCCTTTCTCCACATCCTCTCCAGCCTGTGTTGTCCCTTGAGGTTTTGGTCTTGGCCATTCTAATGGGTGCAAGGCAAAATCTCAGGGTTATTTCGATTTGCATTTCCCTGATGACTAAGTATGTTGAGCATTTCTTTAAGTGTTTCTCTGCCATTCTGTATTCCTCTGTTGAGAATTCTGTTCAGCTCCTTACCCGACTTTTAAATTGTATTACTTAATATGTTCATTTTTACCTTCTTGAGTTCTTTATATATTCTGGATATTAGGCCTCTGTCAGATATAGGGTTGGTGAATATCCTTTCCCAATCTGTAGGCTGTCATTTTGTTCTGACAACAGTGTCACTTGCTTTACAAAAGCTTTTCTGTTTCATGAAGTTCCATTTATTGATCTTAGATCCTGTGCTGTTGGTGTTCTGTTCAGGAAATTGTCTCCTGCGCCAAGGAGTTTAAGACTCTTCCCCAATTTTTCTTCTATGAGTTTTATTGTTGTGTTTTATTTTGAGGTCTGTGATTGACTTGAATTTAGTTTTCTGCAGGATGGTAAATATAGATCTATTTGCATTTTTCTACATATAGATATCCAGTTAGACCAGCACCATTTATTAAAGATGTTTTCTTTTTTCCATTTTATGGTTTTGACTTCTTTGAAAAAAATCAAGTATCCTTAGGTGTGTGGGTATATTTCTGGGTTTCTATTAGATTCTGTTTGTCCACCATTCTGTTTCTATACAGGTACCATGCAGTTTTTATTACTATTGCTCTGTAGTACAGCTTGAGATGAGGGATTGTTGATAGATCTAGATGATCTGCTCTTGTACAGGGTTGTTTTAGCTCTTTTAGGGTTTTTTGATTTTCCATAGGAAATTTTTCTATCAAGGTATGTAAAGAATTGTGTTGATATTTTGATGGAAATTGCATTGAATCTGTGGATTGATTTTGGCAGAATGACCATTTTCACTATGTTAAACCTAACTATCCATGAGCGTTGGAGATCTTTCCATCTTCTGATTTCTTCTTCAGTTTTGTTCTTCAGAGACATGAAGATTTTTTTCAAACAGGTCTTTCAATTTTTTTGTTAGAGTTACACCATGGTACTTTAGGTAATTAGTAGGTATTGTGAAGGGTGTTATTTCCCTATTTTTTTTTCTCTCATCCCTTTTGTCTTTTGTGTACAGGAGGGCTAATGATATTTTTGAGTTAATTTTGTATCCAGCCACTTTGCTGAAGGTATTTATCAGCTGAATGAATTCACTGGATGAATTTTTGGGGATACTCATGCATACTATCATATCATGAGCAAATAGTAATACTTTGACTTCTTCCTTTCTGATTGTATCCTCTTTATGTTCTTTAGTTGTCGTATTGCCCAAGCTAGGAATTCAAGTACTATATTGAAGAGATATGGAGAGCAGGCAGCCTTGCCTTGTCCCTGAGTTCAATGAGATTGAATTAAGTTATTCTCCATTTAGTTTGATATTGGCTATAGGCTTGGTATATATTGTCCTTACTATGTTTAGTAATGTGCCTTTTATCTCTGATTTTTCCAAGACTTTAAACATGAATGGGTTTTGTCAAATGCTGTTTAAGCATCTAAGGAGATGATCATGTGGCTTTTACTCCTTCAGTTTGTTTATATGGTTGATTATAATGAAAGATTTCTATATATTGAACCACTCCTTCATGCCTTGGATGAAGCCTATTTGGTCATGTTGGATAATATCTTTGTGGCATCATAACATGAAATTGGTGATGTTCCTTCTGTTTCTAGTTTGTGGAATGGCTTGAAGATTATTGGAGTTAGCTCTTCTTTGAAGGTCTGGTAGAATTCTGTGCTGAAACAGTCTGGTCCTGTGATTTTTTTGGAAGAGAGATTTTAATGAATATTTCTATTTCCTTGGGGGATATAGGATTAATTAATCCATTTACCTGATCTTGATTTAATTTTGTTAAATGGAATCTATTAAGAAAAATGTCCATTTCATCTAGTTTTTCAAATATTGTGTCATATAAGCTTTTGTAGTAGGACATAATGATTGTTCGGATTTCTTCAGTTTCTGTCATTATATCTCTTTTTTTTTCTTTTCTGATTTTGCTGATTTGGATAGTGTCTCTCTACCTTTTAGCTACTTTGGCTAAGGTTATACATATCTTGTTGATTTTCTCAAAGAATCAGCTCATAGACTCATTGATTCTTTGAATTGTTTTTGTTTGTTTGCTTTTTTTTTGTTCTTGTTTTTGTTGTTTCTAATGCACTGATTTGAACTCTGAGTTTTATTATTTCCGTTTGGGTGTGTATGCTTCTTTTTTTTTTTTTCCTAAGACATTTAGGTGTTCCATTAAATTACTTGTATGAAATGTCTCTAACTTCTTTCTGTACACAGTTAGTGCTATGAACTCTCAGGACTGTTTTCATTGTGTCCAATACGTTTGGGTAAGCTGTGCCTTAATTTTCATTGAATTTTAGGAAGTCTCTAATTTCTTATTTCATTTCTTCCTTGACCAAGCTCTCACTGAGTAGAGAGTTTTTAGTTTCTATGTGGCTTTTGGTTATTTTTGTGGTTGTTGAAGTCTACCTTTAGGCCATGGTGGTCTGATAAGATATAAGGAATTATTTCTATCATCTTGTGTCTGTTGAGGCTTGCTTTGTGCCCAACAATATGGTCAATTTTTGATAGGGTTCCATGAGGTGCTGAAAAGAAGGTATACTCTTTTGAGTTTGGGTGAATACTTCTGTAGATGTCTATACCATTTGATATAGTACCTCTGTAAGTGTCATTATTTCTGGTGAAGACATCATGTCCTGAATTTTTTTTGGGGGGGATATGTTCTTATGCATACTTTTAGTCATTTGCATATCTGGAACCATTGCTGTTTGTTCCTGGAGTCTGTACTTCAGACAGGATCCATCTGTCTCTGGTGTCTGGAGTATTCTTCAGGAAGACGAAAGAGGTCTACTGGTTTGAGAGTGGATGTTGACGTTTCAGCTGTTGCTAAGGGAGGAAGGTTGCAGGTTCATATGCACAATTGTGGGCTATGCGTGGCAGTGTGCCTTGTGGGAGAGGGTGCTAGAGTGTGTAGATGCCTGGAAAACTGTAGCTTAAGCATTAGAGAGGGTGCAGGTGTTGGCACTGTTCTTGTGCACAATGAGCATTTGCAGGTACCCTGAATACCTCAGTGGCCTACAGGTTTGTTGTACTTTCCTCCTGGTGTTCAGATCTGTCTGGGCTCCAGGAATTGTTTGCCTGGATTCCACTGGTAGACCCACAGAATAGGGACTTCATTGTTGAAAATGCTGTCCCTAGGATCAGCATGTTCAAAACAGTTGGGCGTGGATGGAAGGGATCCGATGTCTGGCTGCTAGTGTAGAAGGACCCTGGATCTGTGGCTCTACAAGCACTCACTTAAAGGTGTGCTCACTTGATCGCAGGCCTAATTGGAAAGCACAGGGGTTCCCCTGTTCTCTACTCTCAGATTTGGGCCTGCAGGGACAAATGAGAGTGTAAGGAGGAGATCCATCAGCTCAGTGTTGTCCACTGTTTGGCTGCAGGGCAGTGAGGCCTGTAATTTGGGTAGCTGCCTCTGCAGTCTCAGTCAGAGAGCAGGGAGGTTTTTGCTTAGGCTAGCCATTGCACTGCTTGCTGCAGCTGCAGCTGTGGGAGGCCCCCTTTGCAGTTTCACTCATCTTGCCACCTTGCAAGGAACCTCATGCTTGGGGCAACCACTGAGGTCTCAGCTGAACAAGGAGACCCATGCTTGGGGCAGAGGCCACTGCCAGCTGCCTCTTCTGAGCAGGTAGACCCATGCTTCAGGGAAGGGAAATTGCAGGGGGTTAAGTATTTGTCACTCTCATTCCCAGAGGTATTCATGGATGATCTGGATCCAAACTGTCCCAGTTTACAATTTGTCTCCTATCTCCCAGGAAGCTTCAATGTGGATGTTCTGGCTTCAGCTGCAGCTCCACTCACCAATTTCAGAGTTTCAGATCCCATGCCCCTCAGATATGCTTCCCACTAGTCGCTGCCATTTTGGTGAGATCCACAGGGGTCTTTTCTGAGATTGATATTCCAAGCAAGGACCATGAGCTGTAATTACCTAGAACCCCTGCACAGATGTAGTCCATAGCAGGTCAGTGTCCAAGTGGGTTCCCCAGTAAGAGGAACAGGGGCTGGCTCTGACATGAACTCAGTGGCTGGGTCTTTGATCACCTCCTTCTGAGGGGGAGCAGCCTTGCCAAGCCACAGAGGAAGACAATGCAGCAAGTATTCATGAGATCTGATAGGCTAGGGTCAGATGGAAGGGGAGAAAGCCTGCCCTTATTAGTGGACTGGGGGAGGGACAAGGGAGGAAAGAAGGGAGGATGAGTGGGATTGAGAGGGCTGAGGTAGAGGGTTATAGCTGGGATACAAATGAATAAATTTTAATTAATAAAAAAAGAAAAATTAATAAATATGATTTAAAATCACCTTCCCTAATTGGAAAAATATAATCTCTGCCTTTCATAAAGATATGGCCACAAGAAATTGATATCTATGTTATTCATTTTATATGTATGGATACATGTATTTCTTTTTTTTCCTTTTTTTAATTTTCATTTCTTTCTTATTCGTTACATTTATTAACTCTGTATCCCAGCTGTATCCCGCTCCCTCATTCCCTCCCAATCCCACAATCCCTCCCTCCTCTCCGCCCTTCCCCTTTACAAGTCCACTGATGGGGGGTACCTTCTCCCCATTCATCTGACCCTTTTTTTTATCAGGTCTGCAAAGTCCTCCTCTGTGGCCTAACAGGACTGTTCCTCCCTTGGGGGGTGGGGAGGTCAAAGAGCCAGCCACTGAGTTCCTGTTAGAAATAGTACTTGTTCCCCTTACTATGGGAAACCAATTGGTTACTGAGCTACCATGGGCTACATCCAAGCAGAGGTTCTAGGTTATATCCACACATGGTCCATGGTTGAACGTCAGTCTCAGAAAAGACCCTGTGCCCAGATATATTTGGTCCTTGTGGAGCTCCTATTCTTTCACAATCATACTAACTCCCCTTTTTTTATATGATTCCCTGTACTCTGCCGAAAGTTTGGTTATGAGTCTTAGTGTTTGCTTTGAAACACTGCCAAGTAGAGTCTTTCAGATGCCTTCTGTGGTAGACTCCTGTAATACATTCAATGCACATCCCATCTGTCTTTCTAAATGAGGATTGGTTATCTTATCCCGTATAGATTTCATTATGTTTATCATATCTTATAGGTCTATATAAGCGAGTATATACCGTGTTTGTCTTTCTCCTTCTGGGATATTTCACTCAGAATGATCTTTTCTAGATCCCACCATTTGCCTGCAAATTTCATGATTTCCTCCTTTTTGATTGCTGAGTAGTATTCCATTGTGTAAAAATACCACAATTTCTGTATCCACGCCTCCATTGATGGACATCTGGGCTGTTTCCAGGTTCTGGCTATTACAAATAAAGCTGCTATAAACATGGTTGAGGAAATCTCTGTTATGTACTTGAGTAAATTTTGGGTATATACCTAGCAGTGGTATAGCTGGGTCTTGGGGAAGCACTATTCCTAATTGTCTGAGAAAGCGTCAGATAGAGTTCCAAAGTGGTTGTACCAGTTTACATTCCCACCAGCAGTGGAGGAGAGTTCCCCTTTCTCCACAACCTCTCCAGCATGTGTTGTCACTTGACTTTTTTATCATGGCCATTCTGATGGGTGTAAGGTGAAATCTCAGGGTCATTTTGATTTGCATTTCTCTAATGGCTAATGAGGTTGAGCATTTCTTTAAGTGTTTCTCTGCCATTCGATATTCCTCTGTCGAGAATTCTCTGTTTAGCTCTGTTCCCCATTTTTAATTAATTGGATTACTTGGTTTGTTGCTTTTCAGCTTCTTTGGTTCTTTGTATATACTGGATATTAGCCCTCTGTCAGATAAAGGGTTGATAAAGATTCTTTCCCAATCTGTAGGCAGTCCTTTTTTTTTTTTTTATGACGGTATCCTTTGCTTTACAGAAGCTTTTCAGTTTCATGAGGTCTCATTTATTGATTGTTGCTCATAGAGCCTGTGCTGTTGGTGTTCTATTCAGGAAGTTGTCTCCTGTGCCAATAAGTTCTAGGCTGTTCCCCACTTTTTCTTCTAACAGATTTAGAGTAACTGTTTTTTTTTGTTGAGGTCTTTGATCCCCTCGGATTTTAGTTTGGTGCACGTTGATAAATATGGATCTATTTTCATTTTCCTGCATGTAGACATTTAGTTGGACCAGCACAATTTGTTGAAGATACTGTCTTTTTTCCATTGAATGGTTTTGCCTTCTTTGTCAAAAATCGAGGATTCATAGTTGTGTGGGTTTATTTCTGCGTCTTCTATTCGGTTCCATTGATCCTCCTTTCTGTTTTTATGCCAATACCATGCAGTTATTACTATTGCTCTGTAGTACAGCTTGAGATCAGGAATGGAGATACTTGCAGATGATCTGTTGTTGTACAAGATTGTTTTGGAGATTCACGGTTTTTTGTTTCTCCGTATGAAGCTGAGAATCTTTTTTTCAAGGTCTGTAATGAATTGAGTTGGTATTTTGATGGGAATTGTGTTGAATCTGTAGATTGCTTTTGGCAGGATGGCCATTTTCACAATGTTAATCTTACCAATCCATGAGCACGGGAGATCTTTCCATCTTCTGATATCTTCTTCGATTGGTTTCTTCAGAGACATGAACTTTTTCTCAAACAGGTCCTTCACTTGCTTGGTTAGAGTCAATCCAAGATACTTTATGTTATTAGTGGCTTTTGTGAAGGGTGTTGTCTCTCTAATTTCTTTCTCGGTCCTTTTTTCTTTGTTATACAGGAGGGCTTCGGATTTTTTTGAGTTGATTTTGTATCCTGACACTTTGCTGAAAGTGTTTATCAGCTGAAGGAGTTCTCTGGTTGAATTTTTGGGGTCGCTCATGTATACTATCATATCATCTGTGAATAGTGACACTTTGACCTCTTTCTTTCCGATCTGTATCCCCTTGATCTCCTTTAGTTGTCTTATTGCTCTGGCTAGAACTTCAAGTACTATGTTGAAGAGATACGGAGAGAGTAGGCAGCCTTGTCTTGTTCCTGATTTCAGTGGGATTGATTTATGTTTCTCTCCATTGAGTTTGATGTTGGCTATAGGCTTACTGTATATTGCCTTTACTATGTTTAAGTATGTGCCTTGTATCCTTGATCTCTCTAAGACTTTAAACATGAATGGGAGTTGGGCTTTGTCAAATGCTTTTTCGGCATCTAAGGAGATGATCGTGTGGTTTTTTTTTCCTTCAGTTTGTTTATGTGGTGGATTACATTGATGGATTTCTGTATGTTGAACTAACCCTGCATGCCTGGGATGAAGCCTACTTGGTCATGGTGGATGATATCTTTGATGTGTTCTTGGATTCAGTTTGCAAGTATTTTTTTTTTAGTATTTTTGCGTCAATGTTCATAAGAGAGATAGGTCTGAAGTTCTCTTTTTTTGTTGGGTCTTTGTGTGGTTTAGGTATCAAGGTGACTGTCGCTTCTTAGAATGAGTTTGGTAATGTTCCTTCTGTTTCTATTTTGTGGAATAGTTTGAGGAGAATTAGTGTTAGCACTTCTTTGAAGGTCTGGTAGAATTCTGTGCTGAAACCATCTGGCCAAGGGCTTTTTTTGGAGGGGAGACTGTTAAAGACTGTTTCAATTTGCTTGGAGAATATAGGGCTATTCAGTCTTTCTACCTGATATTGACTTATTGTTGGAAGATGGAATCTATCAAGAAAATTGTCCATTTCATTTAGATTTTTAAATTTTGTGGCATATAGGCTTTTGTAGTATAACCTAATGATTGTTTGAATTTCTTCAGTGTCTGCAGTTATGTCCCCCTTTTCATTTCTGCTTTTGCTGATTTGGATAGATTCTCTCTGCTTTTTAGTTAGTTTGGCTAAGGTTTTGTCTATCTTGTTGATTTTCTCAAAGAACCAGCTTTTTGTTTCATTGATTCTTTGAATAGTTTTATTTGTTTCTAATTGATTGATTTCAGCCCTGAGATTGATTATTTCCACCCATCTGCTCCTCTTGGGTGTATGTGCTTCTTTTTTTTTTTTTTTCTAGGGTTTTCAGTTGGGCCATTAAGGTGCTTGTATGTGATGTTACGAATTTCTTCTTGAAAGCACTTAGTGCTATAAATTTTCCTCTGAGCACTGCTTTTAATGTGTCCCATGAATTTGGGTATGTTGTGCCTCCATTTTCATTGAATTCTAGGAAGTCTTTAATTTTTTTCTTTATTTCTTCCTTAACCCAGCTGTCATTGAGTAGGAAGTTGTTCAGTTTCCATGTGCATGTAGATTTTTTGTTATTTCTGTTGTTGTTGAGGTCCAGCTTTATTCCATGGTGGTCAGATAGAATACAAGGGAATATTTCAATCTTTTTGTATCTGTTGATACTTGCTTTATGACCAACTATATGGTCTATTTTGGAGAAGGTTCCATGCCGTGCTGAGTTTGGGTGAAAAGATCTGTAGATGTCTATTAGGTCCATTTGATTTAGGGACTCTGTAAGTGCTTTTATTTCCCTATTTGTTTTCTGTCTAGTTGATCTGTCCCTTGGTGAGAGTGGAGTGTTGAAGTTTCCCAATATTAAGGTATTGGGATCAATGTGTGATTTAAGCTTTAATATTGTTTCATTTACGAATGTAAGTGCTCTTGTATTTGGGGCATATGTATTCAAAATTTTATGTCCTCTTGGTGGATTTTTCCTTTGATGAGAATATAGTGGCCCTCCTTATCTTTTTTGGTTAACTTCGGTTGAAAATCTATTTTATTAGATATTAGGATGGCTACTCCAGCTTGTTTTCTGGAACCATTTGCTTGAAAAATATTTTTCCAGCCCTTTATTCTGAGGTAGTGTTTATATTTGTTGGATAGGTATGTTTCTTGGATGCAACAGAATGTTGGATCCTGTTTTCCAAACCATTCTGTTATTCTGTATCTTTTTATTGGGGAGTTGAGTCCATTGATGTTGATAGATACTAGAGACCAGCAATTGTTACTTACTTTTGATGTGGGGTTGGTGGTGTCCCTGAATTTCATCGCTTGTATTGTTTTGTGTTTTTTTTTGTTTGTTTGTTTTGTTTTTGTGTAGTTATCTATTTCCTCTGTTTGCTTAGATGTAGTTGTTTTCTTTGGTTTGGAGTTTCCCTTCTAGTAACTTCTGTAGAGCTGGTTTACTATGTAGATATTGTTTAAATTTGGTTTTGACATGGAATATTTTGAATTCTCGGTCTATGTTGATTGAAAGGTTTTTTTGGGTATAGTAGTCTGGGTTGGAATCTGTGATCCCTTGAGGACTGCATGATTTCTGTCCAGGCCTTTCTGGCTTTCATAGTTTCTGTTGAAAAATCTGGTGTGATTCTGATAGGTCTACCTTCATATGTTACATGGCCCTTTTCCCTTGCTGCTTTTAGAATTTTTTCTTTGTTCTGTAGGTTCAGTGTTTTGACTATGATGTGACATGAAGAATTTCTTTTCTGGTCTAGTCTACTTGGTGTTCTGTAGGCCTCTTGTATGTTTATGGACATCTCTTTCTTTAAGTTGGAAAATTTTTCTTCTATAATTTTCTTGAAAATATTCTCCGGACCTTTGAGCCTGATGTCTTCTTTCTCTTCTACTCCTATTATTCTTAGATTTTGTCTTTTCATGGTGTCCTTGATTTCTTGTATGTTTTGTGTTTGGAACTTTTTTGATTTTATTTTTTCTTTGAAAGACGTGTCAATTTCTGCAAGTGTATCTTTGGCTCCTGAGATTCTTTCTTCCATCTCTTGTGTTCTGTTGGTGATGCTTATCTTTGTAATTCCTGATCTTTTCTCTATGTTCTCCAGCTCCAGGTTTTTCTCTGTTTGTGTTTTCTTTATTGATTCTAATTCTGTTTTCATTTCTTGCACCATTTCCTTCATCTGTTTGAATGTGGAGTCCTGCTTTTCAATGAGGGCTTGTGTTTTTTTGTCTGTTTCCTCTCTATATATCACTAATTGTGTCTCTACTTCTCTGGCTGTATTTGCCTGTATTTCTATAAGAGCTTTGTTTATTTCTTCTTTATTTGCCTTCATTTGTGTGGACATATCTTTGAGGGCTTTATTCATTTCCTCTTTGTTTGCCTCAACTTTCGTGGTTATTTCTCTAAGAGCTTTATTTATTTCCTCTTTGTCTCGATTTCTTTGGCTATTTCTCTGAGGGCTTTGTTCATTTCATCTTTATGTGCCTCTAATAGCTGGAGAAACATAGTTTTGAGGTCGTTTTCTTGTGTATCTAGTGAGTTGAAGTGTCCATTGGTTTGTGGGGTTGCTGGTGAGGTCATTATGTCCTGATTTTTGCTGGGTGTGTTCTTATGTTTGCCTCTAGCCATCTGGTTATTTATAACCCTCACTGTTTGTTCCTCGAGTTTGTAGTTCAGGCTATGATCGTCTCTTTCTGTTTTCTGGACTGTTTTTTCAGGAAGGTGAGAGAGGTTCACTGGTTTGGGAGTGTGCAAGTTGTGGTTTCAGTTTTGCCTAAGTAAGGAATGTGATGCTGGCGCTATTCGCATGTGCTTTTAGTGGGCGCAGTGTGCATGCACAGATTCTCTGACTATTGAAGTGGCCTACGGGCTAAACTAGTATGCAGTTCTGTCTGGGATCCAGGGATTGCTTACCTGGATTACACTGGTGGACCCACAAGGCAGAAGCTTCAGCGTTGGGGTTGCTATCCCAAGAATCTCTATGATGCCCATGTGTGGAGAGGCCCTGGGTCTGGGGCAAACTCTCCTTAGAAGGCTCACTCACTCCCTTGCAGGACCAGTTTGAATGCACAGGGGTTCCCCTTGCTCTCTACTCTCCAATTTGGTCCTGCTGTGGAAAATGTGCGGGTAGTCTAACAGTCAGCTCTGTGGCACTGTGGCAGCAGGACTCGGTGTCCACCTGTCCTGTGTGCTGCCTCTCTGTCCTTTCCCTCTGCCAGGAGGGGTCTTGTTGGCTGGTCCCGGGGTAGCGTGGGAAAGAGTTGGGTTGAGTGTTCTCAATCCCCGATCCCAGGCTCAGATCTCTCTGCTAGAAACAGCCTGGAAATAGAGCCTACGTTTGCTGTTTCCGGGAGAGTACCAGTTAGGGTTTTGTGTCCTCAGATCCAGAACTCAGGTTTCTCTGCCAGGGGCCGCTTGGTGAGCTGGAGAGAGGGTGCTGTGTCCTGTGGAAGGCTGCCTCTCTGTCCTTCCCCTCTGACCTTTCCCTCTGCTAGGGCAAGCTCATGGTGGCACTCAGGGGAGTGCCAGGAGGTGTTGGGACTTCTCAGTCCAGATCCTGAGCTGGACGCCTCCTGCTTCCTCCGAAGAGGGATTAGGGTTTTGGGTGTGGGGAAGTGCCTGGGGATCACCTCTCGGGGTGTCTCTTCCTAGAGGAGTCTGCCGTGACCTGATTCTAGACGGACTCAGATCATGGTTAGTCTCTTTCTTATTGGAAGTCTAGATAACTCTGTTCTGGGTTGATCAACTCCTTCACTGGCCAATTTCCGAGTTGCAGGTCATCTCCCCTTCAGCTAAGCTGTATACTAGCAGCCATCATCTTCGAGGAGCAACATTGAGTTCAGATACATGTATATCTATCATATATTCACTGATTATGTATGGATATCTGAAACAACAAATAAGATCAAATTATAATAGAATTACACTCTAATTCATTCTATTGATTGCATTTTTAATTTTATTTATTTGTTCATTTGTTTATTACGATTTATTCATTTTGTATACTCACTGCCGCTCCCTCTATTGCCCTTCCCAGTCTCACCCCACCTTTCCTCTTCACCTCTTATGCCCTTTCCGTAGTCCCCTTATAGGTGTGGACCTCCTGGCTTCATCCTCTTCCTAAGTGGCCTGGTAAGGCTGCACCTCCCAGGGGGAGATGATCAAAGAACTAGCCACAGAGTTCATGTCAAAGACCTCCCTTATATCTCTTAATAGGGAACCCATTTTCTTAAGTAAGACGTACTTTTATGTCATAACAAAAGACAAAACACAAGAGAACAGCATGTGAAAATCAGACAAGAATACTCATGCCACCTATTAGTGCTGTAGCTTTCCATCTAAAGTTCTCTAAGTTCCAACTATGCTTGCCAAGCACTGGTGGCTGGCAAACTCTTTTCTGTATGGTTTTCTCCACACCACCTTCTGGAGAGAAGGCAATAAATCTGCTTTCTGGAGCACTGTAACTGCAACAGTTAGCCAAGATAGTCAATGTATTCTTTCCAATCCCCACTTGGGAATGGCAGAGACAGGGCATTGATGCCTATGAACAGTAGCACATATCTGATAAATTTCCCTTAAAAATATGGGCACATGGTTGTGCTGTGTTCCTCCTATTATGCGTTTACAGCTTATATTAGGGATTGGAACAGTAATTGTCACATAATACACATTCAGTGAATATTTATTAGAAAATAGATTTATCAAATTATAACACTGAATATTTAGAGAAATTCAAAGGAAAAGTCTCAAGCTTGATCAATATATAATTTTATTTTCACTATTCATAAAAATTGCAGCACATTGATTGCTTTATCTACATTCCCTAAGAAGAATATTCGATATTGTTAATATATGATGTGTTTTCATATAATAGTTGTTTTAACTATAGTGATTGCATAGCTAAAATTTAAGTTCATAATTTTCAATACGAATTTGTTTAAATCTCACTTCCAAATCTATTCTATGTGTCCTATTTTTCTCATGCCTTTAGAATGTGAAGATGAATCTGGATGTGGACTTAATTTTAAACTATCTTTGGGTGGAAAATTTGTTCTAGTCTTTACTTCTTTTTATTAAATTTTTATTTTTATATTAATTATAGTTTATTCATTTTGTATCCCAGCTGTAGCTACTTCCTATATTCCCTCCTAACCGATCCCTCCCTCATTTACTCCCATTCCCCTCTCTAAGTCCACTGATAGGGGAAGTCCTCTGTCCCTTCCATCTGACCGTAGTCTGTTAGGTCGCATCAGGACTGGCAGCATTTTCCTCCTCTGTGGCCTGGTAATGCTCTCTCAGGGAGGGGTTATCAAAGATCCAGCCACTGAGTTCATGTCAGTGACAGTCCCTGTTTCCTTGCTAGAGAAACCCACTTGGAGACTGAGCAGCCATGGGCTACATCTGTACTGGGGTTATAGATTAACTCCATGCATGGTTCTTGGTTGGAGTATCAGTCTCAGAAAAGACCCCTATGTCCACATTTTTTAGTTCTGTGGCTCTCCTTGTGGAGCTCCTGTCCTCTTCAGATCTTACTATCTCCATCTTCTTTCATAAGATTCCCTGCATTATGCCCAAAATTTGGTTATAAGTCTCAGCATCTGCTTTGATACACTGTTGGGTAAAGTCTTTCAAAGGCCCTCAGTGGTAGGCTTCTGTCCTGTTTCCTGTTTTCTCCTTCCAATGTTTATCAGGTTTGCGTTTCAGAGTGAGGATTGATCATCTTACCCAGGGGTCTCTTTCTTGCTTAGTTTCTTTAGGTGTACAGATGTTAGTATGTTTATCCTGTATTATATGTGTAATATCCACTTATAAGTGAGTATATACCTTGTGTGTCTTTCTGCTTCTGGGATAACATATTTATCACCCTGCACAAAACTAAAGTCCAAGTGGATCAAAGACTTCATCATAAAACCAGACACACTAACTAGTTTAAAAAAAAAAAAAAGTGGAGAAGAGCCTTGAACTCATTGGCACAGGAGACAACTTCCTGAACAGAACACCAACAGTGAGGCTCTAACATCAACAATCAATAAATGGGTCCTCATGAAACTGAAAAGCTTTTATAAAGCAAACGACACTGTCATCAAGACAAAACAACAGCCTACAGACTGTAACAGGATCTTCACCAACCCTATATCTGACAGAGGGCTAATATCCAGAATAAAAAAACAAAACAAAACAAAACAAAAACCAAAAACAAAACAAAAAACAGATCAAGTAATCCAATTAAAAAATGGGTACAAAGCTAAACAGAGAATTCTCTGTAAAGGAACATAAAATGGTAGAGAAACACTTAAAGAAATGCTTAGTGTTTTTAGTGATCAGGGAAATGCAAATCAAAACGACCCTAAGATTTCACCTTACACCCATCAGAATAGCTAAGACCAAAAACTCAAGTGAAATTACATGGTGGAGAGGTTGTGGAGAAAGGAAATCCCCCTCCATTGCTGGTGGGAAGGCAAACTTGTACAACCACTTTGGAAGTCAGTCTGGTGCTTTATCAGACAATTAGGAATAGTGCTTCCTCAATATTCAGCTATACCACTCCTAGGCATATACCCAAAATTTGCTCAAGTACACAATAAGGACATTTGCTCAACCATGTTCATAGCAGCTTTATTAGTAGTAGCTAGAACTTGGAAACAACCCAGGTGTCCCTCAACGGAGGAATGTATATAGAAATTGTGGTACATATACCCAATAGAATACTACTCAGTAATTGAAAACAAAGAAATCATGAAATTTGCAGGCATATGGTGGGATCTAGCAAAGATCATTCTAATCTTTACTTTTGTTTCATAAGACTGAAGTTCTAGAAACTATTGAAGAATCAACTCAGTACACAATTAAAGATAACCTGAAAGGTCACAAGTGTCTTTGTATTCTGTTTTATTCTTATTTATTACACCTGCCAAGGATAAATTGAAAGAATGTTGCCACAAGTAAATGATCCTTTCTGGTATTTGGAGTTTTGTGGATTATAGATATATACTAACATGATTTTCTTCTTTGTATATTTACAGCTCTTATTGCCTATGTTTACGTGTTGTGAGATTACAATTTGCTTTTGTACAAATATTTTGAAGCCTGCTTTGTTAGAAGTGCACTTCCATAAGACCATTGGAAGGCAATCACAGATCAATTTGGATTCAACACAATCCAGAATTTCATGTAATAGAAAGAGAGTCATCAGAAAAATACTTCAACAAACTAAACAGATTTCTAAAACGTCTTAAAAAATCATGTGATCCTTTGCTAAAATAAACTTTAAAAACAGAGAAGCTATAAAAAGGATCACAGATAAATAATTTTATTATGCAGAATCAGAACAAATGATCAGAGCACTTAAAAGTCAATTTCAATAAGCTCTAGGATCTTTGTAAAACCCCACTAAGTCTGTTCCCCTAAAAGATATACAGAATTTCCTTGTATTTCAATGTCATCATCATGCTTTTGCCATAACATACATGTTGTGTTAATTTTTAACCTTCCCACCACATCAGAACAATCCTATATTTTCATTCCTTATACCATTTTCACCTGAATTAAATATGGCTATTACTGTTTGGAGAAACATCAGGTGAGAGTATTTGATTTTGTGGCAACCAGGAGATTTCATGGTACAGAGAGATAGGTTAGCATACAAGCATACCTACCATGCAAGCCTAGTGAATAATTTTACAAAATTGTCCTCTAAATTCCACATGCATTTTGTGGCACATGGATACCTCCACTGACATGCACATATTTTACATATCCACAGACTTACACAAGGGGAAATAAAGAATTGTCTTCCATTTTCTAGAATATTTTTTCCAAGCTTCCACAGGTAGGAAGCACTTCAAGCACATTTCCTTTGCTATGTCCTTAAAGAACATAGAATTTATCCAGGCAACAATAACAAATAATTAGACACTGTAAAATAGGTCAGTACTTCACATGTAGTAGATTTAAGTAAATTGAATCAAAATGTTAAAACTGCCTTCCCTGTGTTTTATGATGAATTATTCAGTGTTGCATAATATAAGGAATATTGAACTAGCAGTAATTTGGGTGGAAATTGCTCTTTTCTTTGCTAGTTTAGCACAGTGTCATCACAGAATCAACACTTAGTAAGATTTCCTGAAAAACTGAATTTAATTGGAATTGCAATTGGATTGAGTGACACCTCATACACTCCTTCTTCTACAGCCTTTTTCCATTGGTTCCTCTTGCTCTCTAACCTGCCTCAGGCATGGTCCTTTGGGGACACCGTTATTCTATCAATAATTCCTTGGCAGCCAACTTTTCCTTGGAACTAAAATTTCTTTGGAACTAAAATTTCCTCTATAGCACTGAAATTTGTGTTAAAGTTAATACACCTCCATTAAAATAGTAAGCATGTTCCCATATGTCCACAGGGTTCATGCCATGCAGCCACACAGTTATTAACCTTATATCCATGATCACTCATGGCTCTTTATTATTTCTAGAACTGATATCATTTCCCAACTGATTCCAGTTAATAATAATAAAAAAAAAAAAAAACAAAAAGCAAAAACGAACCAATGTGCATTTCATCCCTGGCTAAAGCACTGCTTGTAGACCACTTTGTTCTCTTTCTTTACATGGCTACAACTTTCTTAGACTTTGTTTGTTTCTCTATGTGCTCTAAAATTTCTTCCTTCTTCCTATGCAAGTTTGGTTGAATGCTCCTCCAATGTAGTAGTATAGTTCTTTACAATTATTACCATAGAACTAATCACTTTGTAATTATTTGTTTGCTTAACTGCACTATAAAGTTTTTGAGGGCAAAGACTGTCTTCTTGGCTTTTAAAACCATGTTGTATAGTAAACATTCAATTATTTTTCTCTTTCACTGATGACGTTTACAATCTTCTGTTTCCATTTATGTAAATAAGGTAGTTTCTTGCTGTCATATAGAAAATTAACAGCTAGTGTGTATATAATTCATTCTCAAAATTTCTAGAGAACAATATTTCTTCTGCTTATTGTCACATCACACGTATCTTCATTTTACAAATTGTCAAACATATTCATTTTCAAAGAGTTAGCTTTCCATTATTAGTATCTAGGGAAGTGTATTATTTGATATATCAAAAGGAATAAGAACTTTATACAGGGTAATAAAGGAACCTCTTATTTTCTCATCAGCAAAGATTCTGGACATTGGCCCACAATTGATAAGCAATAGTGAAAACAAACTTAACAATTATGTGAATCCTGGTATTAAGACTATATTTTTGGTTGGAGAGATGGCTCCGTATTTAAGAGCACTGACTGCTGTTCCAGAGGTCCTGAGTTCAATTCCCACCAACCATCTCACAACCATCTGTAATGGAAGCTGAGCCCCGCTTTGGTGTGTATGAAGACAAAGTATGCATATACATAAATTAAATAAATAAACCTCTTTTTTAAAGACTATATTTTTAACATAGTCAGTAACTTATGAATGAGACATGACAGGAAAGTCTTCAGTTCAAGTTTTCTTTAGAATAGCTCTCTCAAAGGTGTCATGAATAACATCAAACATAAATTTTGCAATCCTCAGAGAGTTCTGAAAGTGATATCACAGCATCTGTCTTTTCCAGTACTTTCATCACACACAGTAGTGCATTCAGTAAATGATGTTCATGGTGTTTTTTTTTTAAATTTTTATTTTTCCCCTTTTTTTAAATTTTTCATCAATTACACTTTATTCATTCTGCATCATCCCATAAGCCCCTCCCTCCTCTCCTCCCAATCCCACCCTCCCTCCTCCCTCTGCATGCATGCCACTCCCCAAGTCCACTGATAGGGGAGGTTCTCCTCTCCTTTCTGATCTTAGTCTATCAGTTCACATCAAAAGTGGCTGCATTGTCCTCTACTATGGCCTGGTAAGGCTGCTCCCCCCCCCCCCAGGGGGAGGTGATCAAAGAGCATGCCAATCAGATTATGTCAGAGGCAGTCCCTCTTCACATTACTATGTAACCCAATTGGACTTTGAACTGCCCTGGGCTACATCTGTGCATGGGTTCTGGGTTATCTCTATGAATAGTCCTTGGTTGGAGTATGAGTCTCTGGGAAGTTCCCTGTGTTCAAATTTTCTTGTTCTGTTGCTCTCCTTGTGGAGACCCTGTCCTCTCCAGCTCTTACTATTTCCCAGTTCTTACATAAGATTCCATTCACTCTGCCCAACAGTTGCCCATCAGGCTCAGCATCTGCTTTGATAGTCTGTAGGGCAGAGGCTTTCAGAGGCCCTCTGTGGTAGGTTCCTAGGTTGTTTCCTGTTTTCTTCTTCTTCTGATGTCCATCCTCTTTGCCTTTCTAGATGGGGATTGGACATTTTAGTTAGGGTCCTCTCTCTTGAAGTGTTCCCTCTAATAAATACTAATTATCCTTACCTCAATAATGGGTTTTCAGTATTTCTTTTTTCTCATTTATTTATTTTATTCAGTATACATCCTTGTAGCCCCTTCTCTCATCCCCTCTCATTCTTACCCTCCCTCCCTGTCCCCTCCTTCTTCTCCTTTTCCATCCACCCTAGCTCATCAAGTTGAATCAGGACTGAACATTTCCTCTTCCCTTGTGGTCTGTCAAGGCAGTCCCACTAGGGAAAAGTCAATTAATAAAAAGCTAGGAAATGAGTACATGTCTGATGCAGTCCCCACATCCCTTACTAGAGTACCCACTTGAAGCTAAGCAGTGCCTCTGCTACATCTTTGTACGGGGGCCTAGGTCCAGGTCATGCACAGTCCCCGGTTGATGATTAAGTCTCAGCAAACCCCTCGGAGCCCTAGTTAGTTGGCTCTGTTGTTTTTCTTGTAGAGCTCCTGTCACTACCAGCTCCTTTTCTCCTTCCTCCTACTATTCCCAAAGACTCCCTATGCATAGACCAGTATTTAGCTGCGAATCTCAGCATCTGTTTAAACATCATATGGATCTTTCCCTTCTAAAACATTTGTTACTTAGGTTTCCAACACACTGCAAAACAATTTGAAAATGCATAGTCTCACTTCTGCTCCTACTATTGAAACTCATATGTGAGGATTATTTTTTATTTTGTTATGTGTGATTGTTATCTCTTAGAAGCCTGTTCTTTTCTAATGAGAGACAGAAAGGGAGTGGATCTGAATTAGAGGGAAGATGAGAAAGAGATGGGAGCAATAAAGGGAGAGGAAACTTTAATCATGTTGTATTTTTAAAAAATAAAGAGAACGTTTATATTTGAATGGGATAGTTGATATTTTGAGACATAGTGAAAAGATCAAAGTAATGTAAACACTTTCCTTCATTGGTTCTCCAAAACAGTATACTTTTTATGTAGTTTTAATACAAGAAATATTTTAGTTTATGATTCTGATGGTATTCCTAACTATGCACCCACTGGATTATTTCACAAGTCTATTCAGAGTAAGAATGGGAGAGTGTCTAATCTTCTAGGACAGATCTTCTCTTTCTTGAAAGGTTATGATCACTAGAATTGGTAGCTTATGAAATACCCAAATCAATATTGTCATTGACTTAATCCGCATAAGAGCCTTAACTCCATGGGTGACTGCTGAGCATCTGAGACAAAAGGAAACAAAAACAAAAATAGTCTCTAGTGACTTCCCAACTTTAAAATGAAAAAAAAAAAAAAAAAAAAAAACAAAACAAAACAAAAAAACAAAAGAAAAGAAACAAAACAAAACAAAAAAACAAAAATCTGTGACAGGAACATACTTCTAGATTCACACAGACAGCCAAGTAGGACATTGTAAGCTACTATATTTTAGCAAATAGATCATCATACTTACATTTTTGAAGAATAAAAACAGACGATATTTATCACATATTATACACTGTATCCTAATCTAACCTTTTATATTACCATGGGTCACTTAGGCACACTACTAAACCTCATTTTACAGGTCACAAAGTTGAAACATGGAGAAGGTTAACATTCACAAGATGACAAATCTAATTTGTAGTTCAATTAGGACTTGAATATGTGTTCTGAAAACTAAATGTCATGTTTTTTTTTTTAATTGGGTGATATGCTAGCATATGACAGGTTGCACAAAAATCATTGAATATTTGTATATGAATCTCTGTTCATAGTTTAGAATTAGGCTCTCATTTCCTTCCCTTTTTATTTTCTATTTCTAATCCATGTAGATTACCAGTTCATTTTTTCATTTTATGTCATTTATTCAAAATTAAAAATATTTTTGCAGCTTTTTAATTTTTTTTATTTTCCCCCATAATTTATTCATTATAAATCATCCTCCCTCAACTCCCCCAGTCCCCCTTCCTCCTTCTTCTCCACATCACCATCACCTAGTCCACTGAAAGGGGGAGTTCTCCACTATTGGCATCTGCCCATAGCTTGTTAAGTCTCATCAGAACTGCTTTGGATCTTCTTCCTCCATGGGCCTGGCAAGGCTGCATCATCAGGGATGAGTGATCAGAGATCAGTCAGCTGAGTTCATGATAGAGGCAGCCCTTGATCCCTTCACTCAGAGATCCTCAACGAGACCAATGCAGCTTGCCAGTAGGCCACATCTGTTGAGAACTGTTGAGAATTTCATGTAAGCATACTGTAAGTCACCTTCATCTCTCTCCCACAGTTTCTTCTGTGCCCCCATTCCCTCTCAAACTTATGACCTCTTCTTTATTGTAACATATATGTTATTAAGTAATAGATATGTATGTATACATAGCCTGTTAAGTCTATTAGTGTCACACACACACACACAAACACACCTTACTGAGTTCATTTAGTGTTGCTACAATGTGCTTAGGCTGACAACTTTAAAATAGATAACACATCAGGGAAATCATTCTTAGAGAATACTAATTCTTTCAACCTCAATGAGATTGCCCATACATCTTCATTTAAGGGTCAAGTATTGTAATATTTCCTCCATCCATAGAGTCATGTCCTTAGTGTTGTCACTGCATAGGCCCAATTTAGGCAACCATATTGTTCAGATTTCATGGATCCAACTTCTGTTATGTCTAGAATGTACTATCACATATTTCACCCCATTCTTCTGCAATGCTGCTTGGGATTTGGATATAGAGGTTGAATTTTAAGAGTATCAACTGAGGCTGGATACCCTGTGATCAGTTGAACTTTGTATTTTGATCAGTTCTCTCTTTCTTTAATGGTTTCTGTCTGTTGCCAAAAACAAAACAAAAAATATTTTCATGAGGAGTGACAGTTACACTTTTCTGAGTATTATAAGTATTTAAACAGCAGCTACAGATTATACTGGTTTAAGAAAGTGACACTAGTAAGTTCTCTAGGTTCCATAATCTCAAAAGCCACAGATAGTTGGCTCCATCCATTGACAGTAATAGTTATTAATTCTCTTATAATTGAGTTGATCTATAAGTGCAATTAGACAGCTGTTAGTTACCCCAAGAACTCAGTGCCACTATTTTACCTTTGGTATTATTTTGTTAATGCTGGTCTATGTTGTAATTCACAGGCTTTACATCTAAATAGCCCTATTTATTGCTTTTCTCCCTTGGAGGCTTGCGTAGCCCTTCAGATATTATGAGAGAGCTAGTCCTCAGGTCCTCTGAGTCCTGCATTCAACATCTGTAGTGTCATCAGCAACAGGGTCTTACTTTCAAGTTATGGGAAGCAACCAAGATCAACAGCAAGTGCTTGTACTATTTTGCATCAAATGAATATGCTATATATGTAAAATGTATTCAAGATGTGCTGGATGATGTACAAATGAAACTATACATGATATTTCAAATAAGTTGCAAAATAATAGATTTACATTTTTTCATATATCCCCTTTTATGATTAACCCTCACTGCTACATCTTGTCTTCTCTGTTTTCTCTCTCTCTCTCTCTTTTACCTGCTTGAAACTTTCTAATGTTTCAAGTATCTGTCGTTTCTACTTTCATTTTAACTATGTTCTATGATCTACTTCCTTTTGGAATCCTAAATGGCTACTATATAATTTCCTGGCTTCCACAGGTACACACAATTAAACACTCACCTAACAATTAACATTTAATATCCACATATAAGAAACACACATGTGATATTTTTCATTCTGGGTCTATGTTAACTCATACAGTGTGATATTTTCCAATTATCTTCATTTACTTGAAAATTTCATGATTTTATTTTTCTTTACACGTAAGTAGTATTTCTTTTTCTACACGTGCCACATTTTCCTATTCATTCATCATCCAATTGATATCTAAGTTGGTTTTACTTCCTAGCTATTTTGAATATAATACACATGAATATATAGCATTTGATGATCCTCTACTTGATTCTCTGGGTATCATATTTATTTTCAGTGTCCTATCAAGTGAGTATCACTTCTCACTTTGCTTTGTTGAATTTCTCACATCCTAGCAGTGTAGGAGCACCTGAGGACTCAGTCTAATCTTCCATTTGCTACACTTATTCTCTTGATCAGAGAACCTCTTTCATATCAATATCAACTGTATGAAGGAAGAACATATCCCCCAAATTGACATTCCTCTTCACATTCATATTTATATCCAGCCTCCTATTTTTCATCCTCACTTTGATGCATGACATTTCAAACTTAACACATCACATTGCTGTTGTTCTCTATTGCATACTCTATCATCATCCCTTATCATTGTAGCTGTTATTGCAACAAGCAGTTGTGCAAAAATGTAAACTAGCAATACCTCTTCTAATCTGTATTAAATTAACTCTTATTCCCTGACTATTCCGTTATATGTATGTGGAATGCCTATCGCTTCCAACTCAACCATTCTTAGGTATGTAAAAACGTATGTGTAGAAGAGTTAATATTATCTTTGATAAACATTTGACCTAAAAGAGAAAGAAAAGCTTTCATAAATACTTCTTTCTTCTGTGTTTGAACAGATTTTCTGGGCATTTGATAATAGTAGCATCATTAACAGCTATAATATGTTTGCCATATTGGTGTCCAGCTCAAAACAAACTCAGTGTATACAGCACTTTCTCTCTGGTATTAATTTTGGGGATACTCAGATTTAAATCTATTCAAAACTCCCGAATATGCGGGCAGAACCTCCTATTCCAAACTCGCTGATTTCAGATTGTTGTAACTCTTTCTAAGAGTTCTTAAACCTTGCCAGGACCCCTAATCTTACCTATTTATCAGAACCCTTTGTCATCTCTGCTTTCAAAGCAGACTCAGAATTTGACTAAATCTGCTCTGCCGCTGTACTTGTCAAAAGTACCATCATTTCTCATATTAATTTTTAAGGAACTTATAACTAATCTTCCTGCTTCTGTTCTACATTATTCCCCTAATATTTTATTCAGAGCATAATAGCCAGACTGGTAATTTCAAAATGTATCAAAGACAATGTCACTTCCTTGATGACAACCTGAAGCCTCAGAATACAAGTCACTACATAAAGGTAGTTTCCCTTTCCATTTGTGTGACTCTGCTTCATCTGTTTTCTTATGCTTATTAAATATTTCTCAAAAAGGTAAGAGTATTGCTGCCCTTTCAGTTACTGCTCCTTATACCTGAACTACATTTCCTTTTGACACTTACCCTTATTTGATGCAGATCTTTTTGTTTATTTGTTTATATATTATTTATTACAATTGATTCAATTTATGTCCCAGCTATAGGACCTCCCACTTCTCCTCCCAGTCCCATGCTTCCACCCTCTTCACTATGTCCCTCTCCTAGTCCTCTCCTGATAGGGGAGGTCCTCTTCCCCTTCTGTCTGACCCTAACCTCTCAGGTCTCATCAGGACTGGATACACTGTCTTCCTCTGTGGCCTGGCAAGGCTGAACCACCCAGGAGAGTGATCAAAGAGACAGGCCACTGAGTTCATGTCAGAGAAAGTTCCTGCTCCCCTTACTAGGTAACCCACTTGGAGAATGAGGCTATGTGCTATATCAGAGCTGGGGTTTTAGGCCCTCTCCATGCATGGTCCCTTGCCTGGGATATCAGTCTCTCCAAGGCTAAGTTTTTGTGGTGGTTGTTTTTGTGGCTCTGTTAGTCTCCTTTTGGAGCTCCTGTCACCTCTAGGCCTTTCTCTCTCCCCTTTCTTTCATAAGATTACATGCACTCAGCCCAAAGTTTGACTATGAGTCTCAACATCTGCTTTGATACCCTGCTGTGTAGAGTCTTTCAGAGGCCCTCTCTGATAGGCTTCTGTACCATTCCCTGTCTTCTCCTCCTTACAATATCTATCCCATTTGCCCTTCTGAATGAAGATTGAACATCTTCCCTAGGGTCCTCCATGTTGTTTAGCTCCTTTAGGACTATAGATTTTAGTATGTTAAAACTATATTAAATGTCTAATAACCACTTATGAGTGGGGATATACCATGAGTGTCTTTCTACTTCTGGGTTACCTCATTCAGGAATCTTTTCTAGTTCCACAAATTTGCCTTCAAATTTCAGGATTTCCTTGTTTATAATAGCTCAGCAGTTTTTCCATATAAAGATGAGAATTGTTCTTTCAAGTTCTGTGAAAACTGTGTTGGTATTTTGACTGAAATTGCATTGAATCTGCATATTGTTTTTGGCAGGATAGCCATTTTCACTATGATAATCCTCCGATCTACAACCATGGGAGATCTTTCCATTTCTTATACCTTCTTCAATTTCTTTCCTCAGAGACTTCAAGTTTTTTCTTTCAAACAGGTCTTTAACTTCTTTGGTTAGAGAAATACCAAGTTACTTAATGTTATTTGTGGCTATTGTGAAGGGTGCTGTTTCCTTAAATTCTTACTCAGCCCTTTGGGATTTCAAATACAAGAGGGCTCCTGTTTTTTTTTTGTTTGTTTGTTTGTTTGTTTTTTTAATTAATTTTGTATCCAGCCACTTTGCTGAAGGTGTTTATAAGGAGAAGGTGTTCTCTGGTTGAATTTTTGGGAACACTCATGTATACTATCATATCATCTGCAAATAGTGATAATTTGACTTCTTCCTTTCTGATTTGTATGCCCTTGATCTCCTTTAGTTGTCTTATTGCTCTAGCTATGACTTCAAGTACTATGTTGAAGAGATATGGAGAGAGTGGGCATCCTTGCCTTGTCCCTTATTTCAGTGGGATTGATTTAAGTTTCTCTCCATTGAGTTTGATGTTGGCTATAGGCTTGCCGTATATTGCCTTTACTATATTTAGGCATGTGCCTTCTTTCTCTGATCTCTCTTTTTTGGCATCTAAGGAGATGATCATGTGGTTTTTCTCCTTCAGTTTGTTTATATGGTGGATTACACTGAAGGATTTCTGTATATTGAACCAGCCCTGCATGCCTGAGATGAAGCCTACTTGGTCATGGTGGTTGATATCTTTCATGTATTTTTTTATTCAGTTTACAAATATTTTATTGAGTACTTTTGCATCAGTGTTCATAAGAGAGATAGAAACCCAGAACTGCCAAAATTATACCGTACAACAATAGATCGTCTGGAGGTATCTCCACTCCTGATCTCAAGCTGTACTGCAGAGCAATAGTAATAAAAACTATTTGGTACTGGCATGGAAACATAATGGTGGATCAATGGAATCTAATAGAACATGCAGGAATAAACCCACACACCTAAGGATACTTGATTTTTGACAAAAAAGCCAAAACCATACAATGGAAAAAAATACAGCATCTTCAAGAAATGGTGCTGGTCTAACTGGATGTCTACTTGTAGAAAAATGAAAATAAATCCATATTTACAACTCTGTACAAAACTAAAGTCCAAGTGGATCAAAGACCTCAACATAAAACCAAACACACTAAATCTGTTAGAAGAAAAAGTGGGGAAGAATCTTGAACTCATTGGCACAGAAGACCACTTCCTGAACAGAACATCAACAGCACAAGCTCTAAGATCAAGAATCAATAAATGGGACCTCATGAAAATGAAAAGCTTATATAAAGCAAAAGGCAATGTCATCAGAACAAAACGACAGCCTGAAGACTGGGAAAAGACCTTCACCAACCCTATAATTGTCAGAGGACTAATATCCAGGATATGTAAAGAAGTCAAAAAGCAACAAATCAAATAATCCAAGTAAAAATTAGAGTACGGAGCTAAACAGAGAATTCTCTGTAGAAGAATAACAAATGGAAGAGAAACCCTTAAAAGAAATGTTCAGTGTCCTTAGTCATCAGGGAGATGCAAATCAAAATGCCCCTGGGAATTCATCAGAATGGCCAAGATCAAAAACTCAAGTGACAACACATACTAGAGAGGGTGTGGAGAAAGGAGAACCCTACTCCATTGCTGGTGGGAGTGTAAATTTGTACAACCACTTTGAAAAGCAATCTGGCACTTTCTCAGACAATTAGGAATGGTGCTTCCTCAAAATACAGCTATACCAGTCCTAGGCTTATATCCAAAAGATGCTCAAGTACACAACACGCCCAACCATGTTTGTAGCAGCTTTATTCATAATACTCAGAATCTAGAAACAACCCAGATGACCCTCAACTGAGGAATGGACACAGAAATTGTGTCCATTTACTCAATGAAATACTACTTAGCAATTACAAACGAGTAAATCATGAAATTCGCAGGCAAATTGTGGGATCTAGAATACATCTAGAATAGAAAGACACACATGGTATATATTAACTTATAAGTGGATATTAGACGTATAATATAGGAAAAACATACTAAAATCTGTACACCTAAAAAAAGAAAGCAAGAAGGAGGACCCTGGGTAAGAGGATCAATCTTCATTAAGAAGGGCAAATGAGATGGACATTGAAAGAGGGAGAAAACAGGGAATAAGACAGGAGCCTACCACAGAAGGACTCTGAAAGACACTACTCAGTAGGGTATCAAAGCAAATGCTGAACTCATAGCCAAACTTTCAGCAGAGTGCAGGGAACCTTATGGAAGAAGGGGGAGATAGAAAGACCTGAAGGAGACAGGACCTCCACAAGGAGAGCAATAGAACCAAGAAATCCGGGCCCAGTGGTCTTTTGTGAGACTGATACGCCAACCAAGATCCTACCATGAAGATAACCTAGAACCGCTGCACAGATGTAGCCCATGGCAGCTCAGTCTCCAAGTGGGTTTCCCTAGTAAGGCGAACAGGGACTGTCTCTGACATGAAATCAGTGGCTGGCTCTTTGATCACCTTCCCTTGATGGGGCAGCAGCAGCTTTACCAGGCCACAGAGAAAGACAATGCAGCCAGTCCTCATGAGACCTGATAGGCTAGGGTCAGATAGAAAGGGTGGAGGACTTCCTCTATCAATGGACTTAGAGAGGGGCATGGCAAGAGATGAGGGGGGGAAAAGGTGGGATTGAGAGGGAATGAGCGAGGTGACTATAGCTGAGATACAATGTTAATAAATTGTAATTAACATAAAAATTAAAATTAAAAAAGAAATACACTAAAAAAATAGCTGAGTAGTATACATTCTATAAATGTATCATAATTTCTATATCCATTCCTTAGTTGAGGGAAATCTAGTTGTTTTTTTTTTTTTTCCAGATTCTGGCTATTATGAAAAAGCTGCTTTGAACACAGTTGAGCAAATGTCCTTGTTGTATATTTGAACATATTTTGGTTATATGCCCAGGAGCGGTATGGCTGGACCTTGAGGTAGCACTATTCCTAATCTTCTGAGAAAGCACCAGATTGATTTTCAAAGTTGTACAGTTTTACATTCCCATCAGCAATGGAGGAGGGTTCACCTTTCTCCACATTCCCTCCACGTGTTGTCACTTGAGTTTTGGAAATATGAAACGTTTCACGAATTTACGTGTCATCCTTGTTCAGGGTCCATTCTTATCTTCTCTGTATCATTCCAATTATAGTATATGTGCTGCCAAAGCAAGAACCTAATGCAGATCTTATTGCTTGGATTTCCATCTTAGTGAGAGTTATCTGACCACTATGTTATCCTTGAAAACTGCTCTCCTTTCTCTTTCTTTCTCATATTGCTTAGCTAACCATATGATTTATTTTCTAAAGTAGGAATTTTTGTGCTCTGTTTGTGTGTGTGTCTGTGTATGTGTGTGTGTGATGTTGGTGACACAACCAAGGGCCTCAGAAAACAAGGTGTGTAACAATTACATATTTCCAAGAACTAAACTGAAAGTGTTTTGGAAGTAAAACCTGCACTAAAAATAATAACGCTAGGATCATAGATATGATCCAAAACCACCCATTTGACATACTTTCTTATTTATTTCCATTAAACTTTATATATTTAGTAATGCTTACTGTATGTGTTTGTATACTTACTACACTACATATGTGGCTTTTTCAACAGTTTGCTGTACATTTATACTTACTAATATACTTTTAATTTCTTCATTTTGTTGCTGTCATTCCCATTAATATTAAGTTCTGTGAGAGCAGTGATTTTTCTCTATCTTCTTTTCTGATGAGTCCCAGTGTTAGAACAACACTTGGAAATACTGTGCATGCAGTAAATATATAATTAATATGAACTAATAGAATACAAAACATTGTCTAGCACATCATGAGATCTTAATATTTGCTGATTATTATTATCAACAGGTATTATTATTATTTGTAATCAAATAAAAGTGATTTTTCTTAGCTCTGAGTGAGCATTGTGATGTTTCAGTGGTATTGTTCTATTTTATATATGGCTTTATAATGTCTTTATTAGATATATTGGAACCTATATAAAGGTGCTTACAGTCATCAAGTCACTTTTTATTTGCTTTCCTCTAGTTTTTTTTTTTATTATTATTATGATGCCTTGTAGGTAGATGTTTAATGACATCACTTGCTAATACATTAGTGTCAATAACAAATTATATAAGAACATTTCTATTTAAAAATTCATTGGATTAATTTATTTAAAGTCTGGTTGTGGATATTGTGTAAAATTCTTGGAATTCTGGTTACAATAATAAGCAACACATGTCTTATATATTTTCCCCAGCTGAAAACTGTGGCTAAAAATATCTTAGAAGAGGGATTTTGAGTTCTTTCGGTAGAATTCTAGAAATGCAAATTTAGATAATTGTAATGATCAATCATTTACTGGTATGTTAATTTCTTAATGCATTCAATTTATCTGCAACAAGTTTGTCCTAATTCTAAAGAAGCAATACTTAATTCATTTTTTTCCTGATTAATTGTGGAGAATAATACTTCTGGCAGTTGACAAAAGGACTTACATGCCTTGCTTCAATGCCATGCAAGACATAGGTAAATAATAAAAGCAAACAATTCATGAGAAGTGGAAACATAATTAACAACAATTTATGAATGTTTGTCTCCTCTTGCCAATATCCATATAAGCTATGATATAGGCTTCCAGTTTTCCTTTGATGAGAGCACTTGTTAGCTAATAAATTTATAATCCCAAGTGATCCTTAAACATTAAAAAAATGACATCAACCAATTAGCTAATTCAATTGAACAAGTATTTATGGAACATTTACTATTCAAGCAATTGTCTTTTGGTCATAGACACAAATCAAATATAGAAGTACCCTTTTATAAAGCTTATTAGAAAGCATAACTGATAGCTTCATTTTTTTCAGCTTTTGATATACAGAGCTTTTATATTTCAAGACACGGGATGTTTTTATAGCACGGCTAAAGTCTTACAATCACAGGCTATGTTATAATAGAATTGTGCTTTATTGAGACAGAATGGATATACTGAAAGTAAGTCCTTTCATTTAATGCTGAATTCCATGCTGAGGAGCCTCATCTTCTAACCTTTTGTGTAGACTGTGTCTCTTATTCCCATTTGTCCCCTTTTGGATTGTCTCCACAATATGGTCTTCTAGAAAGATCACATTACTGGGTCAAGATTCATGCTTTCAATTTTACTTCATTCACTCAATGGATAACCTTGGGTCTTCTTTTAACTGCTTTTACTAGTATATTAATAGTCACCTGGGGTCTGGTGGCACAGTTAATCAAAGTCCTAAAAATAATTTGAAATGTATAGCCCTTCTTTCTGCCCCCAGAGAGAATCTTTGAACGAACGAAAAATGTAGGATGGAAAGGGATATTTGCTAGGATAATCAACAATGTCTCTGATGTTTTCCTCACATCTGTCTCTTGTCTGTTACTCCCTAGTCTCCTAAAAATGAAATAAACATTTCTGACAGTCTTCTATATAATTCCTCATTTGAAGAGGAGAGCTTAGAAACTGACAAAACTGATATCTATTTGAAATGGGAATAATATAATTTCCAATATGTCTTCATGACATTGTCTGAGACTTAATAAAAAGACCTGAAATATTTATATATTCTTGCATCTCTCTATATTATAATCTCCTATATATAATATAAAAGACAGCATAAATTTGAAAAGAAGTGAAGAAATATGGAAGGGTTGAGGGAGGAAAATAAAAGGGAAAGTAATTTAATTTAATTTTAATTAAAATGTATTCAAAAAAAACTAAAATGACAGCCTACACACTGGGAAAAGATCTTCACCAACCCTATATCTGACAGAGAGCTAATATCCAGAATACATAAAGAACTTAAGAAGTTAAACATCAACAAACCAAGTAATCCAATTAAAAAATGGGGTACAGAGCTAAACAGATAATTCTCAACAGAATATCAAATGTCAGAGAAACATTTAAAGAAATGCTCAACATCCCTAGTCATTTGAGACATGCAAATCAAAAAGGCCCTGAGATTTCCCCTCACAACCATCAGAATGGTTAAGATAAAAAACTCAAGGGATGAAACATGCTGGAGAGGATGTGAAAAAAAAGAGGAACCTTCCTCCATTGCTAATGGAAATATGACCTTGTCCAAACACTTTGGAAATCAATCTGGCCCTTTCTCAGAACACTGGAAATAGTGCTACCTCAAGATCCAGCTATACCACTTCTAGGTATGTATCCAAAATATACTCAGCTATACAACAAGGACATTTGCTCAGCCATGTTCATAGCAGCTCTATTCATAATAGCCAGAATCTGCAAACAACCTAGATGTCCCTCAACTGAGGAATGGATACAGGAATTTTGGTACATTTACACAATGGAATACTACTCGGCAATTATAATCAAGAAATCATGAAATTTTCAGGCAAATGGTGGGAACTAGAGAAGATCATCCCGAGTAAAGTAACCCAGAAGCAGAAAGACACACATGGTATATATTCATTTATAAGTGGACATTAGACATTAATATAGGATAAACATATTAAAATCTACAGTGCTAAAGAAGCTATACAAAAAGGAGGACCCTAGGGAAGATGCTTAATCCTCATTCAGAAGATCAAACAGTATAGACAATGGAAGTAGGAGGAGACAAGGAACAGGACAGGAGTCTTCCACAGAAGACTTCTGATAGATTCTACCCATCAGGGTATCGAAGACTGAGATTCATAGCCAAACTTTTGGCAGAGTGCCAGAATCCTTATTGAAGAATAGGGAGATAGAAATACCTGGAGGAAACATGAACTCCACAAGAACAAGAAAGCCAAAATATCTGTACCCACGGGGTCTTACAGAGACTGATACTCCAACTAAGGACCATACATGGAGAGGACCTAGACTGCCTGTTTTAAGAAAGCCTATTGGCTGCTCAGTTTCTAAGTGGGTTTCCTAGAAAGGGGGCTGAAGCTGCTTCTAACATGAACATGGGCTCTTTGATCACCTCACCCTGTGGGATGCAGCCTTGCCGAGCCACACCATATTGCAGCCAGCCTTGATGAGACCTGATAAGCTATGGTCAGATAAAAGTGGGGGAGGTCCTTCCATATCAGAGGAATAGGAAAAGGGCATAAGGGGAGAAAAGGGATGTTAGGTAGGACTTGGAGGAGATGAGGAAGGGCTGTGACATGGATACAAAGTGAATAAATTGTTATAAATAAATATATAAATACAAATTTTAAAATATTTGTTTATTGTGAGTTCCTGTAAGATATGTAGGTATACATACCACACATTCCTGTAGAAGTCAGACTAAAACATTTGTGGATTTGGTTCTCACTTTTCACTATCATGTTCACCGCAGAGATTGATCCCATGTTGCCAGGATTGACTAGCAAGCACCTTTACATGCTGAACCTTGTCTACCTCCAAGAAATATGTTCAAGGTGGATGTATGGATGTTTTAAACATACTCTTTTGCAGCTAGGAAGATTTCAAAACTTTTGAGGGTTTTTGGTAATAAAGAGTACAGGATAAGAAAAAATATTTGGAAGGTGACCATTTGTAGTAATATTACACTAATTTAGACAAAAAGATGATGAAGGGATTAACTTTTGCATTAAGTGGTCAAGTAAATACAAGGAGTGATATATGAAAATTTGCAGGGCTTAGCAGCTGGCTATGTGTGAGAGGTAGAAAAGAATCAAGAGTTTTATCTCTGATTAAGCAATAACATAAGAGAGACCTAGACATCTTCTGTAAAACAAAAGACACTATTGTCAGAACAAAACAACAGCCTACAGACTGGGAAAGGATCTTCACCAACCCTATATTTAACAAAGGGCTAATATCTAGAATTTGTAAAGTACTAAAGAAGTTAAAAAGCAACAAATAAAGTAATCCAATAAAAAAAAAAAAGGGTACGGAGCCAAACAGAGAATTCTCAGTAGAGGAATATAGAATGGCAGAGAAAAAGTGAAAGAAATGTTCAACATGCTTAGCCATCAGGGAGATGCAAATCAAAATGACCCTGAAATTTCACCTTATACCCATAAGAATGGCCAAGATAAAAAACTCAAGTGACAACACATGCTGGAGAGGTTGTGGAGAAAGGAAAACCCTCCTCCATTGCTGGTGGGAATGTAAACTTGTACAACCACTTTGGAAATCAATCTGGTGCTTTCTCAGACATTTAGGAATAGTGGTTTCTCAAGATCCAGCTATACCACTCCTAAGCATATAGTCAAAAGATGCTCAAGTACATAACAAGGACATTTGCTCACTCATGTTCGTAGCAACTTTACTAGGAATAGCCAGAACCTGGAAACAACCCAGCTGTCCCTGAACGGCAGAATGGATACACAAATTATGTTACATTTATACAATAGAATACTATTCAGCATTTAAAAACAAGGAAATCATGAAATTTGCAGGCAAATGGTGGGATCTACAAAAGACCATACTGAGTGAGGTATCCCAGAAGCAGAAAGAAACACATGGTATATACTCACTTATAAGTGGCTACTAGAAGAGGATAAACATACTAAAATCTGTACACCTAAAGAAGATAAACAATAAAGAGGACCCGGAGTAAAATGATCAATTCTCACTTAGAAAGACAAGTGGGATGGAGGTTGGAAATAGGAGAAAACAAGTAACAGGACAGGAGCCTACCACAGAGGGCCTATGAGAGACTCTACATAGCTATGTATCAAAGCAGATGCTGAGACTCATAACCAAACCTTGGTAAGAGTGCAGGGAATCATATGAAAGAAGGGGGAGTTAGTATGACCTGGAGAGGACAGGAGCTCCACAAGAATATATCTGGGCACAGGGATCTTTTTTAAGATTGTTTCTCCAACCGAGGACCATATATGGATATAACATTGAACCCCCGTTTAGATGTAGCCCAGGGCAGCTCAGTATCCAAGTGGGTACCATAGTAAGGGGAACAAGGACTGTCTCTGACATGATCTCATTGGCTGGTTCTTTGACTTCCCCCCACGCCTGAGGGAGGAGTAGCTTTGCTAGGCCACAGAGGAGGACATTGCAGCCTGTCCGGATGAGTCCTCATAATTTAGGGTCAGATGGAAGGGTAGAAGGACCTCCCATATCAGTGGACTTAGAGAAGGCCAGGGAGGAGTTGAGGGAGGGAGGATGGGATTGGGAGGGAGTGAAGCAGTGGCTACAGTTGGAATACAAATTAAATAAACTGTAACTAATATAAAAATAATAATTTAATTAAAAAAGAACAAAAGAAGACAAAAAAGAATCCATTGCTCACTTTAATATGGCATAGTATAACAATAAAGAATAAATCAGATTTTGGTAGATTGAGGAATGAATGAAAAAGAAAAAAATAAAGGTAAGCATAGACTTCTGAGATGGTTGGGTCATAAGATATTAGGTGATCTAGAATAGATAAAATAAGTAAAGGGTTTCAGCAAAATATTTCTAAAATCTCATGAGTTTATAAATGAAAAAATAAAATGTTAACATGTAAACTTTTCCATTTCTTCACTTTTCGCCGTGGTAACAAGTAAATATTTGAAAGATAAATAAATGAATGCTGATGAAATGTTGGAAAGTAGTAATGTATACAAACCAAAGGATAGGGTACAGAACTTCCCTATTTTAAATTTAAAAAATTTAAAAAGCCTAAAGTGATTGAAAATAGAAGTGAACCTTAGTCCATGAAAAATCAAGAAGTACAGTAGGAGTTTATCATATTCATAGAATCTATTTTGCTATGTTTAGAAGAATACAATAATATCTGTCATGCTTCAGAAGGAAAAGGTCATAAGTATATAAACAAACATTAAAAGAGAGATAGGCTAAACTCATTACAAATAAAATAAGTGATAGTAGGTTTACAAATAAGATTAACACGTAAGTTAAAATTTTGGTTATAATAGTGGAAAAAAATCTTCAAACTAGTTTAGGAATGATAAAAGTGAGTGACAAAAATGATAGATTTCATATACTCCCGTATCTACTAAGTTCTTAATCTTGAATGAAGGGAAATAGAGTGGAATAGGCTTTGTTACTAGCTCAGATACAAGAACAAAAGCAAACCAAGCTAAGTCTTATTAGAGGATTGACAGGTTAAGTAGAAATATGATCAGGGACTGCAGAGCTAATGTTCATTCAGTGACTACATAGAACAAACTGATCCAGGATTCAAGATCACTATAAAAAACTGCTGAACTTAGAATGAGGCTAATGGACTAAGAGAAAGGAAAGCTCATTGAACTTGCAGTATTTGTCAAGGTTGAAAAGTAAATTTTAAGTCCAGGAGAAAGTCAGTAATAAAAGAGTAGGACTGGTGGAGAGATGTTTTAATCACAATTCGTGAAATGGCCTTTTATTCAGATGAATATTTATTTTTATTTCATCCAACCGGACTATGAATATCTTGTTAGTATAACTAGTTTCCAGGAACTTGATGATTTGAGTTCAAAATACCCTCTCCTCCCCATTCACTTTTAAAATTGTGATCTTTTCCATTATTAAACATTGGCTATTTTCCCAGGGATGGCACTGAAGAAGAAAATCAATGACTTATCTAGCCAGCCGACTTGGACTGAATGGGCATTCAAATAGACTCCAAGGGCCAAGTACAGATGATGATTTATTGTGCATACAAGTCTACAGGATGCCTTCATTTGAGCATTGATGTATATACAATTACTCAACAGAGTGCTACCGTTTTACAATTCAGCCTGGAATCTGTTGAGTGATATCATGTTCGCCAACAAATCCACAAGTATAATTCCCACACTTCAACATTTCTAAAAACAATCAGTAATCTTCTGTATGAAGATGAGGTTTTAAAAACTGCTTCTTTCATTTTACCATATTTGTCATTGTTGTCATACTTACATAATTAGCATTTGATAACAAATTTGGATTTATTAAACCTTATTCAAGGAGTTGCTTGAGGCAAATAATTTACTGTGGTTATTGTGAAACCTAAATGTACAGTGGCAATCCATATATACCAGAGACTTGTTCAGTGTAAAAACAGTTTATGCCTTGTTCATATGATAGGGAAACAAACAATTGAATGTTAATCACTTTAAATAATCCAAATATTTGACACTGCATATGCAGAAAAAATAGTGAGGATGCATCTAAATTCCTTTCTTATTGAAAATTCTTTGTGTGACCATTTTGTTCTTATAATTTGAATGATGATTTAAATGATGTGGAAACTTCCATCTTTAGCAGAATAACTTTGAAAAAGAATGTCTCTTGCTACATAGTACTTAATTGCTATGTTAGGAGGGAAATGACAGTGCAGCCAGGAATTTATAGGGTTGTATTTTACTAGTATTTTCTGTTATTGATAATGTGCTGTTCTTGTTTTTTTTTTACAACTATAACATTGTTTATTCTTTGACAACTATAGTGTTAAAACTTTGATTATTTGAGATCAGAATACCAGATTGCCCTCATTCCTATACCTAACCCTTCCCAAATTTGTGTCCTTGTTATCTTTGCTGGGTTTGTTTTATTTTGTTTTGTTTCATAACCCACTGTGTCCAGGCAGTCACTCTTTTTTATTTTTTTTTTTCAATGCAGTTTATTCAGGAAGCTTGAACAATCCTCGGACCCTGGGGAAAGCCAGCCCACAGCTTAAATAGCCTCTGGGTAGCCAACCCAGGCGTGCCACGTGGGCAATGCAGATAGGTCCACATACATGGAAGCAAGCCAGATCCTCAGCCTTAGCCAAATGTGGAATTGTTCGTGACAGAGAGCACTCACCATCGGGAAGGTGGAAGGTGGAAACCAGCTCCATCTTTAAGGCATAGCATTCCGCAGCTCTCTACAGTTCCCCATTTTTGTTTTAGACGCATCAGGCAAGAGTAGAGGTCTGATCTCTGATAGTAGAAATAAATTGGGACTTTGTACCGATGTTCATTTAGGTGTCATCCACCCAAAGAGCATCAGACCCGTCCGATACCTTTTTCTCAGAGGCGGGACCTGGGGCATCAACCCACATGTTTTTAACTGAAATTAAATCATGTTCTTTTTTTTTTTTTTTTTTGCACTGTCATACTTAGAATTACAATATGTGTACTAATATTTTGGCTAAAATTCAATGAAAATGTTTATAGAAACATTTTATACTGCTTCTTAAGGAACGTAATACACAGTAAAGATTCATAGCAGTTATAAATAAATAGAAGTTATAATGGTATTGATAAAAATCAGCTCAAAAATGAAAATGAGAAAGTTCAATATTAAATAATATACTGTAATGATATAGTTCATCGAGTTGCTAGATGAGGCAGTATGAATCATAATCCTTCATGTTATTTATGTACTACAATTAGCATTTGGAGAGTAAGCTAGTGAAAGAGCCAAACATTTTGTATGGAACTAAGCTTAGTACCACCCTTAAATTAAATTGAATGTATACATTTGATATGGTATGATAGTTCCTTTCCCAAAGAAGTTCTACCTGCTACTGACAGATTTCTCTGTCATCTTAACTATGTTCCTGTACCTAGAAATGTTTCTGCAATAGCCTCTTTTTGTTATTATAATTCTAAAGCAAGATTTTTTTTTTTTAATGAAAACAACAAACTTATTTCGGCTTATGTTTCTGGAAATGGGTATGCAATGTCTGTGGTCCTAATTCAGAGATATGTTTCTTGTTGACAAAGTCCTTAGGCAGTGTTTAACCTCCATGGCATTAACATGTGTTTCTTTTTCTCTCTTTTCCTCCTCTTTAATAAAACTACTAGGATTCAATTACAAGGACTCTAGGCAAATGGCATTGCTGTATTCTAACAATATTCAAAAAGCTCCACTTATAAACACTATGGTTGAAGAAATTTTCAGAATAAAAATGCCATTAATTTATGATTTGGGACATTTATTTCCTGAATGGGTTGGAAAGAAGATGGACAAATTATAGCCATCGACTTATAGATCTTAGTATGAGTCTTGTATCTGATAAAATAAAAGTCACTGTTGATCCAGGAAGAGGCACTTTTAAAGGAATGCCTTCAGTCAGTTGAGCATTACAATAGGTGTTCTTCAAGTAATAAAAGTAAAACTTAAGAACATTTTTCTTCATGTAGAGACATGAAACAAGAATATGTGTCTGGGTTGAAATATAAAGAAAATATTGCTTATGAAATTAGAACAAAATCAGCTGATATATTTTTTTATTATTTTATGAAACCATTCTACTCTTTTAGCCCAGACTGTCTTCAAATTTGTGCTCCAGGGCTGGCCCCAATATGTGCTTCTGCCTCTGTTTCTGAGTTGCAGAGATTATAAGCTTGTAACAGCATATCAATTGTATCACAGTTATTAATTAGATAAATTTATTTATGAGAACACTGTTATAGTGTTTCCCTGTACTATCTCAAACGTTGATTATTCAGTAGTGTATATCAATTTTTGAATGCATGAAAGAAACAAAGAAAGAAAGAAAGAAAGAAAGGACAACTTCCTTGTTTCTTGCCAATATATATGGCTGGGACTTACGGTTGTGCTGAGGAGAAAAAGAATATGAAGAATTAGGAAGTGTCAAGGTTCTGTCTAGAATACTAATATGAGGAAGACTGAATAAAATATATTTTAGGCTAGAAAGAGTTCAGTCTTAAGCATGTTTATTTTCAGAAAACAATTTGATAACTAAAAATATAAATCATTGTCTTTATCACCAATGATGTAGAAAGCTCAAAAGTTTCTACATGAAAACAATTGACAAAAGAGTTTTAGTGTTTATGCTTTAATTAATTCAGCAAACGTTTGTTGACTCTGCTGTGTGCCAGCTTTTGTGCTAAGCAGTAAGAATACAAAGGCACAAAGTCAATAAAACAGTTTATTACAATTGAATTTGAAAGGGAAAGCAGTTCGTTCATGATACATTATGAAAAGAAGAACAAAAGATATCTAACTTGAATGGGTGATTGGAAAAGTCAGGAAAGGAAGAATTCCTAGAAAATACACAACTGAATTAGATTCCAAACTCTGGGCACACAGAGAGAAGGAAGGAATACCAGACTTAACTTTGTTAGAAAAAGTTGTGCCAGTAATAGTTACATCACAAGAATGAAAGTATGAAAACCTTTAATATTTGCAAACATAGGATAGTTTGATATTATTAAATATGGCTATGATATTTATAGAAATGAAAAATTCTAAACCATCTAAGAGAGCCAGGATTTTACAAGTGGCCAACTGGTCTCAAAGAAAGTTAGACATTCAAATCCTCAATTCTATAACTTTGTTTTCACTTCACTTCCAAATATTGAAATATAGCAAATATAGTAAATTACTAAATGGTCTTGAAACAATTTCATCCTCCACATTACCTACCACTTTCAATATTTTTTTTATTCCCAGAAAAATATCATTGCCTTCAATATTTCTCAGTTACTCTTTACATTCATTAACTATAAGCAATGTAAAGGGGTCTTTTTTTAAGTAGTATTGGCATATGGAGTTAAGCAGCCCTGTGTCATATATAAGGAGACATATAAAAGTGATCTATCAACAAAATGGTGGTGGACACATTCTTTTTAATTCTTTAATGATTTTTGTCTCTGTTTTCTCCCATTGGATATGCCAGTGTTTTGGGAGAAACTTGAATGTGTTTAAAATTCAAAGTTAAATTTTACTGTTTTTTTTCTCCTAGTCCTTTTGTTTGTCCTATTCTTATCATTTTCGAGACTGAATATAATCCTCCAGAGTTAGTATTTCCTAGCTATTCAGTCTGCCTTGTTCTAGCACTATTCATTTTAAGAAGTGCACCTACTCAAAGCCATATTCATATTAGTCAAAACTAACACGAATATGGAAAATAAACTGTTTCTTTTCCCTCCTCTCTTTACCAAAAATCAGAAGGCTGAAAACTTTAGCAGATATCATCAATTATGCCCACAATTGTTGCAGCATCTTCAGAAGAATAGAACAGGAATGTAAAGTAGCAACTAATTTAGATCAGATAAGAGGATCATTGGCCTACCACTGGGGGCTTCTGAAAGATTCTACCCAGCAGGATATGGGAGCAGATACTGAGACTCATAGCCAAGCTAGGGTCAGATGGAAGGGAAGGAGGACCTCTGCTATCAGTGGACTAGGGAAAGGGTATAAGAGGAGAAGAGGGAGGACAGGTTGGGACTAGGAGGAGACAAGGGAGGGGGCAACAGCAGGGATAAAAAGTGAAATAATTTTAATAATTAATAAATTTTTTTCTTTTAAAAACCAAAAAAAAAAAGGCTCATCGGAATGTAACGGTGCAAATTTATTTCTTTAAAATCTATATAGTCCTGCATTTACTTGTAATACAAAATTCTACAATCTCTTCAGAAGACAATTGTGTTGGTATCTGACAAAAGCACACTGGTAACAGCCTTAAATCTGTCAGTAGGAACTGTTTGAAAATGGTTGAAAGGGCATTAATGCATGCAATAAGTAAAATAAACATAAGCTCCAAGTTTCATTGAAAATGTTATCTATATACACACAGGCAAAAATAGGAATACCTTAAAGTTAATGTAGGTATATAAAGGCATATGCATTTATATAAAAATATTTTAGTACATATACAAAAGTACTTGGAGGCAGGGACATAATGAGGAGTCACTGTTAATATATATTACTATATATAATATATAACATATAATGTATAACATATAATATATAATATGTAATATAACATTAATTTATATATGTTATTATAAAATACTTGCCAAATGCAAATATTCCTTTTATAATAGAAAAACTGGGAAAGTGTAAAGTTGTTTATGTAGAAAATAAAATGTGCAAAATAATGTATATGATATTGCATAGCTATAAAAATTATAGAATAAAATACATAAAAATAGTTCTAAAATGCATTTGAATATAATGGGGTAAATAAAATTCTAAGCAATTATTGGGATGCAAATGTGTGCCTGGAAAGTACTTTTTAAAAGAAGCTTTTAAATTGCTCAAGCAGTTCCTTTTCAAATTTTAATTTCAAAATTAATTTCTTTTGTTCACCTTTTTAAGAATAGTATATTTATAAGAAAATCTATCAAATTTTACCAAATTCTGGGCTTTTAGTACCTTAATGAAGATTCTAAACAGTCTTTTCATATTAAAATAGATGATGCCTAATCTTTCCTCTAAATGTACCTTTTGAAATACTGAAATATTGACTTTTAATTTTCAAATCATTCATTGTTCTGCACAGTCTCAATGCATCTTTATATTTATTTTCTTTTTAAAACCTATAAATATTCTTTCTTTATGATTTAACTTTGATGTATGTGTGTGTAACTCTGTGTATGTATGTATGTATGTATGTATGTATGTATGTGCACAGATGTGCAGGTGACATAAGAAGCCAGAAGAAGGTGGCCTGGAACTGAAGTTACAGGAAGTTGTGAGTCACCATGTAGGTGATAAAAACAGAACTTAGGTTCTCAACAACAACCAGTAATTTCCTATAATCACTGAGCCATCTCTTCAGTTCCAACGTGTTCTATTTCACGCTGATAAACCAGATGTTCACCATATTGAGTTGTTAAAAAAGGGCTTCTCTGATTGTGTTCTGTTTGCTTTTTCTTGTATTTAGGCTCAACTTTTGGCCTTTACACATCTCCATAACACCTTCATGAGGATGTAGTAGCTGGAAAGTAAAACAAAAAAGCTGATTCAGGGCAACATGAAACTACAAGTTATTTTTTCTACTTTAACTAGCAGAATAATCAGGATTTGGAACTACACAATTGTGGGATTTGGTTTTAAGAGTACTCCTGGGATTATTTTTTAAAAGAATTTACAATTGGTTTGAATTGGTTTGGATATACATTTTCCATGCGTAGTGACTTTATTACAGAACCCACTCAGAGTCATCTTGGGATTTTTAAAAAATGTAGTTACTGACTGTGATCTTAAGACTAAGGATGCAGAGATGCCTGAAATTTAATTAAGGTAAAAAGTTTAAAACTAATTTTTCTATATGTACTATAGGTGTGCTTAGGAAATCTCCCTGTGAGTTGTGATGATTTACTTCTCTCTAATCCCTAAGGACTTTACTTTCCATAATAATAAGAACAGCTATACTGATTCTTAAACTCAGGAGTAGACACAGTAAGGTGACTCAGGCTAGGGGTCATGTTTGATCTCCTATATTTCCCTTAAGTCTTAGTTACAATTACTTCTTTCTGTACTTCATCCTAGCATTTACAAGCCTTGTCTTTCTCTAAGGCCTATTTCAGGTCTTTCCCCTTTGATCAATTCTTTCTTCACAGCTTTGGGCATTTATCTTATTCACTGCCTTTTGTGAGCTGCTACTGTTTTCATTGTCTGACATTCACAGTCCTACAGTTGACTATTTACTGGCTTAAGCACTGGGTGTAAAACGTGTCTCCTAATGAAATGATAAGTTCATTTAAAAAAAAAAATGACTGAAAAGTCTTTTAATTGTACTGAGATAAAGGCCTCTTGACTTCCTTACAATACCTAAAACTTAATATGTTGTCTGTGCTCAAAATGATTGGACTTGTAAAGTCCACAGTTTTTAGCCAGTATACAAGTTACGTTTAAAATATCACTACTGCCACAGCTTCAATTAGTTCCATCCTTTACTATATCATTTTTTTTACAAGGCAGGACAAAATATTGCCACTGATATTGAACTCTAGTTTCGCTTATCTGCTGGTGGCAGGCTTTCCTGTAGGGCACTGTGAGCATTTACAAAGCTAGTATACCTAATCTGTTACAGGCCTATATTGTCTTTTTGGTCTGATTTATTTTCATAGGATTGCAGTTTTCTCTGGGTTACTGTGGAAGCCCAGATTTTGACTTTTGAAAGCATTAATGAACAGAGAGCAAAAGTGTAGAACAGAAAATTAAGGCACAGTCATGTGCGACCATCTATAGTAAAATAATTCCTGTGGAAAGGACCTTCTGACAATCATGCCTGATTGCCCCAAACCTTTATCTACCATACCAGACCCAGAAAGTTTCATGACACTTGAGATCCAAGAATTTTAATATTTTAAGATAGCACATGATAGTTTCTCAACTTAATTTGAGCTAGACCTTAGAAAATATTTGCCTTCATTCTTTTCAAGCCTTTGAGGAATTTTGTTTTATCTGCCAGAAAACTGATTTGAGAGACTATGAAATTCGTCCATCTCAAGTCGAAACTTACATGGCTATTGTGAAGTCTTTCATACACAGAAAATAATGAAGAGAGGTCAGGAACAAAAGACACTGAACCCTGCTCTTGGGTATTTTCTGCTGTTTCAGCTTTGTGGCTCCTCTCCCTGCAAAGAACAGGTGTGCCTGACAGCAGGTTTGTTTGTTCTACTTTTCCTGTGGCAGCTGTCACTCCCCAGGTAACTCCATTTTCCAGGTGGTGAATTCTTACTACCCATCATCTTCTTTCCTGGCCACCATTACTTTCGTAAAAAAGGATTTGGCTGACAATCCTCCCTGTTTGAACTGCAGATTCTGTAGAAATAAATGTTACGGGTGTAATGTTGTTGCTGTTTTCTCTTTCTCTTCCTCCTCCTACTCTTCTTCCTCCTCCTCCTCCTCTTTCTCTATTTCCTCCTCCTCCTTCTTTGATATCATGTTTTGGGAAGAATTTTTTAAGGGGAAAAATATCGTCAGCAGGTTTTATTTACAAAAATACTTTCCTGTTGAATTCCCCTGTGAAAATCTGCAGCAATCATTGATTTGGGTGGAGTTTTGGAGCTTTATTCTGGGGCAACTTTGGCTTTCTCCATTTTCATATTTTCTAGTAAGTCTTGCGGTCCACCCTCAATTAAGGCATTGCTTCTGGGACTGCCAGTCACCACAGGTTTGGCGTTGATCCTCTTTTGTTTCGATTCATAACAAACATTTCTCATAACTCTAAAAGTCTGTTTGGTGCCCCATGTTGTTTAATATCTATGTGATTAAAGCAGCTGAGAGAATCAGCTCATGTCATAAGCCTAAGGAAAAATCCAGTCTAGAAGAAATTGTATTGCAGGCCTAGATGATTTTTAATAAGCTCTGTTGCTTATTCTCACCAATTCCTCTTTGAGGATCACTTGGGTATATTGTAACTATTTGAGAGAAGTTAAAAAAGTATTTTTTTTCAGGTGTGTTTTTCGGTGTGTTTGACTATTACAATAACATTTACTGAGCCCCAACATTGTACATCTCCTTGACAGTGGTCCTGAAGTAAAATACAAAAGAAGCAAGTGTACCTTTGAAACATTTAAGGAATCAAGTAATCCTCATAATAATCTAGACAAATTGAACATAATTAAAATTATTGGATGTAACCTATTTTGAAGTTCTCAGATGAAAAGGGATAATGGATTCACAAACCTATTACATAATGAGGGAGACCAACAAAAACTGATAAAGAATGTTGGTAATTACCTAGCATACTTTGGGTAATGTGTATGTGTGTGTGTGTGTGTGTGTGTGTGTGTGTGTGTGTATGTGTGTATGTGTGTCTGTGAGAGAGAGAGAGAAAGACAGACAGAGATGCACAGAGAGAAGGTGGGAGAGAAAAAGAAAGACAAGAATAGAGCAGGCTATAAATTTGAGTTTGTGAATTAGCTTCAGAGTAACCTTAAGTGAATAAAAGAACACAGAAAGAGAATCTGATTTCATAGAGAGCAGAGGCTGAGACCACAAAATTAAATTATTTATCTTAAAAAAGAAATACGTTTTTAACGAAAACTTTGGGTTGAGTTTACCCCACTCGTAATAGAAGAAACCATTTAACATTGAAAATAAGAGCTTTCACAGGAAAGAATTATTACTCTAAAATGCTGAGTTTGCTCTCAGAGTCCTGTAGACTAAAACCTACATTGAAATGATAGACATAATAACTTATCTCTATAAAAAGGTGCTTGGGGGGTTAAAGTAGAAGGAAGGAAAATTGAAGTCTGCCTAGGCTATGTAGTGAATGCAAGACCATTCTGAGATGCCTAATAAAACTCTATCTAAAACTCTATATAAAAGATAAAACAAATACTAACATATCAAAATAGGACAAAATAAACAGGGAAAGAGCCAAAGAAAAGCTTAAGAAACAGAGATATGGATCTGTGGTAGAATATTTGTCTACTATGCACAAGGCTTTAGTTTCAAGCCCTAGGTCCCAAAACAAAACATTTAACACTGAAGTTTAATTAATATTGCAATGACAATATAAGATAGAATCATTAAGAGTTTATAAGGACCCAAGGGACTCATGAGTGGACTAATGAACTTATCACGGAAAAGTGAACAAGTCCTTTTTGTTTCATGTGGTCACTTGGTCTTCAACCTTCTACACTTCCCCGAAGTTAATTCAATGTCCTTAGACTTCCCAGCCTCCAATACAACATGTGTAGTGGACTTCTTTTGTTCAAAAACTACCTAGTCTGTGTATTAGGTCATGCCAACAAAAATTGGTCTAAGACACAGAGTATGTATGCTTTTACACATATTTGTAATCTGTCATGATTCTGATATAAAGCTTTGGAAATTAACATGCTAACACCATGTTCAAAAACTAAGTAGGTAGAAAAAAGAAGGAAAACTAAGCTTCTGAGAGACTCACTTTGCCACATTAGCATATGGTTTAGCTACACTGTGATGTTGGAAAATGTGGCATGAGAGCCTCCTAGAGCACAATTAATTTGCCTGGGGTCCCTTCTTGGAGGTGTAGTCTCTTGTGACAGTTATCGCAACTATGCCAGAGGCTTATTTTTATGCAGACATAATCTCTGATATTTTCAAAGCCTCTATTAACAGAACGGACAGTGTATACAGACCCAGCCTATTAGGGAACACCTTGAGGAATCACTTAAAAATCAACAAATATTTACTATGCCTATACTGTGTGGTTAGCACATAGTTAGAAATCAGATATATGTAAAAGTCATAAACACTGTATTAGGATACTTTCTGGGACTATAATAGTTACAGCAATACAATAGTGAAATGACCTTTTTATTCTATTGAAAAGTTTTTTTTTTTTAATTTCATCACAGAAAATATATCCTGATTATGGTTTCCCTTCTCTGTACTCCTTCCAGTTCTTTACCAACTCTCCTCCCATCATAATCCACCCGTTTTCTGCCTCTCATTAGAAAATCAACAGGCTTATAAGGAATAATGTTTTTAAACTATAACATAATATAAAAGATAAAACAAATACTAACATATCAAAATAGGACAAAATAAACAGGGAAAGAGCCGAAGAAAAGCTTAAGAAACAGAAACTCACTCATTTGCAGAATCATAACCACATAAAAACACTAATCTGGAAGTCATAGTATATACCCAAAGTAACAGTAGGGTAAAAGAAAAAAAATACACAAAAAAGGTGTGATTTAGTGTTGTGTTGAATATGAAAATGATCTATTTTGGAGAAGGTTCCATGCAGTGCTGAAAAGAAGGTGTACTCTTTTGAGTTTGGGTGAAACGATCTGTAGACATCTATTAGATCCATTTGATTTAGGGTCTCTGTGAGTGCTTTTATTTCCCTATTTGGTGTCTTTCTAGTTGATCTGTCCCTTGGTGAGAGTGGAGTGTTGAAGTCTCCCACTATTAAGGTATTAGGATCAATGTATGATTTAAGCTTTAATAATGTTTCATTTACGAATGTAAGTGCTCTTGTATTTGGGGCATATATATTCAAGATTGTGATGTCCTCTTGGTGGATTTTTCCTTTGATGAGAATATAGTGGCCCTCCTTATCCTTTTTGATTAACTTGGGTTGAAAGTCTATTTTATTAGATATTAGGATGGCTACTCCAGCTTGTTTTCTGGAACCATTTGCTTGAAAAACAGTTTTCCAGCCCTTTACTCTGAGGTAGTGTTTATCTTTGTTGCATAGGTGTGTTTCTTGGATGCAACAGAATGTTGGATCCTGTTTCCATAACCATTCTGTTAGCCTGTGTCTTTTTATTGGTGAATTGAGTCCATTGATATTGATAGATAATAGTGACCAATGCATGTTAGTTCCTTTTGTAATGGAGTCGATGATCTAACCCTGTTTCATTGCTTGTTTTCTATTCATTTTTGTTGGGATATTATCTGTATGCCCTGTTTTCTTGGGTGAATTTGTTTTCGTTGGATTGGAGTTTTCCTTCTAGTATCTTCTGTAGGGTTAGTTTGCTGTGTAGATATTGCATAAATTTAGTTTTGTCATGGAATATTTTGTTTTCTCCATCTACGTTGATTGAAAGCTTTGCAGGGTATAGTAGTCTGGGTTGACATTTGTGATCTCTTAGAGTCTCCATGATACTTGCCCAGGCCCTCTGGCTTTCATAGTTTCTGATGAGAAGTCCGGTGTGATTCTGATAGGTCTACCTTCATATGTTACTTGGCCTTTTTCCCTTGCTGCTTTTAATATCTTTTCTTTGTTCTGTAGATTTAGTGTTTTGACTATGATGTGACGTGATAGCCAGAACCTGGAAACAACCCAGATGTCCATCAACGGAAGAATGGGTACAGAAATTGTGGTATTTCTACACAATGGAATATTACTCAGCAATCAAAAAAGAGGAAATCATGAAATTTGCAGGCAAATGGTGGGATCTAGAAAAGATCATTCTGAGTGAAATATCCCAGAAGGAGAAAGACAAACATGGTATATACTCACTTATATAGACCTATAAGATATGATAAACATAATGAAATCTATACACCTAAAAAAGATAATCAATTGAGCGGACATGGGGTAAGATGATCAATCCTCATTTAGAAAGACAGATGGGATGTGCATTGAACGTATGACAGGAGTCTACTGAGTGCATCTGAAAGACTCTAACTAGCAGTATTTTCAAAGCAAAGACTCATGACCAAACGTTTGGCAGAGTACAGGAAATCATAAGAAAGATTGGGAGTTAGTCTGATACAGAAAGGATAGCAGCTCCACAAGGACCAAATATATCTGGTCACAGGGTCTTTTCTGAGACTGACATTCAACCAAGGACCATGTATGGATATAACCTAGAACCTCTGCTCAGATGTAGCCTGTGGTAGCTCAGTAACCAACTGGTTTCCCAAAGTGAGGGGAACAAGGACTATTTCTAACAGGAACTCAATGACTGGCTCTTTGGTCTCCCCACCTCTGAAGGGAGGAGCAGTCCTGTTAGGCCACAGAGGAGGACTTTGCAGCCAGTCCTGAAGATACCTGATAAAACAGGATCAGATGAATGGGGAGGAGGTCCCCCCTATCAGTGGACTTGGAAAGGGGCACAGTGGAGATGAGGGAGGGAGGGAGAGACTGGGAGGGAATGAGGGATCGGGACACGGCTGGGATACAGAGTTAATAAAATGTAACTGATAAAAAAAAAGAAAAAAGAAAAAAGAAAATTAAAAAAAAACAGAATATGAAAATGATACTTACATTGCTAGCCTCAGCCAATGCATGTATGGTAGTTCTATACACTGAAAGTCAATAGCAAAAGGAACATCAGTTTTGGAAGGAATGATTATATTAACTTTATGGTTTTAAAAATGGCACCATTGATTAGTCGGCAGTTCCAAGATGGCAGAGACCAGTCCACACTGTATCTGAGGGACAGATGATAAGAAATTCCTGAAATGGTGAGTGAACTGGTAACTGAAGCCAGAGCATCAACTCTGAGGCTTCCTCAGGCTAGAGGGGATAACCTGTGAGCTGGGACAGATAAGAACTATGCCTACAAGGGATGTCTTCTGGTGGCGAATTCTGGACCCCTGGTGGCAGCGATCCAGGTACAGGGTCTCTCTGCTCTGCAGCCAAAAATAGACCCCACCAGCTATGGTGTAGGTCCAAGTCTGAAAGTAGATAACCTCAGGCCCCATGCACTTTCCTGCACTTTCTTGCTCTTTTCTTCTTTCTGCATATGCCTACAAGTGAGTGCACCTGCACTCAATAAAATACACACAAACCAAATCAAAGAACAAATAAAAGATATTGTTCAGCATGACCAAGTAGGCTTCATCACAGGCATGTAAGAGTGGTGCAATATAGGGGAATCCATCAATGTAATCCACCATAAACAAACTGAAGGAGAAAAAACACATGATCATCTCCTCAGATGTCAAAAAAAAAAAAAAAAAAAAAACAAAACATTTGACAAATTCCAGGGCTCAGTTTTTTTATGGCTCTGTAGATTTCCTTTTAGAGCACCTGTCTTTCTATCGCCCCTTCTTTCCTAAAATTTCCTGCACTCTGCCCAAAGTTTGGCTATGAGTCTCATCCTCTGTTTAGATACCTCGATCAGTAGAGTCTTGGTAGACTCCTGTCCAGTTCCCTGTCTTCTCCTGCTTCTGATGTCTATTTCATTTGTTTCTGAAATAGGATTAAGCATCTTCCCAAGGGTCTTCATGTTGTTTAGCTGCTTTATGAGTTTAGATTTTAATATGTTTATCTTATATTATATGGCTAATATACACTTCTGAGTTACCTCATTCAAGATGATTTTTTTCTAGTTCCCAACACTTGCCTGCAAATTTCATGATTTTCTTGTTTTTAATTGCTGCGTAGTATTCTATTGTGTAAATGTAACACAATTTCTGTATCCATTCTTCAGTTGAGGGACACCTGCGTTGTTTCTGGATTTTTACTATTATGAATAAAGCTGCTATGAACAAAGTTGAGCTAATGTCCTTTTTGTATACTTGAGCATATATTGGATCTATGCATAGGTGTGTTAATAGCTGAATCTTGAGGTAGCACTACTCCTATTTTTCTGAGAAAGCTCCATATTGATTTCCAAAGTGGTTGTACAAGTTTATGTTCCCACAAGCAATGGAGAAGGGTTTCACTTTCTCCACATCCTCTCCAGCATGTGTTGTCACTTGCGTTTTTGATCTTAGCCATTATGGTTAGTTTAAGGTGAACTCTCAGGTTTTTTTATCTTTATTAATTACACTTTATTCACTTTGTATCCCCCCTGTGGTTATCTCCCTCCTCCCATCCCAATCAAGTAATCCAATTAAAAAATGGGGTACAGAGCTAAACAGAGAATTCTCTGCAGAGGAATACTGAATGGCAGAGAAACACTTAAAGAATGCTCAACCTCATTAGCTATCAGGGAAATGCAAATCAAAATGATCGTAAGATTTCACCTTACACCCTCAGATTTGTTTTGATTTGCATCTCCCTGATGACTAAGGACATTGAAATTTTCCTTAAGTGTTTCCCTGCCATTCTATATTTCTATGTTGAGAATTCTCTGTTTAGTTCTGTACCTTATTTTTTAATTTGATTACTTGGTGTGTTAGTGTTTAACTCCTTAAGTTCTTTATAAATTCTATCAAATAATGGGTTGCTGATTATCCTAGCCCATTCTGTATGCTATCATTTTGTTTCAATGTCAGTGTCCTTTGCTTTACAGAAGCTTTTCACTTTCATGAAGTCTCATTTTTGATAGTTGATCTTAGCGCCTGTGCTGTTGGTGTTCTGTGCAGGAAGTTGTCTCCTGTGCCAATGAGGTCAAGGCTTGTCCCCACATTTTACTCTAACAGGTTTACTGTGTCTGGTTTTATGTTGAGGTCATTGATCCACTTGTACTTTAGTTTATGCAGGGTGATAAATATGGGCCTATTTGCATTTTCTACATGTAGACATCCAGTTAGACAAGCAGCATTTGTGGAAGATGCTATCCTTTTTCCATTGTACTGTTTTGGCTTCTTTGTAAAATATCAAGTATCTGTAGGTGTGTGGATTTGTTTCTTGGTTTTCTATTTGATTACATTGATCCACCATTCTGTTTCTATGCCAGTACCATACAGTTTTTATTACTATTGTTCTGTAGGACAGCTTGACATCGGGGATGGAAATACCTCCAGAAGATCTGATATTGTACAGCATTGTTTTAGCAATTCTGTTTTTTTGTTCTTGTTTTTCAATATGGAATTAAGAATTATTCTTTCAAGTTCTATAAGAATTGTGTTGGTATTTTGATGGGAATTCATTGAACCTATGGATTGCTTTTGCATTTTCCCTATGTTACTTCTACTGATCCATGAGCCTGGGAGATCTTTCTAACTTCTGATATCTTCTTTGATTTCTTTCTTCAGAGACTTGAAGGATTTTTCAAACAGGTCTTTCACTTGTTTGGTTAGAGTAACACCAAGATACTTTATGTTATTAGTGGCTATTGTGAAGGTTGTGGTTTCCCTAATTTCTTTCTCAGCCCTTTTGTCTTTTGTTTACAGAAGGGCTACTGATTTTTTTTTTTTTAGTTAATTTTCTATCCAGCCACTTTGCTGAAGGTGTTTATCAGCTGTAGGAATTCTTTGATAGAAATTTTGGGTTCACTCATGTATGCTATCATGTCATCTGTGAATAGTGATAGTTTGACTTCTTTATTTCCAATTTGTTTTCACTCGATCTCCTTTAGTTGTCTTAATGCTCTAGCTAGGACTTCAAGTACCATGTGGAAGAGATATGAAGAGAATGGGTATCCTTGACTTTTCCCTGATTTCAGTGGGATTGATTTAGATTTCTCTCTGTTTCTTTTGATGTTGGCTATAGGCTTGCTGTATGTTGTCTTTACTATATTCAGTTATTTGCCTTGTATCCCTGATCTCTCCAAGATTTTAAACATGAATTGGTGTTGAAATTATTCAAATGCCTTTTCAGCATTTATGGAGATGATCATGTGGTTTTTCTATTTCAGTTTCTTTATATGGTGGATTACATTGATGGATTTCTGTACATTAAGACAATCCTGAATGAGTGTTATGAAGCCTAGTTGATCATGTTGAATGATATCTATTTTGTGTTCTTGGATTTGATCTGCAAGTATTTTTGCATCAATGATCATAAGAGAGAATATTGTTGAATATTGATAATATTGTTGAATAAGAGATCATAGGTTGAATATTCTCTTTTTTGTTGGGTCTTTGTGTGGTTTAGGTATCAAGGTGACTGTGGTCTCATAAAACATATTTGGTAATGTCCCTTTTGTTCCTATGTTTGGAATAGTTTCAAGAGTATTGGAGTTTTCTCTTCTTCTATGGTCTGGTAGAATTCTGGGCTGAAACTACCTGGCTCTGGGCTTTTTTTTTGGAGGGGAGACTTTTGATTACTGATTCTGTTTCATTGGAGGGTAAAGTAATATTTAATCTATTCACCTGATATTTATTTAATTTTTGTAAAAAGAATCTATCAAGAAAATTGTCCATTTCATTTAGATTCATACAGTCTTTTCTAGTAAGGCTTAATGATTGTATGGATTTCTTCTGTGTCTGTCATTATGTTTCCCTTTTCACTCATGGTTTTGTTGATTTGGATAGCTTCTCTCTATCTTTTAGTTAATTTGGCTAAGGGTTTGTCCATCTTTTTTTTTTTCTCAAAGAACCAGCTCTTCACTTCATTGATTTTTTGAACTGTTTTCTTTGTTTAAAATTTATTAAACTCAGCTTTGAATTTGACTATTTCCAATCATCTATTTTTATTGGTTGCTTCTGCTTCTTTTTTTTTCTCTTTTAGCTTTCAGTTGTGCTGTTAAGTTGTTTGTATGAGATGTCTCAAACTTCTTTCTGCAGGTACTAATTGCTATGAACTTTTTTCTTAGCACTGCTTTCATTGTGTCCTGTAAGGTTGGGTAAGTAATGTTTCATTTCAAATGCAGGTGCTCTTGTATTTGGGGCATAGATATTCAGAACTGTAATGTTCTCCTGTTATATTTTTCCTTTGATGAGAATGAAGTGACCCTCCTCTTCTTTTTTGATTAATTTTAGTTGAAAATCTACTTTATTTGATATTTGGATAGATACTACAACCTGTTTTCTGGGTTTGTTTGCTGAGTATAATAGTCTTGAGTTGGCATCTGTGTTCTTTTAGAGTGTGTATGACTTCTGATGTGATTCTAATAGGTCTGCCTTTATATATTACTTGGCATTTTTCCCTTGCTGCTTTTAATATTTTTTTTTCTTTTTTCTGTAGATTTAGTGCTTTGACTATTATTTGATGAGAGGAGTTTCTTTTCTGGTCTAGTCTATTTCATGTTCTGTAAGCCTCTTTTATGTTTAAGGAAAACTCTTTCTTTAAGTTAGGAAAATTTACTTCTATGATTTTTTTTTGAAAATATTTTCTGGACTTGGAGACCAGAATCTTCTTTTTCATCTATTCTTATTATTCTCAGATTTTGTCTTTTCATAGAATTCTTGATTTCTTAGATATTTTGTGTTCAGGACTTTTCCAATTTCATTTATTTTTCTTTGAGTGGTGTATCAATTTCTATAATTGTGTCTTCAACTCCTGAGATTCTCTCTTTTATCTCTTGCACTCTGTTGGTGATGGTTGCCTTTTTGGCTCCTGATTTCTTCTCTAAGTTTTCTACCTCCAGTCTTTTCTCTGTTGTGTTTTCTTTTTTTATTCTAATTCTGTTTTCAGATCTTATACCATTTCTTTCATCTGTTTGTATATGGATTCCTATCTTTTCATGATAGCCTCTATTTTTGTTCATTTCCTCTCTATATGCCACTACTTGCGCCTCTACATATGCTGTCTTTGTTTGGCTATATTTGCCTGTAATTCTTTGAGAGCTTCTTTTGTTTCTTCTTTGTTGCCTCTCATAACTGGATAAGAATAGATTTGAGATCCTATTCCCATGTTTCTTGATTTGGGGGGTTGCTGATGGAGCCATGATGTCCTGATTTTTGTTGTATATGTTCTTAGGCCTGATATAGCAAGGGGATGACCAGTAACCTCTGCTGTTTGTTCCTGGAGCCTGTACTGCAGACTGGGTTCATCTTTCTCTGGAGTCTGGTGTATTCTTCAGGAAGATGAGAAAGATCCACTGGTTTGAGAGTGGGTGTTGATGTTCAGATACAGCTAAGGGAGAAATTCGCAGGTAGAAATGTGCAAATGCAGGAGTGTGCATGGAGGTATGCTTGCCTGGAAGGACAAAGTGAGAAGGAGATGAGCAAGGGCAGGTTGAGGTACAGACACAGTTTGCAAGCACAGTGCATGTAAGCATGTGTCCTGAATGGCTTAGTGGCCCACATGCCTGTCTCAGTATTGTGCTCCATGAGCTCAGATCTGCCTGAGCTGAGCCATCTTAGTTCCAGGAATTGTTTCACTTGACTCCACTGGGAGATCCACAGAAGAAGGGCTTCAATGTTGAAAACACTATTCCAGAGATTCCTATATCCAGAAAGGAATTTGGGTGGGAATCTGATGTCTAGCTGCTAGAGTAGAGAGACCTTATCAATCTGGGGCTCTGTATGCACTCTCTTGCAGAAGCACTTGTTAGCAGGAATGTGTGGAAAGTGCAGAGGGCCCATCAACTCACTAGCAGGTGTATACGGTAAACTCAGGGAGCCCACAGTTTTCTACTCTCAGATTTGGGTCCCCTGTTTGGCCTTTAGAATAAGGCGGCACCCCATACCTGGGATTATGCACTCCTTCCCCCCACCCCCCCGCTGCAATAGCTGCTGCCTCAGGAGCTAGAAAAAGTGTAGCAGGAAGTGCAGGGAGTTGATAGATTGCCTCCCTCAGATCACAGAGATGTCCACTGGAAGCCTAGGTCCAATCTGTCCCAGCTCATAAGTCGTCCCCTCTAAGTCCATGCTCTGTATTCAGCTGCCTATTTACTCACCAGTTTTGGAGTTTCAGACCTTCTGCACAGGACACCACCATCTTGGAGTCCTTCTCTATGTTTCTCATTGCAAAGCATTATGTTATTGTTGCTGTCTGTATTTGATTTCTAGCAATGAGAGGTTTTAGAAGATCTGTTTTGTTAGCATGAAGGTTAGTATATGAGCTAAAGAGAGATACAGCTTTATCCAATTTTATACTCTTTTGATAAATTTAGAGTGAATAAAAATGTTTCTTAGCACACAATTGAGAAGTTACGAATATTTTCCAGGCAAATAATATTTCTGAATGCTGGGATACTTGTTAAACTCATGAAGTAGATCACAAATTTAAGCCCTGTCTATTTAGTCTGTGATTATAACGCTACCCTGTAAACAAGATTGCTCCCAAATTTTGATCTGGTTATCTTCTATGGCTGGGCAATATTGTGCTAAAGTTATCCGTGTTCCCCAGCACAGAATTCCCAGTGACTAATATTCCTCACATAGTTGCTGATGTTCTTCAATAATTCCAAAACTCTCCTAGCTGCTTTTTGGTAGGCAGCTAAAACATAGCAGAGGCCAACATTTTTCTTTATTTGTTTGCCTGCAGACACAGATGTTGTTTGTATTGTCTAGATGCAGAAAATATGCTCTAAAATTCACTGCTGTTTTCACTGAGTCAAAGTGACATGATGATACTGAAGGGAACTAGTAAGAATTAGTACAAAGGGAAATAATATTCCATGAGGAGGTATAAAAAAACCTTAAATTTTCAAAACACAAACAAACAAACAAAAAGAAAGAGCTGAAATATATCGATTTTAAGGGTTTCTTTTCAGGCTTTCAGTGATGGAGCAAATGCCTACTGTCTTCTGGCTTCCATATCCCTCAAAGTGAAACCTGGGAAGCAAGAGGCAGGACTTTCTCACCTCAGACACATACACATTGCACAAAAAAAAAAAAAAAAAAAAAACACACACAAAAAAAAACTTCACTTTGAATTGGAATAGGCTCCTTAAAGCTATATGCTCTGTGAGGTGATTAGTACTCCATGTTAAAATTGTTCAGAGTTAGCTTTGCCATTTAGCATTATCCATGCAGCCTTAGGCAATTCATGCCATTTCTTTTTGAGCCTCAGTTACTTTCTTTGGAAAACAGGAATAATAATAATAATTTTTCTCAGAGAGCATACTGTGAGGATTAAATGCAATAACATATGTTTCAAGGCCTGGTGCTTGAAGATCCTGAATACATACTTGTATTTATTTTCTTCTTAGCCTAATATGTGACACTGTGTGCTTTTTTGTAGCTTGACTTTCAATTACTATTGTCCAGGACTATAGAATCTGTACTTAACTGAGAGACACTACACCACTTGATTAGATGTAAAACTTTGTGTTTATTCATTTACTCATGATTTTTTTGTAGCCAAGGTAAATTATTTTCTCATTTTCACAGCTAATTTTGACCTTTCTTTCTAAATACATATTTTATTAACAAGCATATAATGTAAAGAATGACTATCAAAAATATTTTTCTGTTCTTATCTACGATACTCTTAAAACATTAACCTTGATTACGAATGTTTAAGTGCTATGACAATAGTCTATGTATTATTTCCTCTTTTTAAATATTAAGTGGTGCAATAACTAAATCATTCTATAGACTTATGTTTACGTTTTCTGCCATTTAATACATATATGTACAAGTATATAATTTAAAAACTTGCAGAAATTACTAATAAAGGGAAACATTACTAAGCCTGGCTTAGTGTTACACACTTTTAATTCCTGCACTTTGAAGGCAGAGGTAGGTAGAACTCTGAGTTTGAGGCCAGCCTGGTCTACATAGTGAGTTCCAGGACAGCCAGAAGTACGCACTGAGACCTTGTCTCAAACAAAAGTTAGTAACATCACTAACCCCTTATTGTGGAAAGGTATATTTTCAAGGTTGTTTTAACCTCTCTTTTATTCTTTTTTGAAAGAGTTTTGCGTATAACCATAGTGAAAAACAGGAATTTGTGAGAAATCTCTACAAAATAAATCAAAAGCACCTAGCACGTTAAAGTGGATGGAGTCACTGATATTGAATCTATGTGGTCTGTCATGGTACTTTATCACAGAGTGTCTATAAATCCTATCTGTCATAAATAGGATCAAACTGAATTTGTTAGTCATTGTAGCATTAATCTAAAATTTCAGCATACAATATTTAAGCTGTCCTGATTCCACTGGAGTAAGTGAAAGCAAATGACACTTTATAAAAAATCTGTCATTTCTCTCATTCAAGGCAGTTTGTGAAACCAAATTGATTATCCTGTCCTATAAATTTTCCTACTTTGAGTGTAGCTCCCAGTATTTTACTATAACTTTTAAGCAAGCAGAAAATATTTTTTACAATCCCCTTGTGTTTTCCAAATAATTTTGTTAAAGTATAATTATCCCATAATAAATTATACACATATAAATGTGAAACTTAGTGAATTTGGCTATTACCTAATCCTGAAACTATTATGGAACCATCGTAGTGGGCCTAGATAGTCACACCAAATTTTATTCTATACCCTGTGAGCTATAAGTTATATCTTGAAAAGATGTACTTACTGGGGCAATTGCAGCATAAATGATATGAGAGTAACTGGTCACTTTTTGATTTATCTAAGGCCCATTACATGAGATAGCCCATACCTGACACTTTTAATAGGGACAAGAACCCTATTATGGGTAATAGGATTCTTTAGTCATTATGAATAATGACTAGATAGGTCATTATCTTTAGGGAAAACTACTACTACTTTGTTGGCCCTATGGGAATCTGGCTACTGCTATTCTCCTAAATAGACATAACATTAAAACTACTCCTAGTGACCTACTGGGGTGCATCGCTGAATCAAGAAACCTCTTACAGCTGAGAGTATATAATACAGAGACTCAAAATGAGTCAAAATGCAGAAAAAAGAGATTTGGAGTGTTAAGTACAGATTGTGACATACTTATCATATTCCTCCAGCAAAAGTTCAGGGAACTTTATGGAAGATGGAAGAAAAAAGTTGTACAAGCCAGACATAATGAATTACAACAAGGAGAAAAGAGTTTCCTAGACACAACAGAAAAGATATGAACTCACATAAATTGTGGCAGCATGAAGATCTGCACAGAGAGCAAACAGACAAAATCCAAACCTATAATGTGAGAGGTTAGCATGGATTCCCATATATTGCTGAGGAACTATTGGCGCTTGATGCTTACTGGGAGAGGAAAGTCAGTTTATTTCAATGGTGTGATACTTTGTAAACAGCCATACTCTATGACAGGCCCAATGAATGGGAGCAGTCAACGAACACAAACTATACTCATTGCATCTACATGACACACACTCCAGTGATTTAGAAACAAAGAAAACAATATAAAGAATCAATGAGACCAAGAGCTGGTTCTTTGAGAAAACCAACAAGATAGACAAACCCTTAGCTAAACTAAGTAAAAGGCATAGAGAAACTATCCAAATTAGCAAGAGCAGAAACGAAAAGAGGGACATAAAAACAGACATGGGGGATTCCAAAAAATATCATTAGAACTACTACAAAAGACTATATGCCATAGATTTGAAAACCTAAATGAAAAGAACAATATTCTTCATAGATACCATCTACCAAAATTAAATCATGATAAGGTAAATAGATGGAATAGTCCTATCTTCCCCAAGGAAATAGAAGCAGTTAGCAAAAGTCTCCCTTCCAAAAAAAGCCCATGGCCAGATGGTTTCAGCACAGAATTTTACCAGATGTTTAAATAAGTGCTAACTAGAATTCTCTTCAAACTATTCCACAAAATAGAAACAGAAGAAACATTACCAAACTCGTTCTCTGAAGCCACAGTCACCATGATACCTAAACCACACAAAGACCCAACCAAAAAAAAAAAAAAAAATCAGACCTGTCTTTCTTTTCAACATTGATGCGAAAATACTCAATAAAATACTTGCTCATGGAATCCAAGAACACATAAAAGATATCATTTACTATAAACAATTAGGTTTCATCCCAGGCAAGCAGGGATGATCCAATATACAGAAATCCATTAATGTAATCCATCATATGAAAAAACAGAAGGAGAAAAACCATGTGATCATCTTCTTAGATGCCAAAAGAGCATTTAACAAAATCCAACACCTATTCATGTTTAAAGTCTTGGAGAAATCAGAGATACAAGGCACATACCTAAACATAGAAAAGACAATATACAGCAAGCCTGTAGCCAATATCAAACTAAACTGAGAGAAACTTAAATCAATTCTGCTGAACTCAGGGACAAGGCAAGGCTGCCCACTCTCTTCATATCTATTTCACATAGTACTTGAAGTCCTAGGTAGAGCAATAAGACAACTAAAAGAGATCAAGGGGATACAAATCTGAAAGGAGTAAGTCGAGGTATCACTATTCACAGATCGTATGATAGTATACATCAGTGACCCAAAAAAATTCTACCAGAGAACTCTTGCAGTTGAAAAACACCTTCAGCAAAGTGGTTGGATACAAAATTAACTCAAATAAATCAGTAACCTTCCTCTATAAAAAAGACAAAAGGGCTGAGAAAGAAATTAGGGAAACCACAACCTTCACAATAGCCACTAATAACATAAAGTACCTTGAGGTGACTCTAATCAAGCAAATGAAAGACATGTTTGAAAAAAAAAAATTCAACTTTCTGAAGAAAGAAATTGAAGAAAGTATCAGAAAATGAAAAGAACTCCCATGCTCATGGATTGGTATGATTAACATAGTGAAAATGGCCTTCCTGCCAAAAGCAATCTACAAATTCAATACAGTTCCCTCAAAATACCAACACAGTTTTTTACAGACCCTGAAAGAACAATTCTCAACTTCATATGGAAAAACAAGAAAACTCAGAATTGTCAAAACGATCCTGTACAACAGATCATCTGGAGGTATCTCCATCCCTGATCTCAGGTTGTACTACAGAGCAATAGTAATAAAAACTGCATAGCATGGGCATAGAAACAGAATAGTTGATCAATGGAACCGAATAGAAGACCCAGAAATAAACCCACACACGTATGAATACTTATTTTTGACAAAGAAGCCCAAACCAAACAATGGAAAAGACAGAATCTTCAATAAATAGTGCTGGTCTAACTGGATGTCTACATGTAGAAAATGGAAATAGATCCATATTTATCACCCCGCACAAAACTAAAGTCCAAGTGGATCAATGACCTCAACCTAAAATCAGAAACACTAAATCTTAGAAGAAAAAGTGGAGAAGAGCCTTGAACTCATTAGCACAGGAGACAGTTTCCTGAAAAGAACACCAACAGCACAAGCTCTAAGATCAAAAATCAATAAATGGGACCTCATGAAACTGAAAAGTTTCTGTAAAGCAAAGAACATTGTCATCAGAACAAAACAATAGCTTACAGACTGGGAAAGAATCTTCACTAACCCTAGATCTGACAGAGGGCTAATATCCAGCATATATAAAGAACTCAAGAAGTTAAAAACCAACTAAAATCCAGTTAAAAAATGGGCTATAGCATTAACCAGAAAATTCTCTATAGAGGCATAGCAAATGGCAGAGAAACACTTAAAGAAATGGTAAATGGATGGTAGGGGGGCGGAGCCAAGATGGCGACTAGCACACACAGTTTCTGAGTGGTGGGATACCTGATCTTCTGAGTTGGAGAATGGAAGGACCCCCAACCCAGGAAAACCACAGCGAGGCTTTCTGAACACCAGGGAACATCGCAGGAGGTGAAAACTTTGGCCTCCGGTCACCCGGAGACTTGCTTGGGGAAGGAGAGAAACGATTCTTTGTTCTTGCAGCACTCCCTTCCCCCAGACCTCCTTCCTCCTCAGCACAGCGGCACAGCGGACTCATCTTTCTCAGCGCAGACCTAACTGCCTGGGGTATACAGCCGCTGAGACGGAGCCCCAAGCACTTTAGTGGCAGACAAAAGCCAGCAGTACGTGCCCCGGAGTCCCAGATTCACACAGGGGCTGCACCATCCTCCCAGGGCGCGAATCTGCTAGACACCATACTAGCTCCGCAGGATCGCCATCACTGATGGTACTGCCCGCCCAATCCCACAGTGACAGAGAATATGCTATATACTCACCAAAACCAGGCAGAAATGTCATACAACCTGGACACACCAGGCGCTGGGCCTCCCAAGCTTGGAGAGCACAACGAAAAGATACCAGGACTTCCCAGAAAGCATTGGGACTAGCAACCCACTCTCCAGTTACAGCGGGACATGGCAGCGGAGGAGCACTGAACTGGCGGGGCACCACAGCCCTCCAGTTTAACACTAACCAGGGCCAAACCAGAGAACAGAGAGCCTGGTTACCCCATCCCTGCTGAAATGACCACCTTGAAATCTCCAGCTGCAGCAAGACCTCAGAACCTGGCAGTGACAGCAGCACAGAACTGGCGGAACACATCAAAGAAGCAGGGCCAAACCAGAGAGCAGAGAGCCCCGGATACCAAGATCTCTGCCAAGAGACCTGCCTGTAAGTGAGTGCACCCTTGAGAATCTGCAGTTCCCCAGATCCTGGGTCCTTCTAAATCAGAAGCCAGGCATCAAACCCCCCTCCCACCCACATACCCACTTTGGGAAACAGAGGGGCACTAGGGACATTGAAGTTCCTGCCCTGTGGGCCTGATTGAGGAGTTAAGACAGTTAAAGCCAGAAATTGCACTGCGATCATCATTAGCGCCTGCGACATATACAGTGCAGAGCCCCTCCCACACACTCAAGGGTTCAACATTAGCCATCACTCTGTCCCTCGAGAAACTCATCCACGCACACTTACACACACACACACACACACACACGCGCGCGCGTGCGCAGACACGCTTGCATTTGCCCCGTTTGCACCTGCGTACTTTCCTCCCACAGGTACAGCTAGTCCTCAGCACACGCTGAGAGTGCTCAGCTTCCTGAAGAACTCTCCAGACACCAGAGAGAGACAGCACCAGTCTGATCTGCAGAATCCAAAAACAAACAGGGAAGGTTTCAGATAAGCCAATGGCCAGAGGTAGGCGAAAGAACACTTCCAACATAAATCAGGACATCATGACTTCACCAGCAAACCCCAAAATCGATGGATACACCAATTCAGCAGAAGCACAGGAAAATGATTTTAAAGCCATGCTTGCCCAATTATTTGAGGCTCATAAGGAGGAAATGAACAAGTCTTTCAAAGAGATGGCCAGTCAATTGGAGGCAAAGAAAGAAGAAATAGACAATATCCTTAAAGAAACACAGGCAAATATAGCCAAACAAATAGATACACAAGTAGAGGAAAAATTAGTGGCATATAAGAAGGAAATGAAAAAAGAAATAGAGGCCATCGTGGAGAGACAGGAATCCAAATTCAAACACATGAAAGAAATGGTGCAAGGCATGAAAACAGAATTAGAATCAATAAAGAAAACACAAAATGAGAAAACCCTTGAGCTGGAGAACTTGGAGAAAAGATCAGGAACCACAAAAGTAAGCAACACCAACAGAATACAAGAGATGGAAGAGAGAATCTCTGGAACTGAAGACACACTTGCAGAAATGGATATTTCTCTCAAAGAAAAAGTAAAATCAGAAAAGTTCCAATCACAAAATATCCAAGAAATCAAGGATGCTATGAAAAGACAAAATCTAAGAATAATAGGAATTCACGAAAAAGAAGACTCCAGACTCCAAGGTCCAGAAAATATTTTCAAGAAAATCATAGAAGAAAATTTTCCCAACTTAAAGAAAGAGATGTCCATAAATATACAAGAAGCCTACAGAACTCCAAATAGACTAGACCAGAAAAGAAACACATCACGTCACATCATAGTCAAAACACTAAATCTACAGAACAAAGAAAAGATATTAAAAGCAGCAAGGGAAAAAGGCCAAGTAACATATGAAGGTAGACCTATCAGAATCACACCGGACTTCTTATCAGAAACTATGAAAGCCAGAAGTGCCTGGGCAAGTATCATGGAGACTCTAAGAGATCACAAATGTCAACCCAGACTACTATACCCTGCAAAGCTTTCAATCAACATAGATGGAGAAAACAAAATATTCCATGACAAAACTAAATTTACACAATATCTACACAGCAAACCATCCCTACAGAAGATACTAGAAGGAAAACTCCAATCCAATGAAAACAAATTCACCCAAGAAAACAGGGCATACAGATAATGTCCCAACAAAAATGAAAAGAAAACCAGCAATGAAACAGGGTTAGATCATCGACTCCATTACAAAAGGAACTAACATGCATTGGTCACTATTATCTATCAATATCAATGGACTCAACTCACCAATAAAAAGACACAGGCTAACAGATTGGTTAAGGAAACAGGATCCAACATTCTGTTGCATCCAAGAAACACACCTATGCAACAAAGACAAACACTACCTCAGAGTAAAGGGCTGGAAAACTGTTTTTCAAGCAAATGGTTCCAGAAAACAAGCTGGAGTAGCCATCCTAATATCTAATAAAATAGACTTTCAACCCAAGTTAATCAAAAAAGATAAGGAGGGCCACTATATTCTCATCAAAGGAAAAATCCACCAAGAGGACATCACAATCTTGAATATCTATGCCCCAAATACAAGAGCACCGACATTCGTAAATGAAACATTATTAAAGCTTAAATCATACATTGATCCTAATACCTTAATTAGGATTAATTAAGTGGGAGACTTCAACACTCCACTCTCACCAAGGGACAAATCAACTAGACAGACACCAAATAGGGAAATAAAAGCACTCACAGAATCCCTAAATCAAATGGACCTAATAGACGTCTACAGATCATTTCACCCAAACTCAAAAGAGTACACCTTCTTTTCAGCACCTCATGGAACCTTTTCCAAAATAGACCATATAGTGGGCCACAAAGCAAGCCTCAACAGATACAAAAGGATTGAAATAATCCCTTGTATACTATCTGACCACCATGGACTAAAGCTCGACCTCAACAACAACAGAAACAACAAAAAGCCGACACGCACATGGAAACTGAACAACTTACTACTCAATGACAGCTGGGTTAAGGAAGAAATAAAGAAAGAAATTAAAGACTTCGTAGAATTCAATGAAAAGGAAGGCACAACATACCCAAATTTATGGGACACATTGAAAGCAGTGCTCAGAGGAAAATTTATAGCACTAAGTGCCTACAAGAAGAAATTCGTAACATCACATACAAACAACTTAATGGCCCAAATGAAAACCCTAGAAAAAAAAGAAGCAGATACACCCAAGAGGAGCAGACGGCTGGAAATAATCAAACTAAGGGCTGAAATCAATCAACTAGAAACAAATAAAACTATCCAAAGAATCAATGAAACAAAAAGCTGGTTCTTTGAGAAAATCAACAAGATAGACAAACCCTTAGCCAAACTAACTAAAAAGCAGAGAGAAACTATCCAGATCAGCAAAATCAGAAATGAAAATGGGGACATAACCACAGACATTGAGGAAATCCAAACAATTATTAGGTCATACTACAAAAGCCTATATGCCACAAAATTTGAGAATCTAAATGAAATGGATAATTTTCTTGAAAGATTCCAGCTACCAAAACTAAGTCAAGATCAGGTAGAAAGACTGAATAGCCCTATATCTCCCAAGGAAATCGAAGCAGTCATTAACAGTCTCCCCTCCAAAAAAAGCCCTGGACCAGATGACTTCAGCGCAGAATTCTACAAGACCTTCAAAGAAGTGCTAACTCCAATTCTCCTCAAACTATTCCACAAAATAGAAACAGAAGGAACACTACCAAACTCATTCTATGAAGCCACAGTCACCTTAATACCTAAACCACACAAAGACCCAACAAAAAAAAGAGAACTTTAGGCCTATCTCTCTTATGAACATTGACTCAAAAATACTCAATAAAATACTTGCAAACCGAATCCAAGAACACATCAAAGATATCCTCTACCATGACCAAATAGGCTTCATCCCAGGCATGCAAGGGTGGTTCAACATACGGAAATCCATCAATGTAATCCGCTACATAAACAAACTGAAAGAGAAAAACCACATGATCATCTCCTTAGGTGCCGAAAAAGCATTTGACAAAGTCCAACACCCATTCATGTTTAAAGTCTTGGAGAGATCAGGGATACAAAGCACATACCTAAACATAGTAAAGGCAATATATAGCAAGCCTATAGCTAACATCAAACACAATGGAGAAAAACTTAAATCAATCCCACTGAAATCAGGGACAAGACAAGGCTGTCCATTGTCCCCATATCTCTTCAACATAGTACTTGAAGTCCTAGCCAGAGCAATAAGACAACTAAAGGAGATCAAGGGGATACAATTTGGAAAGGAAGAGGTCAAAGTGTCACTATTTGCAGATGATATGATAGTATACATGAGCGACCCCAAAAATTTAACCAGAGAACTCCTTCAGCTGATAAACACCTTCAGCAAAGTGGCAGGATACAAAATCAACTCAAAAAAATCAGAAGCCCTCCTATATACCAAAGACAAAAAGGTGGAGAAAGAAATTAGGGAAACAACACCCTTCACAATAGCCACTAATAACATAAAGTACGTTGGTGTGACTCTAACCAAGCAAGTGAAAGACATGTTTGAGAAAAACTTCAAGTCTCTCAAGAAAGAAATCGAAGAAGATATCAGAAGATGGAAAGATCTCCCGTGCTCTTGGATTGGTAGGATTAACATTGTGAAAATGGCCATACTGCCAAAAGCAATCTACAGATTCAATGCAATTCCTATCAAAATACCAACTCAATTCTTTACAGACCTTAAAAAAAAGATTCTCAGCTTCATATGGAGAAACAAAAAACCCAGAATCGCCAAAACGATCCTGTATGACAACAGATCATCTGGAGGTATCTCCATTCCTGATCTCAAGCTGTACTACAGGGCAACAGTAATAAAAACTGCATGGTATTGGCATCGAAACAGAAAGGAGGATCAATGGAACCGCATAGAAGACCCAGAAATAAATCCACACACTTATGAATACTCGATATTCGACAAAGAAGCCAATTCCATTCAATGGAAAAAAGACAGCATCTTCAACAACTGGTGCTGGACCAACTGGATGTCTACATGCAGAAAAATGAAAATAGATCCATATTTATCACCCTGCACAAAACTAAAGTCAAAGTGGATCAAGGACCTCAACATAAAACCAGATACCCTAAATCAATTGGAAAAAAAAAAGTGGGGAACAGCCTAGAACTCATTGGCACAGGAGACAACTTCCTGAACAGAACACCAACAGCACAGGCTCTAAGAGCAACAATCAATAAATGGGACCTCATGAAACTGAAAAGTTTCTGTAAAGCAAAGGATACCGTCATCAAAACAAAACGACTGCCTACAGATTGGGAAAGAATCTTCACCAACCCTTTATCTGACAGAGCGCTAATATCCAGTATATACAAAAAACTAAAGAAGCTGAAAAGCAGCAATCCAAGTAATCCAATTAAAAAATGGGGAACAGAGATAAACAGAGAATTCTCGACAGAGGAATATCGAATGGCAGAAAAACACTTAAAGAAATGCTCATCCTCATTAGCCATCAGAGAAATGCAAATCAAAACGACCCTGAGATATCACCTTACACCCATCAGAATGGCCAAGATGAAAAACTCAAGCGATAACACATGCTGGAGAGGTTGTGGAGAAAGGGGAACCCTGCTCCACTGCTGGTGGGAATGTAAACTGGTACAACTACTCTGGAAAGCTATCTGGCGCTTTCTAAGACAAATAGGAATAGTGCTTCCTCCAGACCCAGCTATACCACTGCTAGGTATATACCCAAAGTTTGTTCAAGTACACAAAAAGGACACTTGCTCAACCATGTTTATAGCAGCTTTATTTGTAATAGCCAGAACCTGGAAACAACCCAGATGTCCATCAACTGAAGAATGGGTACAGAAATTGTGGTATTTCTACATAATGGAATATTACTCAGCAATCAAAAAGGAGGAAATCATGAAATTTGCAGGCAAATGGTGGGATCTAGAAAAGATCATTCTAAGTGAAATATCCCAGAAGGAGAAAGACAAACATGGGATATACTCACTTATATAGACCTATAAGATATGATAAACATAATGAAATCTATACACCTAAAAAAGATAATCAATTGAGCGGACATGGGGTAAGATGATCAATCCTCATTTAGAAAGACAGATGGGATGTGCATTGAACGTATGACAGGAGTCTACTGAGCACATCTGAAAGACTCTAACTAGCAGTGTTTTCAAAGCAAAGACTCATGACCAAACCTTTGGCAGAGTATAGGGAATCATAAGAAAGAAGGGGAGTTAGTCTGATGGGGAAAGGATAGGAGCTCCACAAGGACCAAATATATCTGGGCACAGGTTCTTTTCTGAGACTGACATTCAACCAAGGACCATGTATGGATATAACCTAGAACCTCCACTCAGATGTAGCCTGTGGTAGCTCAGTAACCAATTGGTTTCCCAAAGTGAGGGGAACAGGGACTATTTCTAACAGGAACTCAATGACTGGCTCTTTGGTCTCCCCACCTCTGAAGGGAGGAGCAGTCCTGTTAGGCCACAGAGGAGGGCTTTGCAGCCAGTCCTGAAGATACCTGATAAAACAGGATCAGATGAATGGGGAGGAGGTCCCCCCTATCAGTGGACTTGGAAAGGGGCACGGTGGAGATGAGGGAGGGAGGGAGGGACTGGGAGGGAATGAGGGATCGGGACACGGCTGGGATACAGAGTTAATAAAATGTAACTGATAAAAAAAAAAAAAGAAATGGTAAATGTCCTTAGTCATCGGGGAAATGAAAATCAAAATGATCCTGAGATTTCACCTGACACCCATCAGATTGGCTAATATCAAAAACTCAAGTAACAATACATGCTGGAAAGGATGTAGAGAATGGGAAACCCTCCTCCATTGCTGGTGGGAATGTAAACTTGTACAACCACTTTCGAAATAGATTTGGTTCTTTTTCAGACAATCAGGAAGATTGCTTCCTCAAAATAGCAGTCCTAGACAAATATCTAAAATATGCTCGAATATACAACAAGGTCATTTGTACAAGCATGTTCGAAGCAACTTTATTCAAAATAGCCAGAACCTAGAAACAACCCAGATGCCCTTCAACTGAGGAACGGATACAAAAATTGTGGTACATTTACACAATGGAATATTTCTCAGCATCTATGTGGACCTATCTGCATTGCCCACGTGGCACGCTTGGGTTGGCTACCCAGAGGCTATTTAAGCTGTGGGCTGGCTTTCCCCAGGGTCAGATGATTGTTCAAGGTTCCTGAATAAACTGCATTGAAAAAAAAATCATGAAATGTGCAGGCAAATGTTGGGATCTACAAAAGGTCATCCTGAGTATATCCCAGAAGCAGAAAGACACACATGGTATCTATTTACTTATAAGTGGATATTAGACAAATACCCAAAGGGGACAGGACCTCCATAAGGAGAGCAACATAACCAAGAAATCTGGGCCCAGGTGTCTTTTCTGAGGCAGATACTCCAACCAAGGACCATGTATGGGGATAAGGTCGAACCCCTGCATAGATGTAGCTCATGGGAGCTCAGTCTCCAAGTGGGTTCTCTAGTAAAGGGAACGGGGACTATCTCTTACATGATCACAGTGGCTGGCTCTTTGATCACTACCCCCTGATGGGGCAGCAACCTTATCAGGCTATAGAGGAGGATAGTGCAGCCAATCCTGATGAGACCTGATAAGCTAGTGTCATATGGAGGAGGAACTCCCCTCTCAGTGGACTTAGGGAGGGGCATGGGAAGAGATGAGGGAGGGAGGGTGGGATTCGGTGAGAATGAGGGAGGGATATACAAAGTGAATAAACTGTAATTAATATAAAGAATAAAAATTAAATTTAAAAATAAAAATTAAATTTAACAAACAAATACAACAACATCAAAAAAGTAGAGGTAGATGGATGCTCTCCATTAGCGGGTTTCTTCCACCTCATTCAGACAAGATACAGGCCAGGAAAATGATGTAACTTTCCATTATGGAAGGTTTTCATTTCCGTTAACCTGATATAGGTAAATACCTCACAGGCATGCCCAGATCCTATCCTAATCTTAATAATCCCTCTCTTGTGCCTGGAACATCTTGGGTCATTCTAAATTACTTCAAGTTGCCAAACAGTGTTAGCTATGACAGTTAATGGTCTTGTTTTGTAACTTAAGTTGGCATCACACTTAAGATCCTGTTGCTTGCACATATATAGTGTGTTAATTCTATTCATGCACCACGTCAGCCTTTGTTTGGCTTCTTTAACTCAGGATAATTATTTCATATTTACGAATACCTAACATTATTTGCTATTGTATGTGTAAAGAAATTTTCTTCCCTTTTAATTATATCAGTACTATTCAACTATATGAATGTATATAGTTTGAATTTGGTCTCCTGTTGATGGCCTATGAGTTCTTTCCAACTTTCACCTCTCCTAAACAAGCCTGAAACAAGCATTGAAATATGCATCATTATATTAGTATTTAATTTCATTTTTTTTCTGGTAAATACTGATAGGTAGAACATTCTATTATTTCAGAAGTAAACTATAAGATACGAATGTATGCCTTGTTCTAAAACAAAAAGTGCCCTTAACCTATTAATTAAGCATAGTAACAAGACGAAAATGGAAACAGTTGTTGCTACCCAACTGAGGGTCATAATCTGTTCACCAAGAAGCTATGATTGCCTACCTATCTCCTATAAGCCAATTAGAACAGCCAAATTAATTAGGAAAAAAGACAGAAAATGAGATTTTGTCAATGTGGCATTATAGGAAATAGGGACAAAGTGATCCAATGACCCGCTGAAGTCATTCATCTGTATCCAATAGTGAGGTTAAAGTATATAAAGAGGGCTTGGTATATTTAAAACAGTATAGGTCAAGGTGTCTCCTCATATATCATTAATCCACTACTTGTAAAGCTCTTCCCTAGAGAGAAAAGTTTCCATTTTGGCTTTTCTTCCCAGGGTATTAGAGTTTCTGAGAAATTCCAATTTTTTTTTTTAATTTTTATTTTGTTTTGATTAATTACAGTCTATTCACTTTGTATTCCTGCTGTAGGACCCTCCCTCACCCCCTCCCAGTCTCACCCTCCCTCCTTCTTCTTCTTCTCCTATGCCCCTCCCCCAGTCTACTGATAGGGGAGGTCCTCCTCCCCTTCCATCTGACCCTAGTCTATCAGGTCTTACCAGTACTGGCTTCTTTGTCTTCCTCTGTGGACTGGAAAGGCTGCTCCCCCCGCCTCAGGTGTAGGTAATCAAAGAGCCTGCCGATGAGTTCATGTTAGATATGGTCCCTGTTCGTATTATTGGGGAACCCTCTTAGACACTGAGCTGCCATGTGTTACTTCTGTGCAGGGGTTCTAAGTTATCTCCATGCATGGTGCTTGTTTGGAATATCAGTCTCAGAAAAGACCCCTGTGTCCAGACTTTTTGGTTCTGTTGCTCTCCTTGTAGAGCTCCTGTTCCCTCCAGGTCTTTCTATCTCCCCCTTCTTTCATAAGATTCCTTGCACTTTTCCCAAAGTTTGGCTGTGAGTCTAAGCATATGTTTTGATACCCTGTTCAGCAGAGTCTTTCAGAGGCCCTCTTTGATAGGCTACTGTCTTATGCCCTGTTTTCTCCTGCTTCTAATGTCCATCTTGTTTGCCTTTCTGAATGAAGATTGAGCATCTTACCCAGGGTCCTCCTTCTTGATTAGCTTCCTTATGTATACAGATTTTAGAATGAACTCTCAGGGTTGTTTTGATTTGCATTTCCCTGATGACTAAGAATGTTGAGCATGTCTTTAAATGTTTCTCTACCATTCAATGTTCCTCTATTGAGAATTCCCTGTTTAGCTCTGTACCCCATTTTTTAATTGGATTACTTGATTTGTTGCTGTTTAACTTCTGAGTTCTGTATATATTCTGGATATTAACCCTCTGTCAGATAGAGGGTTGGTGAAGATCCTTTCCAAATCTGTAGGCATCATTGTGTTCTGACAACAGTGTCCTTTGCTTTACAGAAGCTTTTCAGTTTCATGAGGTCCCATTTATTGACTGTTGCTCTTATAGACTGTGTTGTTGGTGTTCTGTTCAGGAAGTTGTCTCCTGTGCCAATGAGTTCAAGGTTCTTCCCTACTTTTTCTTCTAACAGGTTTAAGTTTGTTCATTATGGTCTTTGATCCACTTGGATTTTAGTTTTGTGCAGCGTGATAAGAATGGATCTATTTTCATTTTTCTACATGTAGACATCCAGTTAGACCAGTACCATTTGTTGAAGATGTTATTTTTTTTCCATTGTATGTTTTTGGCATCTTTTTTCAAAAATCTTTTGTCCATACATGTGTTGGTTTATTTCTGTGTCTTCTATTGGATTCTATTGATCCAACATTCTGTTTCTATGACAGTACATTGCAGTTTTTATTACTGTTGCTCTATAGCAGAATTTGAGATCAGGGATGGAGATATTTCCAGGAGATATTTTATTTTACAGGATTGTTTTGGTGATTCTGGGTTTCTTGATATTCCATATGTATTTGAGAATTTGTCTTTCAAGTTATGTAAAGAATTGTGTTGGTAATTTTGGGGGAATTGCATTGAATGTGTAATTTCAATTTTTATGTCCATTGGTTTAGTAGTCTTTAAAGTATAGATAAAGTGTCTCTTTAAAACATAACCACTTTTACTGGCTATATACACTATACCAAGTTATTTAAGCAACTATTGGAGCAAACATAGAACATACTCTCTGTTAACTATTGCTGGTAGAAAGTTGAAATCTTAGTAATAATTTAATATTTTACATTGAAGGAAGTTCAAATGTTCCTGATGTGTGTCCAAATAGTTATTTACTCAACCTATATCCACTTTTAGAGTTGTAACATCAGAACCACTTAATAGAGTGCTTTATATACCCACTGTCATGGTTATTCATGTATTGTATGTCCCACATCACAGACTAATGAAAGAGAAAAAAAGAGTTTCTGTTTTTTTTTCTATCTTTTTTAAATTTTTTTAATTTTTCATCAATTACACTTTATTCATTCTACATCCCCCATAAGCCCCTCCCTCCTCCCCTCCCAATCCCACCCTCCCTCCTCCCTCTGCATGCATGCCACTCCCCAAGTCCACTGATAGGGGAGGTTCTCCTCTCCTTTCTGATCTTAGTCTATCAGTTCACATCAAAAGTGGCTGCATTGTCCTCTATTATGGCCTGGTAAGGCTGCTCCCCCCCAGGGGGAGGTGATCCAAGAGTAGGCCAATCAGATTATGTCAGAGGCAGTCCCTCTTCACATTACTATGTAACCCAATTTGACTCTGAACTGCCCTGGGCTACATCTGTGCATGGGTTCTGGGTTATCTCTGTGAATAGTCCTTGGTTGGAGTATGAGTCTCTGGGAAGTTCCCTGTGTTCAAATTTTCTTGTTCTGTTGCTCTCCTTGTGGAGACCCTGTCCTCTCCAGCTCTTACTATTTCCCAGTTCTTACATAAAATTCCGTTCCCTCTGCCCAACAGTTGCCCATCAGGCTCAGCATCTGCATTGATAGTCTGTAGGGCAGAGGCTTTCAGAGGCCCTCTGTGGTAAAATGAAGACACAACATACCCAAACTTGTGGGACACAGTGAAAGCAGTGCTAAGAGGAAAGTTCATAGCGCTAATTGCCTTCAAGAAGAAATTCGAGACAGCTCATTCAAGCACCTTAATGGCTCACTTAAAAACCCTAGAAAAACAAGAAGCAGACACACCAAGAAGGAGTAGATGGCTGGAAATAATCAAACTCAGGGCTGAAATCAATCAATTGGAAAAAAATAAAACAATTTGAATCAATGAAACCAAGAGCTGGTTCTTTGTGTTTCTGTTTTTAAAAGCCCAAAAGTTGTTAAGGACTTTTAACTAGTTTCAGTAAATCCTTTCAGTCCTATACTCTAGGGTATATTTCTGAAGAATTTTCCTAAAAAGTCATTTCATAACTCATTATGACAAGTGTTATTCCTTTGAGAGACTATTTACACCAGATTATCTAGAAGTCTTACTCTACATTATTTTAGTATTGTTAAAAATTGTTTATTCCCCTGAATCCATAGATAGTACTGCTGTCCTTTCCTTCTTGCCAAATTTGCAGTGTCACTTTTTGGATAGTCAGCTAATTTAGTAAAAACAAAAATTTTCTGATTGAATTAATAAGCATCTTGTTAAGTAAAACTGCACTGTATGAATTGTGAATATGTTCATGATATTAACCCTTTTAAGAATTCTTTCATATTTACATTTATTTTAAATTCTTGATATGGAATAATTTGTTGAATAGAATTTTCTGAGATGTGAAATGAAGTTATATTAATTTATATAGTTCTGTATAGATCACACAACATTTCACATTTATCTTTTTCTGCTTATTATATATATTTAAGAATACACATGACTCTGTAGACCTAAAAAAGCTAAACAACAAGGAGGACTTTAGGGAAGATGGTTAATTTTCATTGAGAAGGGAAAACAGGATAAATACAGGAAATAGTAGAGGAGAAGGGACAGGAAGGGAGCCTACAGCAGATGCCTTCTAAAAGACTCCACCCAGCAGAGGATCAAAGCAGATGCAGAAACTCACTGCCAAACTTTGGACAGAGCACAGGGAATCTTATGGAAGAAGGAATATACAGAAGGACCTGGAGTGGAAAGGAGCCTCACAAGGAATTCAACAAAGCCAAAACTGGGCTGGCTGGGGATCCTGCAGAGAGTGATGCATCAAGCAAAGACCATGCATAGAGAGAACCTGGACTCCCTGCCTAGATGTAGACCATAGATAGCTCAGTCTCCAAACAGGTTTCCTAGTAAGGGGAGTAGAGACAGTCTCTGTCATGAACTCCTCCTGCTCTTTGATCACTTCTCCCTGGTGGAGCGAGCTAGCCAGCCCACAGAGGAAGAGGATCCAGACAATCCTGGTGGGACCTGATAGTTTAAGGTCATACAGTAGGGGAGGAGGTCTTCCTCTATCAATGGACTAGGAGAGATGGATAGGAGAGGAATAGGGAAGGGTGGTGGGACGAGAAGGAAATGATGGACAGAGCTACAACTGGGACACAAAGTGAATAAATTTTAAAAAAAGATTAAGAATACACATGAGGAGGTCTTGATATACTTCTCTTGCTATTTATATTCATAGTTAAATCATTGTTATAGGTAAGCAAATTAAAATGTCCATAAACTTATATAGTTACTATTTTTATGTTTGTAGTATTAATACTCAATCCTTGCCCATAAAGCCTGGCTCTAGTTCTAAATATTCACACTAAGAGAAAATGCCATGACATACAAAGAGAAATTTTAAATTAATCATTTATTCTTTGAGCAAAAACTGAAAAGATAAACTCTGAGTCTGTGTTTACTCTGCCTATCAGTGTTACAGTTTACAAAAAAAGTGAAATAAAGCCAGGAAATATACATATGTAGATTTCTCTATGAATCCTAGTTATAAAAGCTGAGAGATATTCTATTTCCTTAACTACATGTTTTATGTTTAGAAATCTGGACTTTTGCAAGTAACCTCTTTTCAGTCTCAATTTTGCATTTATTGAACTAATCCTAATTCACAGGGCTCTTATTTTACTATGAGTTCCTAACATGTACTCTCTCTATGTCTGTCTATCTACCTCTTTCTTTCTCTTACTGCATGACACAACAGCATACAGATTTTAATATTCAAAGATGTAAAAAATTTAGAATATACTATACTGTATAGGAGCTAACAGTCAAATTCAAGACAATATATGGTACAAATAATGGAAAATTAAACAGCAAAGTATAAGAGTATATAGTAAGGTTCTAGGTGTTATCATGAAAAGTAAAATTACTGAGATGGAAAAAACTTCGGGAAAACTTTGTGAGGATTTTGAGACAGATTTTGTATGTGCATCAGATTAGAGATCAAAGAGCAGTATCTTAGGTTCTTGGCATTATATGTTCAACACCAGAGAGGCAAAGAAAAATAATGTCTTTGAAAAAGTGTTAGTAAGAATCACTCACGCAACAGAATGGAATATAATTTATTCAGTAGCTCTTTGTGGGCATCGACTCTGGTCCTATCTTGACATCTTAGTCATTCATCACAAAATAAATGCTATCAGAGAGCTGTGGAATGTTTCAGAATTCATATTGTTTGCCTTTGTGAGTATGTATGTGAAGCACTTACAAATATCTTTAACAGTGTCACTCCTCTACATGGAATTTTACAGTAGATTAAGGTGGTTTAAATTTTCAGACACACACACAAACAGAACACACTGAGCAAAAAGCTTTACATGGTTAGTGAGCATAATGGAAATACATACACAACTATACCTGGAAGATCACAGTGAACAATAAGTATGCAGTATCCAAAGTGTTATGAATAGCCAGAAAATTGGACCAACACAGGTAAGAAATGAGAAATTTTTAGGGCCATTGAACAACACATATTTGAAGTGTTCAGTAGCCCTGAAAATTTCTCATTTAAACCAGGAAGCCCCTGTCTTGTTCAAAATGTTGAAATGTTGTTCACGTTCTCATTGATCAAATTTCTGTTGTAGTCTAGGACATCCCACTATCATTGTTCTTGATTTCTTTTCCAGGCTCTTGTCACAAAGGCTGTACAGCAAGCATTCCTCTTTTACACTCTCTCAGGAGCTGTTACATTAGCTGCTATGCAAGTTCTCTTGTATGAATACAGTCTAAAAAGAGGATCTCTAAGGCAAAAATTACTTGAGGAAAAAGTCCCACATCAAATATGTTCCTCTCTTTACAATGATGGCTGTTTTGGTCTATCGCTAAGTGTGATCAGTTTGTTCAGATTTTCTCCAGATCCTTATTTCATCAATGTTCCTTTCGATTTTGTGCAATTATTTCCTGGACTTCTTTGATATAGGCTGTTTTTTTACAGTTTAGTAATTCACTGTACTTCTGAGAATATTCTATTTGGCATCAGCCTGATCATTTTTAACTACATTCTGGGATGTTGTCAGATAGGCAATAGCACTTTGTTTCAAATAATAAATATTTATATCTGGGATTAAACCCTGCTTGGATTTGCTAGTATCCTTTTCAGTATAACAAACACACAAAGAGCTCTTGGAAATAAAATAAGGCATAATGAGCACTTGAAAATGCAAAGAGAAGATTAGGCTTCAGGACAGTTGGTTGTTTTAGTTATGTTCTCTGATAACCACAAGCTACAATACTACACATTCAGGGAACTCCTCCTCTCACTCTTATAACCCCAGAAAAGGCTGATGAGCCCTCAGCGTGAAACTAAAGGTCAGGTTTGGATGACATGCCTTTATTACTTTGCTATCACTAGGGCCCTTAAAAAGAATCTCTGTGGAACTTTGCAAAGGACATGACATAGTTTTGCAAACTCACTCTCCTCACTGCCTTGTGTAGCAGCAAACAATTGATAAAGGTTTTTCATAAAGAGAAAAGGAAATTAAAAATTGAACTAATCCTTTAAGACTAGGAAAACCTTTAGAAGGCTGCTTGTTTTTTTTTTTTTTTTGTTTTGTTTTGTTTTTGTTTTTGAGTGTAAACTGAGTGGCTGTTCAAGGAAGCTGTGTAGGAGCACCCTCACATGAAATGATTTGTTTGAAAATGTGCTATCATTTTCTTTTAAAAGCCCCCAAAACTGAAACAGAAAATGGTTTCTAGTAGTGGTGATTATTTGTCTCGTATTGAAGACTGCTAATTACTGTCTTTGTATTTCTTATTGGAAACTATACTAAACCATTGCACGTTCTCTAGAACCAGTAATGAATTAAGTGGTCAATAATATTTTTTTCAGTTGTGTGAATTCATTATAATAGAGACTTGATTGTGAAAGTGTGATTATAGATTGTTATTTTTATGTTCACTGAATAAGCATTTACACATTTTTAATTTAATATTTTAAATATTAATATTACTAAAATCTATTAATAATTGGGTAATTTTCAGTAATTACCCATGCTGCATCAATACTCTTAATGAACTGAGATTTCTAATGATAACAGAAGAACTTATTTAGCTTCTATATGTGCCTATTTATCACAAAACTTTTTCTGTTTGATTATTGACCATTCACATTTTGTCCTAAGAGTCTCAGATTATAACTACAGATGCTTAGAACAAGTTATCCTTTAGACATTTGTTTACAATTAAAGAATCTGAATTCGCTCAAGTGACTTATATTTTAAACTATATAAGTAATTAATAACTTTCATTTCCATATAATTAATCAGTGTTGTCATGACACAAAAGTTTAAAAATATATAATTTAATCACAACCCATTATTTTGTAAATAGACTCTACTCTTTATATGTTAAGTCCCCCAAAATTCCAAGTCATAGCTGAAAGAATCATGCTCCTTGACCTCTCAATATTTTTCTAGATCATGCTGCTTTGAAGATTCCTGGAATGTCAATGGGTAGAATTTTAAATATAATAAATTATTGTGCCTTTCAAAAGCCTAGAAATAGTACTTCTATAAAAATGGTGATGTAGGTAATCTTACTGCCCTGTTCTGATTTTGATAAATGGCATTAACAGACTTGTTACCTAGAAATCAACATCTGCTTTCATACAGAACATATATAACCTCATTTTATGAAGCACCTCAATATTTAAATAATTTATTTCTTTTCACTAATACAAGTAGCCTAGGGTGACCTAATGTGTCAGAATGTTTCAAGCAACTCTAATGACTCCCAACTAACTGGATTCTCATATAACTGTGAAAAGCTAAATTATAACGAGTTTCGGCCTACTTTCTATCTAAATTTAAGTTTTGTTTAATATCCCTATGAAAATATTGAGCTTTAGAGGATCACTAAAATATCATACATCCATTAACCTTGACTGCCTCTTGGTTTATATATAAGTAAAAAATATTTCTGTTCATGTCCCATGTAGTTTATTCAACTGATGTGAAAGGAGCAGGATATTGACTCTATCTGTAAAGATGGATTGACTTAAAACTCCTTTAGTGTATTGACTTTTGATATATAATCCCATCAAAAAAAAAACCTACATTGAAGATTAGTGGAAGTACAATAAAACACCCCAAAGTATCCATTGGTATTAATGAAATTGTTAGCTGTCCTGTTTAATATTTAATTATCAGTTTGAAACAACCAAGAGCCATTTGAGAAGAGGGAATCTCAAGAGATTACCCAGATCATATTGGTCTTTGGCCCTGCCTATGGGGAATTATACTGATTTTTAATGATGTGGGAGGGCCCAGCTCACTGTGGGAGCCACCATCCCTAGGCACATAAGCCTAAAATGTCTAAGGAAGCTACCTAATCACAATCCTGAGAATAAGTGAACCAGCAAGCTGCATACTCACCCACAGTTCCTAAGAACTTCAAGTCTTTGAAGAAAGAAAGTGAAGAAGATTTTAAAAAATGGAAAGATCGCCCATACTTGTGGTTCCATAGGATTAATATAGTAAAAATGGCCATCCTTCCAAAAGCCATCTACAGATTCAGTGAAATTCCCATCAAAATTCCAACACAATTGTTCACAGACCTGGAAAGAGAGACCATTAACTTCATATGGAAAAATAAAAGACCCAGAATAGTAAAAAAATTCTGTACAATAAAGAACTTCAGACAGTATCAACATCCCTGATTTGAATTTATATTACAGGGCAATAGTACTAAAAACTGCCGGATCCTATTTTGAATTCTTGCCCTGGCTTCCATGGATGATGGAATATGACCTGGAAGTATAATATGAGATAAAACCTTTCCTCCTGAAGTTGTTTTGGGTCATGGTGTTTATCACAGTAAGAGAAAAAAAAATCATTGAACATTCATTTACAGTTTAGACACTTAGTAATTGGAAAAACAAGATGTAGATGTATTTTCTGTTTTCTTTTATGTGGTGTGATTATTCAGAATGTTAATTCTGTTGTTGTACATCAAAAATCCCTTCCTTTATTAGAAGTAACTGAAATATCACTGTGTAGATACATTACGGTTGGTTTATTCAGTTAACTCTTTAGAGACAGTGGAATCATTTCTACTTTATTTTTTAATTTAAATTTATTTCTTATAATTTATTCACTTTACATCCCAATTGTATCCCCTTCCTTGTCTCCTCCCAGTCTTACCCTCCCTCCCTACCTCTTTCCCTTAGTCCCCCTTGGCTATTCCTCAGAAAGGTGGAGCCCTGTTCCCTTGCATCTGACCCCAGCCTACCAAGTCAATAGGACAGCCTGCATCCTCTTCCTTTGTGGCCAGACAAGGCCACATCACCAGGGGAAAGTGATCAAAGGGCAGGCAACAGAGTTCATGTCAGAGACAGTACCTGCTCTCCTTAGTAGGAAACCCACATGGAGACTGAGCTGTCTATCAGCTACATCTGAGCAGGGGGTGTAGATTCTCTCCATGCATAGACCTCTTTTGGTGTATCAGCATCTGAAGTTTCCCCTGGGCCCAAATTTGTTGGCTTTGTTGGTCTTACGGAGTTCCTGTCCTCTCCTGGTTCTTCTATTCCCCTACCATTTCCTAAGACACACTGTGCTCTGCCAAAAGTTTGGCTGTGCATCTTAGCACCTGCTTCAATCTCCTGTTAGGTGGAGTCTTTCAGAGGACATCTATGGTAGGCATCCATCCTGTTCCCTCTCTTCAAATTCTTTATGTGTCTTTTCTACTTGCCCTTCTGAATGAAAACTAAATATCCTCCCTATGGTCCTCATTGTTATTTAGCTTCTTTAGGTCTGTGGAGTATAGTATGGTTACCCTGTATTATATGGCTAATATCTGCTTATAAGTGAGGATACACCATGCATGTCTCTCTGGTTCTTGATTACCTCACTAGCGATGATCTTTTCTATTTCCATCCATGTGTCTGCAAGTTTCATGATTTCCTTGCTTTTAATAGCTGAGTAGTATTCCATTATGTAGATATACCTCAATTTCTGTATCCATTCTTTGTTTGAGGGATATCTGGGTCGTTTCAAGATTCTGGCTATTATGAATAAAGCTGCTATGAACATAACTGAGCAAGTGACTTTGTTGTATGATGGCAAATCATTCCAGTATGTGCCTAGGAATGATATATCTTGAATTATAACCATTCCCTTTATTCTCAGAAAGTGCCAGATTGATTTTCAAAGTGGTTGTATAAGTTTGCACTCAGATCAACAATGTAGGAGTGTGTTCCCTTTATCCACATCCTTGCCAGCATGTACTCTCACTAGAGTTTTTGATCTTAGCCATTCTGAAGAAATCTCACATCATTTTAATTTCCCTGATGACTAAGGATGTTTAAATGTTTCCCTGCGAAGAGGGCCTGCCTCTGACATAATCTGATTGGTCTGCTCTTTGATCACCTCCCCCTGAGGGGGGAGCAGCCTTACCAGGCCACAGAAGATGACAATGCAGCCACTCCTGATGAGATCTGATAGACTAAGATCAGAAGGAAGGAGAGGAGGACCTCCCCTATCAGTGGACTTGGGGAGTGGCATGCGTGAAGAAGGGGGAGGGACGGTGGGATCGGGAGGGGAGAAAGGAGGGCCTTATGGGGGGATACAAAGTGAATAAAGTGTAATTAATAAAAAAATAAAAAATAAAAAAGAGTGAGTTGTCAAAAAATGAAATACAAACAACTGGAAAACACTTATTATTTTTCCTTTTTTAAGCTTAAAAAAATGTTTCCCTGCCATTCCTCTGCTGAGAATTCTCTGTTTAGTTCTGTACTCCATTTTTAAATTAAATTATTTGATTTGTTGGAGTTTAATTTCTTGAAAAATGCAAATATATCCGTGTTTTTACCCCCTGCTAAACTAAAGACCAAGTGGATCAAAGACCCCGACATAGTACCAGGCACACTAAATCTGTTAGAAGTAAAAGTGGGGAAGAACCTTGAACTCATTGGCACAGGAGACAATTTCCTGAACAAAACACCAATAGTTCGGGCTCTAAGATAAACAATTAATAAGTGGGACCTTATGAAACCGAAAAGCTTCTGTAAAGCAAAGGACACTGTTATCAAAACAAAACAAACAAAAAAACAGCCTACAGACTGGGAAAAGATCTTAACAAACCCTACATCGGACAGAGGGTTAACATCCAAAATATATAAAGAACTCAATTCTACTTCTTATCTATTATAAATGAAGCACCGTTAAACAAATATATACAAAATTTTGGGGGCAGACACAGTTTTAATTTCTCTGTGATTAGTGTCCAGGAGCATACCTGCTCTCCTGGTAAGTACAAATCTAATCTTTTAGGAAACTGCTAGACTATTTTCCAAAGTGGCATAACATTTTATTTTTGCCATCAGTATGTAAGTCTTGTAGTTATTCTCTACCCTTATTAACACTTGATAAGTACTCTTATTTGAGTATGAATGGCCCTCATAGGCTCATATATTTGAACACTTAGTCACCAGAAAGTAGAACTGTTTGCAAGTAAATTTTAAAGGTTAGGAGGCATGGCATAGTTGAGTAAGTGTGGTCTTGTTGGAGAAATTGTTTCAGTGGGCATAGTCTCTCTCTCTCTCTCTCTCTCTCTCTCTCTCTCTCTGTCTATCTTTCTCCTTATGGATCAAGATGTTTCTCTTAGCTACTTTTCTCCAAGACCATACCTGACTGCCACCATGTTCCCTGCCATGATGATAATGTAAGATCTGAAACTGAAAGAAATCCCACAGTGAAAAGCTTTCTTCCATAAGAGTATATTAGTCAGGGTGTCTCTTCACAGTAATTGAACACTGACAAACACAGTAAGAGATTTCTGCTGTTTGTTTGTTTGTAATTCATATGAAGCCATATGTTTGTGTAACAATGTACTTTTTGTATTTTCCTGATAATTAAGTGTGTTAAGCATCTTTTTATTCATTTATTGATCACTTTTATATCCTTTATTATAAAATGTAACCTCAAACCTATTATCCATTTTAAAAATTCCTCTTTTACTCTTCTAATCTCTCCTATGTAGTCTCTTAAAATACCACAAAACATTTTTCTTACACTAAAAATCAGATATATATTAATGAGACTGCAGATACACTTACTTGAACATATCTATACTATTTTATTCTTGGAATGTAGTTTCTCATGTCTAGCCACTTAAACCTTAGGTGTTCTAAAAGTGTATATTTAATTTCTCTTGTGGATAGATTTTTGGTAAGAACAGATCTATAATAAACCAAGTTGAAATTTATTTCCTCTAGGGAATATGTAGCATTTTAGGTCACAAGGTTATATGCGCAAGGCTGGAAATGACCAGTAAAGGGTTCATTGATGTGCTTGTTAAATAATGCATCTTAAAGGGATTTTAAGCAGAAAGCAGACTTTTGTGTATTTAAGAAAATATTTTGTAATGATAGCATTGACTTTAAGAAAGTAAAGTAAGGCTATTAGATGAATATAACTTATGTGATAAGTAAAATATTGATTTATCTCTTTTTCTAAACTTTCACATTCAGCTTTCTCTCCTTTAACACTGCATAAAAGAACAACTCATAGCTTGCTTGGATCTTTCTGACTATGTGTTGTTGAATGATACATAAGTCTAACTGGCTTAATGGAATACTACTCAGCAATCAAAAAGGAGGAAATCATGAAATTTGCAGGCAAATGGTGGGATCTGGAAAAGATCATTCTGAGTGAAATATCCCAGAAGGAGAAAGACAAACATGGGATATACTCACTTATATAGACCTATAAGATATGATAAACATAATGAAATCTATACACCTAAAAAAGATAATCAATTGAGCGGACATGGGGTAAGATGATCAATCCTCATTTAGAAAGACAGATGGGATGTGCATTGAACGTATGACAGGAGTCTACTGAGCACATCTGAAAGACTCTAACTAGCAGTGTTTTCAAAGCAAAGACTCATGACCAAACCTTTGGCAGAGTACAGGGAATCATAAGAAAGAAGGGGAGTTAGTCTGATGGGGAAAGGATAGGAGCTCCACAAGGACCAAATATATCTGGGCACAGGGTCTTTTCTGAGACTGACATTCAACCAAGGACCATGTATGGATATAACCTAGAACCTCCACTCAGATGTAGCCTGTGGTAGCTCATTAACCAATTGGTTTCCCAAAGTGAGGGGAACAGGGACTATTTCTAACAGGAACTCAATGACTGGCTCTTTGGTCTCCCCACCCCCGAAGGGAGGAGCAGTCCTGTTAGGCCACAGAGAAGGGCTTTGCAGCCAGTCCTGAAGATACCTGATAAAACAGGATCAGATGAATGGGGAGGAGGTCCCCCCTATCAGTGGACTTGGAAAGGGGCACGGTGGAGATGAGGGAGGGAGGGAGGGACTGGGAGGGAATGAGGGATCGGGACACGGCTGGGATACAGAGTTAATAAAATGTAACTGATAAAATTAAAAAAAAAAGTCTAACTGGCTTAATTAGACTATTTATGATTTAGTCTTTGTTTTCAAAATGACGTATAATTCCAATTGAAAAGAAATTGTTTATATTGTGCAATATTTGGTATTAAATGACATTTACTTTGAAGGGAACAAATCAGTGCTCAAATTTCCTTTTGAGTTGGAAAAGAAATCTCTTTAACAATAATGGAGTCTGCCTTCATCTTTCAGTGCCTCTTCGAAAAAACCTTATCCCAGTGTTTCATTAATCTAAACTGGCAAATGGTCATTTGTTTATTTTTATTTGCTCATCCTTTTTCAATAAATGCCATGACTCAGATGCTTATATTAAAAATCTTTGCAAAATCACATCTCTTGTGCTATCACCTGAGTGCAACTAAAACTAAGCCAAAATTTTGGGAGGTAAGTTTACTAATTAGTTCCCTGCATCTATGAAAATATCAATGTAAGTACTTTTTAGTCATTCATAGTAAATGTTTTCTTTCTTGTCTCTAGCATTCAAGCAGGCATGTTGAAATCTGTGGTAATGCCATGTTTAAGGTTATAACTTCACTGCTCTCCTTTGCCTATTGAATTCAGAGATCTAGAGCAGAAGTTTTCAAATTACATCTCCTACCAAAACTATAGGCCTTACCTTAAAGTTCTTTTAAATACAAACTGTGTAGTCCAACAGCATAACAGTTGTATTAAACCAGAGAGTAGGTTGTATGTGAGGGTTAGATATAGCAACCTATGTTTTAACAGTACTTCCAAGTGATTTTTAGACAGATACTGTTAAGCACTAGTATTCCAGGGGAAGAAAAAGAGTTGTGTTTAAAGACTACTTAGCATTCTTTTCTTACAGATGTACGCTGATATGCTTATGAGCAAGTCATTGTAGCAATACCAACATTGTAGTATCCAATAAAGAATCATGGTGAAATTTGCAAAAATATTCCAAAGTTTCTAAGAGTTATATTAAGTACAATGGACTTTGTTTTTTTTTAACCTATCACAAAAAGCATGATTTAATAAGAGTTTGTTTTTCCTAAGTAAAATAATATCTATTGTTAAACTATCATTTCTGAGTGAGCTGTCCCAGAAGCAGAAAGACACACACAGTATATACTCACTCATATAGACATATAACATAAGATAAACCTACTAAAAACTGTACATCTAAAGAAACTAAGCAAGAGAGAGGACCCTAACTAAAATGTCCAATCCCCATCCTGAAAGGAAAAGAGGTTGGACATCAGAAGAAGAAGCAAACAGGAAACAACCTAGGAACCTGTCACAGAGGGCCTCTGAAAGCCTCTGCCCTTCAGACTATCAAAGCAGATGCTGAGCCTGATGGGCAACTGTTGGGCAGAGTGCATGGAATCTTATGTAAGAAGTGGGAAATAGTAGGAGCTGGAGAGGACTGGAACCACACAAGGAGAGCAACAGAACCAGAAATTTGAACACAGGGAACTTCCCAGAGACTCATACTCCAACCAAGGACTATTCATGGAGATAGCCTAGAACCCCTGCAGAGATGTAGCCCAGGGCAGTTCAGAGTCCAAGTGGGTTACATAGTAATGGGAAGAGGGACTGCCTCTGACATAATCTGATTGGCCTGTTCTTTGAACACCTCCCCCTGAGGGAGGAACAGCCTTACCAGGATTGATTTCCAAAGTAGTTGTACAAGTTTACATTCCCACCAGCAATGGAGGAGGGTTCCCCTTTCTTCACATCCTCTCCAGCAAGTGTTGTCACTTGAGATTTTTATCTTAGCCATTATGATAGGTTTAAAGTGAAATCTCAGGGTGGTTTTGATTTGTATTTCCCTGATGACAAAGGACATTGAGCTTTTCTTTAACTGTTTCTCTTCCATTCCATATTCCTCTATTGAGAATTCTGTTTAGATCTGTACCCAGGTTTTTAATTGGATTACTTGATGTGTTGCTTTTTAACTTCTTGAGTTCTTTTTTTTTCCTTTTTTAAATATTAATTACAGTTTATTTACTTTGTATTCTGAGCTGTAGTCTCCTCCCTCATTCCCTTGCAATCTCACCCTCCCTTCCTCATCTCCTCCCATGCCCCTCTCCAAGTCAACCTCCCCTTCCATCTGACCCTAGCTTATCAGGTCTCATCCTATCACTGGCTGCATTGTTGTCCTCCCCTCTCTTCATGGGGAGGTGGTAAAAAAGCCAGCCCTGAGTTCATGTCAGAGACAGACCCCGTTCCCCTTGCTATGGTAACCATTTGGAGACTGAGCTGCCATAGGCTACATCTGAGCAGGGGTTCTTTATACATTCTGGTTATTAGCCCTCTCTCTGATGTAGGGTTGATTCTTTCCCAGTCTGTAGGCTGTCGTTTTGTTCTGCAGACTGTTGTCCTTTGCTTTACAGAAGTTTTCCAGTTTCGTGAGGTCCCATTTATTTATTGTTGATCTTTAAGCCCGTACTGTCAATGGTCTGTTCAGGAAGTTGTCTTCTGTGCCAATGAGTTCAAGGCTCTTCCCCACTTTTTTTCTAACAGGTTTAGTCTGGTTTTATTTTGAGGTCTTTGATCCACTTAGACTTGTGCCGGGTGATAAGTATGGATCTATTTGTATTTTTCTACATGTAGGCATCCAGTTACACCAGCACCATTTGTTGAAGATGCTGTCTTTTATCCATTGTATAGTTTTGGCTTCTTTGTCAAAAATCAAGTATCTGTGGGTATGTGGATTTACTTCTGGGTCTTTGATTCCTTGGATCCATTATTCTGTTTCTATGCCAGTACCATCAACCTGAGTAAGGTATCCCAGAAACAGAAAGACACACATGGTATATACTCTCTTATAAGTGGATATTAGATATACAATATAGGATAAACATACTAAAATCTGTACACCTAAAGAAGCTCAGGAAGGAGGAAGGCTCTGGGTAAGATGATCAGTCCTCATTCAGAAAAGCAAACAGGAAAGACATTGGAAGAGAGAAAAAACAAGGAAAGGATAAGAATCAACACAAAGAGCCTCTGAAAGACTCTACCCAGCAGGGTATCGAAGCAGATCCTGAGACTCAGCCATACTTTGGGCAGAATGCAAGGAATCCTATGAAAGAAGGAGAGGGGAGGTAAGGGGAGAGGAGTTCCACAAAGAGAATAGCAGAACCAAGGAATCTGGGCCCAAGGGTCTTTTGTGACACTGGTACTCCAACCAAGACCCATGCATGGAGACAGTCCTGATGAGACCTGATGGCTAGGGTCAGCTGGAAGGGGAGAAGGACCTCCCCTCTGAGTAGACTAGGGGAGGGACAGAGGAGGAGAAGAGGGTTGGAGGGCAGGATTGTGAGGGGATAAGGGATGGTGCTACATCTGGGACACAAAGTGAATAAATTGTAGTAAAATCAATAAATCAATAAAATGCAAATAAAAAAATATAAAGTCCAATGTGTTTTATTATACCAGGAAATTGACAAACTTGCATGAGAATAAAGTGGGCTTCTAAAAAAAATTGAATTCATGTTTGAGTTTGGGTTGTATTGATTAGATTCAGTCATTTAAGCCTTTTCCGGGCTAATTGACATACCCTATCTCTTATGTCAGTCTGAGAAAATCCTATATGATGTTCTACAATCCAGGATTACCTTATCTAAGTATTACATGGACAGTTCAAATGTTATGTCTTAGCATGTGGTCATTTTTCATTAACTCACTAGACATTGTTAAAGCATGTTTCCCCCTATTTGGTACTTTGCCATAATTGAATATAAATTGACTTTAAGAGAAAATGTCAGATATTCATGCAATAGATTGCTGGAGCTTCACTGGCATCTAGAAGAAATGATGTTAACTTAGGGTATTATAGCAAAAATAAACAAACAGAGAAGTATTCGCTCTTTAATGTAGACTAATGGAAAATGCCATCATCATCATGGATTTTATTTTGTAAACTATTAAATGACACAGTTACTAAGCTTTTAACTGTTTAAATTTTGGTGAAAAAAGGGGGGGGGGATCGAATCCATGAAGTACTGTCATGGTGCAAGACTTATGTTGCAAGTTTTATTGTTGTTGTTTCCTTGTTCAGTTAAAGAACAAATAATCATCCCTTCACTAAGATATATGCTTCCTCCTCACACCCAACCCCAGAATCTTGTCCAAAACTTCAGCCATCCAGCTTCCTAAGTCTGTTCTCCTCTCAGAATTATCCAAAAGGCTTAACTCTTTTCTTTCTTTCCATCTCTGTTCTGCTTACCCTAACACTATGGGTTTCTCTTCTGTTTTTCTAAACTCCCTTCCCTGCTTTTATAGCTATCCTTGCAAGCTTAACTCAAAGTGCATGGCTTTTTCTCCCTTCTCCAGGCAACTCTCCTCCTCCAGGCAACTGTTCGGTGTTGTAGCTTGCCCACTCTGGAATTTATCTTTTAAGCTCTAATACAACCATCTTCCAGCATTAAAACAAAATAAAACAATTGGCCAAAAGTATGCCTTAATCTCATTTGAGGACAGTGAAAAATAATATTAGTTACTCATAATTTTAGAGTTGAACATATTTGAATAATTATTGGAATGTAATTATTTTTTCAGTTTTCACATTTTTATTAGATTATTTTTAATATACATGACATACTAGAAAAATAATTTTGCTATTTTAAGTGAAGGTGTGCTGTGCAGATCACATGTATTCGTTTTAGAAAAGAAATTGCTTTAGAGGACATCTTGCTATACTTCATACTTATTATATTCAATTATTTCATTATATTTTGTGCAACCAAAAAAATTGTAGCTATAAGCTATTTTGAGAATGCTTTTTCCCCCTGAACTTTATAAGAATCAACAGGAGCATAATTTTAAATAACAGAAGTACAAAATAAGCACAGAATCCTAGCTACCATAAAGAAAAGGCTAGAATTCTAACTTTGCAAAAACTCCTAATTACTAGCAATGTGGAAAGGAAACCATGAGGACAGAAAAGTGAAAGATTTTTTTCATACTTATATACATTTTATTTTTTCATATTTACATAATCTCTACTTTTTTTTGTCTGAATGTTATTTCTTTTCAGAGATAGAATTCTGTGAAATCCCTCCTACCATGTGCTCTGGCTACCAGACAGGCATGCATAGTGTTTCTCAGCATGGCTACCAGCTGGAGATGGGTTCCGACGTGGACACAGAAACTGAAGGTGCTGCCTCACCTGACCATGCTCTCAGAATGTGGATAAGAGGCATGAAGTCAGAGCATAGTTCCTGTCTGTCCAGCAGGGCCAACTCTGCATTGTCCTTGACTGATACTGACCATGAAAGGAAGTCTGATGGGGAAAATGGTAAGAAAACTATATCCTCAGTTTAGATGAAACTCAGAGAGAATAGCATTCCTCCTTTGCTTTGTTATCACTTTCTATGTTGGCCAGTATTTTATTTTGCATGCAGAAAACAAATACACTACAGCATGTTCCCAGGAACAAGGAGTATACTGGCAAATAGGCACATTTATTTATAATGACACAAAATAGTCTTCATTTCTGGGGAACCCCCAAGGGAAATTATATCATATAGTCAGCAATATTCTGAATGTCTTATTCATTACTCAACTTTTCTTTTCATTTTTATTTTCCAGTGCTACCCCAGTGGGATTTATTATAGGAAGTACTCATTTCATGTGTTTTGGCTTTATATCAGTGTATGAACAAGGAGATGAACAATTATATAGCATGCATACTCTCTGTGGGGACTCTCTACTTTGATCCAAATTGACTTGCTGAGTGTATAAACAGATTCACATTAACCACATTAGAATGAAATTATTTCACAAACAATTATTTTAAAGATACCAGTCATTTGCCAGACAATAAGTACTAAGAGCAATATCATTATGTTGTAATTATATATTATTTCCTTATACCTTTTAGAAAATTAAATGTTTTCTCTTTTTGAGTTTTAAGGAAGGGGTTAGCTTATTTTATTTATGCTCTTCCTCTAATCAAAAAATAATTTCATAATAGGCACATTAAATTATTATTAATCAAATTAATTTAGTCTATCCATTATTTTCTTTGTCAAAATTTTATGAGTTCCCTTTCATTCACATTCATACTTGAATAATACATGAATTGAACCCATTTCAAAATGAAAAAATACTGTATGTTTTCTCACATTTGAAGTTCCTAGATTTTTATGCAATCACATAAAATTATGTATGTATATAATAAATGAAAACAGAAGTAAATTTTTTCTAGAGGAACAAAGGGACAGGGAGAGCTGAGCTGAGAAAAGGCAATAGTAGAAAATATCCTCAATTTTCAATATATACCTGTAATAACATAATTGAATGTAAAACATTACCTTCTATATTTCAGTCCAAACCTCAGAACTGTTTCAAATCTCTGGAAAACACATTCTTCCTCTAGCTTGTGCCCTTTTCTTCCTCCAGCATCATATTCCATTGTTTCAGTAGTTGACAGATTAAATGACACATTGTCTCTTTACAATATCTTCCTCTAAGCCAGGCTGGTTGAAATACCTAACATACCCATCAGTAGTGATGCACACCTTTAATCCCAGCACTTGGGAGGCATAGGCAGGTGAATCTCTGGCTTCAAGGCCAGCCTGTTCTACATAGTGAGTTCCAGAATGGCCAGGGCTACACAGAGAAACCCTGTCTCAAAAAACAAAAACAAAACCAAAAAATTTATAATACCTCACATAAACAATTGTAGTAACTGCAATCAGTTGAAGCATACATTGATAAAGAAACCCCTGCACATACGTAGCAGATGAACAGCTTCGTTTTCATATGGGTCCCCCTCTCTGACTATGATGCCTCACTTTGGATTCTGTTCTCCTAACTGGGCTGCCTTGTCTGGTCTCAGTGTGAGAGAACGTGCCTAGTTCTGCAGTGACTTAACGTGCCAGGGTGGATTGGAACCATGAAGGACGTCTATCTTCTCTGAGGAGGAGAGGAAATAATGGAAGAGGGATATAATAGGGGAGGATGGGAGGACAAAAAAAGGGGTCTGCAATCAGGATGTAACGTTAATAAATAAATAAATTTTTAAAAAGAAGTTTCTCCACTAGAATTTATCATTATTCTGTATCTATAAGATCCTCAATAGGCGGTTTCTTTTATGAGTAATGAAAATTGTAGAATTAAGTAGCATTTATGATCCTATGACTCAAAAATATTGAATCCTATGCTTTAATGGAGAAATATTATAGGACATAGATTTTACATTAATGCTGTCATAATTTTTTAGAAACTATTTGTGAAATGCTCCTGTTGAAATTAAAATGTTTAATATTTCAGGTTTTAAATTCTCTCCTGTTTGCTGTGACATGGAGGCTCGAGCTGCTTCTACGCAAGGCAAGTGTTTCCAAATATTTGACTGCAAATTACATTTACCTCAACCAATCATGAAACCTACCTATTCCACCAAATGAACCCTGACCAACGAAATAGCCAGATATTAGTCCAGTGACCATATACTGGCTTGCTTTCCTCATTTAATTGTGTGTATTTCACTTATGAAGAGAAGTTGAAAGGGCAGGTAGGGATAAGGGCAAGAGATACTTTCATGATAAACACTCATTTGTCTTGGAGTTCTGCACTAAACAGAATAGTTGTCTTCTTCTTGTTGTTACTATTTTGTTGTTATTTCGTTTTGGATTTAGGATGGCTTTAACTTTAACATGGTATAAATGTGATGCTGTCATAACTTTCCCTTGCTGTCCAGCAGATAGCCTTGGTCTTTTTCTCCAGATGCTCTGATCTTGGCCTTACAATCATATTTTATACATGCCATCAATTACAAATCATTCAAAGAAAAAAAAAGAAAGAAAAGCAAAAGGCAGTTTATCATTTTGTGAAGATTTTTATTTTTGCCATTTTCCAGGAAAGAGGGCATTCATGATTTTTTTTAATTTTTCCTTATACTCATTGAATTTTTTTCCTTTGCAGAATGATATGAAAAATAAATTTATAAATATTTGCATGAATTAGTTTACACCTGTGTGCATTGAATCACATCTATTTGAATTATGAGATATTTGGAATATAAAGACTTAAAATAGTAATTATAACATAAACAATATTACTAATTAGTTTTGTTAGTGTATCAACATTTCTAAATACCCCAAAATATCATCATATGCTTATCTCATTTCATTCTCAGATTTATTACACTTATCTTTATTATTTTTGTGATTATAATGTAATTAAATCATTTCCCTCCTTTCCTCCCACCAGAACCTTTTTTGCAATATCAAGTGTTAAAGGACATCCCATAAACCCTTTACAATAGAATATACTCTAGATCTTTCTCTCTTAATTATGTTTTCATTTGATGTGAAACTGAACAGCTTTACTTAACTTAGATTTCGGTATGTCCTAGCTTTAACTCCTACTGTTTCCAACAAGGTGTATATAACTTAAAGTCTCATTTATAACACTGAGTAATATTTCACTAGCATAGAGTCTGCAAGTTTTCACATGATAATAAACAGGACTGGCTGTATTTAATTTTTCTGTAAAAACTTGAGAATGTAAATGTTTTTGCAAATGCATATTAATTTAAAGAAAAAATAATTTTCAACTCATTTAACTATGTGTTTGCATGCAAATGAGCTCCTTATTTCCCACTGACATAATCCATTCATGAAAGCATGCCTAGCAGGGTATCTGTGTCATTAACTCATTAACTTGAATTTATAATTCTATATTTGAAATATTAAAATGTTTAAAATATTTTTTTATTTATACGTTTCAGTAGCGTAGACTCCATGACATCCTATCCCTATGGCTCAATTAATGTCATTGATATTTTATTTTGTTTCTGCTTTCCTATGCTTTCTGCTTTTTCATTTATTGATGACACTAGATACAATATTCTGAAAAACTTTAAATGAGATAAGCCTCACTGCTGTGAATGAGACAAACAAGCTTAAATAAGAGAAATTGTTAATTTGGATGAGTTATTCAACCACAAAAGAGTTAAAAAGTGATATCAATGATGCTTCCAATTCTGTCCATCCCACAAGTAAACAGTATGACTTAGTGGTACTTAGTTGTCCTACTTGCATTTCTAGATGTTTGCCTAAGCAGATTGATTTCCTTCATTTCACCAACAGATCAAGACTTAAAAATGTTCCATCTCCAAGTGGATTCCCTAGTAATGTGAACAGGGACTATCTCTGACATGAACTCAGGGGTTAGTTCTTTGATCACCTCCTCCTGAAGGCAGAGCAGCCTTACCAGGCCACAGAGGAAGAAAATACAGCCAGTTCTCATGAGACGTGATAGTCTAGGGTCAGAAGGAAGTGGAGGAGGACCTCCCCTATCAGTGGACTAGGGGAGAGGCATGGGAGGAGATGAGGGAGGGAGTGTGGGATTGGGAGGAGACAAGGGAGGAGGCTACAACAGGGATACAAAAGGAATAAACCTTATTTAATAAAAATATAAATAAATTAAAAAATATTCCAGCATTGTTTTAACCTTGTTTTGTTGTTCTAAATTCAATTTAAATTTGTAAGATATTATAACCCTTGTTGAGTCTATAGTAAAACTCAACTTCACTACTGGTAGATTAGAACCAGGAAATGAAACTAACAGGTAACAAAACAGCTATGTTTTTTTAAATTTTCACAGAAGTACAATAATATTATTCTTGAGTCATTCCCACTTATCCTAAGACATCTATCAATTTCCTATCAATAAAAAATGCAGATTCACTAGTTAGCATAATCCTGGGGACTGAGTAACAGTTTGATAGCATACTTCTTTCATTATACATTTCTCACACTCCCATTTTAATTATTTGGTATAGACTAAGGCCAGAGTCCTATATTTTCATACCTTACTAAAGGTGTTAATAAACACTAGGCTAGCTAGAAATGTGACCTGCTTTAGTCACTGTTATAGCTTCAGGAACTAGAACATAATTGCAGAATATAGAAATGATAATCATCTCATGTTCTGAATGGGCAGATTGAAATAAGAGTTATTTTTTTTCATAAATTATCTATGATCTTGTGCATTTCTTTGAAGAATAAAAATGTCATGTTGAGTCAGGTCCATGGTTGTCTAACATGCAGCTTTACCTCTGACAAACTATCCCCTGATCTTTTCTTATAAATACATGACAATAATATTTTGTGTTAGTAAAAAATCTCTAAAGGAACTGAAGTTATATAATGAAGTCCATATATTAAATAGAGGATTTAGAACTGTGTGTAAGCTGGTATTTAGCTACATGTTCACATCAGGACTGGCTGCTATGTCCTCCTCTGTATCCTGGCTAGGCTGTTCCTCCCATGGAGGGTGGGGAAGTTAAAGAGCTATCCACTGAGTTCATGTCAGAGACAGTTCTTGTTCCCCTTACTAGGGAACCAACTTGGACACTGAGCTGCCATGGGCTACTTTCAAGCAGAGTTCTAGGTTACATCCATGCATGGTCTTTGGTTGGAGAATCAGTCTCAGTAAAGATCCCTGTGCCCAGATAATTTGGTCCTTGTGGAGTGCCTGTCTTCTCCAGGTCTTACTAACTCCCCCTTCTGTCATACGATTCCCTGCACTCTGCCCAAAGTTTGGTTGAGTCTCAGTATCTGCTTTGATATACTGCTATGGAGAGTCTTAGGGTCAGATGGAAGGGGAAGAGGACCTCCCCTATCAGTGGACATAGAGAGGGGAAGGGAGGAAACGAGAGAGGGAGGGTGGTATTCAGAGGGAATGAGGGAGGGGTCTACAGCTGGGATACAAAGTAAATAAACTGTAATTATTGTAAAAAATAAAAATTAAAAAAATAACATATTTACATCCTTTGCCCATTTGAAAAGACTTATTCAAATACTTTGTCCTTAAATTTTTCTCACCAATTTTCCAATCATGTTCTTTCTAAATCCCTGACCATCCAACCAATCCATTGACCAAATCTCATAAATAAAACAAATAGACATATTTCTTCATCCAAGAAAAATGCACAACCTCGTGTACTGTCCAGAGTTCTACCCACCATGAAGATTTCCCTTCACTGGTGTCTTTCAGGATTGTGTTATAATGGTGCAGCTATCCATTTCTCAGCAGTGCTTGCAGAGCATGCAGAAACAGAATCATCAGTTTAAAAGGCCAAAATTGGAAAGAGATGGCTCAGTGTACAAGCACTGGCTGATCTTCCAGAGGACCCAGGTTCAATTCCCAGCCCCCTCATGGCAGCCCACAAAACTCTGTAATTCCAAGTCCAGGGAATTTGACACCTTCACACGGACATACAAGTATCCAAAACACCAATGCCCATAAAATAAAAATATTTATTTAAAAAAGGCCGTAAGTCTTCATCAGTCAACTGTTAATAAGGACTACTTTATGAGGGTGTGGATGCATAGATAAGAAGCAGAAGGGGTTTTAATGTGAGTAGAAACCATAAACATTTCAGCAACTTATTTGGGCAACTTGCTTGTGCCCTCAGGTCCTACTCTGGCCATATCACATATATACCAATTCCATTTAATAATATATTGCTGCTGTGTAAGTTCTAGTTTATGATTCAGGAGGGTTTCAAACAATATCTAGATTATTATAGGCAGCCCCATTCTCTTGAACTTGGTGGTCTATTGTCAATTATTTATTTTACACTAAGGCAAAATACCAGCCCAAGAGAGGTCTTTTAAAAGGAGAATAGTTGTCTGAAGATGATGCAAAATTTCTAGGGTTTCTCTTGTGATCCACTTATATAAGGTCACCAATAGATCCAGGATACATTCCTATTTCCCAATGATACCTCAAGTACTATAAGGTTTGCTGGATCATATTGCCCAAGTAGTAGATCATCACAGACAGCAGTTTGAGCCTGTTGAAGACTCTTTGCTATTCCAGGCCTCATTCAAAGCCAGCCTCTTTACATGTCACTTGATATATGAGAGGGAACAACACACCCTATTAAGGAATGTGCTGCATCCATAATCCAAATAAGTCTTCTTCCTGGTGGTGGGAAAGATCAGGTACAATAATTTATACTTTAGTTAGTTTAGAAGGAATATTTATACCCCATACCAGTGGAATCCTAGAAATTTTACTGAGTCAGAAGGCCATTGAATTTATTTTTCATCTTCAGAATTTCATATATGTTGCCAACAATTACAAAGTGGTTTTTACATGTTGTTCATTTGGTCTAGTTTGCCTAATGTTATCAGTATAATGGAACAAGTTATGACACAGAGCTGGAGACTTAATATTACATAGAAAGTATATTTGTTGGCCTTGCCAGCTGAAAGCAAATTGCTTCTTGTGGTCCTTATGGACAGGTATCAAGAAAAAGGCATTTGCTACAGTAATAGCTGTATCCCATACACCAGGAGATGTGTTAATATGCTCAAGTAAGAATGCCACATCTGGTACATCAGCTGCAATTGATGTCAGTACATGATTAATTTAGCAATAGTCAGCTGCCGTTGTCCATGATCCATCTGTGCCATCCAAATAGTGTTAAAGAGAGATATGGTGCAAACCACCACCTCTGTATCTTTTAATTCCTTGATGGTAGCAATACTTTCTGCAATTCCTCGTGGATATGATATTGTCTTTGGTTCACTACTTTCTCTAGTAGAGGCAACTCCAATTACTTTGATTGGCTTTTACAACCATAATAGTTCTCACAAAACCAATAGGGGAATTCTGCCAATTTCTAAGTACTTATGCCTAATTATAAATTCTGGAAGTACAGAAATAAACACAGGCGGCATTTGAGGACTCACTGGGCTGACTGAGTAAAACTTCAGCCAAAACACCATTAGTCATCTGACCTCCATACATCACTGCTTTAACTGAATGGTCACATTTGCTTTTGGAGATCTCTCATAATCAGTACCAATTCTTCTCCTAGAATCAGTATCCCATAGACCCTGGAAAGTCTGATTATTGCCCTTTCCCCGGTGTACAGTTGTCTTTTTATAGGGCATGGGTCCCTCTGAAGAACGATTGAAGTAAGATAACTAAAATTCTTAGGTATTTTATCAAGGTCCTTCCTCAGAGGACCCTTGAAATCTCTCCCTTCAAAGGTTCCAAGGTTTGCAAATAAATTCAAGTCTACAAATTGTTTCAGGAGCCAAGATTTCCCATTGCCACTATCACATATTTCTTGGATTTGTTCAATAATTTTATCTGCTTATACAGATCAAACAAATGTCTATAAATACAACCATTTAGTCAGTGCAAATTTCCATAGGATACTTGCCATCATAAAAATATCTTTGTGTATGTTGCCCATTATAGACCAGGTCATTACTGACGTTGTTTCACCTATGAATCCCATTGCCATAAGGATGCTTATCATTGTCTTTAGTGATTCAGTGTTGTCACCTGGCCCCTTATATTCCAGGACCGAATTATAAGCATTTAATTCATGCAAGTAAGCTGTGGTATCAAAAATCCTAAGATCAAGTACAGCAAAGTTATAACCATAGAGTCCTTCAAGTGTGCTAATGTTCCTTTCACCATTTTGTATGTTATAATATTAGTGACGGTCACATCTTCTGGGTCTTTCCACTGTGGAGGATCAGGTTTTGCACAGTGTGTCCACAGTAACATTGCAGTTTCTCTGAACCTTAAAATCCTTTTGTCAACACTAAGCCAATAGATATCAAACATATTCATCTTTTTTTCAATAGGCTATCTTATGAAAAATTTTAGTTGTTCAAACTTCTCTACTAACCCTAGAATCTTCACTCAGTAGCCACATATCAGAAAACTAAGTCTGATCCACTTTGATGTTCTGTACGCCATTATTACACATTTTTTATTTATTTGATTTTTATTTTTTTCTATTAATTACAGTTTATTTTATCCCAGCTGTAGCCCACACATGTCTGTCCCCAGTTACGGGATCCTTAACAATCTGTGCACTTACTTAACCACTTTCCCCTCTGAGGCTTGGATTTAATTTTTCATTATAATGTAAAACTAAGTTTGATTTTTCCATAACTTAAAATATATGGATGCTGGGGAGAAAATTCTCTTCCAGGGCACACTTATAAACTGTTTGACTTTTTATATACTTCTGAAGTCAATCAATTACTTGTGTCACTAAGTTCATTCTTTTCTATTGTCACTGTATCCTGAGATGTTAGAAGTTGGTTAATTTTATCAAGGAGTTCATTCTTATCCTTTGCCAAATTATCCAGAGATGTTAGAAACAACTGAGCAGCATCATTATTTTTTCACAAATTGTCAAACTTTGTGTATAGAGTCACTAAATTTGCCGTTTCTTATGATAGATGAATCAGGATAATCAAATGAATCTATCCTGATAAGTATAATTCCATGAATATTTAATATTCTCCATGCTGAGAGGACCCTTCAGTAGCTATAGGTAACAGCAGATTAGAAAGTCAGTTCCAGATATTTAAAACAAAGCAGCAGGTGGGTCTATATAAGTTCAAGACCACTCTCTTTGACTGGGTGAGTTCCAAGCAAGCCAAGACTACATAGTAAGACCCTGTCTCAAAAACTAACAAACAAAAAGTATTAAGCTGTGGGCTGGCTTTCCCCAGGGTCAGAAGATTGTTCAACGTTCCTGAATAAACTGCATTGAGAAAAAAAAAAAGTATTAAACCAAAGCAAAATGTTTTACAATTTTGTTTCTCTAGAATGCATCCTGGTATCATAATCTGTGTTAGTCAGGGTTCTATAAAGGTTCAGACCTGATAGAGTGAATATCTTTATATTACAAGGGGACTTATTAGAGTGGCTGTGGTCTGTCTAGTCCAACAGTTGCTGTCTTCCAACTGAAAAACGAGGAATCTGGTAGTTGTTTGCTCCATGAGGCTAACTGTCACAGCACTCCCAATCTGGTAGCAGAATCCCAGATAATTCCTAGGAGCTGATGGTCTTCATTTTACATTGGAATCCCAAAGAAATAGGTTCGAACATCAGTGGAACAATACCTTAGAAACAGGAGAGATGAACTTGCTAGTGACAGTGATGGCAAACAGGCTTTCTTTATATTGGCCATTAGTAGAACTGTTGGTATATAGATGCCTACTTGATATTGACTGTTTTGAAGTTGAAGGGCTGCTTTAAACACCAAGTGGATGGGCTCCCCAAAAACAACATTTGTATTACTGATCTTATCCTCTGAGTGTAGCTGATGAGACCTTGGTAGATATCTGGATTATGTGGAGAAAATGATTCTAACTCCATCGAATGTAGCAATGACACTAAAGCTGTTTTTCTGGACAAAAGTGAGGATCTAGGTGTGTACAGGGTTTTATTCATTTCTTTTGGATAGGTATTTGGAGACTAGTCAACCTGCACAAACATGGCAAAATAAAGTGGATCCATATACTAAAGGAAAGGTCTTAATAATTATTTTTATGTGGCTGCTTCTTGTGGTCTAGCCTTTCTGTTGCTCTGAATCCCATAAAAAATTCTTTTGACCATTAGCATATTTACATTATTTTTTAATTTTATTTTGTATTATTAGTTAGAGTTTATTAACTTTGTATCCGAGCTGTAGCCCTCTCCCTCATTCCCTCCCAACCCCACCAACCATCTTTCATCTCCTCCCTGCCCCTTTTCAAGTCCACAGATATATAGCTCAAATTCTTTTGTCATTTATAATAAATCCTCTTAATTAATTGGTCATTATTAGTTCTCACCAGTCTAGATATGCCTTGAGATTGGGGAGTATACATAATATTTATTTTTCAAGCATCTCTAGTATTTAATGCAAAGCTTGACAACAAGTAATTGTTCAATAAACGGTCTTTGAATAGAAGTATCATTATCATCAAACCTATTATTTCTTTGTAATTTATACTTTACATTAAAATTAACAAATACCCTTCCTTACTTTTCCTATTTGGCTTTTTAACAAGCAGTTTTACTTTCACTTCTTATAGCCCATGTTTTTTAGAACTTGCTTCCTCAACTTCCTGACTACTGGAAATTGGATGAATAATTCAAACTTCCCAAAACTCAGTTTCTTGTTCTATGAAATGGAAAAATGATTTATTTCAAAATTTTTGTCTAAAGTATGTAAGAAAAATATATGTAGCACTTTATAGTGTATCTTTTAAAATTATATATTCAGTACATGTTAGCTATTATTAAAGTCCACCACTATATTTTACTATGCTCAATTGTGGGATAGATGCTATAAGTGACATTTTTATTGTCAGAAAATATACAAGTAGCCAGTGTGGATTCTGAAATATCTAGCACCCTCAAGAAATTTTCTATCCTGGTAGAGTTCATCTTAATTTCTGTTTATTTCACACAAGGCAAAAATCCTTATGTTTCTCTTACATTAACTAATACTTATTTCAATAGCAAAAATGTTTTTCTACTAAGGACAGAAAATTGTTAGAGGAAATGCTGTGAAGTACTTTGAACTGGTTAGGTTTATTTCCCATTGACATTATAGTAGCCCTTTAACATGGAGTTAGATTCTTATTTACTCAAAAGCCATGTTGATCTTCATCACTGTTGAACAGTTAAGTTCTATCTGTGCTATTCAGGAGCGTACAGACAAGGGAAGATCTGACATAATGCCATTAGAGCTAAGAAATCTATGACTGTCCTTTGTTGCTTCTACATTCCATACTCAGAACTCTGATAATACAGCATACGCTACCAATAAATACCATTCTATCATAGCTTTACATATACTATTTTCAGCCCTAAATTGCTTCACAGGAACATCTGGAGTTGTGAGACAAAATGCCTAGATGAACACCTGGAGGTTTCAAAATGGCATGTAACAATTACGCCCAAATGAAGAGTTACCCTTCTGATATTTGACCATGTGGGATCATTCATGCACATTTGTTAGAAGGGATTTGTTTCCTTTACATTTCTTTCCTGAATGTTTTGTGTTTTTCCCTGATGATATAAGTTATACAGGACATTTCTTTTTTTTTTTTTAATGTCTATAATACACTGTGCTGTCTGGGCAAAGGTTTTAGTGATTATTATCACCGAGTTATCAATTCTACACACACACACACAGATACAGACACACACAGACACAGACACACACACACACACCCTTCTCTGTTCATTTTTTTATTATTATTTTTTTATCAGTTACATTTTATTAACTCTGTATCCCAGCCGTGTCCCGATCCCTCATTCCTTCCCAGTCCCTCCCTCCCTCATCTCCACCGTGCCCCTTTCCAAGTCCACTGATAGGGGGGACCTCCTCCCCATTCATCTGATCCTGTTTTATCAGGTATCTTCAGGACTGGCTGCAAAGCCCTCCTCTGTGGCCTAACAGGACTGCTCCTCCCTTCGGGGGTGGGGAGACCAAAGAGCCAGTCATTGAGTTCCTGTTAGAAATAGTCCCTATTCCCCTCACTTTGGGAAACCAATTGGTTAATGAGCTACCACAGGCTACATCTGAGTGGAGGTTCTAGGTTATATCCATACATGGTCCTTGGTTGAATGTCAGTCTCAGAAAAGACCCTGTGCCCAGATATATTTGGTCCTTGTGGAGCTCCTATCCTTTCCCCATCAGACTAACTCCCCTTCTTTCATATGATTCCCTATACTCTGCCAAAGATTTGGTCATGAGTCTTTGCTTTGAAAACACTGCTAGTTAGAGTCTTTCAGATGTGCTCAGTAGACTCCTGTCATACATTCAATGCACATCCCATCTGTCTTTCTAAATGAAGATTGATCATCTTACCCCATGTCCGCTCAATTTATTATCTTTTCTAGGTGTATAGATTTCATTATGTTTATCATATCTTTTTTTTTTCAATGCAGTTTATTCAGGAACATTGAACAATCCTCGGACCCCGGGGAAAGCCAGCCCCCAGCTTAAATAGCCTCTGGGTAGCCAACCCAGGCGTGCCACGGGGGCAATGCAGATAGGTCTACATACATGGAAGCAAGCCAGATCCTCGGCCTTAGCCAAATGTGGAGTTGTTCGTGACAGAGAGCCCTCACCATCGGGAAGGTGGAAGGCAGAAACCAGCTCCATCTTTAAGGCATATCTTATAGGTCTATATAAGTGACTTTGTCTTTCTCCTTCTGGGATATTTCACTCAGAATGATCTTTTCTAGATCCCAACATTTGCCTGCAAATTTCATGATTTCCTCCTTTTTGATTGCTGAGTAGTATTCCATTGTGTAAAAATACCACAATTTCTGTACCCATTCCTCCGTTGATGGACATCTGGGTTGTTTCCAGGTTCTGGCTATTACAAATAAAGCTGCTATAAACATGGTTGAGCAAGTATCCCTTTTGTGTACTTGAACGAACTTTGGGTATATACCTAGCAGTGGTATAGCTGGGTCTTGAGGAAGCACTATTCCTAATTGTCTTAGAAAGCGCCAGATAGCTTTCCAGAGTGGTTGTACCAGTTTACATTCCCACCAGCAATGGAGGAGGGTTCCCCTTTCTCCACAACCTCTCCAGCATGTGTTGTCGCTTGAATTTTTCATCTTGGCCATTTTGATGGGTGTAAGGTGATATCTCAGGGTCGTTTTGATTTGCATTTCCCTGATGGCTAATAAGGATGAGCATTTCTTTAAGTGTTTTTCTGCCATTCGATATTCCTCTACAGAGAATTCTCTGTTTAGCTCTGTTCCCCATTTTTTTAATTAGATTACTTGGTTTGCTGCTTTTCAGCTTCTTTAGTTCTTTGTATATACTGGATATTAGTCCTCTGTCAGATAAAGGGTTAGTGAAGATTCTTTCCCAATCTGTAGGCAGTCGTTTTGTTTTGATGACGGTATCCTTTGCTTTACAGAAACTTTTCAGTTTCATGAGGTCCCATTTATTAATTGTTGCTCTTAGAGCCTGTGATGTTGGTGTTCTGTTCAGGAAGTTGTCTCCTGTGCCAATGAGTTCTAGGCTGTTCCTCACTTTTTTTCCAATTGATTTAGGGCATCTGGTTTTATGTTGAGGTCCTTGATCCACTTTGACTTTAGTTTTGTGCAGGGTGATAAATATGGATCTATTTTCATTTTTCTGCATGTAGACATCCAGTTGGTCCAGCACCATTTGTTGAAGATGCTGAAGGACATTTCTATAACAGTGAAAACAGTTCCTTAGGAACCAGCTAAAACTCAAAGGAAGTGTGTGAAACAATACAATAATTTGGTAACACCTTTACCAGGAACCCTGTTATATAGCTGGCACCCTAATAGCTCTGTTGGAAATATTATGCATGTATGAGGCAGTGCTGTTGACTTTTTTTACAGCTCTTTTGGAGACTTACATGGTCAGAGGAAATGTATAATTCATTTGGATTATTTCATTGTGATACATTTCTGTGATGACTGTGATGCTCTTAGAATTTTGAATGTTAAGCTATTGTCAAGGTAAACAGAAAAATGCATATCTTTGAGTAAATATTTTTCAATTTGGTTTAGTGATAAATTAATAGCAGCTGGTGGTTTAAAATAAATATGATAAAAAAAGCGGGTTTAAGTAAAAAGTCAAGTATTCTCCTCACTTCATCTTTTAGATACTACTCTTGAGCAATGGTCATTTCCATATTGTCAATGTATAAACAAGAAATTACATGATAGGAAAGGTGTAGTAACATGCTCTAGTCCGCATATTTTGCATAATTTCCTTTGTTTGTTGTAAAGATCTTTCCAATCCTCAGTGCTAGTTGCATGAGATCCATTCACACATGAATTACTTTTTTCATTCAAGCAATCCCATTGATAAAAATCTAGTTGTACCTATTTTGTTATTTAAAAAAATATGCTGTTATTTATTTCCTACATACACATCTTTTTACATTCTTGTCACAAAATTTCTTATAATTGAAAATGATGTGCTGAATAGTCATTTGTTTCCTACAACTATCACCAAATTTTCCCTTTAAAAAGAGCAGTTTATCTTTCTATTAATGCTTTTTGAAGAGTATCTGTTTTCTCATATCATCATCAAGTCTGGCAATGATGAAAATATTTCTAATACATATTCTGCTTAAACATAAAATGTCCTTATGCTATTATTTTGTATTTATGAGTGAGCTTAGGAATATTTTTATATGTTAATGGACCATTTGCATCTCTTATTCTCTCAATTGTTTGTTGATATTATCTGCTCATTTTTCTACTTATAATTTGTGAGGAAATAATCTAAAAGCAAAATATATATAGATGTAGACCACAGAAAAGAAAATGAGAATGTTTTCTAAACAAGAAGAAAATTTACAGGCATTTATCAGATAAATTTATATTTAAAATACAGTGTGAACTACAGACAACTGAGTAAAACTGAGAGCAAGAGAGGTGGTTCTTCCCAGAAAAGAGAAGACTAATTAGCTCTCCACTGCCCAGTGGTCAGCCTTGAAAACATATGTACAAGCAGCATTATATGGATCCAACAGGTTATATTTAGGATATATATATATATATATATATAAAATGCATGCAAGAATAATTAGTGAAGAAAAAGAGGATCAGGAATTTGGAGGATGGTGAGGAAAGATATATGGGAGGTTTTGGAGGGAGGAAAGAGAAGGGAGAAATATTGAATTAAATTACAATCTCAAAAATAAGCAAAAATGCAATTGGAATGTATTGCATAGAGTTTTAGCAGCAATATAAATATCTGATAACATACTTTTTAAAGAAGTATGTTTAAAACATTATTTGTAGAATTATAGCCAAACAGTCTTTATGAAATAAAATATGAAAATATCTCACAAAAACTAAACCTATATCTCCATTGACCTAGTAATTTCAGTTTATGACCTTTATAGTGATATGTACTAGGATGTTCCGACAAATGAAACATTGTTGGAAGTATTGATAAACCTGCAATAACAATCAAAATGTTTATCAACAAAAAACACCTGCATTTGATATAGCCTATTAGTGCTCTGGAATATTCTCCAGCCTCAGAAAGAGTGAGAGACACATGGTGAGAAAAGTGGGATGACTAGGAGGGATTTGGACAGAAAGACTGCTGCTCTCACACCTTGTATGTATTTATAGTTATTAAGTAATGCTACGAAGCCCTATGTGATCCATCAGTAGTTATAACATGAGTCTTTGTCCCCTTTTGTCCTTAAATATCAGGAGTTTTTGTTTCTTTCTGTTTTTCAAGACAGTTTCTCTTGTGTAGCCTTGACTATCCTGGACTTGTTTTGAAGACCAGGATGGCTTCAAAAGCACAGGGATCCACCAGCCTCTGCATCTTTGAGTGTTGGAATTACAAGTGTGTGCTTCTATAGCCAGCCTTATCAGAACTTATTTTTTTCTTATTTATTTATTTATTTATTTATTTATTTATTTCAATTTATTCACTATGTATCCTTACTGCAGCCCCTATCGTGTCTCCTCCTAGTCCCACCCACCCTTCATCTTCTCCCCATATGTCCTTTCCCTAGTCCCCTAATAGGGTAATCTTAGACTATCAGGTCTCATCAGGGTTGGCTGCATTATCTTCCTCTGTGGCCTGGAAAGACTACACCCCTCACAGGGGGAGGTGATCAAAGAACCAGCCACCGAGTTCATGTGAAAGATAGTCCTTGATCCCTTTACTAGGTAACCCACAAGGAGACTGAACTGCCATGGGCAGCATACTCTGATGTGATTTAGTTTATTTTTTCCCTATATCTTTGTACTGTTTATTATGATCTAGTAAATTCATTCCCTACCTCACTAACAGATAGATCACAATCTACAATTTGAAAATCACAATATCCAATATGTTCTTTAATGGCAATATACACATATATGTCTGTATATGCATGGATTGTTTTGCAACTATTAAGAGTAAGTGAATAGATGAGATCTGGTATGTTCTGGGTAGTATAGCCATAGCCCAATCTTCAACACAGAGGCTTCATCCAGCTACTGATGGGAAGAGATGCACACACCCACAGGCAAACATCTGGCAGAGCTCAGGGAACTCCACAGAAGAGGGGTTGGATCGTAAGAATGATTGTAGGAACATGGCCCATATAATCAACTAACCAAGGGTCATAGAGGCTCATAGAGACTGAAGTAACAATCATGGAGGTAGCATGGGTGTGCACTAGATTCTCTCTATACATGCTATTGTTGTAGAAGCTTGGTGTTCTCATGGAACTCCTAACCGTGGGAGTGAGAGTTGTCCCTGACTGTTTTGCCTACTTTGGGAACCCCTTTCCTCCTACTAGGTTGCCTTGTCCAGCCTTGATATGAGAGTACATGCCTAGTCTTATTGCAGTTTTTTTTTATGCTATATTTGTTTGATATCCCTGGGAGGCCTGCTTTTCTTTCTTTTTTCTTTTCTTTTGAAAGGAAAACAGAGGAGTGGATCTGAGGGAGAGGGAGCTGCGGGGAGGGATGGAGGAGTAAGGGAGAACTACATTCAGGATGTAACATAACAGAGAAAGATAAAAAAACAAAAAAATGAATAATTATTATTACATCTGTGGAAAATGATTTATATGGCTAGGAGGAAGTTTCTGGAGGCAGGAGATTTTTCCTGTGTACTTTTGTCCCCTTTAACCTTGCTATCATGTGCTAATTTTTAGGTTACATTATTTTAAATGAATCAAAGTAATATGATATTACAGAGCGATTAACCCAACTTACCTATTCTCTGGACTACTGTAAAACATAGCCAATAATGGCTGTATACAGAGATTTTTGACTACATTACAATAAAGTTTATAAAAAATTATTTTAGGAGGAGAATGCTATAAAATACTTCTTTTGTAACAGTCTCATTTTAGCTCTTGATTTGTTTCTTTAACTTAGAATCTCTCTCTCTCTCTCTCTCTCTCTCTCTGTGTGTGTGTGTGTGTGTGTGTGTGTGTGTGTGTTTTCAAACAATGTGGAAGCAAATGTATTAAATAATATATTTACGTAATATTTTGTTCTTTGGTCCACTGTTAAGACACATACTTATTTTGATTTTGTTAATAGAATTAGAGCCATACATATTTGTTTACTTGAAAAAATCTATTTTTGTAGATAAGGTTATACATCACACAGGAAACAGGACATGGAAACATTGTAATCCAGTGGACAAGGAATTCTATTTTTCTAAACTGTCAAAATTAGCAGTTGCAAAACAAAAAGACAGTTGTAAATTTCAAACCTTTCGTGTAATATATACTAAACTATTTCCCTTGTGAACAACAACATGTATTTGTCATTTTTCAATTTGAGCCATATACACATAATCATGTTTCCATGAACAAACACCTATTATGCTAATTGATATACTTTAAATATAATTTCTGTCATTCACACAATTGATACCTTCAAATTTTGTGTTCTATTTTCTGGCCACTATCAACCAGAAATTTATACTTAAATACTTTTCATTAATTTTGATCTTTGTAAATTGCAAAACCAGATTTTTTTTCCTAAGGCAATTTACCCTTTATTTTTATTGTCCCTGGGAAATGGTTTGTTTGCTGAAATAAATACATTTCTTTCTATTTTTATGTGAACATTGAGGATCAAATTATAGTCGTATGTCATTTTGTCATTTCTGGCAGACACCTTCACTAACTGAGCCATCTTTCTGTCCTTCACCAGAACAGAGTTTAAAGATAATAAACAAGAAATAAAACTTGATTGTTCATAAATAAGTACATTCATTGATTTTTGAGTGATTTATGAAATAATCAAATCAATCAAAATTGTCAGACTAGTAGATTCATTTAAGATACTTTCTAAATTGAAGTGTTTTCTTACTGAATTGCCTGATAATCCCAATTCAAACTATTGAAACTTTTGTATATGAATATGTAGTCATATTTTATCAAATAGCATGTCAATTGATGAATTCCAATAAAATTCCTTTAGAATTCATCAATCCAGTCAAAGTTGTCAAGAAATGTTCCCTTGTAAGACAAAACCTAAGCTAATAAAGACTAAAAAGGTGTTATTGTGAAATTAATGGTCCCAAATCATGTCTGAATTTGAAAATTTTTCCATAAAAGTTGAAAAGTATGAAAAATGAAAGGCCAGGTTTTCAGCCTCACAGGAATTATAAACCTATCAAATCATGATGTCATTATTATTATTTCAAGACGGAAATAAATGAAAACACAAAAAATTAAAACAGCCACACAAAAGGAAATGGCAAGAGAAAGGAAATAAATAGACAAAACTAATTTTCTGGACTAAGTACTTGATATAAGTACTTACTTCCCTCAACATACACACATAAATTATTTTAACATTCCACTGCTTTCATTGAGTTTTTTTTATATATATCTAGTCTACTGGTTACTCTTTGTTCATAAGGAAAAGGAAAAAATTGGAAAATCATTTTCTCTTTTGAATCAGGTGTGTTTTTAGTCCTAAATTTTAACATTATCATTTTTTTTAAGTTCCGGCCACAATAAGGATTATCAAGATGTCTTACATCTCATTTCCAAGAAGCAGGCTATATGTACAATCAATAGTCTGCTATACTGGGCAAGCACTTGGAAAGCATTTTATCATGTTCTCTTAAGAAATATATATATATATATTTATATTTATATATTTCCTAAGTAATATTTAGAAATATTTAGATATATTTATATCTCCTAATATATATATATATATATTTCTTATATATATGGAAAGAAACTCCAGCTTATGATGTCTATATTGTTTACCCTTCTGAATGAGTATTAAGCATCTTCCTTAGGGTATTCCTTGTTGCTTAGCTTCTTTAGGACTGTATATTTTAGCATGTTTATCCTATATTATATGGCTAATATCCACTTATAAGTGAGCATATACCATGTGTGTCTTTCTGCTTCTGGGTTAGCTCAATCAAGATGATCTTTTCTAGTTCCCATCATTTGCCTGAAAATTTTATCATTTCCTTGTTTTCAGTTGCTATATAGTATTTCATTGTGTAAATGTACCACAATTTCTTTATCCATACTTCAGTTGAGGGGCATCTAGGTAGATTCCAGCTTCTGGCTATTACAAATAAAGATGTTATGAACATAGCTGAGCAAATGTCCTTGTATGATTGAGCATCACAGAGGCCCAAACATTAGGACAAGAGAAAGTGTATCCCTCTCCAAGAGCAGCACCTATTGTAACAAACTCTTGTAGTGCTTTTGGCAAAGATTCCAAAATAAAGAAAAGAACAAAATATATTAAAATATAATGTGAGCTGAGTCTTTCTCAAAAGGCATGTTACTTTTAAACACTCACAGGCAAAACCACAAAGAAATTTCAAGCTAAATAAACTACATCTCATAGTGTAAAATATAGATATAGATATAGATATAGATATAGATATAGATATAGATATAGATATAGATATAGATATAGATATCTGCACAAGAGTGGCATAACTGGATCTTGAGGTAGCACTATTCTTAATATTCTGTGAAAGCACCAGATTGATTTCCAAAGTGGTTGTACAAGTTTATATTCCCACCAATAATGGAGGAAGCTTCCCTTTTTTCCACTCCCTCTCCAGCATGTGTTTTCATGAAGACAAGGAAGAGGGCAGAAGGGGGATCTCTGAAGGAATCTACCCAACAGGGTATCAAAGCAGATGCTGAGACTCATAGCCAAACTTTGGGCATAGTGCAAGGAATCGGATAGAAGAAGGGAGAGATAGAAAGAACTGTAGGGGACAGGAGGTCCACAAGGAGATCAGCAGAGCCAAAAACTCTCTGCACAGGGATTCCTGCAGAAATGGATGCTCCAACCGTGGACCCTGCAAGGAGAGGACCTAGAACCCCTGCTCAGTAGCCCATAGGCAGCTCAGTCTCCATATGGGTTACATAGTAAGGGAAACAGGGGCTATCTCTGACATAGACTCAATGGCCATCTCTTTGATCAAATCTCCCTGGGGGGTGCAACCTTACCAGGCCACAGGGAAAGAGGACTCAATCTGTGCTGATGAGCTCTGATAGGCTAGGGACAGATATTAGGGGAGAAGGACCTTAACTATCAGTGGACTAGGGAAGTGACATGGTAGGGGGGAAGAGGAAGGGTGGAACTGGGAGAAGATGTGGGAGGGTGCTACAGCCAGATACAAATTAAACAAATTGTAATTTAAAAACACAAAGAAAAAAATAAAAGAAAAGAATAGAAAAGAAATTAGCCCAAGGTAAATCTCAGCAGAAAAGTGATTTTCTGATAACAGTTTGCCTCCAAAGTAGGGAATGGTCTTTATACACAAGAACTAGAAAGAATAATTTGGACATATTTTCTTGTATCATATACTTTTGGACCCATGAGACTTATAGTAAAGAGATATTAAGATTCTGGCTATCACAAATAAAGCTGCTATGAACATGGTTGAGCAAATGTCCTTACTGAATAGGGAAGAACATTTTAGTTATATGCCTAGAAGAGGAATAGTTTGATCTTGAGGTAGCACTATTCCTAATTTTCTGAGGAAGAACCAGATTGATTTTCAAAGTGGTTGTACAAGTTTCCATTTCCACCAGCAATGGAGGAGGGTTCCCCTTTCTCCACATCCTCTCTAGCATGCATTGTCACTTGAGTTTTTGATCTTAGCTATTCTGATGGGTGTGAAGTGGAATCTCAGGGTCCTTTTGATTTGGATTTCCCAAATGACTAAGGGCATTGTGCATTCTTTAAGTGTTTCTCTGCCATTCAATATTCCTCTGCTGAGAATCTCTGTTTAGCTCTGTACCTCCAGTTTTTAATTGGATTACGTGGTTAGTTGATGTATAATTTCTTGAATTCTTTATGTATTCTTCTTATTAGCCCTCTGTCTGTTACAGGGTTGGTGAAGACTTTTCCAGTCTACAGTCTGTCATTTTGTTCTGATGACAGTATCCTTTGCTTTACAGAAACTTTTCAGTTTCATGAGATCCCATTTATTGATTGTTGATCTTAGAGCCTGTGCTGTTGGTGTTGGTTCAGGAAGTTGTCTCCTGTGCTAATGAGTTTAAGGCTCTTCCCCATTTTTTCTTCTAACAGATTTAGTGTGTCTGGTTTTATGCTGAGGTCTTTGATCCATTTGTACTTTAGTTTTGTGCAGAGTGATAAATGTGGGTCTTTTTGCATGTTCTACATGTAGACATCCAGTTAGACCAGCACCATTTTTTGAAGATGCTATCTTTTTTTTTTTACCATTGTATAGTTTTGGCTTCTTTTCAAAAATTAATTTTCCATAGGTATGTGGGTTTATTTCTGTGTTTTTTATTCAATTCCATTAATCTACCAGTCATTTTTTTAACTTTAAGTTTAATTTTTAAAATTAAATTGTTTTTTTTTTTTTTTATAAATTACAGTTCATTCACTTTGTATCTCCACTGTATCCTCCTCCCTCATCTCCTCCCAATCCCACTCTCCCTTCATCGTCTCTTCCCACGGCTGTCTCCAAGTCCACTGATAGAGAAGAAGTTCCTTCTCTTCCCTCTGACCCTAGCCTATAAGGTCTCATCAGGACTGGCTCCATTTTCTTCTGAGGTGACCTGGTAGAGCTGCTCCCCTATCAGGGGATGTGATCAAAGAGCCAGCCACTGAGTTCATGTCAGAGACAGTCCATGTTCCCATTACTAGGGAACTCACTTGGAGACTGAGCTGCCATGGTCTACATCTGTGTAGGGGTCCTAAGAGGTCTAGGTTCCACCAGTCAATTTGTATGCCAGTGCCATGCTGTTTTTATTACTGTTGTTCTATAGTACAGTTTGAGATCTGGGATGGCAATACCTCCAGAAGATCAGGATATCTTTTATTGTACAGGATTGAATTAGATCTTCTGTTTTTTGTTTGTTTGTTTGTTTGTTTGTTTGTTTCCTTTTTCCATATGAAATTGAGAAGTATTCTTTCACGGTGTGTAAAAACTTGTGGTGGTATTTTGATGGGAATAGCATTGAATCTAGATGTCCCTCGGAAAGTGGATAAAGAAAGAGTGGTACATTTACACAATGGAATACTACTCAGCCATTAAAAACAAGGTAATCATAAAATTTGCAAGCAAATGGTGGGAACTAGAAAAGATCATCCTGAGTGAGGTAACCCAGAAGCAGAAAGACACACATGGTATACACTCACCTATAAGTGGAAATTATGAATGTAATATAGGATAAACTTACTAAAATCTATAGTCTTAAATAAGCTAAACAATGAGGAGGACTTTAGGGAAGAGGCTGAAACCTCATTCAGAGGGCAAGCAAGATAGACATCAAAAGTATGAGAAGACAAGGAATAGGTCAGGAGCTTTCCACAGTGAAATATCTGAAAAATTCTATCGACCAGAGTATCAAAGCAGATATTGACACTCATAGCCAAACTCTGGATAGACTGCAGGAAATTTTATGGAAGAAGAGGGAAATAGAAAGACCTGGAGGGGACAGGAATTCCATGAGTAGATCAATAGAACCAAAATACTTGGGCCGGGGCCGGCCTGTAGAAACTTGATACTCCAACCAAGGACCATGCATGGAGAGGACCTATAACCCTTGCTTAGAGGAAGCCCATAGGCTGCTCAATGTCCAGGTAGGTTCCCTAGTTAGGAGTGGGGACAGGGACTGTCTCTGAAATGAACTCAGTGGCTGGCTCTTTGATCATCCCCCTTCCCCCACCCTGGAGGGTACATCCTTGCCAAGCCACAGAGGAAGATGATGCAGCCACCCTTAAGGAGACCAGAAAGGATAGGTTCAGATAGAAAATGAGGAGGTCCTCTCAGGAGAGTAGGGATAGGGCATAAAGGCAGAAGAGGGAGAGTGGGTAGGACTAGGAGGAGATGAGGGAGGTGATTACAGTGGGGATACAAAGTAAATAAATTGAAAGAAATAAAGAGAAAGACAGAGAAAAAGAAAGAAAGAAAGAAAGAAAGAAAGAAAGAAAGAAGGAAAGAAAGAAAGAAGGAAGGAAGGAAAGAAAGAAAGAAAGAAAGAAAGAAAGAAAGAAAGAAAGAAAGAAAGAAAGAAAGAGATCTAGCTTTCCTATAAATTGAGGTTCGTTGTTCCAGATTGAACCAATGTAAATAAAACAGAAAGAAAGGCTCTAGCAAATCAATACTGCATTGGTAGTAAACTGGAAAATAGTGCCAATTTTTCCTTTTAGGCCTTGGTGAGGTTTAATCTAAACATCGTTTTCTCCTGACATGAGAGAAGAGAAAGTAATTTATTACAGAATCCTGATATGGATAAGAAAAGACTGCTGCTTTTTCTTCACTGTTGTGGCTCTTTCCTACTTGTGCCAGTTCAGTTTTTGTCTTGCTCCAGAAAATAATTCTCCAATGTTTATGAGTCTCATATCTTCAGTGCCATACCTTATCATGGTACATTTGGCTACTTGCCAGCTTGTTGAAGAAGAATGTCAATTGAAAGATGCTCTATTATGATTCAAGAGTCTCTTGTATGCATGGGGAAACTTCCTAAGTTATTACTAATAACTTCTTAAACATGTAATTTCAGTTTTAATTGCTAGAAGAGAGCACTACATTCAGGAATATTTTATGAAGTCAAGTTATATTTAACCTGAATAAGTACCCTGCCCACAAACTTACAATGTCCAAAACATGAGATTTTTGATCATTGAGTTTACTTAAGATGGGTTCTAGTTCTAATTCCATTGAATTTTTCTACTTATTTGTAGAAAACGAAGAATTTTTATTTTGCATGAAATGTATTTTTCTCAATGTTTTTTTTTCTTAATTTCTTATAAATTTACTTTCCTTCATTCTACTCTTATTCATTGTTATAGACATTAAATGCCAATGTGTAAAAAGATGTAGCAAAAACACTAGGTCAGTTTTGTTCATCTTTTCTGTTAAATAAAGTAGTTGTGTTAAATGTCACATCTTTTCAGATGGATATATAAATAGTATTTTTAATTAACCTTAGAGGAACATGGACATAAGAAAACCAACTACTTGCTCCAGGCAGGATCATTTCTCAAAGCACTGCATTATGAAAAATATTTAAATGACTACCTATAATTATCTCTCATATTATTTAAAACCCAAGGTTTTATACTATTACAATTACATCTCCACAGTTCTTATAGTGGTAATAAAGATATCAACTTAAAATACTTTTGCCTACATGGTGAATTTATGCATATTTAATAGTAAGAAATAGTTCCTGTTTATTATACCTCATACCAAACTGAAGTCTCAGTAGGTTTAACTGATAACTCAAACTAGGAAAATATTTACATTCTCAGAAACTTCTTTTTTATTTATGTATTTATTTATTTATTTAATTATTTAATTATTTAATTATTTATTTTTTATCAGTTACATTTTACTAACTCTGTATCCCAGCCATGTCCCGATCCCTCATTCCCTCCCAGTCCCTCCCTCCCTCCCTCATCTCGACCGTGCCCCTTTCAATGTCCACTGATAGGGGGGACCTCCTCCCCATTCATCTGATCCTGTTTTATCAGGTATCTTCAGGACTGGCTGCAAAGCTCTCCTCTGTGGCCTAACAGGACTGCTCCTCCCTTCTGGGGTGGGGAGACCAAAGAGCCAGTCATTGAGTTCCTGTTAGAAATAGTCCCTGTTCCCCTCACTTTGGGAAACCAATTGGTTACTGAGCTGCCACAGGCTACATCTGAGTGGAGGTTCTAGGTTATCTCCATACATGGTCCTTGGTTGAATGTCAGTCTCAGAAAAGACCCTGTGCCCAGATATATTTGGTCCTTGTGGAGCTCCTATCCTTTTCCCATCAGACTAACTCCCCTTCTTTCTTATGATTCCCTGTACTCTGCCAAAGGTTTGGTCATGAGTCTTTGCTTTGAAAACACTGCTAGTTAGAGTCTTTCAGATGCGCTCAGTAGACTCCTGTCATACGTTCAATGCACATCCCATCTGTCTTTCTAAATGAGGATTGATCATCTTACCCCATGTCCACTCAATTGATTATCTTTTTTAGGTGTATAGATTTCATTATGTTTATCATATCTTATAGATCTATATAAGTGAGTATATCCCATGTTTGTCTTTCTCCTTCTGGGATATTTCACTCAGAATGATCTTTTCTAGATCCCACCATTTGCCTGCAAATTTCATGATTTCCTCCTTTTTGATTGCTGAGTAGTATTCCATTGTATAAAAATACCACAATTTCTGTACCCATTCCACCGTTGATGGACATCTGGGTTGTTTCCAGGTTCTGGCTATTACAAATAGAGCTGCTATAAACATGGTTGAGCAAGTGTCCTTTTTGTGTACTTGAACAAACTTTGGGTATATACCTAGCAGTGGTATAGCTGGGTCTGGAGGAAGCACTATTCCTATTTGTCTTAGAAAGCGCCAGATATCTTTCCAGAGTGGTTGTACCAGTTTACATTCCCACCAGCAGTGGAGGAGGGTTCCCCTTTCTCCACAACCTCTCCAGCATGTGTTATCGCTTGAGTTTTTCATCTTGGCCATTCTGATGGGTGTAAGGTGATATCTCAGGGTCGTTTTGATTTGCATTTCCCTGATGGCTAATGAGGATGAGCATTTCTTTAAGTGTTTTTCTGCCATTCGATATTCCTCTGTCGAGAATTCTCTGTTTAGCTCTGTTCCCCATTTTTTAATTGGATTACTTGGTTTGCTGCTTTTCAGCTTCTTTAGTTCTTTGTATATACTGGATATTAGTCCTCTGTCAGATAAAGGGTTAGTGAAGATTCTTTCCCAATCTGTAGGCAGTCGTTTTGTTTTGATGATGGTATCCTTTGCTTTACAGAAACTTTTCAGTTTCATGAGGTCCCATTTATTGATTGTTGCTCTTAGAGCCTGTGCTGTTGGTGTTCTGTTCAGGAAGTTGTCTCCTGTGCCAATGAGTTCTAGGCTGTTCCCCACTTTTTTTTCCAATTGATTTAGGGTATCTGGTTTTATGTTGAGGTCCTTGATCCACTTTGACTTTAGTTTTGTGCAGGGTGATAAATATGGATCTATTTTCATTTTTCTGCATGTAGACATCCAGTTGGTCCAGCACCATTTGTTGAAGATGCTGTCTTTTTTCCATTGAATGGAATTGGCTTCTTTGTCGAATATCGAGTATTCATAGGTGTGTGGATTTAGTTCTGGGTCTTCTATGCGGTTCCATTGATCCTCCTTTCTGTTTCTATGCCAATACCATGCAGTTTTTATTACTGTTGCCCTGTAGTACAGCTTGAGATCAGGAATGGAGCCCTATATCTCCCAAGGAAATCGAAGCAGTTATTAACAGTCTCCCCTCCAAAAAAAAAGCCCTGGACCAGATGGCTTCAGCACAGAATTCTACAAGACCTTCAAAGAAGTGCTAACTCCAATTCTCCTCAAGCTATTCCACAAAATAGAAACAGAAGGAACACTACCAAACTCATTCTATGAAGCCACAGTCACCTTAATACCTAAACCACACAAAGACCCAACAAAAAAAGAGAACTTTAGGCCTATCTCTCTTATGAACATTGACTCAAAAATACTTAATAAAATACTTGCAAACCGAATCCAAGAACACATCAAAGATATCATCCACCATGACCAAGTAGGCTTCATCCCAGGCATGCAAGGGTGGTTCAACATACGGAAATCCATCAATGTAATCCACCATATAAACAAACTGAAGGAGAAAAACCACATGATCATCTCCTTAGAAGCCGAAAAAGCATTTGACAAAGTCCAACACCCATTCATGTTTAAAGTCTTGGAGAGATCAGGGATACAAGGCACATACCTAAACATAGTAAAGGCAATATATAGCAAGCCTATAGCTAACATCAAACTCAATGGAGAGAAACTTAAATCAATCCCACTGAAATCAGGGACAAGACAAGGCTGTCCATTGTCCCCATATCTCTTCAACATAGTACTTGAAGTCCTAGCCAGAGCAATAAGACAACTAAAGGAGATCAAGGGGATACAAATCGGAAAGGAAGAGGTCAAAGTGTCACTATTTGCAGATGATATGATAGTATACATGAGCGACCCCAAAAATTCAACCAGAGAACTCCTTCAGCTGATAAACACTTTCAGCAAAGTGGCAGGATACAAAATCAACTCAAAAAAATCAGAAGCCCTCCTATATACCAAAGACAAAAAGGCTGAGAAAGAAATTAGGGAAACAACACCCTTCACAATAGCCACTAATAACATAAAGTACCTTGGTGTGACTCTAACCAAGCAAGTGAAAGACCTGTTTGAGAAAAACTTCAAGTCTCTGAAGAAAGAAATCGAAGAAGATATCAGAAGATGGAAAGATCTCCCGTGCTCATGGATTGGTAGGGTTAACATTGTGAAAATGGCCATACTGCCAAAAGCAATCTACAGATTCAATGCAATTCCCATCAAAATACCAACTCAATTCTTTACAGACCTTGAAAAAAAGATTCTCAGCTTCATATGGAGAAACAAAAAACCCAGAATCTCCAAAACGATCTCAGAAACTTCTAACCAAAAAGTAAAATTAATTTAGAATTAGTAAATATATTTACAGGAAGAGGATTTTCACTTAGAAATTAAGTTATACATGGTTTTATTTTCTCACAAGGTAATGGATTTCTTCTAGAAAAGACTTTCTCAACTTGCAGAATTCATTACAAACATATGGTTGTGACTATTAAACATGAATGTTCTAAACTTATTCTACTATAGCCCTGTATAAATTAGTGGCATGATGCATACAGTAATGAATTATGAGAAAATAATCTCCTTTTTGTTTTTATTTATTTTTTTATTTATTACAATTTATTCACATTGTGTCCCTGTTGTAGCCTCCTCCCTTGTTCCCATCCAATCCTGCTCTCCCTCCCTTTTCTCCCTTGCCCCTTCCCATATACCCTTCCATCTGACCCTAGCCTATCAGTTCTCATCAGGACTATCTAAAGGCTTAAAAACAGATATTTACTTTTTTTTTTTTCAAATATGGTATAAATCACCAATTTTCTTTTTTGGGATCTCTTGTTGTAGTAAACTCCTTCAAACTCCCCCAAACCAAGAAAGATTTAAGTGGTAAAGATGAGGAGAAATTAGAGAGATAAGAATTAAAACTACATGTGGTTATAAGTCACTTAGCACCTTGATTCCTTTTACTTATGATTCTTTTAAAAATAATGTATGAATTTCCCCAAACACAAAGTTAAGTAATAATAATTCTGGTACATTATTACTCTGTGTCTGCAGAGTTAAGTCAGTTAACCACAATTATATCAATACCTTCCGACAGTTTTGCAGACAACCAGTTTTGGTCAATCGAATTCACTTGTTAAGAATACTGAAAGGAACCACACTTAGAGAGATATAAATATAAGTTGGTGGGAAGTACCAGGCAGTGGAAAAGTTCTATAAGAGCAAACTCATCTAATGATTTCTGAGAGAAATTTATTTATTCCAGGAATTGATACTCTGAGTAATATCATTTGAAGATGACAAGTAGAAAAGGTTCATTTAAAATAAAAAGGGGGAACTGTAGAGAGCTGCGGAATGCTATGCCTTAAAGATGGAGCTGGTTTCTGCCTTCCACCTTCCCGATGGTGAGTGCTCTCTGTCACGAACAATTCCACATTTGGCTAAGGCTGAGGATCTGGCTTGTTTCCATGTATGTGGACCTATCGGCATTGCCCACGTGGCACGCCTGGGTTGGCTACCCAGAGGCTATTTAAGCTGTGGGCTGGCTTTCCCCAGGGTCCAAGGATTGTTCAAGGTTCCTGAATAAACTGCATTGAAAAAAAAATTAATGTAAAAATGTTTGTTAGACTTTGTTTCAAACACTGGAATTTATTCAACAAACTTATTTTCAAGAACCTATCATGGACAAAGGACTAATGGCCTAGAAATGAATCTTTAGGCATATTTCCTTGACCAACTTTGAAGAAGGAAAGAAGAGAGAGACTGAACTGTGAACAACTCTGCAACTTCCAATATTTTTTGATTTGAAGTAAATGAAACTAAAGCAACTCTTCCTCCTTCCCTCCCTCAATCCCAAATACACCATTTCAAAAGAAGCGTCATTCTAACCCATAATAGAGCTAAGTTTTTTGGAAATAATGACTTCGTCTGATTTCTCCTACAAGAATCTAATACGAAAAACTGATTGAATGAGGTATATAAATTAAACTAATCATCTATCTCTGTATGTATGTACATATGTTTTTCTCCCATTTCTGTGGATATATAAAATAATGTGTGTGTATCATATTGCTTCTCCCTCTCACTACATGTCACTCCCTGTCTTCATGTCTCTCTGTATCTTGTACTCTTATATCTCATATCAAAAATAATTAAAGAATTTGTGTTAGTCGGGAACAATTCTTTGGCCTAATTTCAACATTTATCTACAAGTTAATATGTGTTCTAGGAAGAACCAGAATCACTCAAAGGTGAGTGGTAATTTAAAAGAAAAATTAATGTAAACTATGCAAAAATAAAGAAACAGGAAATATAAAAGGCATATAAACATACATCTAAGAAACACTGTCCCCAAGCAGAAAATAAGAATAAAACAAAGGGGTTGGGGATTTAGCTCAGTGGTAGAGTGCTTGCCTAGCAAGCGCAAGGCCCTGGGTTCGGTCCTCAGCTCTGGGAAAAAAAAAAAAAAAGAATAAAACAAAGATGACTAGTTCTCATAAAACTATAATTAGGGAGCATAATGTTAAACCAAATAAATGAATGACAAAAACATACAAATGTCAGGTTTAAAATTAGGAGCATATTTCTGTGAGTATAAGCAAACTTGTATTAAATGAGGTATATAAACCAAATTAACCATCTCTCTATCTCTATCTATCTATCTATCTATCTATCTATCTATCTATCTATCTTCCCCTTTTCTGTATATATTTTCAGTATGTATATGTCATACTGTCTTACCCTTCCTTTCTATGCACTTCCAAAGCACAGAGGAGGGGCTTAAACAGAAGGAAAATCAGGGAGATTTGAAGAGTGAGAAGTATTTGGTATAGAAAAGGTTCTTTGTTTTTGATATGGAAGAGGTAATTGCTATATATAACACACACATTTTAAGCATGCATGTAAAAAAGAAAAAAATTCAAAAATTGTACTTTTGTTTACTAAGTGCAACATGTTAATTTTTTCAAGTCTAGTCAGGTCAAGCCTAAATTGTTCTAGTCCTTTCATTTTACTCTATCCAACATCGCCTTATATTCTATGGCATTACTTTAAAGATGCCTTATATAATACCATATATTTATTTTATACTAACATATTGGATTACTATGTGGAATTAAAAAACAAATATAAAAACTATATACACTATATCCCTGTAAATCCTTTATAATATTTTTTTAAATTTGTTTTAATTATTAATTACACTTTATTCACTTTGTATCCCCCCATAAGCCCCTCCCTCCTCCCCTCCCAGTACCACCCTCCCTCCCCATTCTTCACGAATGCCCCTTCCCAAGTCCACTGATAAGGGAAGTCCTCCTCTCCTTCTTTCTCATCTTAGTCTATCAGATCACATCAGGAGTGGCTGCATTGTCATCTCCTGTGGCCTGGTAAGGCTGCTCCTTCCTCAGGGGGAGGTGATCAAAGAGCAGGCCAATCAGATTATATCAGAGGCAGTCCCTCTTCCCATTACTATGTAACCCACTTGGACACTAAACTGCCATAGGCTACATCTGTGCAGGGGTTCTAGGTTATCTCCATGCCTGGTATTTGGTTGGAGTATGAGTCTCTGGAAAGACCCCTGAGTTCAAATTTTCTTATTCTGTTGCTCTCCTGGTGGGGTTCCTGTCCTCTCCAGATATTACTATTTCCCACTTCTTACATAAGATTCCATGCACTTGGCCCAACAGTTGGCCTTAAGTCTCAGCATTTGCTTTGATAGTTTGCAAGGCAGAGCCTTTCAGAGGCCCTCTGTGGCAGGTTTCTAGGTTGCTTCCTGTTTTCTTCTTCTTCTGATGTCCATCCTCTTTGCCTTTTGGGATGGGGATTGAGCATTTTAGTCAGGGTCTTCTCTCTTAATTAGTTTCTCTAGATGTACAGATTTTAGTAGGTTTATCTTATGTTATATGTCTATATGAGTGAGTATATACCTTGTGTGTCTTTCTGCTCCTGGGACAGCTCACTCTGGGTGATCCTTTCCAGGTCCCACCATTTACCTGCAAATTTCATGATTTCCTTATTTTTCATTGCAGAGTAATACTCCATTGTGTAGATGTACCACAATTTCTGCATCCATTCTTCAGTTGAGGGGCATCTGGGCTGTTTCCAGGTTCTGGCTATTACAAATAAAGCTGCTACAAACATGGTTGAGCAAATGTCCTTATTGTGTACTTGAGCCTCTTTTGAATATATGCCTAGGAGTGGTATGGTATCTTGAGGAAGCACTATTTTTAGTTGTCTGTGGAAGTGCCAGATTAGTTTCCAGAGTGGTTGTACAAGTTTACATTCCCACCAGCAGTGGAGGAGGATTCCCCTTTCCCCACAATCTCTCCAGCATGTGTTGTCACTTGAGTTTTTTATCTTGGCCATTCTGTGGGGGGAAGGTGAAATCTCAGGGTCATTTTGATTTGCATTTCCCTAATGGCTAGTGACATTGAGCATTTCTTTAAGTGTTTCTCTGCCATTTGATATTCCTCTACAAAGAATTCTCTGTTTAGCTCTGTTCCCATTTTTTAATTGGATTACTTGGTTTGCTGCTTTTATAATATTTTTGAGATGGTGAGTAAAGAATGTGTCATTATTGGTTGATTACCATAAAGGCTCCTGCTAGCATCTCTGTTGTTAGACTTCTGCCTTTAGAAACAGAAAAGAAATAGTAGATATCTTTCATCACATTATGAACAATTATAAGAACTGTGCTTTGTACATCATTCTGTTATTTTATGAATTGTTTCCATGTTATAATCCAGAATACTTTATTTGTTCTAGAAATCTAATGTTTTGCCACGTCATTATAAGACATGATCACACATCTTCTAAAATTCTGAGAGTGCTCTTACAGAGGTTTTCATTTGCAGTTTAAAGAAAGTGTCAGGTGATAAAGTTTCTCGGGCATAACAGATAAAAAAAAAAAAAAAAAAAAACACAGAAGCGAAATAAAATGTCACTGTTGAAAGAGGTGGAATATCCTGAATGACCCTTTCTTATAGGGCCCTATTTAGTACATTTTTCTACCAAAGGTAATTGGCAATCAAACTTGCAATATGCCTACATGATACAATATAATATTGTATATAGTGGTAACCTGTTAAAGGAAACCACCTCACAGTATCTTTTACAACACCTTTTTATAGCTAGTAAAGAGAAAGACCCTTTTGCTTTCTTCCCATGATGACTTCATTGTCTTCTTTTCTCCTTTCCAAAAAAACTGCTCCAAAGTAGCACTCTACTCTATGTCACAAACTTTCTTTTCTCCTTTACATCATTCATTCATTTCCTCTTCCCACAGTGTGTATTTTCTGTTCTCTTGGTAACTAATTGTATTGATAACCCAAAAGGTAAAATTTACAGAATATAGGAATTAGAGATAAAGACAGAAACTTCAATTCATTCTACCCCAACCCAGTTCATCTATCTCCCTGAACTTTCAAAGAACTCAGTTGTTGTTTGAAAAATTCAGATTACGCCAATCATAAGCAATGAAGAGCTGAAGGAATCCTAAAAGAAAGTACAAAGTAATGACAGATGAACAACCCTTCAGTTTGTTGAAGTTCCTTATTCTATGTATTAAAACATTAGCATTTTTTTAGTCTGCGTTTTAAACATGGTTTATTAGAACAGCCCCATAAAGTCTTCGATTTTTGTCTTTTTATGTGGGGAATTGTTATTGCCATTGGAAAAGAATTTCAAAGAAAGCAGTGTATATAATTCATGCCAAAATAATATACATATCCAAATCATAGATAATTTCAAGCTGATATCATAAAAGTCATAAAAAACATAAAAAGCACCTTTGAAAGTTTAGTGTGTCCTTCTATAGTTATGGTTTATCTTGGTTTCAGTTAGATCATTATGGTGTCATAGAAGGAAGGTGAAAACTATAATGGTTATCAGAGGCTAGGAAATGGGGGTAAAGGGAATAAAATAAGAATAGTTTAAAAAGCAGAGTTTATGGTAAATGCAAAGAGTTGAATAAAAAAAATTATTTTAAATTCTATACCACAGTAGGATTAGCTGTGACTGAAAATCAGGAACTGTATTATGAAACTTCTAGTTAACAGTACCTTGAATTTTCTAATTATAAAGGAATGATGAACATTTTGAATGAGAAATATAAAATATGACAGTGACCTTGACCTTATCACTATACATTATACACATATACTGAAATAACACACTCCACAACATAAATGTGTGAAAGTTCATGTTCTTCAAACACAATGCCAATTCAATCTTTCCTGTCTTCTGAATGCCTTGTATTAGTGCCACCAACATCTACTATAATTTTCATAACATAAATATTTTAACATGTTCTAGGCTGGTTTTTCTCTTTAGCCTTCATGTGTATGCTATGTTCTAATAGATCTATTTACAAATTCCATTTCTTATGCATTCATTTTTTTCTCCATCATTCCCACTTCTTTCCTACACATACCCATCCTGATTTTTCACATATGGTTTAACAGTAGTCATCTGAGTGGTTTTCATATTTTTATGACTTCTTAAATTCATCCTCAATATTTAATATTTTTATTAAAATAGTAATAAAAATCACTCTTGCCAGTTCCTGTGACTTTTACACTATCCATTAAGCTTCAATAAGCCATAAAATCTAGCCTATACCTGCCTTCATCCTCTTAAACTCTACAGTCATATGTACTTACTTATTTTCTCCCAAATACTTCAAACAATTTCTCTCTTTCTCTTTCTCTTTCTCTCTGTCTCTTCTCTCTCTCTCTCTCTCTCTCTCTCTCTCTCTCTCTCTCTCTCTCTCTCTCCCTCTCTCCCTCTCTTTCTTAGTTTTTTTGAGATGGGATTTCTCTGTGTAGCCTTGACTGTCCTGGAACTTGATCTGTAGACCAGACTGGCCTCAAAATCACAGAGATCCATCTGCCTCTGCCTCCCAAGTGCTGGGATTAAAGGTATGTGCCATCACCACCCGGCCATCACACAATATCTCAACATGGAAAAAAAACAGTTAATTTTATTGAAATGTCAGTTTCCTTCCCCATAGTTCTTGGAAAACTATGAACATTTCAAGTAAATTCAGCACCAGATCTATAGACATTCTTCAGGTATCACACAGAAATCACAGCGTTCTTTGATCATCAAGCATTTCATGTCACATCTCTCTACTAAGTTATGTTTATATTTTGTCTTCAAAATGTTGTTAGAAGTCTGTCTTTTTCACCAGATTATGAACCAGCAGCTCATAAGTAAGAATGGCCAAGCTGAGAATACAATGCCCATATTTAAAAGAATGAAGAGTGTTCATGGTGGGTATGATAGGCTAGCCACAACATGACTGAAATGAACTAAGAACAATAAAAGCAAACTACAGTTGCTTCTGATAGTATTGACAGTTAAGATTTAAAGAGAATGTGGCTGTAAAAGATGGATGTACATTTGATAAATAAAGTAGCAAAGAACCATTATTTCACTTGAAGATTGTTTTGGGCTAATACTTAAAATAAGACTGGACCACATAGTGTGCATTGGTATTGGTAAATCTGAATTTGATTCTATATTTCCTACTTGTTGCCAAGTTATTATTGTGTTGTAAATGTGTGCACATATCTACATACCCCTTAGACAATAGACATCTTTGATTTATCGTCCATGTTTTTGTATCTATTCTCATCCTAAAATTACCACATCTATAGTAAAAGTTTTCTGAAATGCTCAGAGTATTCATCTATTTTTAGCTTCTTAATTTAGTGTGCATCTAAATGCTTCTGGCTTTTTACTTTGGTAGAGCTCACTTTCTTTAAAATAATAAAATAAAAAGGCCTGTATGAACTGTATAAAGTCACTGAGAAGATATTAAGGGATAGGGCTGCTGTTAACATTGGTTAGAACAAGTACTGTATTGGGGTGTAATTCAAAAAGGAAGCTTTGTGAATGTCAGAATATAAAAGCTGTGTGATGATCAATTACATTCTAGCAAGCCTACACTGTAGTAACTAGTAACTAAGATTTCCTTGTTTTTGTTTGTTTTGTTTTGTTTATCTGTGAAGAAATGATTGCTGTAAAGTATAACATATTTAGAAAGAAGAAAAGTAACTTTATGTCTGTTAATTTTGCATAAATGGCCAGTCTTTCAACTCTTTTCATCAGTGGTTTTTAAAGTGTTTTCTGAAACAGAAGTGCGGTTTCAAACATTAAATTTCATTTTTTTAAATTTATTATTCCATGTTTTCCTCCACTTTTGAAAGTCATTTAAGGTTCTTAAATTATTTTCCCCCCTTTTCTTTAATTTTTCATCAATTACACTTTATTCATTCTGCATCCCCCCATGAACCCCTCCCTCCTCCCCTCCCAATCCCACTCTCCCTCCTCCCTCTGCATGCATGCCACTCCCCAAGTCCACTGATAGGGGAGGTTCTCCTCTCCTTTCTGATCTTAGTCTGTCAGTTCACATCAAAAGTGTCTGCATTGTCCTCTACTGTGGCCTGGTAAGGCTGCTCCCCCCCAGAGGGCGGTGATCAAAGAGCAGTCCAATCAGATTATGTCAGAGGCAGTCCCTCTTCACATTACTATGTAGCCCAATTGGACTCTGAACTGCCCTGGGCTACATCTGTGCAGGGGTTCTAGGTTATCTCCATGAATAGTCCTTGGTTGGAGTATGAGTCTCTGGGAAGTTCCCTGTTTTCAAATTTTCTTGTTCTGTTGCTCTCCTTGTGGAGACCCTGTCCTCTCCAGCTCTTACTATTTCCCAGTTCTTACATAAAATTCCATTCACTCTGCCCAACAGTTGCCCATCAGGCTCAGCATCTGCTCTGATAGTCTGTAGGGCAGAGGCTTTCAGAGGCCCTCTGTGGTAGGTTCCTAGGTTGTTTCCTGTTTTCTTCTTCTTCTGATGTCCATCCTCTTTGTCTTTCCAGATGGGGATGGGACATTTTAGTTAGGGTCCTCTCTCTTGCTTAGTTTCTTTAGATGCACAGGTTTTAGTGGGTTTGTCCTATGTTGTATGTCTATATGAGTGAGTATATACCATGTGTGTCTTTTTGCTTCTGGGACAACTCACTCAGGATGATCCTTTCCAGATCCCACCATTTACCTACAAATTTCATGATTTCCTTATTTTTCATTGCTGAGTAATATTCCATTGTGTAGATGTACCACAATTTCTGTATCCATTCTTCAGTTGAGGGGCATCTGGGTTGTTTCCAGCTTCTGGCTATTACAAATAAAGCTGCTACAAACATGGTTTCAGTTTTTACAACCTAATAGGCACAGGCTCTGTCTATGAATCCTGATTTATCTACAGACTAGACTGGTTATCTTTATCATATTTTGCAGCATCTTATATTTACAGCAAATTTATACAAGTCTAGTCCAGAAGAGTTTAATAACAATTCTTTGAAATGAGAGATAATTCCTTGTATATATTTGGTAGAGTTACAGCATGATGGCAGTGACACAAAAAAGATGATTACATACTTTCTTTTTTCTTCCACAAAAGAGTACAATATTCTTTAGAAGATGCATATATTAATTATGAATTTAATATTTCTATGTAGAAAATTATTAAGACTTTAAAAAGTTGAAAAAACAAGCATTTATTATTCGTCAGTTATTCTAAGTCCAGGATCTGAACACATAAAACTGAGTTCTCTGCTTGGAGTCTCAACTAGAACAAAATCATGATAGCAACTGGTATTGGGCTCTTTTCTAATGCTTCTCTTCACTATATATATATATATATATATATATATATATACACACACACACACACACTTGTTGATGTAATTCAATTCTTTTGATAATACTGAAGTCCTATTTTCTTCCTGCGATTTAGCCAAGGGTCAGTATTAGGAATTAGAAGTAGTTTTCTAGTATATTCTATATGCTATATGGTGTTCTGCATAGGCTTACTAATAGCATGGCATCTTCTTTAAAGTCAGCATTCCTGACACAGAGAGGAACAGAGACAGACAAAGAGACACAAATGTACATAGATATGCAGAGACGGGAAACAGGATGATGAGAGAGACAGAAACAAAGGCAGGATGAAAAAGAGAGAAAAGATGAGAAGAGAGAGTCTAGAATTAATTACATGCTAATAAAAATTAATCATATAGATAAATTGAATAATATGCAAGAATAATGATGTTTGCCATATGCTATTAATTCTAAGTGAATTACACATTACCTCAACACATAAACTGACAAGATTATGTAATGACATAAACATGGGGCTAATCTGAGGTTTCATGTATTATAGCACTTAAAGAAATAAGATATAATATTAATTTATATCAATATTATATCAATTTATATTAATATTATATTAATTTAGCCTAAAGCCTAAATTAAATGAGTACTATACTTTGATAGTTGTTTAAAATGCCTAATTTGAACAAAATGTCAAGCGTTTCGTATTTTATTTCTCTAAGTGTATATATACATTTGGAACATAATTTTACAGATTATTGAAGGAGACTTTTATTTGAAGAATATTAGTTTGCCTACATAATTCATGATTATATGCTTATTATGATGATATGGAAAGGATAGGAGCTCTACAAAGACCAAATATATCCTGGCACAGGGTCTTTTCTGAGACTGACACTCAACCAAGGACTATCTATGGATATAACCTAGAACTTCTGCTTGGATGTGGCCCTTGGTAGCTCAGTAACCAAGTAGTTTTCCAAAGTAAGGGAAACAAGGACTATTTCTAACAGCATCTCAAGGGCAGGCTCTTTGACCTCCCCACCCCCCCAGGGGAGGAGCAGTCCTGTTAGGCCACAGAGGAGGACTTTGCAGCCAGCCCTGAAGATACCTGATAAAACAGGGTCAAATGAAAGGGGAGGAGGTCCTCTCCAATCAGTGGACTTGGAAAGGGGCAGGGAGGAGACCAGGGACGAAGTGTGGGATTGGGGAAGGAATGAGGGAGCTGGATACAGCTGGGACACAGAGTTAACAAAATGTAACTAAAAAGAAAAATAAAATTAAAAAAAAAACCTGTAATGCAGAGCAATTTAAGTAGAACTGTCTTTTCTTCTTGACTTCTACCTGCCACAGCACATTCCTATATCCATCCAAAGGTAATCAGTGATATCACTTTGTTATTTATCTTTCTACAACATTTTAATACTTAAGTAAGATTATGCTCTATGAATTGTGCTGTAGCACTGTTTTGCAGAACAGTGTTTTGGGGAGCTATTTCTACATCACTTTTTTATACCTCTGACTATTACTTGATAGCCCTCTATTTGTATGGACCATTACATTATTCTTAATTTATGTTCAATGAATTTTATGTACATAAGTGTTTTTTTTTTATCTGTTGGGGTGATCTTGTACAAATATGTTGCCTGAAAGTGAAACTGACAAGTGGAGACATATACACAATTATTATTTTGATAGAAAAGTAAGTGAAATGTACCTGATATTTAGATACTGTTATAACATTCTCAAAAATTATTTGTGTTTGAAAACATACTGACAGTATGTATAGATGAATATTTTTTTTCTCCCCATATTTTCTTCTCTAAAATGTTTTACTGCTAGAAACTCAGGGAAAAAATAGAAGTTATTAAACATGAGAATGAAAGAGAGACAGAAAAAGAGAAAGACAGAGAAAGAATGACAAGAAAAGAGATACAGAGAGATAGAAACAGAGGAGAGACACAGAACCAAGGAGAGACACACAAAGAGAACAAGAGAGCAAGCACACTGAAAAGGCAGTGTCCATTTAGTAAACCACAGAAAATTTAGGTTTATTAAGAGTTGGAAAGAACCACTTCCAAAAGGATGCCATTTATCACGGTATATAAAATTAGAGTACTCTTTCTAATTCAGCCTTCATTATATACACATACTTGAATATAAGTAGAGAGAGGGAATAAGAGCAAGAAAAAGAATGGCTTGTTTAGAAAATGAATGTTCTGGAACTCTAAAAATGTATCATGGAATGTTAGTAATGCATGTTATTAACTCAATGACTCTGAGAGTCCTTCTTCAAAGCCATTTCTAAATCACCTACCATTACATAATTAGAGTCCTCTTAAAACAAGTAAAATAGATCTATAAACCAGGTTGTCTACTGGAGTACTAAAAAGCCTGCTGAGAGCTAGCACATAAAAATGTCACAATTTGTAGCTACCCTCCCCCCAAAGAAGTAAGATTGCTTTGAAAATATATAATAATGTCAAATGATACTTTTCCGACGCCATCGCGGGAGCCCTATAGAAATTTTGTTTTAATTTTATGATTACAAAAATTACTCAGATTCTCAAAGCTAATATCTAAACATCATGATTTGTTCAGATCTGCATTTCTTGTTCATTCTTATGAAACTAATTATGAATGTTACAAAAATATTCAGTTTTCTCCAATTTCTGATTCCTACATTCTTTTAGTTATTTTTTCTCTTTTGAATGAAAATATATTGGAAGAATACAGCAAGCAAATAAACCTTAGTCCGTGCCTTCTGTATTGTACACACACTTTTAATTAATTATGTCTACAAATTGTGAATTTATCATATAAAGTGGAAATTGTGGCTTAGTCCAATTGGTTTAATCACCCTAAATTACAAATCCAGTGCAAAATTACAGTCACACTGTGCTTCTAATGACTGAAGCTGATAATTATACAATGTTGTCCAACAGTATTTTGAAAGACTATTTTATGCATAAGCAACTTTCAAAGCAAAGGTTAAATAAAATGTATACCTTTTTTTAAGTTTATAAGTAAATTATTATTTGAAAGATGTTTTCATCTCTCAAGTTATTCTATAGTGAAGGGCTACTTTTAGACTATATTCTTCAAACAAACAAACAAAAACAGAACAACCATTGTCTTTAGGAGCTCTATTTATCATTTCTCTTTTTGGTGATTAATAGTACTATCAGCATTTTTACTTAATTGTGAAACATCTATACAAATATATCTAACACAAAGCTTCCCAAACTTATTTTTACTGAGAATTCATTTATTTAAATACAACAACTTTCTCTCATATCAGGAAATGTTGGTTTAGATATAACATCTTTAACAGTAACATTATTGAATTCTATAGCTTTTACCATGGTGTTTACATAATCAGTGTTAATTCATTTCTTGAAATTATTTTTTCTACAAATTCAAATTATTTAAAAAATGTAGACATCTCTACCTAGTTAGCAAACTATGGGCAGTTTTACCATGAAAATTTAATAATGAAAGACAGTGGATTCAATTGTGCAGTGTGGGGGGAAATAATTTTCAATAACAACACCTCTTACTTCAAAAGACTGTTTCATTCATGTTTAATAAAAATGTGATCTTCAGAAGATGTCATTTGATAAACTCTCTTCTTTTAATTAATTTATTTCCTTGTTAACATTGATAACTATGTTTATATAAGGACGACTCAGGAATTAGCTAACAAAATAATGGGGGTAACCATCATCTTGGTGATGAACTGATAACTGTGATTGAAAATTGTACTCAACTGTAAATAAAAAAAAAAACAAAATAAGAAGGAAATTACTGTGACATAGAAGTATACTTTTGGAAGCTGAACCCTTATAAATTGTATTGATTGGAAACCTGCACCTGAGCCACAGTGAATCACGTCACTTGGATTATATTTAATGGCAATTGGAAATATCTTTGTTCCTTATGCTATTAGTGTATAGCACTTTTTTTTGTGGCTCAGCTCAAAAAGTCAAGTTTATTGGGAAATAAATTTTCAGTGTTTCATATGTGATCTTTAAAAAATACAGTAGTCGCCACCTGCTGCTTGATGCCAACTGATGTCATCTTTCTTCCCAATCAAAAACAAAGGTCAGAAAATTCCTACTAGGAAAAAAAGTACTAAAGAATATGTTTTCCCTCTTCATCGCATCATGGGTAGGACTTACACCTAGTAGAGATCACAGGGCATATAATTTCTAATGTCCTATGCTACTTCCTCCAAAAAAGAAAAATAACATATATTATTTTACAAGGTCTGGAACACATAGTACCCTATCCTTTTTGTATTATATATATATAATATATATAATATAATACATAATATATAATATAATATATAATATATATAATGTGAAAGGTATAGATTAGTTGAGTATATATTTAGACAAAACTTATGTTACTTGTAGAATTTGTATTATCATTTTGCTTTACATGGAAAATTCTACTCTCATTTCCCTTCAACTACTCAACTTTATTCTTCTTACCCTACTATACTTCTCCAAGTCCTTTAGATCAAAATTCTATTATCCTTTCTCCAGGATGTTGACCACACCTGCTTCCATATACATCAAAGCACACCGAAAAAGCAACATACATTATAAAAATGTCATATGCCTTGGGGTGTTTTCTTTGCTCAACTCTAAGGTTCCAAGATTATCTTGTGATCAACAGTATCATCATGTACAGTATTCAAGACACAATAAACTACTTTATGCTTCTTATGTCAAACTAAAGAATTTATGTGATGCTCTGAATATAGGATTATTTCAGCAGATATTATAAAGAGGTTATACAGGAGAGAAAATAATTCTACAAAATATACATAATGCAAAGTTTCTGCAAATAAACACAACCCAAAAGCCAAAAAGTCCCCTTAGATGCTACCTGTTACTAGCTACTTTTTTTCCCAAGAGTTTACACTCTTATATTTTGGAATTTTTTTATTTAGTTATTAACTTTACATCCCAATAGTAGCCACTTCCCTCCTCTCTTCCTAGTTCCTCCCCTTCCTCCCTTCCTCTTGCCTCTCTCTCCTCTCCTCTACCCCACAGAAAAGGGGAGCCCTCCCCTCAACACACCACTAACCCACCCCAGCACATCCTATGGCAACACGACTGAGCACTTCCTCTTTCAAGTGGCCTGGCAAGACAACCTCACCAAGTAGAAGGAATAGAAAAGCATGTAACTGAGAACACGTCAGAGACAGCCCTGCCCTGTTACTAGTTAGTTAAAGGGTTAGCCACAAACAGCAGTACCTATAATATCTTAGAAATATAAAATGTGAATAGCAAGATGGATAAAAGACCTGTTTCATAAGTATCTGGACCTGAGTTCAAATCTTCAAAATTAATGTAGAGTTAATGTAACACACATTTGTAATCTCAGAGCCTCTGTGACATGATAGGAAGTAATGTGATGTTCACAGAACAAAGTGATTTTAAACCAAACAAGGAAGAAAGTGAGAACAACACCACCCAAGGTTGTCTTCTGACTTCCAAACATGCACATTGGAACATGCAGTCCCTCACATGAACACACAGTCTCTCTCTCTCTCTCTCTCTCTCTCTCTCTCTCTCTCTCTCTCTCTCTCTCTCATACACACATACACACACACACACACACACACACACACTCACACAGTTACACTCATGAGGGGTGCAGAGAGAGACAGAGAAATAAAAATCTATGCCCTCCCAAGATACTGAGTTTGGGTAAGGCTTTGCCACAATTCCCAGATGGCCTAAGAGCATATTAAATTTGAATAACAGTCCTCCATGTGAAATGCTGGTTGTAGTCTATCTCTGTGAAGTAGGTGAAAGCATGAAATATGGGATCCTGTGAAATTTTTTCCATCCACATTAATGTATCTATTGATAATGCCATTTTTCCAGTCATTTGTATGTAGCCATTTCAAGGCAAGACTGGTTCACAGAAGATTTCTTGATCCTCTGGCTCTTAAAATCTTCATATCCCCTCTTTCTTAATGTTCCCTGAGCTATAGATATAGTGTCTGTGATATAGCTGCATCTGTTTGGATTTAGCTCTTCACAATCTGTTGATCTCTGCATTGTATCCAATTATTTTCTGTGCTGGTCTCCATCGCTTTAAATAGCATAGAAAAAGAGGCTTCTATGATGAAGATGGTCACTACACTTATCTGTGCATATAAGTATAAAAATTTTAAATGTAGCAAGGAATTATGTTTTTCTAGTAAAATAAAGCTTGTAGATTTTCTTCTAAGATTCATGACATCACTAGACTTGGAAATCTGGTTAGGCTTTTAGGAACAACTGCTGGGAGAATTAGCCTTCCCAATGATGAACCCCATGATAGCTGTCCAATGCAAACTGACCATCCTTTTGTTGGTCTCCTTGTGGGAGATTTGCTGATTTATAAGCAAGAAATAGAATCAAGTTTTGTCTCCTACTTTAAAGCAAGAGTGATTTTTTTTTGTTTGTTTTTTGCTCAAATACCTGAATTTCGTACAATGTGCTCCTTACACATTTCATGAAATATGGGGAAATAAATTCATTAGTTTCATTTGAAGTCATACATTGTAAAAGATACCTTAAGAATCATCAAAGATTTGTGAAATGAGGCATCTATGGAAGAAATAGTGAAAGAAATAGGAGGATAAAGAACAAACAACAGTAAGCTGTAGTTAAAAATACTTAGAGACTCTAAATGGATTAGAAAACCAAATTCTTTATCCTCTTAAGTACTGAAAGCATTGCAAAGTGCAGAAAGAACAGCTGGTTCTGGAATAGAATGGAGGGGGTTTGGGCAACTGGGAGAAATGAAGAAAGAGGAGGCTGTAGTCAAGATGTATTGTATAAGAGAAGAATGATTTTTTTTTTAAGGCACAACAACAATAAAGAACAACTGGTTCTAAACAAGCAGAACGTTTGTTAAATTTGTCCTGGGCTAAAAAGCATTATCTCATTTGAAGCATTTAAAGGGTGAAACATTGCTTAAAGTAAAACAAACAAACAAACAAAAAAAAAAAACATGGAAGGGGAGGCTTGTTTATTAAAGGTGCACTGTTAGCTATGTAATTCTAGGATGGCAATTGCAATGCTTAGCATAGCCTCAATCCTTCAAGTTTTGATGAGGTAAAAACTATAACCCTGAATGAAACAATCACTACAATTTAGGCTTTAATTAATATGAGCATGTCCTTAGTCATCAGGAAAAGGCAAATGAAAACAACCCTGATATTTCACCTTACACCCATCAGAATGGCTAAGACCAAAAACCCAAGTGACCATACATGATGGAGAGGATGCTGAGAAAAGGGGAACCTTCCTCCATTGCTGGTGGTAATGAAAACTTGTACAACCACTTTGGAAATCAATCTGGTGCTTTCTCTGAAAATTAGGAATAGTGATTCCTCAAGATCCAGCTATGCCACTTCTGGGCAAATATGCTTAAGTACACAACAAGGACATTTGCACAATCATGTTCGTAGCAATAACCCAAATGCCCCTCATCTGAGGAATGGATAAAGAGATGGTGGTATATTTACACAATGAAATACTACATGGCAATTAAAAACACAGAAATCATGAAATTTACGGGCAAATGGTGGGATGTAGAAAAGATCATCCTGAGTTAGGTATCCCAGAAGCAGAAAGTCACACACTGTATATACTCACTTATGTGTGGATATTAGATATATAATTTAGAATAAACATACTAAAATCTGTACACCTAAAGCAGCTAAGCAAGAAGGAGGACCCTTTCCTCACTCATAAAGGCAAACAGGGTAGACAATGGAAGAGGGAAAAAACAGGAAACAAGACAGGAGCCTACCACAGAGGTCCTCTGAAAGACTCTACCCAGCAGTGTATCAAAGCAGAGGCTACGGCTGGTAGCCAAACTTTGGGCAGAGTGCAGGGAACCTTATGAAAGAAGGGGGAGATAGAAAGACCTGGAAGGGACAGGATCTCCACAAGAAGAGCAACAGAACTAAAAATTCTGGGCCCTGGCATCTTTTCTTAGACTGATACTCCAACCAAGGTTCATGTATGGAGATAACTTAGAACCCCTGCACAGAAGCAGCCCATGGCAGCTCAGTCTCGAAGTGTGTTCCCTAGTAAGGGGAGCAAGGACTGTTTCTGACATGAAGTATGTGGTTGGCTCTTTGATCACCTCCTCCTTAGGAGGAAGCAGCCTTACCAGGCCACACATGAAGATGATACAACCAGTCCTGATGAGACCTGATAGGCGACCTGATAGGGACAGATGGAATGGGAGGAGGACCGCCCTATCAGTGGACATGATGAGGGGCATGGGAGAAGATGAGGGAGGGAGGGTGGAATTAGGAGAGAATGAGGGAGGGGGCTACAGCTAGGGTACAAAGTGAATAAACTTATTAATATAAAATATAAAAATAAAAATTAGGTTTCACAAAATAAATAATACAATTCCAGAAAATGTACCACTTATCACAAGAAAATCATAATGCAATGACTAGAAGAGATGGTGTCAAAATTCGCTACAGTTTTATAGACCCCAGGAAAATATGGTTTCTTTTTTTCAGGAATACAGTTCTTTTGTGTTCTGATGTTTGGCCTAGAAATCTTTGATTACTAGGTGACTGAAAAGAGAATCCTGAGACTGAACTGTGTCCTTTAAAGAGTTTGTGTTAAGATCTTATTTGTAAATATGTAAATGTAGGATATTTTGTGGATAATTACATTGAAGTGAGAGTTTGTGATTCATTTATTTCTACATATGAGTAGAAACATCAAAGTTCTCAATCCACTAGATGTAGAATAGGGATTCTTTTTTTTTTTTTTATTTTTAATTAAGAGGCAGAAAGTCATCTGCAAGCAAAGAAATCCATTTTCTGAAACCTGGCCATTGACTCTATCCAGATTTCATAGTTTTTCTTGTTCAAAGTTGAGAAAGACCTCTTGCTTAAGCTCTGTTGCAGTTTGAGTGTATTCATGTAATTGAGACTCAATTACTGAATTGAGTTTCTTTTCATAAAATACCAACAAAAGAGTTCACTGTTTATGATTAAAGATGAATTACATTTTCATTTTGATCTTGATTATTTCATGGTTGTGAGTTCATCTGACTACTCCAACTACTGGGGAGATCTCTGGAGACTTCTTTCTAGCCTTTAATGATTTTCATTAGAACAAATATCAGTTTTTCAAATATTGAACATACAGTTTGCATTTGAAGATAGAAGAGATGTTGGATCATAATAATACATAGTATATCAGCAGTAAATCAAGTCAATTCCAAATGATGAGAAACAAATATCAGGTTTACATAAAACTGAGGTGAAAGGGAAGGAAAAATATGTCACAACTGCTACCATATTCATCCATGAAGATATAAGTATGGCTTTGAATGCTGCAAATTTGTACATTTTTTTCTAGGAATAATTGACTAGAAAGAAAACAACAAATATTTTATCAGAAATTTAGCAAAAGAAGATTCCAAAAAGATGATCAGACAAAAATACTCAGCATATTTTTGATATGTCCCCATAAGCTCTTGTTAATCAGTTTTAGCATATACTGAGAACGAGCACATGAAAATCAACTTAAAATTGGAAATATTTCTAGTTATTTATCTTCTTGAGGTCTGTACATTGTAGTATGTCTATCCTGTACTATATGAGTAAAATCCAGTTATAAGTGAGTACATACTATGTGTATCTTTCTGTGTCTATGTTACCTCACTCAGGATGATCATTTCTAGTTATATCCATTTGCTGCAGATTTCATGATTTCTTTGTCTTTAATGGCTGAGTAGTATTCCTTTGTGTAAATGTATCAGAATTTCTGTATCCATTCTTCGATTGAGGGCCATCTAGGTTGTTTCCAGTTTCTGGCTATTACAAACAAAGCTGCTACGAACATGGTTGCGCAAATGTCCTTGTTGTATAGTGGAACATCTTTCAAGTATGCTCAGGAGTGGTATAGACCCTAGGGAAAATGTGTAAATCTCAATCAGAAGGGGAAATAGAATAGAGAGAGGTGATGGTGGAAGAGTGGGAACAAGGACCATCAAAGCCTATCAACCAGGTCCCAGAGGTGTCTATGGAGTCTGAAGTACAAACCAAGGACAATGCATGGTCTGGACCTAGGTCCTCTACTTATAAATACCAGATAAGCATCTTGGGCTTTTTGTGGATGCCTGGGCCATATCTTTGACATGGATTATGTTACCTGCTTTTTGATCAACTAGCCTTGATGGGACTGCACTACCAGGCCACAGGGGAGGAAGATGAACTCAATCCTCCTGTGAATAGATGAACTGGAGTGTCTGGATGGGAGGGCCTTATTCTGAGGAAATAGGGGGAGAGAGGATGATAGAGGTTGGGTGGGACTGAGAGGAGAGTAGGGAGGGACCTATGACCAAGATGTAAATTGAAATAATTAATAAAAATATTGGAAACCTTCATTTTGGATCATGGTTTAAGAAGTTTCTGTGAAGGGGGAGCTAGTAAGACCTGGAGAGGACAGGAGCCCCACAAGGACCAAATATATCTGGGCAAGGGGTCTTTTCTGAGACTGATTCTCCAAACAAGGACCATGCATGGATAGAATCTAGAATGCCTGCTAAGATGTAGCCAATGGCAGCTTAGCATCCAAGTGGGTACCCTAGTAAGAGGAACAGGGATTGTCTCTGACATGAACTTAGTGGTGGGCTCTTTGACCTCTCCCCTCCCCCACCAAGGGAGGAGCAACCTTACTAGGCCATAAAGGAGGACATTGCAGTCCTGATGAGGCCTGATAAACTAGGATCAAATTGAAGGGGAGGAGGACCTCCCCTATCAGTAGCCTTAGAGCGAGGTAAGGAGCAGATGAGGGAGGGAAGGTGGGATCGGAAGGGAATGAGGGAGGGAGTGCAGCTGGGATACAAAGTGAATATAAACTGTAATTAATATAAAAATAAAAATTAAAAAAAAAGAAGTTTCTGTGAATAGTTGGCTGACTCTGCCTTTTCTGGGCCATTGTGATGCTAAACATCTTGGTAAAAGGTTGTAGAAGAATAGAGTTGTTCACCTTATGCCGAGACACTGGAAAAGAGAATGTCTTTATTCTTTGTCCTTTCTCTTTTTGTCACATCTGGACCTAGAGCCTATTGAATAGTTCAAACTACAATGAAGCTAGGAATACCCTGTTTGCCTAATTTTCATTAGGTAACAATATGCTATGTCAAAAATAATAAGTCACTTTACATTTTCATTTCAGTTTCTCTATCAGAACAGGACAAATGTTACTATGTAATTTTCTATATTTATATCAAGAATAAATTTATTTTGCTGATAAAGTAGCAGTATAAATACCATGCAAAAGTTATTACTATACTCAAAATCATCATTGGTTATATCCCCACAGACATCCATAAATGTACCTTATTAATCTCCTACCTGTCTATCAACCCAATCATTCTGAGTGAGGTATCCCAGAAGGAGAAAGACACACACAGTATATACTCACTTATAAGTGGGTACTCGACCTATAAGATAAGGATAAAAATACCAAAATCTGTACACCTAAAAAAGATAAACAAGAAAGAGGACCCTGGGTAAGATGATTAACCCTAACTTAGAAAGACAAATGGGATGGACATTGGATGTAGGAGAAAAGAAGTAACAGGACAGGAGCCTACCACTGAGGGCCTCTGAAAGTCTCTCCCTAGCAGTGTATCAAAGCAGATACTGAGACTCATAACCAAACCTTCAGCAGAGTACAGGGAATCAAATGAAAGAAGGGGGAATTAGTATGACCTGGAGAGGACAAGAGCTCCACAAGGACCAAATATATATGGGCACAGGGGTCTTTTGTGACACTGTATCTCCAACCAAGGACCATGTATGGATATAACCTAGAAACCCTGCTCAGATGTAGCCCATGGTAGCTCAGTATCCAAGTGAGAACCCTAGTAAGGGGAACAGGGACTGTCTCTGACAAGAACTCAGTGGCTGGCTCTTTGACTTCCCCCCCAACCCCTAGGGAGGAACAGCCTTGGTAGGCCACAGAGGAGGACATAACAGCCAGTCCTGAAGATACCTGATAAGCTAGGGTCAGATGTAAGGGGAAGAGGTCCTCCCCTATCAGCGGACTTGGAAAGGGGTAGGGAGAAGATGAGGGAGAGAGGATGGGTTTGGGAGGGAATGAGGGGGCAGGATACAGCTGGGATACAAAGTTAATAAACTGTAACTAATATTAAAAAATAAAAATTTAATTAAAAAATTAACAATCAGAACAATGCTTACAGATGTTGTAGGAGTTTACATATCCACTGGCAGGTCTTATTATCAGAATAATGTTAACATTACAACATGTCTTATTCAGTAAGCAGGCAACAGTTTGGAAGCCTCCATGGCAAATAAAATGCTTAGGGAATCTTGCCCAAAGGCAAAAAGAACAATAGATAGCATGTGATTTGATTCTGTGTATATAGAATTATCCTCCCTCTTCTTTTTCTCTCTTTATCTTTTTCTCCCTTTCTCTCTCTCTCCTCATACACACACTAAGAAAAAGGGAGAGAGGTAGCTAGATTACTCACCTGCGTACCAAGATAGGTATGTTCTGCATGCATAGCTTTTGAGAAACCTCAGGTTACCAGAAATTGCGCAAAAAGCAATAATTCATGATTGGTACTCTTCCATGCTGAGTTTTGTCCACCCTTTCTTAATAACAGGAAACACATTTTGCTAGCTGGCAAAGGCTATTTTTTTTTCTTTGTAGGAGTCCTTGCTTTCATTTACTGAATCCAAACTCCATCAGTATTGTAATTGAATTAACTTTTAGTTTAAATTCTTTTGTTTATTTATTTGTGCCTCTATTTTTGCCTTTCTTGAACCAAGAGGACAAAAGATGCTGTATTCATCTAAGTGTGTGTGTGTGTGTGTGTGTGTGTGTGTATTTTCCATCAACAAAGAAACATATGATGAGGGATACTTTCTCCACCCAATTGAGGTAATGCTTAGGGACTGCTAACTATTTCTATTTCCTCATTATTTTTCTTTCTCCCAATTTGCTAAAAAGATATCTTTATATGACAATTTTACTGTTTTGAGCCCTCAGGTATAACAATCTCTGGAGGTATTTTTGAGCATAGAAATATCTTTTCCATGGTAAGTGTGTTCCTATTTTGATCAACAAAAAAAATGTAAACCACCTTCAAATAAGTACAATAAATCATATTGTAGTATCCTTCCTGCTCTGCTCTAGAAATTGAAAATGAAATGTTAAAGTGGCTTATTCACCTTGCCATAACATATTATTACCTAACTAAAATTATAATGTATAGCCATGCATTATAAAAGTGTAATAAGAATAATTATTTGTAAGAAAATTATATGCATGCCTGTAATAAATAAACAACAAAGTATTCTTGTTCTGTTTTGTCAGTTGTATTATTATATTAAGCCACTAGAGTGTCACTCGAGGTCATCAGATAGGCAGCTATATTTTGATTACTGCTTACTGTGATTTTTTTTAGCACACAGTGCATTTCAGAAATATTGTATTATGTGTACTTGCTGAATTAAGTAATTTCAAAACTATATGGTATCCCCAATGTGAACTTAAGAATTTAGTCTTATTAGCCTTAGTTAATCTTCGTTGTCAACTGGAATGCGTTTAGAATCACCATGCAAATATGCATTTGTGTACATTTGTGGAAATGTTTCCAGAAATATTTAACTGAAGAGATAAGGCCCGTACTGAATGTTTGTGACATATTATCATGGTCTAAGATATTTCACTGGATAAAAGAGCAAAGCCATCTGAGCAACAATATTCTGCCATTCATCCCTACACTACTTTCTCCTTCCTGACTATGGATACCAAGGGACTACCATTCTCATACACCTGCATCTGTGATTTTTCTCATTGGCCTGGGCTGTTCCTTCACACTATGAGCAAAATAAAACTTCCTTTGATAAGTTGTTTCCCAAAGTATTTTGTCACAGTAACAAGAAAACTAACACTCCATCTAAAGTAAATTTTACTCCTAATTTTTATTGAGATATTTTAATTTTGTTGTTTGAGACACGATCTTACCCAGATTAGCTTCTAATTTGTAATACTCTCCTTTTGATCTTCCCTGGAACTGGGGATACACAATATCATGCCTCAATAATACATGTTGTTTTATTATGTTTCATGATTTTCTTGTTTGTAATGCTGAGAATTAAAGATGGAGCTTTGTGAGCATTAAAAAAAAAAAAAAAAAAAAACTAAACATAGTCCAGATCTATCCTCAGCTTGGCTTATATACAACTTACATGTATTTCTTATTTTTAATAATAAATATGTTTCAGGAAAAAAAAAAAGATGGAGCTTTGTGAATGCTACAGCAACACTATTCTACTGAGCTATATATTTGCCATTCTTAATTTCTTCTTGGAGTTAAATAAATGGCTGAATGTTTTCCAAAATTCTGTTCATGTTTATTACTCAGTCCCATTGTGGATTATAATTCTTCATAATAACATTATAGCATGAACATATCTAAATTTTCTTTTCCAAATAATTATTTGATAGGCAACCCAAAGGGAAGCACTGGTTCCAGTGGCTTCATTATTATAAGAGTGCTCTGCAGCACCTTATATTTATATAATAGTATGCATCAAGAATTGTATATTAAAAGTCATGTCTATTGATCGATATCATTAACCTCATTTGAAAGATGGAAGAAAAGAGGTCCTGAGAGGTCAAGCCACAGGTCCAAGTTATAAGAAGTCATTGCCAGAGATTGAATTTTCAAGGCTGCAATCCTGTATTTTATCCACTTCTGTCATTCAGCTCTCAGCCATCAAGAATTTACTATAATCAGAACTAAAAACAGCAGGACCTCCTTCTCCTGAGATGTACAAAAGAGATAAGGTCCAATCACTTGAATGAATGGATTGAGGCTGATTGCACCTGAATGACATAGACCACAATGTTGAAAAGATTCTTTTATTTGGTCCATAACTGAAGTGGCCACTAAAGTACTTTACTTGAAAAAAAATGTTCTAAAGATTTTTCTTTAAATTTTCTATTACAAATAGGGCACTTTAATATCTAGCTGATACAATTTTTCATAAGATGAACAGACCTAAAATTGACACAAAATGACCAACTTTCCATTATATATTTTGTGTTGGGAATACTGTGCTCTTTTACACACACACACACACACACACACACACACACACTCCCAGGCACACACTCCCTCTATGCTCTTTCCCTAGTCCCCTGATAAGGGAGAATTTCCTCTCCTTCTATTTGACCCTACCTTATCAGGTCTCATCAAAACTGGCTGCATCATCTTCCTCTGTGGCCTAGCAAAGCTGAACCCCACAGGAAGAGGTGATCAAAGAGGCTGCCACTGAGTTCATGTCAGAGAAAGCCCCTGATCCCCTTATTAGGGAACCCACATGGAAACTGAGCAGCGAATGGGCTTCCTTTGAACAGAGGATCTGGGTCATCTCCATGCATGGTCCTTAGTTGAAGTTATCAGTCTCTCCAGGACCCTGTTGGCCCAGGTATTTTCGTTCTGTTGTTCTCCTTGTGGAGTTCCTGTCCCCTCCCGGTCTTTCTATCTCCCTCTTCTTCCCTAAGGATTCTGACACTCTACCCAAAGTTTGACTATGAGTCTCAGTATCTCCTTTGATACCTTGGTGGGCAGAGTCTTTCAGAGGTCCTCTGTGGAAGGCTCTTGTCCTGTTCCTCATCTTCTCCTACTTCTGATATCTATCCTGTTTGTCCTTTTGAATGAGGATTAAGCATCTTCCCTAGGGTCCTCCTTGTAGCCTAGCTTCTTTAGCACTATAAATTGTAGTATGTTTATCCTATATTATATGGCTAATATTCACTTAGAAGTGAGTATATATTATTTGTGTCTTTTTGACTCTGGGTTACCTCACTCAGGATGATCTTTTCTATTTCCCACCATTTACCTGCAAATTTCATGATTTCCTTGTTTTTAATTGCTGAGTAGTATTCCATTGTGTAAATGTACCACACTTCCTGTATCCATTTTTCCCTTGAGAGACATCTAAGTTGTTTCCAGATTCTGGCTATTATGGATAGAGCTTCTACGTCTTCCTAATGAATCCCTTTCTTTTAATTTCCACAAGAAAAGTATAGAGAATGTAGGTCCCTTCCCTATTCAAAGACACAGTCGTGTATGTTCTGTAAATACAATGGTATTTCTCTTCCTTTTTACATATAGCATCAGTTCTATTTTTTGAAAAATTATTTCATGATTCTAGAGCCAAGTGTTTCTTTGCTATCATGCTGATGTGAACTACATCTCCTTTGCTTCTGCACAAAACTTAATATTTATGCAGTTATCAGGTCATCTACCCATCTAATGATAAAAGATGCTCAGTCTTCATTCAGAAAGGCAAATAAGATGGACATTGAAAGAGGGAGAAAACAGGGAACTAGACAGGAGCCTACCACAGTGGGCCTCTGAAAGACTCCACCCAGTAGGGTATCAAAACATATGCTGAGATGCATAGCCAAGGTTTGGGCAGAGTACAGGGAATCTTATGAAAGAAAAGGGAGATAGAAAGACATGGACGGAACTAGAGCTCCACAAGGGGAGCAACAGAACCAAAAAATTTGGGCACAGGGGTCTTTTCTGAAACTGATATTCCAAACAAGAACCATGCATGGAGATAACTTAAGACCCCTACACAGAAGTAGCCCAAGGGAGCTCAGTATCCAAGAGGGTTCCCTAATAATAGGAACAGAGACCATCTCTGAAATGAACTCATGGGATGGCTCATGAGTCACCTCCACCTGAGGGGGAAGCAGCCTTACCAGTCCACAGAGGAAGACAAAGAAACCAGTCCTGATGTGACCTGATAGACTGTGGTCAGATGGAAGGGGAGGAAAGCCTCCACTCTCATTGGAATGGGGGAGGGGCATAGGTGAAGAAGAGGGAAGGAGGATGAGATTGGAAGGGGATGGAAGATGGGGCTACAGCTAGGATACAAAGTGAATAAACTGGAATTAAAATTTTTAAAAATTTAAAAAAATGTTGTTTCATTTATTAGTTAAAGCACATTTTAAAATCATTGGTTCATAGCTGGGTACAAATTTATAGGCCTAATTATGTTTTAATTCATGCACAAGGATATATCATGATTTTAATAATTCTATCTTCAAATGGATGAAATAAATTTTTGGAGCAAAAAAAAAAAAAATCTGTTCAGCCAGATGACTCCTCTTTTCTCAATTTTAAAGACCCTTGAAAAATGTGTAGATCATCTCTGCTCATGTTTTATCCTTTTTTCTTTTATTATGTCTTTAAGTATGAGTTTTGTATTGTCTGTTTGAGAAGAAGATCAAAAAGCATATTTTCTAATATATAGTTATCAAATGAAAATATTTGACAATATGCTTTTGGTTTTAACAACTAACTAGCTTGCAGTTATTATCTGTATCTCTGTGTTGTAAAAACTCTTTGTAGCTCTTATTCCTGACTAACAGATAATTAAACTAGTGTTAAATTTATAATATATTTCCATGGTTCACACATTTATGACCATCAGTTGAGGTCATCTTTATGAGTTTCTGTATTTCCCCTTGACAAATCTGGACCAGTAGATAAATCAGATATAGTGCAAGTCATGTCACATTCACTCAAATGTGATTACTTAGGCTTTTTGGATGAATGCTATTCTGATATGTTCAGAGGCAGCATTTATTCGGTTTGAAAGTAACCCATTTTACACTTCACTGATTTTTATCAGAGAACATTTCTGTATATGCCCCTTCTACCCATAAAGGACATTCACCTTTTTACATATAAGTGCCTTATAGTTAGCAAGTAGTATTTCATAAATACTATTTTATAAAATTTTGAGACACTAAGCCAATTGATCTATCAGTAACACCGAAAATAAAGTGTATATGTCATCTTTGGATGGCAAAACTTAGAAAGCTCAGTCCAGAATTAAGATTTTAGCAGACTGAAGTCAGTGAGACGTTTAGGAAGGTAATCTAATTAATGTCATAATTCTTACAATTAGCAAACTAGAATCAGGAAAGGAAGAATTAAAATCCAAAATAAAGTAAGTATGAATTGGTATAAATAACCAAACTCAGAAAACCAAACAAGAAGAGAGCAATGACCAAGCAATAACTAAGCAGGAGCTTGTGTGTGGAAGGACTCAGTTTTCTTAAGAAAGTCATTTAAGGGATCTGGCTTGCTTCCATGTATGTGGACCTATCTGCATTGCCCACGTGGCATGCTGGGGCTGGCTACCCAGAGGCTATTTAAGCTGTGGGCTGGCTTTCCCCAGGGTCAGATGATTGTTCAAGGTTCCTGAATAAACTGCATTCAAAAAAAAAAAAATAAATAAAGACAAAATTCTAGTCCAAAAAAAAAAAAAAAAAGAAAATCATTTAATTAATTTGAGCTTTAATATTGTCATCTACAAGTACAAAGATTTGATTATTAGCAAAAACTGTTTCAGATTTTTTGTTGTTATTTTTGAAATTTTAATTCTCATTCTAGGATATGAAATAATGCAGATAATAATTGTAAAATAATGCAAACAGTTAAATAATAACTGTTAAACCTAACTATGCTAGGTTTTAAGACTTTCTATAAATTTTTCAGAGTTTAGGTTCATAGGGTTAAAAAAGATAAAAGAAACTATTTCACCACTAAAACAGAAACAAGGCTATATTGCACTTGTTATATAAATTGTGGTGGCCAAAGTAGTGAAGAGTTCTCAAGTGAAGAGTATGAGAAGAAAGAAAGTGATAGGAGAAAGAAAGGAAATCTATAAAGTTTTAAATTAAGGAGTTTAAGAAATGTTGGAGACAGGTTCAGAAATTAACGGCAATGAGTACTGCTTTGGATCTGGAATGAATGACAGAACATTATTAAGAGCAGTGTAATTATTTCCTTGATTGACCTCAAATATTATGTAATTATACTCAGTAGCATAGCATAAGTTGAATTTCTTTGTATATCATCAATACAATACGCATTTATAACTTAATGTTCTTCTGGTTGCCTTTATTCCAGTGTAACAAGGTTACCCGTGGTCCTGCTAAAATTGCTGTATTAAAAGTCACCATGATTATGTCTCTCAGATCTCATCAGGAGTGGCTACATTGTTGTCTTCTGTGGCCTGATAAGGCTGTTTCCCCCTCAGGGGGAGGTGTTCAAAGAGCAGGCCAATCAGTTTAGTCACAGGCAGTCCCTGTTCCCATTACTATGTAACCCACTTGGACACTAAACTGCCATGGGCTACAACTGTGCAGGGGTTCTAGGTTGCCTCTGCCTTAATCTGATTGACCTGCCACAGAAGATGATAATGCAGCCACTCCTGATGAGATCTGATAGACGAAAATCAGAAGGAAGGAGAGGAGGACCTCCCCTATCAGGGGACTTGGGGAGGGGCATGGGTGAAGAAGGGGGAGGGAAGGTGGAATTAGGAGGGAAAAAGGGAGGGGTTTATGGGGGGATACAAAGTGAATAAATTGTAATTAATAAAAGTAAAAAAAAGAAAAAATACTAAACACATAGGAAATTACAGATATTGTTATGTCAGTCATATGCATATAGCCACCCAAAAAGTAAATACAGTTCTTGTCTTGAAATCTTATTTTTATGCTTGTAAAAGCCATTTTGATCAATGTGAAAATAAATACAAGTTTTAAAAACAGAAAAAAAGTTACCATGACTATTTACATAATTCATCATATATATTTTTTATATTTTAGACCCAAATCTGCCTCCTTCTCAAAAATCCCTATTAGATACTCAACAACTATGCACTTGAAGCTACTTTTTTATTAATTACAATTTATTCATTTTTGTATCCCAGCTGTAGCTCCTTCCCTCATCCCCTCCTAATCCCACCCTCCTTCCCTCTTCTCCTCCCATTGGCCTCTTCCACTCCACTGATAGGGCCTGTCCTCCTCCCCTTTCATCTGACCCTATCCTATCATGTTTCATCAGTACTGGCTGCAATGTCCTCCTCTGTGGGCTGGTAAGGCTGCTCCCCCCTTAAGCTGAGGAGATCAAAGATCCCAGTCACTGAGTTCATGTCAGAGTCAGATCCTGTTCCCCTTACTAGGGAACACTTGGACACTGAGTTGCCATGGGTTACATCCATGTAGAGGTTCTAGGTTATCTCCATGCATGGTCGTTGGTTGGACTATCAGTGTCAGACAAGAGCCCTGTGCCAATTTTTTAGTACTATTGCTCTCCTTGTGGAGCTCCTGTCCCTTCCAGGTCTATGGGATAATTTCCTCAAGGAAAGCTAATCCAATGATCATTTCTCACTAGTAGAACACAGGTTTTTCTGCTATTTCTTTAATTTTAATATTTCCCATTAACTTGAATTATTTATGAAGGTAACTCTGTGCCAAGTCTCAATGACCAGACTAACTGGAAACAAATCAGTGACCTCCTAGAAGCTAATGTAGAGAGTGTGTCCTGTTACTCCCAAAAGGGTGGAAAAGATTAACACTTAGGCTAAAAGGTTAATAAAACTAGAGGAGAATGTGGTAATAAATTCATTCATAGGGCAAAAATGTATTTGAGCATTTTTATAAAACATTTATAAATATCAACTAATTACTAATGTATATTTAATGAAGATGGCAAGGATTATAGTACCTAATATATAAACATTATATTTCATAATTATGATCAGCTCACTGGGCAACATTTCACAGATGAGAAGTCAAGGCTGAAAAAACAGTTTTTAGAAACATAAGCCACAAATATATCTTTTATAACATTTTTAGCATGCCAGATTACTGTTTTCCTCAATCCTTTATCTTCACACAAAAAAAATGATAGTCATCTTTGTTGTTTCAATCAAAAGATATTTGCTAAGTAGCTCCTATGGGCAAGGAGTCTGACAGGACAGAGAGGATATTTTAAATAGTAGGACTCACATAAAGAAAAAGTCAGAAGAGTGAGAGATTATGGAATCATTGGAAAAACAGACTTGTTCAGTTTAACCAAAGAGAATGGTGCCTGAGTAGGGGTGGGAATAAGGCTAAAGAAGACAGGGGCTTCACTATAATAGACCTTTTGCATCAGGTTTTATTCAGATGGTAGTAGGGAGCATGCGATTGAAGTGATTACATTTCATTCAACAAAAAGTTTAGTCTAGTAACTAAGAAATAATGATTAAGTGAGGTGTGCTTACATCTGAAGAAATGGTAGCCATTTCAGAGGTTCTTTAACTAGTTCACATACTGGTTAGGAATAAAATTTTGAACAAAGATGAGCTAAGTACTCATGAAGTAAAGAGAGAGCTATGGAGTCCCCTAGAAATCACCTTTAATTTCAACAATATGATTCACTGGATCTTAGATCTATTAACTTTCCTGGGCCTACACTTATGTGACTCAGTACATTATTATTATTATTATTATTATTATTATTATTATTATTATTATTTTAACATGTACCATATTATTTTAAAATGTATATTAATGTGTTATTATTTACAATAAAATATGGTAGTCAGTTATATTTATAGTTGAGAGAAAAGTATTTTATATCTGCTCTCATAAAATTCCTCATTAGATAAAATCACCAGTTGTACTCAAACTCCTAAAATGTTCAAAAGTTGTTTATTCATAGGAGAACATAAATTTCATTTGTACATTTATATTTTGGCATATGATTTAAAAATAGGAATACTGACTGTAATTGTAGGCAGAGAAGTAGAGGAAAAAAAGAAAAGCTGAATAGAATCGGACAGATAAGTTTTAGGGTATAGTTCACAGCTAGGACTTAGTGTGGATAAGGTTGTAGGTTCCATTGCAATTACTGCAAAATAATTAGTCATCTGTAGGTAAGGAGGTACTGTTCATAATTTTAGCTGAATAATAATATAGTTTGATACAAGTTATATCATTAAAATATGAGAAATACTGTGTGATAGATCAAAGAATTCTAAAGCTGAAATAGCCTACAGAGTCCACTGGGTTCACCCAACACTGTTGATTCAAGATTGTGCTAGTATAAACTAAGCACTGCTACTCAAAGCCTAGTTTCAGATTAATTCAATTCAATATTCTCCTGGGCAGGGCCAGTTTGCAAAGTATGGTGGTGATTTTCCATGAAACAGTCCTTCAGGCTCCCTGGGATCATTTGTGATGCACTCATAGATCCATCACTGAAAATTGTTCACAACACCTCTGGAGCCAACTTGGCCCTTTGATCATGTTCAGCTTTCTCTTTTACACATATTAATTTAGCATGTAATGTTTAAGTGACTTTTAGCTGTTGTTCTTCCTAATTTCATTCTGTCATACAGGATATATAATTTCCTTTGAAATTGATTGTGGCCCTTATTATTTTTTGCAATTATATATATATATATTTTTTTTTTTAATTTTTGCCAGTTTCATATGTGTATACAATGCATTGTGATCACACTCATCCACATTGTGCTTTGAATCAAACTTAAACCATTTTTGTTATATTTATGCAGTAATAATACTAATAGCATGTTAATTGCGATTAATCTTCTAGACATTTTACCCAATTTTTCCATATATGTGTAGCCATAATTCTTAAATGAGATAGCTACTATCATCATTCCCATTTTATGGAAAAAGAAACCAAGGATATAAAACTTAAGTAGCATGACCTGTAAGAAACAACTTCTTTGTTCAAACACAGTCAGTGGCAGTAGGACTCCAGAGATGATATTTAATCACCACATCATTTTGAATAATAATTTTTGTAGCTAGGAAACTGATGCTATATTGAAAATTAAAGAGCACTGATCTATTCAGGTGTAATTATGTCTCCCTTAACAATATTTATTTCTCTCATTTTGCCACTGATAAAATCCTTGTTCAGGCAGTTATTTCTGGTTTGACAGTTGCCTTAAGATGAATATGTTTTCATTTGGCCTAATTTTGTTTAAGTTTGTTATTATGAATATACACCCAGGGCAATGACAAGTATAGCATTATAAAAAGGGGGAAGTAAATAAGTAAATAAATAAGACCACACATCATGCATCTTGAGGGACTAAGAGATGTGATAAAGCAAAACACTGTTAAAAATTCATACTAGTAACTTGTGTTGTATATTATGTATGGAGACTAAACGCAAAGCCCTGAAGTAGCAAAGAGGTACCTTAGAGCAGAGAAAGTGCATTTGAAATGGTAATGAGAAGTGAGCCCCTTGATAAACTGCTAGACACTGAACTCTTTCTTGGAGACAAACATATATTTAGAGAGGGCAGAGAGTCATTGACTGCTGCCAGATGACCTATTTTAAGGTTGCTTTTTTTCTCCAGAGTATACTCAGATGACTTCACAGAGGTACAATTTTAATAATGCAATAGATACACATCTATTTGAAGTTTGATGCTACCATGTTTACTTCTTAGTTCTTGGGATAACAACATTGAGTTTCATTATTTTAAAACAGTAATGGCTCCTACATGAAAGCCCTCCCAAGATTTAGGATACTTTTAATACTGCTATGCTTTGAATCAAATTGAAACAATTTTCTTCATCGTCTTTTAATAGCATGAAAATTTGCTTTTCTTCTGAGCTGTAAAGAGCCATGAAGTTCCTTATGTAATGCATTTTTGTTGTTTCAAAGTTTGTTAAAATTTCAACCTTCTGTTTCCTAGTAAATAAAGTAGAGTAATGCAAAAGAAGTCACTTCCAAGTTGCAAGAGTCATTTCTCATCCACTCATACATGATTGGATAATCAGTGGAATCTATGAGACAGTGATATAATGAGATCCCTCACCTCAACTAGGCAGTCCAAATGCTTTTCATGCAGCTAACAGCCTTGAGGTAAGACAGGGTGGGAGAGAACATGCCTAGAAAGTTTTTCCAGCCTCAGAGCTTAAGAGCAAATTTGGATAAGAAAGTGAGGACTGCTGCTTGGGGTTATGTAACTAAAGAAACAGTCTTCAGAAATACAGCACTCAGAAAACAGAACGAAGCTATAAGGATGTTTTGTAGGAACAAGAAGAGATTGCAAGAGTCACGCATAGCCACAAAAAGTTTCTTTTGCCAATACAAAACATTATTTTGCACTAGCTATTCATTTAGTTATCTCCAAATACTCAAAATTAAAACACCTGAAAACTTGGAATGTAAGGATCTTCTGATAAAACATGTTGCTTTTCATTCTCCTTTAAGAATATTTCTGTAGTTCTCTGCATAAAAATTCTTTAAAAAACAAGCATGGGTGTCAGAAGTGAGCAATGATGGATAAGGTCAACAGACTATTTATAAAATTCTTGGATTTTTTTCACTATAAAAATGTCTAAAGTCTTTTTTCCATTTAGGAATAAATTTAGACACACAGTCTCTAGAATTCTGCAAATATTATCTTTCCCTAACAACAGTGTAGGGACACAGTGTTTCACAGTCCAAGACCCCCAATTATTTCTTGAGTTGCCATATAGCGCACTTGTCCCAAGCAAATACTTTCATAGTTTTCTCTTTTTTAAAAAAAATTGTGTTGGTGGTAAAAAAAAAAAAAATAGTGCAGTCACCTTATAACTGTCATTGTCATGGTTAACAATAATCCACTCCTTGAGTGTACTCCTTCTCTATCAAGCTTCCCAAAGCTATTCTCCAAATTCTCTTAGTGCCTCTCAGTCATCATTACCTTCTCAGAATTGTGCTCCAGGAAGAAGTGGGGAAACTGTCCGTCTGCGTAGTTCTTTATCATATTTTTGTAAACTGGTCTCTGAAGCAGACCACTTATATTCAGTATTCTTGAACATAGCTCCTCCAACTATTATTGAAAGAACTCATACAAGTAGAGTTGAAGCCAGGTAGAGAATTGATATCAGATATGGCCATTCTCAGTTCTATAGTTCTGGCTCTAGTACTACTTCTATTACCACTACTATTCCTTTAAAACACATATAAAAATAGTGTCATCATACTCCATAAGAAATCGATTAATGCAAATAAATCCCCTGGAAATTACTTTATTTCTAATACTCATTTTTAATTTATACTAAACTAGGCTCTTATATAGGGTAGTTACAATACTGTATTATTGGAAGTATGATGGAATTAGTTTGTGATAAATTTTACATAGATTATAACATAATTACGTGCCCTTTAAGCATGAGCACAAGAAATTTGAACTTTGGGTTTACAGAGTAAGAACACTTTCAAGAAACACTAAGGTCATCCAAGCCAAACTTGTATTTTGTCTCTCTCTTGAAATATCTTACCTACTAGCCTATATTTGCTGTTTCCTTTTAATGTAGTGGTTTCTAGCGTTGTGTGTTATACCACTAACACTAAGAAGACATCGAGTATGTCTCATACATGTCTTTCCATCACTCAGCTTGCTTGTAATCTCAGTGAATATTAAACAATAAAGTCTGACCCTCTTAACTATACATGATGATTTCTTGTTTTGAGATGACATTTCCTGTGAATAAGCATTTTCCTTCATTTTCCATGACTGTCAAGCTGACATCTTTCATTGGCACTAAATTGGCTTTGAGTAGATTAATGTGGCTTGTTCTCTTGGTCCTTTCTCTCTTGGTCCTTCCTCTCTATCTGGGCGCCCCTTCTCTTTCCCATTTTCTCTCTTTTCCTTTCTCTCTCTTTCCCCCTCTCTCTTTTTCCCCCATCATGTCCTGCTCTCCCTTCTCTCTCTCTCTCTCCATATCCACCTAATAAACAACTTTTATATATTAAAAAAGTAGTTGAATGTGTAACAGTTTTAAGAGAAAATCTATCTATTCATTGGCAAGAAAACACTTTTACTTTGTCAGATAAGTCTTGCAGAAGCCACTTATCAAATAATTTTTAAATTAATTTAATTTTTATTGATTATAATTTATTCCCTTTGTAACCCAGTTGTAGCCCCCTCCCTCATCCCTCTCAATCTCACCCTCCCTCCCTCATCTCCTCCAAAGCCCTCTCCAAGTCCACTGGTAGGGGAGGACCTCCGCCCCTTCCCTCTGATCTTAGCATATCAGGTCTCATCAAGACTGGCAGCATTGTCTTCCTTTGTGGCCTGGTAAAGTTGTTGCCCCTTCAGAGGGAGGTGATCAAAGAGCCAACCACTGAGTTCATATCAGAGACAACCCCTGTCCCCCTTACTAGTGAACCCACTTGGAGACTGAGCTGCCATGTGCTACATCTTTGCAGAGGTTCTAAGTTATCTCTATGCATGGTCCTTGGCTGGAGTAAGTCTCAGAAAAGACCCCTGGGCCCAGAGTTCTTGGTTCTGTTGCTCTCATTATGGAGCTTCTGTCCCCTTCATGTCTTGCATAATAATTCATGAAAAAAAAACTTGGCTCTTATGACTTGTTATTAATTAAAGCACTTGAAATATTCTCTAATCCTCAATATTGTTTTCAAACAATGTATAAATATCATGGTGTGTTTGAAACCACCAAACAACTTATGCTCATGATGTATTTTTGTTTTCTTCATTTGTATTTTTTTATTTAGCCAAAAGTCATTTTGTCTTAATAAAGAGAAGTATAGGTATATACAGAATGAGTTCATCCTTAACCCATTGTCTTTGTGATACTTTCTTCTACTGTTTTTTTTTTTTTTTTTTTTTTCAATGCAGTTTATTCAGGAACATTGAACAATCCTCGGACCCCGGGGAAAGCCAGCCCACAGCTTAAATAGCCTCTGGCTAGCCAACCCAAGGCGTGCCACGGGGGCAATGCAGATAGGTCCACATACATGGAAGCAAGCCAGATCCTCGGCCTTAGCCAAATGTGGAGTTGTTCTTGACAGAGAGCACTCACCATCGGGAAGGTGGAAGGCGGAAACCAGCTCCATCTTTAAGGCATAGCATTCCGCAGCTCTCTACAGTTCCCCCTTTTTGTTTTAGACGCATCAGGCAAGAGTAGAGGTCTGATCTCTGATATTAGAAATAAATTGGGACTTTGTACCGATGTTCATTTAGGTGTCATCCACCCAAAGAGCATCAGATCCGTCCGATACCTTTTTCTCAGAGGCGGGACCTGGGGCATCAACCCGCATGCAATCAGACATGCTCTTCTCTGGGTCCAAAGCGGCTGACCCTGAGTGCAGTGCTTAGCCTCGCATCCTGAGCGTAACATTTTAGCTTTTTATGGTATCCAACCATGCTTGGGGAGAATGTCCTGCTTCAATGGCTGTAAAGGCCTGAATGATCATGGCTGCATCACACTGTTGTGAGACTCTAATCTTGCATATATACCACAGGCAAACCAAGGAGACCAACACCAGAAGGCCTGCTAACACTCCCATGCCCGCCCATTCCTTCAGATGATTCATGGCTGCAGCAATCCATGTTGATAATCCTGTGGCTAGTCCTGCGTCCACTCCGGTAGAATTTACTGTGACAATGGCCACTCTCAGCTGCTCCATCGTAGTATCGAATTCTCCAGTCCAATTACCTAAAATATAGCTCGACAATTGTTTAGACAGATTTGCAGCACAGGAAAAATTCTCGTGTTGTATGCTAGTGACACAAAGTCCAGCATACTTTCATTGACAGCCAGGTTGAGCGATTTGCCATAGGGTATCAATTTGCTCCTGCAAGAGGTCAATCCTCTGATTGAACACCATCAAGCTTCCTTTTAGTTGAGCATTATTTCCTTTATGTACAACTAAGGCATGAGCTACATTGGCTAAATGATTATTCAGGGTCTGAGCAGTCTGCCCAGTATGACTCATGGCTAATGCCCTGGTGGTAGCTCCAACAGCCGTCAATGAGATGGTAGTAACAATGGTGGCTGTAGTTCCAAGATCCCTTTTCTGTCTGAAGAGAGTCATAGCGTGAGGGGCATCAATGGGCACAGGCACCCAGTGAGGCATGCGAGTAACCAGGGCATACCTAAATTTACTAGCATTCCAGCTTTGGGCAAAAAAGCAAGTATCATTACCACAATTACTTGGCTCTATCTGGCTAATAATGAATAAAAATGGGGGATATAGACAAACAGGTGTGGGCTTATAGGAAATATTATGAGAAGCCTTAACCCCTCGTTGGAACATCCTGCGTCAGTTCTAGAACTAGCAGTGGTGGTGTCCGAGGTCTGAGTAGGTTCAGGAGACCATTGCCCCCAGGGGCGAGACGTGCTCCATGCCAATTGACTAACTCCATGTTTTCCTCCAATTTTGAAAGTCATTTAAGGTTCTTAAATTATTTTTTTCACTTTTTTCTTAAATTTTTCATCAATTACACTTTATTCATTCTGCATCCCCCCATAAGCCCCTCCCTCCTCTCCTCCCAATCCCACCCTCCCTCCTCCCTCTGCTTGCATGCCACTCCCCAAGTCCACTAATAGGGGAGGTTCTCCTCTCCTTTCTGATCTTAGTCTGTCAGTTCACATCAAAAGTGGCTGTATTGTCCTCTACTGTGGCCTGGTAAGGCTGCTTTCCCCCCCAGAGGGAGGTGATCAAAGAGCAGGCCAATCAGATTATGTCAGAGGCAGTCCCTCTTCACATTACTATGTAACCCAATTGGACTCTGAACTGCCCTGGGCTACATTTGTGCAGGGGTTCTAGGTTATCTCCATGAATAGTCCTTGGTTGGAGTATGAGTCTCTGGGAAGTTCCCTATGTTCAAATTTTCTTGTTCTGTTGCTCTCCTTGTGGAGACCCTGTCCTCTCCAGCTCTTACTATTTCCCAGTTCTTACCTAAAATTCCGTTCTCCTGCCCAACAGTTGCCCATCTGTTTTCCCACTGGTTTTTACTGTTTTTTTTTTTCTCTATTAAAATATATACAGTTCTAAAAATGACAGCTTCTTTGAAAAGGGCTTAATTGCCATGAGCTGCAGTTGCACTCATGCTGAAGTCCTGCTGACAAGGTGAAAATTGGCAGAAAAACAAATAAAAGCAACTGATAAATGTCAGAAATAAATTGTAGTAAAAACATACGTTTTGATTAATATTGGTAAATTGGTAGGTGCAATGTACACCATTTTTTTTCCTTAGAGAGTTCTTGACTGATAGATTGAAAATCCACACAGAGAATTAAATTTATGTCTTATTTAGTTGTAGCTAAAATCATATAATATCAATGGCAGTAAGAGTAAAGTCTATCTCAAGAACTACAATGCTTAACAAATTGAAGAGTTATTTAAAAACTGTGTCTCAAAAGGATACTATTCTAACATATTTTTTCAGTACTATACATACTTAGCTATTAATATCAAAGCAAAATAATAATCAGGTAGAGTTTCACAAAAACACAAAATTCTTGTGATTAGTCAACTAATTAGTAAACACATTCCTACACTTTGCATAATTAGGCATAAATGAATATTTATTAATTTGTGTATTTTATGAATATAGGTGTTATGTCTACATGCACATCTGCACAACATAAGAGAATATCTGATCACGTTATAGAGAGTTATGAGCTGTCCTGTGGTACTGGGAATTCAACTCAGGACCTCTGGAAGAGCAACCAGTGCTTAAAACCTTTGAGACATTTCTCCAACCCCATATAGGCATAAAATAAATAAGTGCAAAAGCTATAAAGGGAAATATAGAAGAGAAGCCAATAATTTCAATTAGAATCAATAAATCATGGAATAGCCACATACTTCAACACAATTCACCAATAGAAGACAGGGACTGATGCAGCAACTAAGGATCATGCATGGAGACGACCTAGACCCCCTGCTCAGGTGTAACCCATAGACAGCACAGTCACCATGTGGGCTCCCTATTTAGGGAAGCAGGGCAGTTTCTGATATGGACTTGGTTGCCTGCTCATAGATCACTTCCCACTGGCAGTGTGGCCTTTACAGATTACAGAGGAAGAGGATGCAGCCAGTCCCAAATGAGACTTGATGGACTGGGGTCAGATGGTACAGAAGGAGGGCCCCCATTCTTGAAGACTAGGGGAAAGGGATAAGGGGAAGAGGAAAAGAGGGTAGGACCAGGAGGAGTTAAGGGAGGGACTACTATCAGGATGTAAAATGAATCAATTAAAAAATAAATTAAAAATTTTAAAAAGAAGATGGATAAAATGACATTTCTATGTTAAGTGAGAAATACATTACAGTAAAACAACATTTATGTGATGATCATTTCTTTAAAAAATGTGTGCTTTAAATCAAGCAAAATGACCACTATACTGTCTATTACAATTAAGTCTAGTGTTGATTCTTTTTAATTTATTATAGATATTTAATTGTATAAAGATAGTATTTTGATATTCTTCTATCCTTTCCATAGATTAGCAATATCACTGTGTCTCTCAACCCTGACCAAGAAGCTTCTATTTTCTATACAGATGTACAACTTATAAAGTACAGAGAATAAAAGACTCAGAATGCTCAGCCTTAAAGGTAAAAATAGATTCTGCACTGCCCTGTATCAAGGTTCAGGGATCATTGTTGAAGAGGAGGTAGAAAGAGTATGAGAACCGGAGGCAGTCGATGACTAAAAGGAAACATTTTCTGGACTTAGTGGCCACATGGCAGCCACACATGTGAACCTACAATCATAAAAAACAAACAAACAAACAAAAAAAACCCACCATGCATCATAGCCAAACGTTGGCCAGAGTGCTGGAATCCTTATGGAGGAAAAGGAAGATAGAAAAACCTGGAGGAGTCAGGATCTCTACAAGGAAGACAACAGAGCCAAAATACCTGGACCCAGGGGGGCCTGCAGAGACAGATACTCCAACTAAGGACCATGCATGGAGAGGACCTAGACCCCCTGTTCAAAGGAAGCCCGTTGACTGCTCAGTGTCCAAGTGGGTATCCCAGTAAGAGGTACAGGGGCTGTCTCTGACATGAACTCCTTGGCCAGATCTTTAATCTCCTCCCACAGAAGGGTGCAGCCTTTCCAGGCCACAAAAGAAGACAATGCAGACTGTCTTGATGAGATCTGCTAGGTTAGAGTCATATAGAAGTGGAGGAGGTCCTCCCTTATCAGGGGACTAGGGAAAGGGCATAGGGAGAGAAGAGAGAGGGTGGGTGGTACTGGAAGAAGACAAGAAAGGGGCTGAAGCTGTATAGAAAATGAATAAATTGTAATAAATAAATATATAAATAAAATAAAATTTAAATAAACACCTTGCATAAAACCTGTGTAATCCCAAATCATACCAAATACCAGCATGGAGAGGAGAGTTGTATATAGAACATCATCCCTTGTTGTAGAGCTCATGGCAATTGGTAGTTTTTGGGGAAGGGAGAGATTGCTCTAAGAGTGTAGCCCCCTGCCCCTCCCAAAAAAAGAGTGTAGCCCCTGGTAAGCTGACCACACTCCAAGGGAGGTTGACACATCCAAGAACACTTGGGCATCACAAATTGGCCTTGAAAAGTGTTACAAAATGGATAGAAGACTGGATGAGTAAGGAATGGAGGATAAATCTTGGAAGAATTAAGGGAGAGATGATAGATATGATCAAAACACTGTATGCAACTTCAAACTCTCAAAGTACCATTTGTTGATAAATTTGTGTGTAAAAGTCTGATGTTAAATACTATCAACTTGACAGAACCTTGAATCAAGTAGAAGGCCTCTGTGCATGTCTATGAAGGTGATTTTATTTCAGATTAATTGAGCTGGGAAAACCTACCTTAAACATAGAACACACCAATCCATAGTCTGGGGTCCTTAACTGGATTAAAAAATATATAAAGTAAATTGAGCACCAGCCTTAATTATTCTCTACTTCCTAGTAATACAATATGAACAGCTGTTGTGACTTCCACTGTCACAATGTCCTATATAATTGAAATATAAAACAAAATGACACATTCCTTAAATTGTTCTTGTAGGGCATTCTCACACAGCAATGAGGAAAGTAACTACTATAGAAACTTATATCACTTTTATAAATTTAAAATATTTCCAGAAAATGAAGAAAATTTAGTCTATAAGAACAGTATATGTAGATGATTCTCTTTGGGGCTACAAATAAAACACCACTTCCAAGTGTCTGAATTTATTTCTCTTTATCCCTTGATAAGCACAAGTATTTAAGCTGAATTAAAGGCTGATGATATAAAAAAGAAAAACATTTCATAGATCGCTGTGCTTCAACCTCTCTATCTTTCATCAATTTTTATTGACAGAAAAATTCTGTCAGCTGAAGGTTCAATTGCGAATTTATAAGAAGATTTGTTTATAAATAGTATCTTACAGTCAGTATTATTTAGAACAATTATTATTCATGATGATTGCCTATCTAAGTAATTTCTTTGAAAATCTCAGGCAAATTTGCCATTTCACCAAACACTAGTCCTCTTTATTATAAAATATGGCATTATAGATCTATACCACATTGTAGAATTGTGGTGAGATGTAAAGTAAAAAATATATCTTAATGTAACAGTGTAAGTATTGCAATCATGTGGTACTTGGCCCATTAGTACTTGATTCTATTGAACCTTTATACTAGGAAAAAAAGCTATTAACAATGAGCACTTTCTCAGTCAAGTTATGAATGCAAATTACTTTAGGTTAACTACCATCTGTTACTTTCCTATATCTTCTTTTGTGCTATGGAATTTATAAATAGAAGGCAGCATAAAGTGTAAGACAGCAGTCCATAGGTAAAATAGCTATCACTGACTTCAATTTGTTACATCAATCCAGAGACCTATCAATTTGTTACCTCAATCTAGAAACCTAGACTATTTTAGGTCTCTCTTGCCCACAACAAATGTGTACTTGCTCCAGGATCATATGGTTACGGTAGCATCTTATAGACAAACATCATGCAGCTCAAATGTTTCAGTTCTTTGTTCAGGAGAGAGATACCACATCAGGACTATAGAAGGCATACAAGAGAAGAAGATATGAAATTCACTATTCTAAGAAGTAAATTTCTATTGTACAAGTGATTTCATCCCACTCAACATAGTCACCATTTATTTGTCTGGGTTTTTAATACAGTTTTATGTATTCCAGGCTATTTTCTAACTCAAAGTTTCAATTCACATTGAATTCTTGATTCTTCAGCCTCCACCTTCCAAATACTTCCAAATACTGAATATGTGCTACTGTGCCCACCTTCCAAATACTGAATATGTGCTACTGTGCCCAATTGAAAACAGTACTGTTACTCTTCTCTAAAACAGAAAAATATGCCCAAGGTCCAGCTCTATGAATATGTAAGTACTTATCCTTAACTAAGCAGACATATTTGTCCTTAGCTATGCCAAACTATGAAGAGATGGGTTATAAAAATGTGAGTAACCAAATCCGCACATGCTTCTGAACTGAATTCTCTTTGATAAATATCCTTGACAGTAGAGTGACAAGGGAAGGCAGGTTGGACATTTTCATTTCATATTTAAAAGGCCTATGGGCAAAACTACTATAAAACAATGTATATTTCAAAATGCATAGTTTTAAATAGGTTCTAAGTTTCCTAAACAATTCGAATTGTATTTTTTTTTTGACAGAGGTCTTTCTATATAGCTTAGGCTGACCTCAAACTTTTAGAATTAGAGATGTACACCAGCCCCTGGCTAGTGGCATGATATCAGTGCTATAGATTTGCATCAATTGGAAATTTTCAGTATTGTGCACAAATACCTATTTTTAAGAAAGTTTTCATTTTATGTTCTGTTGAAATAATGATCTGTTTATGACTCTGACATGAAAGGACAAGGCCCTTATCCTGCGAAAGCTTAAATTGCATTGTTAATTCAGAACTGGAATTAGTGATACAGTGAACTTACTAAGATGTTCAGACACTGACACATGAAATATAAGGAGAGTATTAGTAAGTTATTAGAACGTTGAAATGGGTTAATAAATTTCAGATTTTAATAGGTGGATAAATTGAAAATTAAAAGTAAATTTATAAAATTTCATAAGGGGATTGATTGTTGTAACCCCAGTTATTTTTCTAGATGATAAGAAGATCAAATAATGTAATTTAGCCTATAGTAAATAGTGATTTTTTTCCCTCATTTAATAGACAGCATGAACTCACAAAAGGGGGTGCAATAATGACAAGCCAATATATAAAAATGTGTAGCTTTCAGTCAATCTACCAAAAGAATATAAGATCCTGAGCCTTTTCCAATCTGCCATCTAAGGTGGAGCCTCCGCCAAGATGCAGATTTTTGTGAAGATCATCACACTCGAGGTTGAACCCTCAGACATCATAGAAAACGTAAAGGTTAAGATCAAGGATAAGGAAGGAATTCCTCCTGATCAGCAGGGGCTGTTTTTTGCTGGTAAGCAGCTGGAATATCGCCGTACTTTGTCTGACTACAACATTCAAAGGAAGTCCACCCTTCATCTTGTGTTGAGACTTTGTGGTGCTAAGAAAAGGAAGAAGACTCACACCACTCCCAAGAATAAGCATAAGAGGAAGAAGGTTAAGTTGGCTGTGCTGAAATACTATAAGGTGGATGAAAATACAAAATCAGTTGGCTTCAAAGAGAGAGTCCTTTTGATGAATGTGGTGCTGGAGTTTTCACGGCTAGTCGCTTTGAAAGACATTATTTTGGCAAGTGTTGTCTGACATATTGCTTCAAGAAACCGGAAGACAAGTAGTTGTGTATGAGTTAATAAAAAGAAGGAACTGAAAAAAAGAAAAAGTTCCTGAGCAAGTTTCTCCTTTCTACCTTTAATTTCCACCCATGACATGAAGAGGTTGAATTAAATTGATTCCATTTCCTAACATATCATGTGATTTTTGAATCATACACAGCACAAGCTCTTTGTATTGTGGGAATGTTGCATAAAGTATAGGCAGTAAGTATATTGTTAGGAGAAAACAAGAATGAGAAGCTCACCTTTCAAGTGATATCATATTTAGTGGGCAAAGATTATCTATAGCCTTTAAGTGATGGCTTTAACTAATCTTCAAAATCTGTTTTAACACTAGAATTTATGATTATGCATGGGGAAATAGTGAGATTAATTGGTTTCTCTCTCTAAAACTTCTAGAAGATGGAAATTGGATGCTGTATGCACACCTGCGTCTCTACTCAGAAAGAAAATTAGAGAGAACACTAGAGAATCAAATATGAAGGTCTGCTGTGTACATGTAAAGAGAATATTGTTTCACTTTGGGTGTGATTAATAACAATTTTCATAACCCACATAAGGAAATAAATGGCCTACTTAAAAGTCAGCAAATAGATAAATGGCTTTACTGGCACAGGAAAAGACTGAAGTAAACTTGATAGGCTACATGTTACACAGGTAAAATCAGGATAGATAGGGGAGGTCTCCTCCCCTTCCATCTGACCCTAGCTTATCAGGTTTCTTCAGGACTGTCTGTAATGTCCACATGTGTGGCCTAGCAAGGCTGCTCTTCCCTTGGGAGGGGAGAGGTCAAAGAGGCAGCCATTGACTTCATGTGGGCTTGGAAAGGGGCAGGGAGGAGATGAGGGTATTGGGAGGGAATGAGGGAGCAGGCTACAGCTTGGATACAAAGTTAATCAACTGTAACTAATATTTAAAAAATTAAAAAAATAAAAAAGTATAAAAATATCAGGGTAGAACATAAGACAGGAACACCTGAAACCAAAATATGAAAAAGGAGTGAGTCAGGAAGGTTTTAAAGCCATATGACCCCAAATTACATGGATTAATGAAGAAACTTGAGGCATGGGAAATCTGTGGAGATGACTAAGAGAGTACTAAGATTAGCAATTATTAAAGAAAAGGGGGGTTTTTCTTAGACTTATACATGCCAGCAATATTTTCTCCAAGTCCTCATGCCTTATGTGCCCTTGCCTACTGCCTACTTTACAGACTGAATGCATAAAGATTTATTTGTACTGCTCAGTATTAAAGGCCCTAGGTATCAAATCTTTGAAACTGTATATAATATCAGCTTTAAAGTATGACCTATATTTTGCCAATGGCATGTCAAGTAACTTTAGTTACTAAATCTCTCCAAATTTTACCAATACAAAATGGATATAATTGTTTTAGAGGATAAAATCAGTTTGACATTTTAAAGGTACCCTAGAAGTATAATAATTTAATAACTTCCACTACCTTTTTCCTTGCTGTTCTGGTTTGTATTTTAGAATATTTTCTTTGTTGTGAGGGTTTCTAGACAGATCCTGTGCCTTCCAGCACTCAGGGGATAGAAGCAAATGGATATCTGAGTCCAAGGCCAGCCTGGTCTACAGAATGAGTTCCAGGATAACCAGGACTACACAGAAACCTTCTCAAAAAACAAAAGAAAAAAAAACCTGATGAATCTCACAAGTTTTGTGCCTCTGTTGCACCAGTGTATCCTCCATGCATGTCACAATTGTAGACTGAAAGGTTTGTAGCTGGGTTGATAATTACCTTTCTCTTTTGGTGGCATGCAAAGTACTTTTCAGTATCATAAACAATAGTTCTTAGGGGTGACAGCTCTAGGTAACCAGCAGCTCAACTTTTCCACGTTTAATGAGTCATGAAGGTTTTGTCTTCAGCAATAAGCCCTAGCCATTAGTTTGGAGAGAACAACCAATAGCCCCTTTGGCCAAAAATTCATAACCCATTGCTGGTACTGGGAGCTTCATTTGGCTATGAGAGATGTCTAGTTGGGGTGCTCCCTCATTATTGGCAATTTCCATTTAGATTGCATTGACACATTTATATATTTTGGGAAGCTTCTGCTATAGTAGGCTTCTATACAACCCCTCAAACTGTTCTTAGTTTTATTTGTCCCTCCTCATATTCTCTCCTTCACTTCCTCTTTCATCTCCCACTCCATTTAATCCACCCATTCCAGTACTTCCACTCATCAATAACTATCTGTTCTATTTCCACTTACATGGGGAGATCTATTCATCCTCCCCAATCTTTTTCTCTATACTTAACATCTACAGTAATATGGATTATAACTTGCTAATTGAAGACTTAACATCTCACATTAACATTTAAGAGAATATATGCTACATTTGTCTTCTAGTTCTGGGTTACCTCACTCACTATTTTTTATAGCTCCATCCACTCACCTCTGTATTTCAATATTTTTTTAATGGTTCAGTAGTTTTCCATTGTATAAATGTACCACATTTTCTCTATCCACTCTAGATGTTGATAGACATCTGGGGATGTTTCCAGTCTGGCTATTATGAATAGAGCAGTTATACCTGCATATTGAGGACTATCAATTTCCATCTTTCTGAGAAACTGCCCCAGGGATTTCCACAGTGGCAAGATTGCACTCCCACCAGCAATGGATGAGTGTTCCCCTTATTCAACATCCTCCCCAACATCAGAGTCACTTGCTTCATTGGTCTTAGACATTCTGACAGTTATAAAATGAAATCTCAGTGTAGTTTAGATTTGCATTTCCCTGATGATTAAAGATGTTGAACATTTTTACGTGGTTCTATGCCATTTGTATGTCTTCATTTGGTAAGATCTTAGTTAAGATCTGTACCACCTTCTAAAAAGTTGGTTGTTTGGATTTTGTGTCTATTTTTTTATTTCTTTGATATTTATTTTAGATATTAGCCCAAATGGGATGTGTAGCTAGTAAAAAAAATCATCACCTATTTCGTAGCCTGCTGCTTTGTTCAAATGATGGTGTCTATTGCCGTATTAAATGCTAGCCTTTCTTTACTTTTCTGTTGGTAACAATTTACAATATCATTAATCCCAAGGCAGACAATACAAACATTTTGGTTGAATTGTTTGGTATCTTCTGGATCATGTGAAATCAATATTGTTTTTCAAGAGTGATATCATCGTTGCCTTATATGTCTGAAGCTGTCCTGGAATATGTACTCCTCAATCACCTTATTCTAGTTTTTAATGCATTTGCTGTTGAGCAACCGAGGTTTTTATCTTTCAAAATATTTTATTTAGTTTTAAATTAAATGTATTACTTAACAGTATCCATGCATGTATATTACATATTTTATTACATTCACCTACACTCTCTCTGAACCCCCTCTAATCACAATTTCTCTGTTTTCCTTCCTACATATTACCCTACTGCATTCATGTCATTTTGTTTTGTTCCCCACCAAATTTCACCAGGACTTTCCATATGCATATGAGTCAGTCTATCTAGTGTAGCATTTTTCCTTTTGAATATTTATTCTTACGCAACTCAATGACTTCCTTTCATGGAGGGAGCTATCTAAGTCTATCCTGCAGAAATCTTACAATCTTTTCAATGACTATGATAGCCAAGACATACTGAGATGCTGGAAATCATTCTCTTCAAATCCTCATTATTGAGTAATAAGAAAACACAAAATCAGATGAAATCTCTTCATAAATTTATTTTTGCTTTTCTTTTTGGTTTTTTGAGACAGGGTTTCTCTGTGTAGCCTTGGCTGTCCTGGACTCACTTGTTAAATCAGCTTGGCCTCAGACTCACAAAGATGTGCCTCCCTGAGTGTGGGAATGCCAGGCTCATAAATCTATATCTTATTTAAACATTTTCCACAATGAGATATATGGTACAATAGAATATCCTACCTATTTTGTAAATTTATGAAAACCTCAGATCATTATCCTTTCAGATGTTTTAGGCATTCAGAGAAACAACATCCTGAGAGAACTGTGTAGTAAACTCTAATCTTATCACAAGTACTGGTAATACTGGAAGAAATTATATGTAGCCATGAGAGTAAGTTCTGAGATAATGTGTTCTTGAATATTTATAGGTTGATAAATAATATTTGATGAAGATGTTGGCAGTCTCGTTGACAGCCCCACCCCCCAAGGGAAGAGCAGTCTTACTAGGCCACAGAGGAGGACTTTGTAGCCAGTCCTGAAGATACCTGATAAAACAGGATCAGATGAAAGGGAAGGAGGTCCTCCCCAATCAGTGGACTTGGCAAGGGGCAGGGAGGAGATGAGGGAGGGAGGGAAGGTTTGGGAGGGAATGAGGGAGCGGGATACAGCTGGGATACAGAGTTAATAAAATGTAACTAGTAATAAAAAAATAAATAAAATAAAATAATTTAAAATATAATAACCCCCAAATCCAGCATTTTTTATAAAACAAAAGGATAAATTTCAAATAGAAACTTTTTTCACCCCTCCACTTCCTTTCTCTCCCTCAATTATATAGAGTTATGTCCAGACCATAGTCATATAAATATGTGAAAAACAGTTACAACACAAAATCTGAGGCCTTTGTAAAGGAAGCATTCTTTTAAGATTATATTTTGTTACCTTGACTCATGTTAAAAAATTATGAGAAAGGCAGGCCAAACAGAGTAATACTTTCATTAATACAAATAATAAGAAAATAGAATTAGCATATTCATTGGCTTTGTATGGCTACCATTAACCTAATATCCCTTGTCCTGTTTTAAACTTTTCTATCTGCATTTAAAAAATGAAATACAAATACCATAGACTTTCCTCACCAAAAAGAGAACCCATAGGGCATTCTTCAGTTCTGTCATACATTAGATAAAATACAAAAATAATTCCATAACTTTCTCTAGATTTTTTTCTGTATTATTTTTTAGGGTACTGATGGAGTTATATTGTTGTAGTCTTAGAACATGTAATCTTATTTTCTCCTTCGAATTCTCCCATTTGCTTGCAGATAGTCCATAGAGAGACAATAATGTTATTACAGATGAGAAAGCACAGGCTTTAGAGAATGAAAGGACCTGAGAATCTTCTTTAAGTTGCTGTGGGCTTTGGGAAAGTTTCTTAAAATCTTGGAACTTTTGTTTACTTTTATAAAAGGAGACTAAGAACACTGTAAGCTTTGTCTTAACGACTGAATAAGGTAGTGAATGTAAAGTTTCTCTCAAATAGTGCTGAGCTATATGAATTCTACTGTCTGCACTGCCTCAGTTACTTTTTTATTGCCATGATAAAACACCATGACCGAGGAAAAAAGGAGTTTGATGTTGGCTTGCAGTTTCAGAGGGTGAGGCCATGAACTTCATGGATGGGAACATGTTAGCAGGCAGGCCAGCATAACAATGTATAAGTAGCTGAGAACTTACATCTTGAGACACAGCCCTAAGTCAGAGAGAAAAAAAAAAAAGAGGTAATAGGGAGTAGTATGGGCTTTTGAAACCACAAAGCCCACCTCAACTCCAGTGACACACCTCCTTCAACAAGGTCACACCTACTAATCCTTTCCAAATTGTTCTGTCAACTGGGACAAGGCATCTATGAGCCTAGGGAGGCCATTCTTATTCAAACCACCACATGTACTCTAAAATTAATGAAATATATGACTTACCTCTGAAATGTAGGAAATGTAATACATAGGTAACAGCACATCCTTTGAAATTTGGAAGATTTTCTATAAGAGATATACAAGCATTATTTAGAAAATATTTTGTTCTTATTACAGTCAATAATAATAATAATAATAAACATTAATCCAGAATAACTTAATTGATTTTACTTTAAGACCAAATGAGGCATTTTATACATTTTATATAGTTAAATGTCTTCATTCCAAAATAATTCATGACTTGTGATTATAAATATGGAGTTTTATTTATCTCCTTGTTCTGTATATTAAAAGCAAATATACATAAGTCAATAATAACGTGAATTCTTAAATATTTTTCAGGCATGCTTATTGTTATTTTACCTTCATTCCTCCTATTCCTTCTGTATTGACATATCTCTACCTTTTTAACTAAAGCACCCCTGTTTTTCCCATTTCCTCCTTCAAATTCCTTGGTACCCTGCTATTCCCTAATCTCTTCCTATCTCTTACAATGGCACCTTTGTTTTCATTGTTTCTGTCCTTACTTTGGGTTATATACTCACATTTGAAGATTTTAAGTTTGGGTCCTTAGATGAGAAATAATATATGATGTTTGGATTTCTGAGTCTGGGTTTTCCAACTCTTATAATCTTTATTAGTTGTTTCCATTTACCTCACAATTTCATGATTTTATTTTATTTACAACTGCATGATATTCAGTGTGTATAAGAACCAAATTTTAATTATCTATTTTTTACTTGAAAGACATTTCCATTTGTTGAATATTGTGAACTGACCTTCAGTGAACATGGCTGAGCAAGTATCTGCAGCATAAAATTTTGCATCCTTTGTGTGTAAATCAAAGAGTGGTATAGTTGTTTTTTATGGTAATTTACTTTGAGATTTTTTTAGGGTTTTTTACAGTGATTTACAGAGTGGCTAGACAAGTTTTCAATGCCACTAACAGTGAATGGGGGTTCCACTTTCCCCACATATTCTGTCAAATTCTCTCCAGGCTCTTTTGTTGTTTTTTGCCATCTTGACTGTGGCAAAATGAAAGGAACTACACCCATAAAATCTCACCAACATGGCTTCCAAACAAGACCTGAATAGTGATGACACAAATAGATATTCTAACATAGAAGAGGTAAATTCCACAGGGCCCTGACACTAGACAAAGAACTACATCCAACTAAGAAATGCTTAAAGAAAGGAAATTACTCTTCTTCAGGAAAGAGTCCCACCATTGGTTACCCAATACCAAGTGGTCATCCCTTGAAATTATTTGCATATATTAACATAATACTCTACAGACAGAGAATGACATATATACAAAAAGGAATAGATCAATGATTATAGGAAATAAAGGCCAGAATCAGAGAGAGCAAGGGTTGTTACATGGGTTGGGAGGAAGAAAGGAAAAAGCAGAATGATGTAGCTAAACTTTCATCTCAAAATATTTGTAAAACAAATTTATACATGAAGATGGTAGAAAGCATAAAATACTCCAGAGAAACCAAATGTCTGTACTTTATAAGCATTCACATACATCTGAATACACTGATATGCAAATTAACATTCATTCTTCTATATTCCAAAAGTAAGTGATTTTAAAGAAAGTCCATTAATCCATCTGTTGAGGTATTGCATATTTGAAAAATAGTGTGAACAAAAATCCAAGACATACACATACATGTTATGCTTTTTTAAAAGTGAACTATAACTATATTTTCATAATACATTATCTATTAAGATTTCAAATATTAGTTATCTTTATTTAGTATATACTGATGTGTATGTGAATATGTCCATTTGTATGGGAGCACAACATATGTGCACATGCATGAGAAGGACAAAGTTAGATTCCTAGATGGATCTTCCTGTAAATTTTGTAGACTAGGACTCTCATTGCATCTCTGAACTCAGCAATTTAGCTAGATTGGCTCTCCTGAAAGCCCTAGCTATTGTGCTGTATCTGACTCAGTGGTGATGGAGTTACAAATTCAAACTAACATGTTCAGCATTTTATTTATTCTACATGGATGTTGACAATCAAAGTGAGGTTCCTAGGCTCGAGTCAGCTCAGGGTTTTAGATATTTGCTGATGGAGCTATCTTCCCAAACCCAATCTATAATTCTTAATATTTGGGGACAGTTTTGTAACAAATGGTAATTTCGTGTATTTTATCAACAACTATTTGCTAATCTCCCTTCTTTACAGTATTACTGAAAATGACTTTCTACACCAAATAATTGATATTGTCATTATATATGGGTGTTATTCTTTAATATATTCACAAATACAATTTCCAAATATTCATTAAGAAATGAAAATATGTCTTGTTTTCTATGAAAATGTTAAACATAATTTTTCTTTACCAACACTTTTACAACATGAGAAAAAAATTCTTCATTTACTTTTTAATTTATTTTCTCTTTACTTATTACAATTTACTCACTTTGTATCCCAGCTGTTGCCCCTTCTGTCATCTCCTCCCAACCCCGTCCTCCCTTTCTTTTCTCCTGCCATACTCCTTCTCTAGTCCACTGATAGTGGAGGTCCTCTTCCCCTACTGTTCAAACCTAGCCTATCAGGACTCATCAGGACTGGCTGCATTTGTTCCTCTGTGGCCTGATGAAGTTGCTCCCCCCTCAGGATAGGTGATCAAAGAGCCAGCCACTGAGTTCATGTCAGAGACAGTCTCTGTACCCTTACTAGGGAACACTTTGGAGACTACATCTGAGCAGGGGCTCTGGATTATCTCAATATGTTGCTCTTAGTTGGAGTACCTGTCTTTGAAAATAGCCCTGGACCCAAATATTTTGGTTCTGTTTTTCTTCTATTGGAGCTCCTCTCCCCTCCAGGTCTTTCTATCTCCCCCTTCTTTCTTATAATTCCCAGCACTATGCCCAAGTTTGGCTATGAATGTCAGCATCTGCTTCAATACCCTGATGTATAGAGACTTTCAGAAGCCCTCTATGGTAGGCTCCTGTCCTGATTCCAGTTTTCTACCACTTCTGATGTCTATCCTGTTTGTATTTTTAATGAAGACTGAGCCACTTCCCTAGTGCCCTCGTTTTTGCTTAGCTTCCTTGGGTGCACAAATTTTAGTATTTTTATCCTATATTATAGTTTAATGTTTAATATTCACTTTTAAGTGAGTATATACCATGTGAGTCTTTCTGCTTCTGGGTTACCTCACTCAGGATGATCTTTTCTAGTTCCATCCATTTGCCTACAAATTGCATGATTTTCTTGTTTTTAATTGCTGAGTAATATTCCATTGTGTAAATGTACCACAATCTCTGTATCCATTTATCAGTTGAGGTACATCTAGGTTGTTTTCTAATTCTGGCTATTACGACTAAAGCTGCTAAGAACATGGTTGAGCAAATGTACTTGTTGTATATTTGAGCATATTTTATATATGCTTAGCAGACCTTGAGTTAGCACTATTCCTAATATTCTGAGAGAGCACCATATTGATTTCCAAATTAGTTGTACAAGTTTATATTCCCCCCAGCAATGGAGCAAGGTTCTGAAATTCTACTTTTTTTGTTGGTTCTTTGTGTGGTTTAGGTATCAATGTTACTGTGCCCTGATAGAATGAATTTGGTAATTTTCTTTCTGTTTCTATTTTGAGGAATAGTTTGAAGAGTACTGGCATCAGCTCTTCTTTGAAGGTCTAGTAGAATTCTGCAAAGAAAACATCTGGCCCTTGGCTTTTTTTGGAAGGGTGACTTTTTGTGACTGCTTCTATTTCCTTGGAGGAAATAGGACTATTTACCTGCTCTTGTTTTAATTTTGATAAATGGAATCTGTCAAGAAAATTGTCCATTTCCTTTAGATATTCAAATTTTGTGGTATATAGGCTTTTGTAGTTAGACCTAATGATCATTAAGATTTCCTCGATGTCTGTCATTATATTCCCGTTTTTCTTTCTGATTTTGCTGATTTGGATATTTTCTCTCTGTCTTTTAGTTAGTTTGGCTATTGGTTTGTCTATTCTGTTGATTTTGTCAAAGAACCAGCTCTTGGTTTCATTGATTCTTTGACTGTTTTTCTTTGTTTATAATTCATTGATTTCAACTCTAAGTTTGATTATTTCCAATTATCTATTCCTCTTGGGTGTGTCTGTTTTTTTTTTTTCCCTAGAGTTTTTAGGTGTGCCATTTGTTAAGTTGCTTATATGAGATGTCTGGAGGCTATGAACTTTCCTCTTAGCAGTGCTTTCATTGTGTTCCATAAGTTTGGCTAAGTTGTGCCTTCATTTTCATTGAATTCTAGGAAGTTTCTATTTTTTTTTTTTAATTTCTTCCCTGACCCAGCTATCATTCAATAGAGAGTTGTTTAGTTTCCATTTATATGTAGATTTTTTGTTATTTCTGTTTTTATTGAGATCTAGTTTTAGGCCATGGTTTTCAGATAGAATACAAGGGATTATTTCGATCTTTTTGTATCTGTTGAGGCTTGCTTTGTGCTCAACAATATGGTCAATTTTTGAGAAAGTTCCATGAGGTACTTAGAAGAAGGTATACTCTTTTGCATTTTGGTGAAAGTTTCTGTAGATATCTATTAGGTCCATTTGATTTAGGACCTCTGTAAGTGTCATTATTTCCCTAGATAGCTTCTGACTAGATTATCTGTCCCTTGGTGAGAGTGGACTGTTGAAGTTTCTCACTATTAAGGTGTTGGGATTGATGTGTGATTTAAACTTTAATAATGTTTCTTTGACAAATGCAGGAGCCCTTGTCTTTCCAGCAAAAATGTTCAGGATTGTGATGTCATCCTGGTGGATTTTGATGAGAATGAAGTGTCCATTTTGACCTTTTTTGATCAATTTTGGTTGAAAATCTACTTTATTAGATATAAGGATTGCTACTCTAACATGTATTCTGGGTCCATTTGCTTGAAATAACCTTTTTCCAGCCCTTTACTCTGAGGTAGTGTCTATCTGTGTTGCAGAGGTGTGTTTCTTGGATACAGCAGAATGTTGGATCTTGTTTCCACAACCATTCTTAGTCTGTGTCTTTTTACTGGAAAGTTGAGTTCATTGTTGTTGATAAATAATAGTGAGCAATGAAGTTTACTTCCTTTATTGTGGAGTTAGTGGTGATAGTGTGTTTGTGTGTTCTTTTAATTTTTTGTTGGGACCATCTATATTCTGTTTTCTTGGGTGTAGTTGATTTTGTTAGATGGAAGTTTTCCTTCTAGTATCTCCTGTATGTCTGGGTTATTGTGTAGATAGTTTTCTTTTAATTTATTTTTTATTTATTATAATTTATTCACTTTGTATCCCAGCTGTAGCCCCCTCCCAATTCCACCCTCCCTCCTTCTCCTCACATGGCCCTCCCCAAGTCCACTGATAGGAGAGGCCCTCCTCCCCTTCCAATTGATACTGTTTAAGTTTAGTTTTGTCATGAAATATTTTGTTTTCTCCATCTATGGTGATTGCAAGTTTTGCTAGGTATAGTAGTCTGGGTTGGCATTTGTGGTCTCTTGGAGTCTACATGACATCTACCCAGCCCCTACTGGCTTTCATAGTTTCTGTTGAGAGTTGTTTCATAGTACAACTCTCTACTCAATGGTAGCTGGGTCAGGGAAGAAATTAAAAAAAAAAATAGAAACTTGCTAGAATTCAATGAAATTCGGTTTACCTTTATATGTTACTTGGCCTGTTTCCCTTGCTGCTTTTAATATTTTTTTCTTTGTTCTGTAGTTTGTGTGTTTTGACTATTATTTGACATGTGGAGTTTCTTTTCTGGTCTAGTCTATTTGGTGTTCTGTAAACATCTTGTATGTTTATGGACATCTTTTTCTTGAAGTTGGGAAAATTTTCTTCTTGATTTTCTTGAAAATATTTTCTGGTCCTTGGAACCTGCAATCATTTTTTTTTTTTATCTATTCCTATTCTTCTTATGTTTTATCTTTTCATTGTGTCTTTGATTTCTTGAATGTTTTGTGTCAGGACCTTCTCTGAGTTTACGTACTTTTGTGAGATATATTGATTTCTTCAATTGTGTCTTTACCTTCTGAGATTCCCTCCTTCCATATCTTGGATTTTGTTGGTTTCCAGATATCTTCACTAGGTTTTCCATCTCAGGAGTTTCTCTCTGTATGTTTTCTTTATTGATTCTAATTCTGTTTTCATGTCTTGCACTATTTCCTTCATCCGTCTGAATGTAAATTCCTGTCTGTCGATGATGGCCTCTATTTTTTGTTCATTTCCTCTATATGTGCATCTATATGTACCTTTATATGTGTCTCTCTTTGTTTGGCTGTATTTGCTTGTGTGTCTTTGAGAGCTTTGTATGTTTCCTCTTTATGTGTTTCTAATAACTGGATAAGCAGAGATTTGAGATCATTTTCCCGTGTTTTTGATGAATTAAAATAGCCATTTGTTTTTTGGGGTTGCTGGTGAAGCCATTATGTCCTATTATTGTTGGATGTGTTCTTATACTGGCCTCTAGCCATCTGCTTATCCATAGCCTTGGCTCTTTGTTCCTTGAGCCTATACCATAGACCAGATATGTCTGTCTCTAGAGTCTGTAGTATTCTTCAGGAAGATGAGAGAGGTCCACTGGTTTGAGAGTGGATGCTGGTGTTTTAGGGAGGGAGGTCACAGGCACATTGCACAAGCTCAGGAGTATGCATGGAAGTGTGCCTTGAAGGACAGGGTGCTAGTGTGTCTAAGTGCAGGTAGGTGTAATGGCAGAGATCATGGGTTCCACATGCAAGAGCAGGTGGCTCAGTGGCCCACAGGCCTGTTGTACTGTCTGCTAGGCACTCATATCTGTCTGGGTTACACCATCTTGGCTCCAGGAATTGTTTGCCTTGACTCCACTTAGAAACCCACAGAACAAGGGCTTTAATGTTGAGATCACTGTCCTAGATATCTTTGTGTTGCCAACAGTGTCTTTGTGGGTGGGAAGGATCCTATGTCTGGCTGCTAGGGTAGAGGGATCCAGGATCTGGGGTTCTACATGCACTCACTTCAAGGTGCACTCACTCACATGCCAGGCATATGTGTAAAGCACAGGAGGTCCTAGGATTTCTACTCTCAGTTTTGGCAAATGAATACATTGGAGATCCCTCAGTGGTGTCTGCTGTTTGGCCACCAGGCATAGAGGCCTGTACTTGAGGCAGCCATGGCTGCTACTACTGCAGCCACCAAACAGGGAGACCCTTACTAGGGAGAGGCTCCATCTTCTCAGTCACTGAGCAGGGAAGCTGGTGCTTAGGGTAGTGGACTCAGCCAGCAGTAGCAGCCCTGTAGGAAGTCCAGTACTTGGGGCAGCAGCACCTGCTGCTGCTGCTGTTGCTGCTGCTGCTTCTGCTGCTGCTGCTGCAAAAGCAAAAGCAAAAGCAAAAGCAAAAGCAAAAGCAAAAGCAAAAGCAAAAGCAAAAGCAAAAGCAAAAGCAAAAGCTAAAGCTAAAGCTAAAGCAAAAGCAAAAGCAAAAGCAAAAGCAAAAGCAAAAGCAAAAGCAAAAGCAAAAGAAAATGCAAGCGGTAGAAAGTTTGCCACCTTCAGACCCTGGAGATGTCACTGGGTAACCTGGATCCAATCTGTCTCAGCTCAAGAATTGTCCCCTCTAGCCCTGGAATCCTCAAAGTCGATGTTCTGGCTTCAGCCACCCCTCCACTCACCAGTTTCTGAGTTTCAGTTTCTCTGCCTCTCAGATGTGGTGCATGCTGGTTGTAGCCATCTTGGAGCCTCCTTTTCTTTATTTTTCAGATGAGCTTAACCTCAGAATTAGCTAAACATTGACAATCCCTTAAATTAGTTTTATTTCCCTGAGCACAGTGTTTCTATAAAATTTTCTTTATGAATCTAAAGTACTTTTTTTAATTAACAAAGATTATTTTATTATTGAAAATTATACCTAAAATACTAATAATATTTTAAAGAAAGATTCTATTTAGTTTCTGCCCATAACTTTCTTGACAGCTATTACAATGGACAATAGTCACTTAAAATTTAATGTCTAGAATTTTGGAAAATCCCAATTAGAACATTATCTTTTGCAGTGTAATAAAATCAATGGTGGAATAAAAATGCCCAGCTTTCACACAGTAATTTAGGTTTCAGAAAAGTTTCTTCAGTATTTTTGTTCATAGTACCAAATGGAAATTTTTCTTTATGAATTTTGAAGAACACTATTATTCACAGTTTGTTCCCTAATATATTTGGACTCGGTCTATAGGATATGATGTGATGGATGACATAGAGCAAACTCTTTCTTCTATGCGTATTGGCTTCATGAAATGTACAAATAAGCATTTCTAAAACCCTGAGCTGACTCTGACAGACCCAGTGTATTGATGTAGTAGTCTGCCAGCTATCTACAGCCATGCATAGCTTCTTGAACTCCTCATTAGGAAATAATGAGGAAATAGTCATAAATACATTCAATTGATTATGCATTACCACTGATGCTTGCATTTACTTTCAGTACTGGTTAGGCATACTGTAGACATTTAATTAATACTTTGCAGGACTTGCTGATGGAAACATTGAGTATATACCATCAAGACAGAAATAATTTATTTCTTTGCTTTGATTTAGTGAAAATGTTAAATCTTTTTAAAGCCTTTACCACAGTCCTGGCATTGGATATTACTTTCAGTTTCAGCTCATGCTCGTAGAATTCAGTTAAAGAAGGCAGGTCTGAAACTGGAATCTTTCTTAAGAATCAGTGACAATCAGATATTTCTCCTCCACTCTTAGTCACAGCTCTTTATGTTGTGTGCCTGTATCATTTGGAATCTAGACATAAAGAATATGATAGAAATTAGAATGAAGATGTTTAAAATTGGCACTTGGTCATACAGATTATAGAAGGACAAAGAAGCTGAAAATGGGAGATGGTAACTACCTGACTAAAGCCACCATTGTTCGTAGGGTGAAGAACAAGGGCACAATACACTGATATGTTAACCAAGAATGAGGGAATGACTAATTGAGAATAAATGTGAATGGTGAATCAAAAAACAAATAAACCCAATATGGATGAGGTTGTAGTGGTAATTTAGAAGGAAAATGGAGGGAAGAAAGGAGGATGGAAGGGAGAGAGAGAGAAAAAAAATGATGTACTTGGAAGACCTACCTCCTAAACTTTCTATTACCTCCCAATAATACCATCAACTTCTGAAGTCATCAATATGCTGATTCATCAGTGAAGCCAGAGTATCATGGTTCTTGCACTTCTCTAAGACCCTGTTTCTGAACACTGTTTGGATTACAGACCAAGTATTTAAAACATAAGATTTTTAAGGAGGGTACTTTGTGACCTAAGTAAATGTAATTTAAAATTTCTTCACAGAGACGAAGCTTTTGCTGCCCCATCCCTTAGCTGAAGAGCTATTGGCAGTTGATAACTACTAGAAAATGAAATCTGTTTTCTTTAAGAGTGCGATAATGGGTAGAATTTACCTGCCCCCATGGATGACCCTAAATCCAATGATATATGGAAAGGGTTGATTTTACTCCATGAGTTAAAAACAGATAAATAGGAAACACTTTATTAAAAAGAAATTAGATTGGGGGGTTGTTGTTGGTTTTGGTTACATTTTGGTGGAGCATACATGCACAGGTGGAGGACAGAAGACAGCTTTGGGAAGTCAATTCCCTCCCTCCATCATATGTGCCTGGGTACTGTAACTCAGGCCTCAAACCTGGCATCAGGGACCATTAAAGGCTGAGCCATCACTCCTGCCTCTAAATAAGAGTCTTAAAGGCCATTATGTTCAACAGCTACTGAGTTACCAAATGCTTAAGTGTATTATAAAATGTTTACAGTATCCCATTGTCACAATTTTAGTTAGCTTCTGTTCACCATAACAAAATATCTGTTAACGAACTTACAAATAGAACAGGTTTATTTTAACTGACAGTTTTAGAAACTCTACCCTCTGATAAATTGTTTTCCTGGCAGAGAAAAGCTGTTCATTTCATATTTGGTAAAAAAAACAAAAGAAAGTGTCAGTTTCATGGGCACACTCCTGTGAGGCAAAGTGCTCCCCCACTCACAATAAGATCCCATCTCTTAAAAGTTTTACCACTACCTAGGAACCTCTGACATCATCACCTGCCTCTGCCAGGTGAGCGCTAGGTGCACTGGATATAAGAACCTGCTTGGCACCCCTTGTGTCCTCTCTAACTCTCACTCCCTTGGTTTCTCTTCTTCTCTCTGTCTCTCTCTGGGGCCCCAACCTGCTTCTCCCTCTCCCCTCCACCTTTCCACAATAAATCTTTTCTATATCAAAACACAAACAAACAAACAAAAAGTTTTAGCACCTCCTAATAAATCCTTACAGGGACTAAGTTCCAACACTTGTATTTTTGGGAGAAGCAATTAAGATCCAAACTCTTGTAGCTTCTTATTATTATTTATTTTTTGTTTTCAGGCTTTGTTTTCTTTTTCTGAAGAAATTCATTATTTTAGTCTTTTACAGCAAAGTATCAAGAAGAAGATGTGTGAAAATGGTTTAGGCCTCTGAGCTCACCTTTTTTTCATTTATTTTTATTTTTATTATTAGTTAAATTTTATTAAATTTGTATCCCAGCTGTATTCCACTCCCTCATTCCCTTCCAATCCCACCCTCCCTCCCTCATCTCCTCCCTGCCCCTTTCAAGTCCACTGATAGGGGAGGACCTCCTCCCCTTTCATCTGACCCTAGTTTATCAGGTATCTTCAGGACTGGCTGCAAAGTCCTCCTCTGTGGCCTAGCAGGGCTACTCCTCCCTTTGGGGGGGAAGGTCAAAAAGCCTGCCATTGAGTTCATGTCAGGAATAGTCCTTGTTCCCCTTACTAGGGTACCCACTTGGTTACTGAGCTACCACAGGCTACATCCGAGCAGAGGTTCTAGGTTATATCCATACATGGCTCTTGATTGGAGAAATAGTCTTATACAAAACCCCTGTGCCCAGATATATTTGGTCCTTGTGGAGCTCCTATCCTCTCTACCACCTCGTACTAACTCCCTCTTCTTTCATATGATTCCCTAGACTCTGCCCAAGGTTTGGTTATGAGTCTTGGTATCTGTTTTGATACACTGCTAGGCAGTCTTTCAGAGGCCCTCTGTGGTAGGCTCCTGTCCTGTTACTTGTTTTCTTCTACATCCAATGCCCATCCCATTTGTCTTTCTAAGTGAGGATTGATCTCTTACCCCGGGTCTTTTTTCTTGTTTATCTTCTTTAGGTGTATAGATTTCATCATGTTTATCATATCTTAGAGGTCTATATAAGTGAGTATATACCATGTGTGTCTTTCTCTTTCTGGGATACTTCACTCAGAATGATCTTTTCTAGATCCCACCATTTGCCTGCAAATTTCATGGTTTCCTTGTTTTTGATTGTTGAGTAGTATTCCATTGTGAAAAATACCACAATTTCTATATCCATTCTTCCATTGATGGACATCTGGGTTGTTTCCAGGTTCTGGCTATTACAAATAAAGCTCCTACAAACATGACTGAGCAAATGTCCTTGTTGTGTACTTGAACAACTTTTGGATATATGTCTAGGAGTGGTATAGCTGGGTCTTGAGGAAGCGCTATTCCTAATTGTCTGAGAAAGCACCAGATTGATTTAAAAATACAGAATGCTTCACCAATTTGCTTGTCATCCTTGTGCAGAGGTCATGCTAATCTTCTCTGTATTGTTTCAATTTTAGTACATGTGCTGCCTAAGCAAGCATGTGTTTTGGTTTTTGAAGACAAGATTTCTCTGGGTAGCTTTGGTTGTCCTGGTCTTCCTTTGTTAACCAAGCTGACTTCAAACTTACGGAGATCCACCTGCCTCTGTCTCCCTAAAGGCTGGGATTACAGGCATGTTCCATGCCCCCCAACTCATTAAGTATTTTTTATAGTAATAAAGTTAATAATTTTATGTGTACCCCATTGTTGACATCAGTTGTTTAGAAGTAAAACTTATTGAAATTATCTATGCATTTTTAATTTTGATAAATACTGAAGATTGATAAATCATGTCAAATTAACTTCCAAAAAAGCTGGACTGATTTTATTCCCCATTATAAATATGTGAGAGTTCTGTTTCCCTTAAATATTGGTACACACAATATATTTGTAAGAATGTTTTTTTTGTAGTAGCTCGATATAGATAATCTGTATAGAGCTGCAGGTACATACTCATTAAAGAGATGATCTTCTGACTCACTTGAAATCATTGTCATTTCCTAATCTCATTCTATATAGCACTGACCCCACTTTTCCTCACCTCTTTTTTTAAAACATTTTTAATGTTTAAAAAATTACTAATAATTGTAATTAATAATAAATTAAACATTTTTAATTTATTACAATTTGTTCACTTTGTATCCCAGTTGTAGTCCCCCGCCCCCACCTCATTCCCTACCAATCCTTACCTCCCTCCCTCTTCCCCTCCCATTCCCCTTTCCAAGTCCACTGATAGGGGAGTTCCTCCTCCCCTTTCCTCTGACCCTAGTCTATCAGGTCTCATCAGGACTGGCTGCATTGTCTTCCTCTGTCACCTGGTAAGGCTGCGCCCCTCTCCCCAGCAGCCATCTCAGAGACAGCTCCTGTTCCCTTAACAAGGGATCCCACTCATCTCCTTTTCCTTTCTATCACTCTCTGAAAAGCTAGTATGTTCATTTTACTTGATAACTTATTTGGCTTAAATTTCTGTCCTTTCTAGCCCTTCTAAAAGGTATCTTTTGGCTGTAAATATCACCTTTCACTTCATTTAGTGTTTATTTGATATTATTTGCATGTCTTCTCAACATATTCATTACTGAAGTAATATCAGCACAATACACTTCAACAAAAGTCTTCTCATTGCTCATATTATTCTCCACTCATTATCTTTTTTCTCTCCATCCTTCAGGTTAACATATAGCTAAGTTAGAACTTCACATATTGGCATATTAATGGTAGATAAATTTGTGGCTCTGAATAATTTTTCATATATTCTTTTCATTATTATTATTTTATTTTTTATATCATTATTTACTACAATTTATTCATTTTATATCGTGGTTGTGGCCCCCTCCATCTTTTCTCCCTATTCCCTTCCCCTAGTACATTGATAGGTGAGGTCTACCTCTCCTTCTGTTGTCCTAGTCTATCAGATCTTATCAAGGTTGGATGCATTGTCTTCCTCTGTAGCCTGGCAACGCTGCACTCCCCCCCCAGGGAGGTGATCAGAAAGCCTTTCACTGAGTTCATGCCAGAGAAAGCCTCTACTCCCATTATTAAAGAACACACTTGCAGACTGATTTTTTTATTATTTATTTATTTTTTAAAAAATTTTCATCAATTACACTTTATTCATTCTGCATCCCCCCATAAGCCCCTCTCTCCTCCCCTCCCAATCCCACCCTCCCTCCTCCCTCTGCTTGCATGCCACTCCCCAAGTCCACTGATAGGGGAGGTTCTCCTCTCCTTTCTGATCTTAGTCTATCAGTTCAAATCAAAAGTGGCTGCATTGTCCTCTATTATGGCCTGGTAAGGCTGCTCCCCCCCCAGGGGGAGGTGATCAAAGAGCAGGCCAATCAGATTATGTCAGAGGCAGTCCCTCTTCATATTACTATGTAACCCAACTGGACTCTGAACTGCACTGGGCTACATCTGTGCAGGGGTTCTGGGTTATCTCTATGAATAGTCCTTGGTTGGAGTATGAGTCTCTGGGAAGTCCCCTGTGTTCAAATTTTCTGGTTCTGTTGCTCTCCTTGTGGAGACCCTGTCCTCTCCAGCTCTTATTATTTCCCAGTTCTTACATAAAATTCCCTTCACTCTGCCCAACAGTTGTCCTTCAGGCTCAGCATCTGCATTGATAGTCTGTAGGGTAGAGCCTTTCAGAGGCCCTCTGTGGTAGGTTCCTAGGTTGTTTTCTGTTTTCTTCTTCTTCTGATGTCCATCCTCTTTGCCTTTCCGCATGGGGATTGGACATTTTAGTTAGGGTCCTCTCTCTTGCTTAGTTTCTTTAGATGCACAGGTTTTAGTGGGTTTGTCCTATGTTGTATGTCTATATGAGTGAGTATATACCATGTGTGTCTTTTTGCTTCTGGGACAACTCACTCAGGATGATCCTTTCCAGATCCCACCATTTACCTGCAAATTTCATGATTTCCTTATTTTTCATTGCTGAGTAATATTCCATTGTGTAGATGTACCACAATTTCTGCATCCATTCTTCAGTTGAGGGGCATCTGGGTTGTTTCCAGCTTCTGGCTTTTACAAATAAAGCTGCTACAAACATGGTTGAGCAAATGTCCTTTTGTGTACTTGAGCCTCTTTTGGATATATGCCCAGGAGTGGTATGGCTGGATCTTGAGGAAGCACTATTCCTAGTTGTCTGAGAAAGCGCCAGATTGATTTCCAGAGTGGTTGTACAAGTTTACATTCCCACCAGCAGTGGACTGATTTTATGGGCTACATTTGAGCAGGGTTTTAAGTCCATCCATGCGTTATCCTTGGTTGGGGTATCAGTCTCTGCAGGTCCCCCAGGCTCAACTCTTTTGGCTCTACTGGTCTCCTTTTGGAGCTCCTGGCCCCTCCAGGTCTTTCTATCTCTCCATTCTTTCATATGATTACCTACACTCTGCCCGAAGACTGGTTATGAGTCACAGCCTCTGCTTCCATATCTTGATTAGCAGAGTCTCACAGAGATCATCTGTGGTAGGCTCCTGTCCTGTTCACTGTCTTCTCCTGCTTCCAATGCCTATCATGTTTGTCCTCCCGAATGAATGAAGATTGAGCATCTTCTCTAGGGCCTTCTTTGTTGTTTTTTATCTTCTTTACAAGTATAGATTTTAGCATGTTTATCCTACATTATATAGCTAATATCCACTTATGAGTGAGTATATACCATGTGTGTCTTTCTGTTTCTGGGAAACTTCACTCAGGATGATCTTTTCTAGTTCCTTCCATTTGCTTGCAAATTTCATGATTTCCTTGTTTTTAATTTCTTAGAAGTATTCCACTGTGTAAATGTACCACAATTTCTGTAGCTATTCCTCATTTGAGGAGCATCTGGGTTTTTTCCAGGTTCTAGCTATTATGAATAAAACTCCTATGAACATGGCTGAGTGTTCTTGTATATCTGAGTATATTTTGGATATATACGTAGGAGTGCAATAACTGGATCCTGAGGAATTACTGTTCCCAAATTTCTGAGAAAGCACCAGAATGATTTCCAAAGTGGTTGTACAAGTTTACATTCCCACCAGCAATGGAGGAGATTTCCCTTTTCTCCACATCCTCTCCAGCAAATATTGTCATGTAAGTTTTTGATCTTAGCCATTCTGATGGGTACAAGGGAAATCTCAGGGTTGTTTTGATTTGCATTTCCCTGATGACTAAGGATGATGAAAATTTATTTAAGTGTTCTCTGCCATTTCATACATATTTCTCTGTGGAGAATTCTCCGTTTATCTCTGTACCCCAGTTTTTAAACTGGATTACTTGATTTGTTGCTTTTTAACTTCTTTAGTTCCCTGTATATTCTGGATATTAGCTCTCTGTCAGATATAGGGTTGGTAAAGAGCCTTTCCTGATCTATAAGCTGTCATTTTGTGCTGACTACAATGCCCTTTGCTTTACAGAATATTTTCAGTTTCATGAGGTCCCATTTATTGATTTGTGATCTTAGAGCCTGTGCTTTAGTATTCTGTTCAGGAAGTTGTCTCCTGTGTCAATGAGTTCAAGGCTCTTCTCCACTTTTTCTTCTAAAAGGTTTAGTGTGTCTGGTTTTATGTTGAGGTCTTTTGATACACTTAGATTTTAGTTTTCTACAGGGTGTAAATATGGATCTATTTGCATTTTTCTACATGTAGACGTCCAATTAGAAAAGTATCATTTGTTGAGCAGGTTCTTTCTTTTCCATTGTATTGTTTTGGAATCTTTGTCAATATTTGAGTATCCATGGGTTATGTGGGTTTATTTCTGTGTCTTCTATCTGATTCCATTGATCCACCATTCAGTTTGTATGCCAGTACCATGCAGTTTTTATTACTGTTGCTTGATATCAGGAATGGCGATACCTCCAGAAGATCTAATAGTGTACAGGATTGTTTTAGCAATTCTAGGGTTTTTGTTGTTCCATATGAAATTGAGAATTGTTCTTTCAAAGTCTCTAAAAATTGTGTTGGTATTTTGATGGGAATTGCATTTACTCTCTAGATAACTTTTGACAGGATGGCCATTTTCACTGTGTTAATCCTACCAATCCATAAGCATGAGAGATCTTTCCTCTTCTGATATCTTCTTCAATTTAGCTCTTTAAAGACTTAACTTTATTTCAAACAGGTCATTCACTTGCTTGGTTACAGTCATACCAAAATACTTCATGTTATTAGTGGTTATTGTGAAGGGTGTTGTTTCCTTAACTATTTTCTCAGCTCTTTTGTTTTTCGTAAACAGAAAGGCTACTGATTTTTTTTGGGGGGGGGGGTAATTTTGTATCCAGCCACATTGCTGAAGGTATTTTTCAGATGAAGGAGTTCTCTGGTTGAATTTTTGGTGTCACTCATGTTTACTACGATATCATCTCCTAATAGTGGTACTTTGACACCTTCCTTTCCTATTTGTATTCCCTTGATCACCTTTAGTTGTCTTATTGTTCTAGCAAGAACTTCAAGTACTATGTTGAAGAGATATGGAGAGAGTGGGCAGCCTTGCCTTATCTCTGATTTCAGTGGCCTTGATTTAAAATCCTCTCCATTGAGTTTGATGTTGGCTATAGGCTTGCTGTATATCGCCTTTACTATGTTTAAGTATGTGCCTTGTATCTCTGAGCTCTCCAATAATTTAAACATGAATGGATGTTGGATTTTGTCAAATGTTTTTTCTGGTATCAAAGGAGATGATCATGTGTTTTTTTTTTCCTTCTGTTTGTTTATGCAGTGGATTACAATGACAGATTTTCATATATTGAACCACCCCTCCATGCCTGGTATGAAGCCTACTTTGTCATGCTGGATGATATCTTTTATGTGTTCTTAGATTTGGTTTGCAAGTATTTTATTAAGTAGTTTTTCATCAATGTTCAAAGAAAGTTATGTCTGAAGATTTCTTTTTTTGGGGGGTCTTTCTCTGGTTTAGGAATCAAGTTGACTATGGCTTCAAAGAATGAGTTCAGTAATGTTCCTTCTGTTTCTATTTTCTGGAAAAGTTTAAAGAACATTGGCGTTAGCTCTATGAAGTTCTGGTACAATTCTGAACTGAAATATCAGGCCCTGAAAATTTTTTGGCAGATAGGCTTTTGATGACTGCTTCTATTTCCTTGGGGAATATAGGATTGTTTAATCTATTTACCTGATCTTGGTTTAGCTTTTGTAATTAGAATCTATCAAGAAAAATGTCCATTTCATTAAGATTTTAAAATTTTGTGGCATATAGGCTTTTGAGGTATGACCTACTGATTCATTGAATTTCCTCAGTCAGTGTCTGTTGTTATGTCCCCCTTTTCGTTTCTGATTTTGCTGATATGAATAGATTCTCTCTGCCTTTTAGTTAGTTTGGCTAAGGATTTGTCTATCTTGTTGATTTTCTCAAAGAATCAGCTCTTGGTTTAATTGATTCCTTGAAACGCTTTATTTGTTCTAATTTATTGATTTCAGCCCTGAGTTTGATTATTTCCAACTCTTGGGTATGGCTGCTTCTTTTTTTGAGGGGGAAGGGTGTCTCTCAGGTATGCTGTTAAGTTGCTTGTAATGAGATATCTCAAACTTCTCTCTAGAGGCATTTAGGCCTAAGAACTTTCCTCTTCACACTGCTTTCATTGTGTCCCATAAATTTCGGTAAGTTGTACCTTCTTTTTCATTGAATTTTAGGAAGTCTCTATTTTTTTTTTCTTCCCTGATCCAGCTGTCATTGAATAGAGAGTTGTTTTGTTTCCATGCATATGTAGGCTTTTCGTTATTTCTGTTGTTGGGGCAGTCTAGTTTTAGGCCATGGGGGTCTGATAGGATACAAGGGATTATTTCAATCTCCTTGTAACTTTTAATGCTTGTTTTGTGTCCAACTATATGCACAGTTTTGGAGAAGGTTCCATGGGATACCTAGAAGAAGTCATACTCTTTTATATTTTGGTGAAATTTTATAGACATTGATTTGATTTTGGATGTCTGTAAATGTCATTATTCCCCTAGTTAATTTCTATCTTGATAATCTGTCCTTTGGTGAGAGTGGAGTGTTGAAGTCTTCCACTATTAAGATGTTGGGATTAATGTATGATTTGAGCTTTAATAATGTTTCTTTACGAATGAAGGTGCTCTTGTATTTAGGGCATAGATGTTCAGGATTGTAAAGTCTTCATGATGGATTTTTCTTTTGATAAGAATGAAGTGTCCCTTCTCACCTTTTTTGATTAATTTTGGTTGAAAATCTATTTCATTAGATATTAGCTTGCTTTCTGGGTGCAATTGCTTGAAAAACCTTTTTCCAGCCCTTTATTCTGAGGTAGTGTCTGTCATTGTTACAGAGGTGTGTTTCTTAGATGCAGCAGAATGTTGGATCCTGTATCCACAACCATTTTGTTAGCCTATGTCTTCTTATTGGAGAGTTGAGTCCATTGATGTTGATAGTTAATAGTGACCAACAAATGTTAATTCCTTTTATTGTAGAGTTGGTGGTGATAGTATGTTTGTGTGCTTGCTTTCTTTTGATTTTTGTTGTGAGGTTATCTATGTTCTTTGTTTTCTAGGCTGTAGTTGATTTCATAGATTGGAGTTTTCCTTCTAGTATCTTTTATAGGGCTGGGTTGCTGTGTAGATATTGTTTAAGTTTAGTTTTGTCATGGTATATTTTGTTTTCTCCATCTATGGTGACTGAAACTTTTTCTGGGTATAGAAGTCTGGTTTGACATCTGTGTTCTCTTAAAGTCTGCATGATATCTTTCCAGGTCCTTCTGGCTTTTATGGTTGCTGTTGAGAAAACTGGTGTGATTCTGATAGATCTACTTTGTATTTTAGTTGGCCTTTCTCCCTTACTGCTTTTAATTTTTTTTATTTGTTCTGTAGATTTACTGTTTTGACTATTATGTTACATGAAGAGTTTCTTTTCTGGTCTAGTCTATTTGGTGTTCTGTAAGCATCTTGTATGTTTAAGGACATCTCTTTCTTGAAGTTGGGAAAATTTTCTTCTATGATTTTTTTTGAAAATGTTTTCTGGATCTTGGAGTCTGATACCTTCTTTTTCGTCTATTCCTATTATTCTTAGATTTGGTATTTTCATGGCTTTCTTGATTACTTGGATGTTTTTGTCTCAAACTTTTCCAATTTTATTTTTTCATTGAGAGATGTATCAATATCTACAATTGTACCTTCAGTGCCTGAGATTTTCTCTTCTGTCTCTTGTATTCTGTTGGTGATGCTTACCTTTGTGGTTCCTGATCTTTTATTTTATTTCTCCAGCTCCAAGGTTTTCTCTGTTTGTCTTTTCTCTATTATTCTAATTGTTTTCATGTCTTGCACCATTTCTTTCCTCTTTTTGAATGTGGATTCTTGTCTTTCCATGATGGTCTCTATTTTTAATTCATTTCCTCTTTATGTGCCACTATTTGTGTGGCCATATTTGCATTTATTTCTGTATTAGTTTTGTTCATTTCCTCTTTATGTGCCTCTAATAATTCGATAAGTGTAGCTTTTAAATAATTTTTCTGTGTTTCTGATGAATTAAAATATCCATTGATTTTAGCGGATGCTGGTGAAGCCATGATGTCCTGATTTTTGTTGGATGTGTTTTTAAGCCTCCCTCTAGCCATCTGATAGTCAGTGACTTTGCTGTTTGTTTCTGGAGCCTGTGCTGCATACTGAGTCCCTTTGTCTCTGGAGTTTGGAATATTTTTCAGGAAGATGAGAGAAGTTCTCTGGTTTGACAGTGGGTTTTGGTGTTTCAGATGCAGCTAAGGGAGGAAGGTAGCAGTTACAAGTGTGCATGCACAGGAGTGTGTGAGGAGATGTATCTGCCTAGGAGGGTGAATTATATCAGAATAAGTGCAGGTGGAGTGTTGTTGTGTTTAGCATTGGCAGTGTGCATGTGCAGGTGCTCACAGGCTTCTCTAGGTATTTTGCTTCAAGTGCTCAGATCTTCCTGAGCTGCACTGTCTAGGTACCAATAATTGTTTGTCTGGACTCCACTGGGATACCGACAGAACAGCATCTTCAATGTTGAGAACACTGTCCCAGGGATCCCTATTTTGACCACACTGGGGATGTTGGAGGGAGGAGTCAGATGTCTGGTCGCTAGTGGAGGGAGACCCTGGATTTGGGGCTCTATAATCACTTGCAGAATTGTCTGGAAAGTGTAGAGTACAGGTTAGAAATCTCTTGTAGGCTTGTGTTGAAAAGGCTGAGGGCCCACAAACACTAGCAGACTTGTTTGGACAACATTGAGTGCCAGTGAACTCACTTTCAGGCTGGTGTGCAAGGCACAGGGGGCCTGGAAACTCACTGGCAAGAGTATGCCATAAGGTCAGGGAGCCCACAGTTTTTCACTCTCAGATTTGTGTCCCCTGTTTGGACATTAGAGTATAGAGAATCCCCATAATGGCAGTATGCACTCCCTCCTGCAGCTGTGCTGCAGGGGCAGACTAAGCAAAGGAAGGTGCAACTGGAAGTGCAGGGAGTTGATAGTTTGCCACTCTCAGACCACAGAGACAACCATGGGGTGGGATGGGGGGCAGGGCTGGATCCAATTTGTCCCAGCCTTCAGGGTTGTCCCCTCCAGCCCAGGAAGCCTCAAAGTCGATGCTCTGGCTTCAACCACCCATCCACTAACCAGTTTTAGAGTTTTGAATCATCTGCCCTTCAGAAATGGTGATCTCTGGTCCCTGACATCTTGGAGCTCCAGCTCTGAATAATTTAAGTAAAATAAAGTAAGCAACCATTTTCCTGGCACATAGTAGTTGCCACCATCTTTTCTCTTATCCTACCTTCAAATGGTTTTCTATAGATTTTCCTGACCATATACTCTTCTCTCTTCTGATCTGATCTCTTTTGATATGTCACAATGCAGTTATTAATATTTTTCTTCCTGGCTTGACCTTATACATAATTATGTGAAAATGTGATCCTTGAGCATCCTTTGTGCACCTCAGCAACATGTTTGCTATTTAAAGCTGAGAAGACTGTGCAACAATATATACATAATGGTTGGTTTGTCTATGTTTAGAAATAAAATAATAATATTCAACTTTCTTATATCAGCTGGAAAATATAAATCTATGAACAAATATAATTCAAGACTTTTTCTTTTTTCCACCTTGCATTAATAACAGCTATTGGGTCACAGATAATGATATGCCAAAATCTAGCAAGAAACATTTTGTGACTCAGAAATTTTTGTTATTGAAAATCACTTTTCAATACCTCCTAATTGGTTTTGGGCTTGTGGTGGGAAATCCAATCAAAACTATATTGATTCAAAATGTCATAGAATAGAGAAAGCAGAAAATAACCATATTTAATTATAGATTTTGCATGACTTCAAAGGAAACTCTTATTTTTCAAAGGATTAAGGCAGGAACTGGTCCCTTAATACAGGAGACTACTAGCTAGAGCTTCTACTTAGCTGGTTTCTGGCAAGTTCATTGACTGGAATAATTTAATGATTGTGAATAATCACCAAGTGTAGGAAATAAGGTTCTCTTTGAGTCGTAAAGCTTTTAAATGTGAATAATATAATGCATTTGTTTGAAAATGGTAAAATATGTGAACTAATTTCACATTGTACTACCAAATATGTACTTGTTATTCTGGCAAGTAGGTCTCTTTAAAATTGCATATGCTTAGTTGCTTGCCAGGGAGGTGAGAGAAAAACATTGTCAGCCTCTTTATACCCAGCTGGGTCCAGGTGTGGATCATTAGCATGTAAATAGTGCAATTACTGCCAATTAAGATTTTTCAAACATTAAAATTTATGGGAACACAGTAAGATCATTTATAAAAATTTAAAAATATCTATATCTTAGTGCTTTAGGTTCCTATAAGGCATACAATGTGACTTCTAGTGTTAATTACATATGATTTCAAGTTGGTTTCCTTTGCAGAATGCCACATTTATAGTTAGAATGGAAAATTAATTAGGTTGATAGCCAAATTTCATTACAGTTATTATTACTTGTCAAATTATAGGGTTTTTTTTTCCTTCCACATTGATTGAACATGCTGTATGTAAAGAACTATGTTCAGGTTAAGTTAGGAATAAAGCAAATGTAGTCTCTAACCCCAGGGAGCCTAGAGTCTGTCTGAATCTTAGCAATAAACACACAACCAACATAGAAATAAATGCACAAATTGATCAACAATGTTATAGGAATTCTTATATAAAATGATTTAAGAAACAAAATTATGGGGGAGCCCTTTTTGGTCAAGGGGATGGGGGGAAAGAGGAAGGGAGGGTGGGACTGGCATGAGAGGAGGATGAGGCTATAATTGGGATGTAAATTGAATAAATTAAAAAAATAAATTTAAATTATAAAAAAGTAACAAAATGTAGAGGGTAGATGTAGTTTGATTTGGGAAACCTTGAGTGCTCACTATTAATAAACATTTCAGATGAAACCTAAAGGGAGAACTGATGATAAGGAAATAGGCAAGAAAATATCAGGAAGAGATAACCGTGTTTAGGCTGCTGTCAACAAGAAGAATAGAAGGTCATTAGGAAATGGAAAAACAGAAATACACACCTGTCACCAAGATCTCAGTCTGGCCTCTCCTTAAATCCCAAATCCTTGTATTCTCTGCCTAAAGAATTAAAAAAGACACACAAAGTTCAGATTTTGTCATGTAAATCGAGAGCACTCTCAAGGGATGAACATGAACAAAGACTAAAGAGACTGCTCAATGAGGCACATACTTAATGGGACAGAATGGACAATACACTAAGAGACCATTGTGAAGAATTCCATTTTAAATTGGCTTTACACTATTTTTAACTTCTCTTGAACAGACAACTTTCCTAAGGGACATTTTGCTGTCCAGATGATTGACAGGCCCATTTGAATTGACTCATAGAAAGAAGCAATGGTATGTCCTTGTTCTTTATCAGAAAGTCTCTTGTTAGATAATGATCTTGTAAGGTGCTGGGTCCAGGACCCAGGTTTAGATAGTTATCAGTTAATAACCTTCCAGGCAGTTCAGGTTGACACACCTCCTCCTAGAACCAGAGATGTGACTTAGGTCCCAATCATCTGACCAGGTTTTGGTTTTACAGACTGTTCACTATGAATGAAAGAGGGGTTCTTTCTTTTTTTAATTTCATTTTATTAATTACACTTTATTCACTTTGTATGCCTCCATAAGCACCTTCCTCCTTCCCTCCCAGTCCCACCCTCCCACTCCCTTCTTCACAAATGCTCCTCCCCAAGTACACTGATAAGGGAGGTCCTCCTCTCCTTCCTTCTGATCTTAGTCTATCAGATCACATCAGGAGTGGCTGCATTGTCATCTTTTGTGGCCTGGTAAGGCTGCTCCCCCATCAGGGGGAGGTAATCAAAGAGCAGGCCAATCAGATTGTATAGGAGGCAGTCCCTCTTCCCATTACTATGTAACCCACTGGGACACTGAACTGCCATTGGCTACATCTGTGCAGGGGTTCTAGGTTATCTCCCTGAATAGTCCTTAGTTGGAGTATGAGTCTCTGGGAAGTTCCCTGTGTTCAAATTTTCTTGTTCTGTTGCTCTCCTTGTGGAGACCCTGTCCTCTCCAGCTCTTACTATTTCCCAGTTCTTACATAAAATTCCCTTCACTCTGCCCAACAGTTGGCCATCAGGCTCAGCATCTGCTTTGATAGTCTGCAGGGCAGAGCCTTTCAGAGGCCCTCTGTGGCAGGTTTCTAGGTTGTTTCCTGTTTTCTCCTCTTAAAGTCTTCTGATCCTGCTAACACTGAACTAGCTATTTAACATGCCACCTTCTAGGTAGTGGTTTCCTTTACTGGACAAGAACACAAAAAGAAATATTAACCCTGTTGTTTACTAATAATATAATTTATTATATTATTTGAATAAATTTATATCAAATTTATTCAAAAATGTAACTTGTCTATAAACACCTCTTTAGCATAATCTATCTTGGGGATACTATCCTTTTTTATAAAGTAATAGGACCACTTAACTCACAATTTTATATCTTACTTTATTGAATACTCAGATCTCTTTAAAAACAACTAAATAATCCTATACTTCATTAAACCCTAGCTAGCTCTGCTGTCATGTTTTATAAAAAAGTTTTCAGGGTAAAGTAATTCATAGCACCATCTTTTAAATCAGAGGAGAGAAACTCCAGGGAATTACATAGTAATTTCTTGAATTTCAGTCTTTTAAGCCTCCTGTGTATCAAGGTGATGTTACTTCTGAATTAACACCTTCCTAGAAATAGCCAGTAAATAAAAATTCATGGGCTAAATGAACCCATAAATGGGCATGGGCAAGTCCATGGAACCATGGTAATATGGGAAAACACTATAAGAATAACCAGTCCTTGCCCATCTATGGAGCTGATGAGAGGAATCCAGATCTACCAGTTCAGTCACATTAGCATTAATGTCAGTTCAATAAGTATATAATTTAGTACCAGATGTAGGACACCATGAGCTATAAAACTTAGCAGTAATTTAAATGTTAAAAGAGTAAAACAAATACAGATCTTATCGATTTCTGAGTGAATGTAAAAATAGAAGTTAATTCGGGATCGAGAATAAGAAATGACTGTTACCTTCGTTACAGGAGAGATGACTTGAGTCAAATTAAAATAATATTCCTTACAGAAGCTTTTCAGCTTCATGAGGTCCCATTTATTAATTGCTGCTCTTAGAGCCTGTGCTGTTGGTGTTCTGTTCAGGAAGTTGTCTCCTGTGTCAGTGAGTTCAAGGTTCTTCCTCACTTTTTCTTCTAACCGATTTAAGGTGTCTGGTTTTATGTTAAGGTCTTTGATCCACTTGGACTTTAGTTTTGTGCAGGGTGATAAGTATGGATCTATTTTCATTTTTCTACATGTAGACATCCAGTTAGACCAGCACCATTTGTTGAAGATGCTATATTTTTTTCATTGTATGGTTTTGTCATCTTTGTCAAAAATCAGGTGTCCATAAGTGTGTGAGTTTATTTCTGGTCTTCTATTCTGTTCCATTTATCCACCATTCTGTTTCTATGTCAGTACCATGCAGTTTTTATTACTGTTGCTCTATAATACAGATTGAGATCAGGGATGGAGATACCTCCAGAAGATCTTTTATTGTAGAGGATTGTTTTAGCAATTCTGGAGGAAGGGGAGGAGGAACTCCCTTTTCAGTGGACTGGGAGAGGGACACAGGTGGAGAAGAGGAAGGGTGGGATTGGGAGGGGAGGAGGGAAAGAGGTACAGGGGGGATACAACATGAATAAACTGTAATTAATAAAAATAAAAATAATTAAATAAAAAATTCTTAACAACAAAATAATAATATTCTTTATTATTATGAGATTCTCACAGAAGAGAAATGGTCATGTAGTCAAACGGATGTTTTAAATGTCAATATGAAATTTGCTTCTGGGGCTGGAGAGATGGCTCAGAGGTTAAGAGCACTGGGTGCTCTTCCAAAGGTCCTGAGTTCAATTCCCAGCAACCACATGGTGGCTCACAACCATCTATAGTGAGATCTGGTGCCCTCTTCTGGTATGCAGGCAGAACACTGTATATGTAATAATGAAATAAATCTTAAAAAAAAAGACTTGAGGTTTAGAAAAAAAAAGAAATTTGCTTCTATATGATTATCATTCATAATTCATGAAAATATCTTTTCAATGACAAAGTCCTTCTTATAATCATAAATATCAAATTTCTTTCTTGTAAACCTTACAGTTGAAGTTTAAATAACTAACATTCTATTTGAAATTCCAGAAAATTTAAGTTGATAAGTTGCATAGACATCTCACTATTTTATAGACTTTACCATTCATACTCAGTAGGATAATTGGGTTTTTCTAGGAAAGTACAATATTCTTAAAATCTAATGTCTGATACTGATCTCAACAAGGTTGGGGAACTTGGTTTTGTTTTTGTTTTTGTTTTTTTTGTTTTCGTTTTTTTGTTTTAAAGAAGCAGGACAAAGATCCCTGTATTTTAAAGTTGAGAAGTCCTGGCTTTATAGATTGATTTGGATAGAGAAGTTCATAAAACATCATGCAAAGGTCAGTAGGGTCAATTATCCATTCCAAAATAGTGATCCCTGGTGGAAAAGCAATGTAGTGAATATCACCATGTGTTGCAAAATAAAAATGTGTGTTACCACAGTTTGTGAGCAGGACCTGCTCTACTAAATAAGCACAGATGTACTTCAAATTAATATTTAATCTGAGATGAAAAGCACTCCAAGGAGTTAGGGATATGAGTTACTCAGAAATTACTTCTTCCTCACATAGAGCAATTACAACACTGCAAGGATAAAAAAAAATAAGATTGCCATACTTTCCTTGGCCTTCAATGGAAAGTCTGAAGGTGAAGTGTCTCTTTATTTCCAATTTCCTTAATATTCTTTTATAAAAAGACAAATAATTCTCTTGGACTTCCTTTGCCTGGAAAAAACTAAAACTAATAAAGTGCTTTTGATGGAAAGAGTTGCTCAGTCCTTGAGGTTAGATGTGTGTGACTTTTAGTTGACATCATTAGAGTGTTATTGTATGAAACAGAACCAAGAAGCCATTATTAATCCTTAAAAAGAAAGTGTGTGCTATCAAGCTATACGTTTTTTAATTCTTTCTGTGAGGCCATCTTCAGAATCATATTCCAAGAGCAAATTTGAGTCTGCAACTATTTTTTTCATACCTTTCATTTTAAACTTGGTTCTAAGGTTTGAGAGAAACTTAAACATCACATTACAGAGGAAGTATATAGAAACCACCACCACAAAAGACAAAAGAAGACAAAAAACAGTACCACTTATTTAATCTCTAAGAGTACTTTTATAATTCTCTATAAAAGAAATGACTAAACTGTTTAGGTTGAGAGAAGGCTTAAAGCAAAGACATTTTATAACAATGGTACGTATTGTATATGCTGATGTATCATCAAAATGCCACTCAAAAATTTGTTTCACTGCAGCTATTTTTAGATAATGGGTTAGTCCTATATGTTATGACAATTAGAAGTTTCTCCAGCTTTTAAGTTGATGAGATAAAAAGGTATAATTTGACAGAAACACATTCATCCACCATTAAAACTAGTCTATATTCATGCATCCATATATATTTATTAAGTACCTATTATTTGCCAAACACTGGAAGTAATACTAGGCAACAGGGACTTGAATCAGCTGGTCACACATCCACAAACAGAAAACAAGAATGAATGCATGCATGTTACTCGCTTGCCTTTATATCTTTATATACTCCAGGATCTCTGCTCAGAAAAGTGGTACTGCTCATAGCAAGTAAGTCTTTCCACCCCAATTAATGAATTCATTGCAGTATCCCATAAACATGCCCAAAGCCTCATCTCTCAGGTCATCCTAGATTCTTTCTCGTCAATAGTACTAACTGATACAATGTTGTAGAGACATGATGAGTTTAAATGTGTTCCTAAACTATGGAATGAGCTCAAAATTGAATCCTCATATTTTTTTTTTACATTTAAATACATCCTGAGTCCTTTGTGTTGTTATATTATTCCATTTTTATTCTTTGAGACAGAATCTTGTTAAGTTGACAAGGCTCTCCTTGACTTTTTGATCTTCTTTGCTCACTATCTCAGTCCCACATTACTGGAATTAGAAGATTATAACATGCAATGGACCTTTAAATATATATATATATATGTATATATATATTTAACTTTTAGATTTTCACACAATAAATGTGGAAATGTATGAGATACACTGTGCTATTTCCATGTGTGTTCAAAATGAGCTGATCAAATGAGACATTTCATTCTCATTAATATTTATATTTCAGAATGTTGAATTCCTTTGTTGTAGTTGTTTTTAATTTATGCACAAATTTATTTATGCACACATTCATCAAGAGCACACATGTTGATCTTCTCTCTTGACAAATGCTGCCACTAACCTTGAAGGTGAAGGTGTATCTAGTTTACTAATTTCATTTCATTGGATATACACTCAAAAGTATGATTTCTGAATCATTTAATATCATCAATCTGGTTTTGTTGTTGTTGCTATTTTTGGAGGGTCTTATACAAAATCATTGCCTATATTAATATCTTGCATTATTATCTTTATGTTTCCTTATATCCATTCCATGGTTTGAGGTCTAAAATTTTTGCCATTAATCTATTTTTTTAATTTTTTTATACATGTGAATACAGAGCGTTATTTCTTGAAATGTTCCTTCTGGTATATATGATATTTTTCTGTCGTTGTTGAGAATTAGTTAGCTATAAATAAGTAAACTTATTTTTAGCATCTTAATATCACTCCAGTGCTGCTTTGGATACTATAGTACTATAATATGTCTTGAGATCAGATGTTAGGAATTTCAGTCTGCATGCTGATTTTAAATCTTGAGGTTCTTGATGCTATTTGATATATTTTGTGATTGCTGTTTTAGTTATGTGAAGAATGTCAATGCTATTTTAGTGGAGCCTGCCTTAAATCTGCAAATTGCTTGGAGCAATATATATATATATATTGCTCCAAGCAATTTATATATATTGGAGTTTTATATATGTATATATATATATATATATATATATATACTATTATTTTATATGGGTGTTTATCTGTATCTATGCCTGTGTACTACATTCATGACTGATGCCCACGGAGGCTAGAAGATAGTACCAGATGCCATGGGACTGGAGTTATAGTGATTGTTGGGAATCAACGCTGGTCCTCTGCAAGAACAGTCATTGTCCTTCACCACATAGCAGTCTGTCTCTCCAGCCCTCAATTGATAGTTTAATATTAATTATTCTTATTCATGAATATTGGGATTTCTCCACTTAATCTACTTTCTATTTCTTTTCATTGGAGTTTTGTACTTTTAATTGTAAGTGCCATTTATTCACTGGCTTATCTTTTTATAAGGTATTTTGTTAGGTACTTTATTTTTGGTTGTTGTAGGTAGGCTTGGTTTCATGGCTTCCTTCTAAGTAAGGATTTTGCTAATGTACTGACATTTTTTGAATTTTTTTTTTTAATCTTTTCAAATTTACTGAATTTATTTATCACTCCTAATAGTCTTTTGATGTAGTGTTTAACTTTTTCTATACATAGAAAATGGGAATAATTTGACTTCTTCCTCTTCTATTTCCATGTCTTACATCACTCTCTATGGCCTGGTTACTATATGAAAAAGCCAGTGCTCTGTTCAGTGTATATAGTAAGGGTGGACACCCTTGCCTTTTTCCAAAACTTAGAAAAACATTCAGGTTTACTCTATTATGTATATGATGTCAGACATGGACTGTATAAATTTTTCCATGCATACTTAATTTGTACAGAGATTTTATTCCTAAGGGATGTTGGTTGAATTTACAGAATGCTTTTTCACACCTACTGAGATTATCATATAATTTTGACCCTTTAGTCTATTGATGTGATTTAATGATTATAATATGTTCATTTATCTTTTTTTGAACTGAAATAAATCTTATTTATTTCATTCTGAAAGAATGATGTGAATAATCTATTTTGGTTGATTTTTAGGACTAGGTCTCCTGAAGCCCAAGGTATTTTTTTTTCTTTTTTTTTTTTTTTCAATGCAGTTTATTCAGGAACCTTGAACAATCATCTGACCCTGGGGAAAACCAGCCCACAGCTTAAATAGCCTCTGGGTAGCCAACCCCAGCGTGCCACGTGGGCAATGCAGATAGGTCCACATACATGGAAGCAAGCCAGATCCTCAGCCTTAGCCAAATATGGAGTTGTTTGTGACAGAGAGCACTCACCATCGGGAAGGTGGAAGGTGGAAACCAGCTCCATCTTTAAGGCGTGGCATTACGCAGCTCTCTACAGTTCCCCCTTTTTGTTTTAGACGCATCAGGCAAGAGTAGAGGTCTGATCTCTGATATTAGAAATAAATTGGGACTTTGTACCGATGTTCATTTAGGTGTCATCCACCCAAAGAGCATCAGCCCATGGTATTCTTAAACTCACTATGTAGCTAAGAATAACCTTATACTACTGATCCTCTTGCCTCCATCTCTGGAGTGTTCAGGTTATAAGTATGTGCCTTCATACTTGGCTCTAAATTACCTTTTTAATCTGATATTAGGTTTGATTATTAATAATTTGTTTATACTGTTTACATATATGTTCACAAGGCATGTTATTTGTAACATTTGCTTCATTGTTGCTTATTTTATAAGCTGTGGTATTTGTTAGCACATGTATGAGCACAGCAATATATATGTATACATTTGCATGGGGAGGCTCAAGGGTGACATTGGGAGTCTTCCTCCATCACTCTCCATATTACCTACTTAGGTAAGGTCTTTCATTTGAATACAGAGCTTGCTAATATGGTCAACCATATGTCAATAGGTATTTATCTGGTTTTCATGTATAGGAACTCAGATACTCATATTTTTTTTATTTGTGTCCTTTTCTGATTTGTGTATTCAATAATACTGACCTAACAGGCTATGCTAAAATGAATTCCTTATTTTAATTATCAGTACTTTGAGATTAGTGTGAGTTCTCCTGTGAAAGACTGGTAGAATTTAACAGTGGAGCCATCTGGATTTTATCACTGACTCAATCTCATTACCTATTGTTCTGTTTAAATTTTCTATATCTTCATGGTTCAGTTTTGTCACATTATATATGGCCTGATCTGTACCTTTGTTATTAACTTTCTTATAGGATAATTTAGTTACTCAACTATCCTTTCATTCTCTGGGTTGTAATGTTTTCTTTTTCATCTTGGATTTCATGCACTTAGATTTTCAATCTTTCTGTGGTTAAACTTGAATATGTTTGTCTTTTTTAATTTTATTTACTTTACATCCCTGTTGTAACCCCATCCTTTCTTCCATCCCAGTCCTATCCTTCCTCTCTCCCTCCTCCCCCCACCCTTTCTCCTGGCCTTTTGGCTTAGATCAAGTATAGTGTCTGTTCTTACCAGTTTTTAGTTTGTTTTAAAAATATCTTCTGTTCATTTTGATGGTCTTTTAGTTTCTTTTTCATTGACCTCTGTCTTGACATATACTATTTCTTTCACTAATTTTGGATTTTGTTTTTTATTACTTCTCTAGTTTCTTGGGTTACAGGTATTAGGGTCAGATTAGTTATTTGATAGCATTCTATTTTTTAATTGCTTATTGCTATGATCATCACTCAATACTACTGTGCTTATTTTTAGAATGCTGTATTTCTATTTTTATTTGTTTAGAAATTTTAACTATTTTTTTATTTCCTTGTTACCTATTTGTTCAAGAGAATTTTCTCTATTTTCTTAGCACTTCTGCAATTTCAAAAGTTCCTTTTTGTATAATTTCTAGTTTTTGTTTCCATTGTGGTCATATCACGCAATATAAAATACCTATTAATGCTACATTAATATATATCATGCAATATATATTAAAATTTTGTTACCTTGCTCATGTTTCATGCTCTGAGATGAATGCTGAAGCCTTTTGGTAAATATTCTGATAATATTATATATATATATATATATATATATATATATATATATATATGAGGAGAGTAGTCCATATTTCTCAATATAAAACTTATATAGACTAGGGCAATGGGCAGTGAATAAAAAAGCACTTCTTCCTCTGTCAGATACTTTGGAATCTCATGGTCTATAATTTTTAAGTTTAATTTGTACTGTATTACTACATGCTAATCTGAATAAGTTATTGAATAGTAACCATTTGGTTTCTGGCTTTAATCTCTTTTGTGGGGATGGAGGATCAAGCCTTCTGATTCCTATAGTCTTCCATCTTGACAGAACTCAATAATTTTTGAAACTTTCTTTTGCTGCTTTTTATTATATAGAAAACAAAATACCGGTGTAATATTGGAATTAAGGAGATCAGAAAATGAGCTATTGCACCATACACATATGTCATGAGAGGGTAAATAGAGAAAATTGGATAAAGACAATATGTATTTCAGGAGACAGTCAATAGTATATGATGATGAATCTAATGTAGACAATAAGGAAAAGTAAAAATTCCATTTTTGTGTTGAACCAACTGAATACCTCATTGTATCACACTATTTCCAAGAGGGAAAAAGCACGTTGAAAACAGAGAAATTAAAAGTTATGTTTTATGCTCCATCGGATTAACAATAAGAATCTTGTGATCATGGATAGGTTTGGAATTATCATTTGGAGCTTAGTAAGATCACAAACGATTATATGACTAGATAATGGCTTCCCCCTTCCAAGAACCTTTATGTAGCCTATAATTCAACAGGAAGACATAAGTTCCCATTAGCCATCCTTATCTACAAGAGATTGTTGACCAGGCCTGTCTCATACAAGCACACTGTAGATAGCAACAACTACTACAAGCTCAAGAATTCAGTGGCCTTATCATGCACAGAGGGACTTATTGGGAGAAGGTATAGTTGTCAGGGGTAAAAGACAAAAACAATTATTTCATTTATGGAAATTTCAGGGAACAAATGTAATCAATAAGAAAAATAATTATTTTTTTATGCTGAAAGTATGTCTACTACTACCTTAACTGCCATATGTTGAATTCCAGCTGTATAGGTGAATCTGTGCACAAGAAGCATCAGTCATCCAGAAAATGAAAAGAATCAAAGAACATCAGCATGTAGAGTTCTTATTTTATTTTTCATTGTTTATATTAATAACAGTTTATTCACTTTGTATACCAGCTGTAAACCCTTCTCTCATTCCTTCCCAATCCCACCTTCCCTCCCTCATCTCCTCCCATGCTCCTCCCCAAGTCCACTGATAGGGGAGATCCTCCTCTACTTCCATCTGACCCTAGACAGATGATCTGTCCCTTGGTGAGAGTGGAGTGTTAAAATCTCCCTCTATTAGGGTGTTGGGATCAATATGTGAATTAAGCTTTAGTAATGTTTCATTTACAAATGCATGTGCTTTTGTATTAGGGGCATAGATGTTCAGGATTGCGATGTCCTCCTGGTGGATTTTCCCTTTGATGGGAATGAAGTGCCCCTCCTCATCTTTTTTGATTAGTTTTGTTTGAAAGTCTATTTCATTTGATATTAGGATAGCTGCCCTATCATGTTTTCTGGGTCCATTTGCTTGAAAAACTTTTTTCCAGCCAATTACTCTGAGGTAGTGTTTATTTTATTTAATTTTATTTTTTGCAGAGGTGTGTGTTTGGATGCAGTAGAATGTTGGATCCTGTTTCCACAACCCCTTTCTTATGCTGTGTCTTTTTACTGGAGAGTTGAGTCCTTTGATGTTGATAGATAATAGTGACCAATGAATGTTAGTTCCTTTTATTGTGGAGTTACTGTGCTTCTATGCTTGTTTTTTTCTAAGTTTTTGTTGTAAACTTGTCTATACCCTTGTTTTCTTGAGTGTAGTTGTTTTTGTAGGATTGGAATTTTTCTTCTACTCTCTTCTGTCTGGCTGGGTTATGGTGTAGATATTGTTTAAGTTGAGTTTTGCCATGGAATATTTTGTTTTCTCCATCTATATTGATTGAAAGCTTTGCTGGGTATAGTAGTCTGGGTTGGCATCTATGATCTCTTAGAGTGTGGATGACATCTGCCAAGGCCCTTCTGGCTTTCATCATTTCTGTTGAGAAGTCTGGTATGATTCTGATAGACTTTTATGGGTATCAATCCTGTATGTGGTACACATACATATATGGAAGAAAAAACTAATATACATAATATAAAATAAATCTTCATATTAAAGAACAAAGAAATCAGCTTCATGTGGAATTTCACAGTCCAAAGGGAACACATGGGAAAAGGGAAAACTAATGACAAGAGAACTAAGCAAGGAGGGAGAAATGTCATATGAAAGAAACTATGTCATTTTAAATTTTGCAGTGAGCCAGGGATAATAATCATCTAATATGAATGAGTCACAGCTTTAAATATATAAAATGGTATAATGTATTAAGTTGTTTCTAGAAAGCTATGAAATGTTTGTTACAGGTCTATTTCTGCTGGTGAAGAAACAGGCATATAGAGGTTCATCAATTCCTCAGTTACCCAAGGTATTAAATGGTGTATTTTGATTTTGGCTTGAGCAAGTCAGTTTCTAATATCCTTTGTTAGTACAGTCCTATAGTCTTAAAAACTATACAGTTATTGTAAATATAATATAATATAACATGTGATTTGAAGTATATTATTATATTTCTAACTTGAAGGGTTTTGCCACCAATGTCACATTAATAGTAATATTCACTTTTATTCCATAAAGGCCACATATTTCATGGTTTAGAGAATAATTACAGTGGTGGACCTATAATATTAACACAGAAGCTTCCAGTCTATATATTATTTTCTTTTCTTCCATTTAATTTTATTTTAGTTTTCTTTGTCATTACTTTGTTCTTTAAAAAATGTTTCAGGAACAGAATTAACTGATCATTATAGAAACCATTGCTCATTGTCCATTTATAAGCCTGTGATATTGATCATAATTTACTGATGAGATTTACCTTTTCAAAACCTCTGTCTATATTTCTATCCATGAGAAAAAAAGTATAAAATTATTTTCTGGCTGGGCATATTATACTCCAGAAACATGTATCTAACTGCTTTAGTATAACTCCTACAGGTTTTCTAATTTAAGAGCACAAAGAAAATAAAGTGAAATGTGTTAATTGATTAGTCTATATATATTTCTAAATAATATGGCCATAAACTAGCTTAAACATAAATTAAAAACAATGTTTAGAGATTAATTTGTTTTCTAACAAAGGCAGTAGTATCTTGTGATTGAGGAATAAAGGACATACTTGATTGACTAGAATTGGTGAAAGTAAACCAAAATTATCTTTTATGAAGTTTCTAATAATGATTAGTTATTTTGTAACCTCAAAAGACTTAAAATATCTTTATGTTTTGTACAAAGAAATACTGTTTTTAAATTTAATTTAATTTTATTAATTACACTTTGTTCACTTTGTATCCCACTATAAGCACCTTCCTCCTCTCTCCGGGTCCCACCCTCCCTCCCCCTTCTTCACGTATGCCCCTCCCCAAGTCCACTGATAATGGAGGTCCTCCTCTCTTTCCTTCTGAACTTAGTCTATCAGATCATATCAGGAGTGGTTGCATTGTCATCTTCTGTACCGGCCTGGTAAGGCTGCTCTCCCCTCAGGAGGAGGTGATCAAAGAGCAGGCCAATCAGATTATGTCAGAGGCAGTCCCTTTTCCCATTACTATGTAACCCACTTGGACACTAAACTGCCATGGGCTACATCTGTGCAGGGTTCTAGGTTATCTCCATGTCTGGTATGTGGTTGGAGTATGAGTCTCTGTGTTCAAATTTTCTGGTTCTGTTGCTCTCCTTGTGGGGTTCCTGTCCTCTCCAGATCTTATTATTTCCCACTTCTTACATAAGATTCCATGCATTCTGCCCAACAGTTAGCGGTAAGTCTCAGCTTCTACTTTGATAGTCTGCAGGGCAGAGCCTTTCAGAGGCCCTCTGTGGCAGATTTCTAGGTTGTTTCCTGTTTTCTTCTTCTTCTGATGTCCATCCTCTTTGCCTTTCACGATGGGGATTGAGCATTTTAGTCAGGGTCCTCTCTCTTGATTAGTTTCTTTAGATATACAGATTTTAGTAGGTTTATACTATGTTATATGTCTATATGAATGAGTATATACCGGGTGTGTCTTTCTGCTTCTAGGACAGCTCACTCAGGATGATCCTTTCCAGGTCCCACCATTTACCTGCAAATTTCATGATTTCCTTATTTTTCATTGCAGAGTAATACTCCATTGTGTGGATGTACCACAATTTCTGCATCCATTCTTCAGTTAAGGGGCATCTGGGCTGTTTCCATCTTCTGGTTATTACAAATAAAGCTGCTACAAACATGGTTGAGCAAATGTCCTTATTGTGTACTTGAGCCTCTTTTGGATATAGGCCTAGGAACGGTATGGCTGGATCTTGAGGAAGCACTATTCCTAGTTGAAGAAATACTTTTTAAATCACTAGTTTGAAAGTACTTTGCCACTTTGAAATGACTTTCTTTTTAAATCAAGGGAAGTATTTTTATTTTCATGACTAGGTCCCATCTGTCATTGTGCATATGGGTTTGCCTTTTCCTTTTACAAATGGTCTGTTTTCCCTCCTTTTAAACAAATGTGTTTAAAAATTTTTATAGCAAATAAGGAAAATATTAGCTCTTATTACTTGGCTGAGAGGTGGCATAAACTTATGATTCTAAAGAATTCATTACTGAAACTGCCTGTCTTTTCAGGACTTATCCTTGCAAAATAAAACCAATACATTTTCTTTACTTCCATTATGAAAAATACTTAAAATGAAGTTTGTTTTAAGAGTACTCATTGTGTGTACTCTGACATATTTTTCTAATTTACTACCTAAGTAAAAGAAAATTTCAAGACAAAATTCATGTTCTGGGAATTGAATAAGGCATGGCTAGCATTTAATTTGTACTCAGTATTTGACATAAAAACAAAATGCAAATTTTGCTGTAGAGAAATGCTTTAGAGAAGATTGTTGCAAAAGAAAGGAGAGAAGACAGGGGAAATGGTGGAAATGAGGTTATTTGAATGATTGAAATGATTCATGTTGGCAAGTTTCTGGTATACTCCCAGGTTCCTTCTGAGATAATTCAGTACCCCTAAAGATAGGTCAGGTGTTCCCCAGACAGAGGAAATATTGGACTATGAAAGGGGAGGAGGTCCTCCCCAATCAGTGGACTTGGAAAGGGGCAGGGAGGAGATGAGGTAGGAAGGGTGGGATTGGGAGGGAACAAGGGAGTGGGATACACCTGGGATACAGAGTTACTAAAGTGTAACTAATAATAAAAAAATTAAATTAAATTAAAAAAGAAAACATTAGCAAAATAATAATAAAAAAAGAAATAAAACCATTTACTTGATCCATCCTTCATATTGAGGTTAGTAACTTCCTGAAGGTTTTATATCAGCTCTAAAACTGAAATCATAAGGAGGGCGTGTATTTTTTGTAAGCATGTGAGCATGTGCATGCATGCACGTGTGAGTGCACACACACTCTTACTCACATATATGCAAACTATTAATATAAGACAGAAATAATAACTCTATCCTTAGTGATTGAAATGTGTCAATCACATCACTCTAATAATGGAGAAAATTAATATATCCTATCAGGGCCACATAATGTGAAATGCTGTGAAGTGACTGCTTATAGAAAAGTTGGGGAATTCACTTTAATCTACATTTTTGATATTTGATAATTGTGCTTATTATCAGGTCCTCTATGTTCTTTTACTTTGACATGAGTTCCATTATCAGTGACAGCAGGAGTGTGAGTAAGGTTTTGATTTAGAAAACTGCTTAAGATGATATAATGGAGAAGCTTTTTTGTATGTGAATATTAACAGGCTAGAAGAAAATTAAGTTTTATTATACAGTGTATATCTTGAATTATTTCTCTTTCATGCATAGCATTGTCTAGTCTCTTATGTATTTATTTTTAAGGAAATTAATTCATAGTGAAATATTTTGCACATAAAAATTTAGTGTCATTTTCTTTGAAGTTTTCATTCCATAATCAAGCATCAAATGAAAAAGTAAACAATGGCTACAAAGAATAAGATAGGCCATGTAATTCACCTTTGCATCTTCAGAAATTATTAAAATTAAAATGGAAAGTCATATGTAAGTAGAATAAGACAAGATATATAGACAGAATATAAATTATATTTAATGAAAGGAAATATATACAAGCTCACATTTATATGAAATTATTGCTAAGTTCATTAATTTGTAGTTTTCAGTATCATTTGATTTATTTTGAATATTACAGGTTACCTAGAAGCAAGTCATTACTGCAATTAATATGGGCTAATGTAGCTGAACTTTTCTGCTTGCCTAAATTTTCAATAAGGACCAGTGCTAATTTAGAACTTCATTGTGGTCCTGTACAAATTAACAAATTAGTATTCTCACAGTGGAAGCCTAAGTAATGGGTGATTTAGTTATTCACTTATTGTTTATCTCTTTTTTGGTCATTGCTTGTGGTTTGGTTAAACACACAGACATACAAAATGATGATCTCATGAAACTCTTTTAGCCCAAATTAAATATTTTTCTTATGTTTATTTCTGAGTTTTAATTCTTTGATGAAAGACATAGAAAAATGCATTACCTGTGCTCAACCATCAACCAAGCTATCTTGTGTTCAGTTTTAAAATTCGTTAACTATTTCACATGCAAATTTTGAGTACCCCAAAGACCTCCCTCAGTTCCTGTTTCTTCACTGGAATGTTCTTTCCCACAAGCCTATTGTAGTATCTACATTTTTAAACCACTTATTTAATTAAAATCAATATTAACCATGCATGACAGGTTATTTATCGGAACATAGGCAATGTGCAAATTGCCATACCACTGAGAAAATTCCAGACACTAAATACCCATTAACTGCCCATAAACCCTCAGTAAAGAGTGGAGCCTCATCAACCTCTATCTCATGCGTGATAAAATAGTTAAGGCCCCAGTCTTTATTATTATTAAATGTATATATTTATTCACTTTACATCACAATCACAGCCTTCTCTCTCTTCTCCTCCTAGTCCCATTCTCCCACACACTTCCACCTTCTATCTCTCCCCTCCTCCTCAGAGAAGGAGAGCTCTCCTGTATGAACCCACCTGGAACCTCAAGTCACATCAGGACGAAGTACATCCTCTTCCTCTGAGGCTTGACAAAGCAGCTCAGCTATGGGAAAGTGATCAAAAGTAGACAACAGAGTACGTCAGACACAGCCCCCACTCCACTTCCTCGGGGATCCACATGAAGACCAAGCTGCCCTTCAGTTATATATGAGTACAGTTTATGCATGGCTTTGGGTTGGTGCTTATGTAGATAGCCACAGTTGCAGTTAAAAGAGAAAAGACCTCATGAAACTGAAAAGCTTCTGTAAAGCAAAGCACACTGTCATCAGAACAACATGACAGCCTACAGAAAGGGAAAGGATCATCACCTACCCTATATCTGACAGAGGGTTGATATCCAGAATATATAAAGAACTAAAGAATTGAAACAAATCAAGCAAAAAAAATTAAAAAAAATGGGGTACAGAGCTAAACAGAGAATTCTCTATGGAGGAATATCAAATGGCAGAGAAACACTTAAACAAATGTTCAGTGTCCTTAGTCATCAGGGAGATGCAAATCAAAAGGACCCTGAGATTTCACCTGACACCCGTCAGAATGGCTAAGATAAAAAGCTCAAGTGACAACACATGCTAGAGAGGATGTGGAGAAAGGATAATCCTCCTCCATTGCTGGTGAGAATGTAAACTTGTACAACCACTTTGGAAATCAATCTGGTGCTTGTCTCAAAATAAATGCATAGGTGATGTACATTATACTTTAAATTGAAAATTATATAATACTCACTCTTCAGCTTCCCTTGGAAATATTCCAGTACATTTCTGCCTATGTATTTTGTAACTTTGACTTATTATATTCTTATTTTTTTTCAATGCAGTTTATTCAGGAACATTGAACAATCCTCGGACCCCGGGGAAAGCCAGCCCACAGCTTAAATAGCCTCTGGGTAGCCAACCCAGGCGTGCCACGGGGGCATTGCAGATAGGTCCACATACATGGAAGCAAGCCAGATCCTCAGCCTTAGCCAAATGTGGAATTGTTCATGACAGAGAGCACTCACCATCGGGAAGGTGGAAGGCAGAAACCAGCTCCATCTTTAAGGCATAGCATTCCGCAGCTCTCTACAGTTCCCCCTTTTTGTTTTAGACACATCAGGCAAGAGTAGAGGTCTGATCTCTGATATTAGAAATAAATCTGGGGTTTGCCTGTGGTATATATGCAAGATTAGAGTCCCACAACAGTGTGATGCAGCCATGATCATTCAGGCCTTTACAGCCATTGAAGCAGGACATTCTCCCCAAGCATGGTTGGATACCATAAAAAGCTACAATGATACGCTCAGGATGCGAGGCTAAGCACTGCACTCAGGGTCAGCCGCTTTGGACCCAGAGAAGAGCATGTCTGATTGCATGCGGGTTGATGCCCCAGGTCCCGCCTCTGAGAAAAAGGTATCGGACGGGTCTGATGCTCTTTGGGTGGATGACACCTAAATGAACATCTGTATATTCTTATTTTTAATTAAAAAAAAAAAACACAAAGATGTTCTTTGGTGTTTGGCTTGTATGTATGTCTGTGTGAGGCTGTTAGAAACTCTGGAACTGGAATTACAGATGGGTGTGAGCTGCCACGTATGGAGGTCCTGGCAAATGAACTGTTTCCTCTAGAAGTACAACCAGAATACTTAACTGCTGAACAATATCTCCAGCCTCATTTTTCAACTAGATTCTTTTTGTTTTCTTTTTCTTTTCAACATGTTACACTCTTAAGAAATATAAGAGTTGCATATAGTTGCTACCTAGACAAATCATAAGTAGGTATTATGAAATATTTCAAATATTCATCGACCATTCAAGTCAAAAGTAAACACTGTTGAGCAAAGTATGTCATTTGCATTTAATCTGAAATGTCATCATTTGAAATATTTATTCCAGAAAATAACAAAACAGAATCACTGTCTAGAAGACTAGTTGAGAACTGACTCATTGTCTCTCAGAAAAGGTGCTATCCTGTGTTTTAGTAAAACATTATCCTGTTTTGCCTGATACTTCAAGTCCATTCTATTTATTATCACACACAGTTTATTGATTGCAAAGTGTCTAACTTTTCTTTAACTCCTAAGATATTCATTCACTTATAAAATAAAATACAGGTGACAGAAGCAAATAGCTTTAAACTATGAAATTCCAATTATGGTTAGTTTTATTGAGATTAAAAATTATTTTTAATTTATTTATTACAATTTATTCACATTACATCCGAGTTTTAGCCCCCTCCCTCTTCTCCTCCCAGTCCAACCCAGCCTCCCACTTCACCCCTATGCTCCTTCCCTAGTCCACTGATAGGGGAGGACCTCCTCCCTTTCCATCTGACCCTAGCCCATCAGGTTTCATTAGGGCTGGTTACATCATTTACCTCTGAGGCCTTGGAAAGCTGCAACCTTCCAGGGGAATGTGTCAAAAAGCTGGCCGCTGAGTTCATGTCAGAGGCAGCCCCTGTTCCCCTTACTAGGAAACCTACTTGGAAACTGAGCCGCCTATGGGTTTCCTTTGAGCAGAGGGTGTAGGTCCTATTCAAGCATTTTACTTGGCTGGAGTACTGGTCTCTACAGACCCCTCTGGGCCCAGATTTCTTGGCTCTAATTGGTCTCCTGGTGGAGCTTCTGTCTCCTTCAGGTCTTCTATCTTCCCTGTCTTCCATAAGGTTTCTGCACTCTGCCCAAAATTTGGCTGAGTCTCAGTATCTCTTTTGATGCCTTGATGGGTAGAGTCTTTCAGAGTCCCCCCCCCACACCGTGGAAGGCTCCTGTCCTGATCCTTGCCTTCTCCTACTTCCTATGACTATCCTCCTTGCCCTTCTGAGTGAGGTTTTAGCAATTTTCCTAGAGTCCTCGTTATTATTTAACTGCTTTAAGACTATAGATTTTAGTATGTTTATCCTATGTTATATGGCTAATATCTATTTGTAAGTAAATATATGTCATTTATGTCTTTCTGCTTCTGGGTTACCTCACTAAAAATGATCTTTTCTAGTTCCAATCATTTGCTTCAAATTTCATGATTTCCTTGTGTTTAATTGCTGAATAGTATTCCATTGGGTAAATTCACCACAATTTCTGTATCTGTTCTTCAGTTAAGGGACATCTACTTTGTTTCCAGATTCTGCCTATTATGAATAAAGCTGCTATGAACACAGTTGAGCAAATCTCCTTGTTGTGTACTTTAGCATATTTAGGATATATTTTCAGGAGTAGTATAGCTGTATCTTGAGGTAGCACTATTCCTAATTGTCTGAGAAAGAGCAAGATTGATTTCCAGTGTAGTTGTACAAGGTTACATTCCCACTAGCAAGGGATGAGCTTTCCCCTTGCTCCACATCCTCTCTAGCATGTGTTGTCATTTGAGTTTTTGATCTTAACAATTCTTCTGGGTGTGAAATGGAATCTCAAGGTCCTTTTGATTTGGATTTCCCAAATGACTAAGGGCATTGTGCATTCTTTAAGTGTTTCTCTGCCATTTGATATCCCTCTGTGGAGAATTCTCTGTTTAGCTCTGTACCCCACTTTTTAACTGGATTACTTGATTTGTTGATGTTTAACTTCTCCAGTTCTTTACATATTCTGGATATTAGCCCTCAGTCTGATGTAGGGTTGGTGAATATCCTTTCCCATTCTGTAGGCTGTCATGTTGTTCTGTTGACAGTGTCTTTTGCCTTACAGAAGTTTTTCCATTTCATTTTGACCCATTTATTGATTTTCGATCTTAGAACCTGTGCTGTTGGTGTTCTGTTCAGGAAGTTGTCTCCTGTGCCAATCATTTCAAGGCTCTTTCCCATTTTTTCTTTTAACATATTTAGTTTGTCTGGTTTTATGTTAAGATCTTTGATCCACTTGGACTTTAGTTTTGTGCAGAGTGATAAAAATGTGTCTATTTGCATTTTTATACATGTAGGCATCCAGTTAGACAAGCACCATAAGGTGAAGATACAATCTTTTTTTTTCCATTGGTTTTGGCTTCTTTATCAAAAAACAAGTATCCGTAGGTATATGGGTTTATTTCTGGGTTTTATATTCCAGTCCATTGATTCACCAGGCTGTTTTTATGACAGTATCATGCCGTTTTTATTACTGTTGCTCTATAGTACAGCTTAAGATCAGAGATGAAGATACCTCCAGAAGATCTTTTATTGTACAGGATTGTTTTGGCTTTTCTGTTTTCTCTTTCTTTTTTTTCAGATAAAATAGGGAATTTTTCTTTCAAGGTCTGTAAAAATTTGTGTTAGTATTTTGGTGAGAATTGCATTGAATCAGTAAATTGCTTTGGTAGTTTAGCAATTTTCACTGTTAATCCTACCGATCTAAAAGCAAGGGAAATTTTTCGATCTTCTGATATCTTCTTTAATTTCTTTCTTCAGAAACTTCTTTGGTTTCTGTTTTTTGTTTGTTTGTTTGTTTTTTATACAGGTCTTTCACGTGCTTGGTTAGAGTCACACCAAAATACTTTATGTTATTAGTGGCTATTGTGAAGGTTGTTGTTTACGTAATTTCTTTCTCAGCCTGTATGTCCCTTGTATACAGAAGGGCTACAGATTTTATTGAGTTAATTTTGTATCCAGCCACTTTGCTGGAGGTGTTTTTCAGGTGAAGATGTTCACTAGTTGAACTTTTGAGGTCACTCACATATACTATCATATCATCTGGAAATAATGATACTTTGACTTCTTCCTTTCTGATTTGTATGCCCTTGATCTCCTTTAGTTGTCTTATTGCTCTAGCTAGGACTTCAGAACTATGTTGAAGAGATAAAGAGAGAGTAGGCAGTCCTGCCTTGTCCCTCATTTCAGCAGGATTGATTTACATTTCTCTCCATTTTGTTTGATGTTGCTTATAGGCTTGCTGTATGTTGCCTTTACTATATTTAGGTATGTGTATTGTATCCCAGATCTCTCCAAAACTTTAAACACAAATGGGTGTTGGATTTTGTCAAATGCTTTTTTTGGCATCAAAGGAGATGATCATGTGGTTTTTCTTCTCACTTTGTTTATATGGTTGATTGCATTGATGGATTTTCATATACTGAACCACCCCTGCATGGCTGGGATGAAGCATACTTGGTCGTGTTAAATGATATCTTTAATGTGTTCTTGGATTAGTTTCTCAAGTATTTTAGTGAGTATGTTTACCTTAATGTTCATAAGCAAGATTGGTTTGAAGTTCTCTTTCTTTGTTGGGTCTTTATGAGGTTTAGGTATCAAGGTGACTGTGGCCACCCAGAATGATTTTAGTAATGTTCCTTCTCTTTCTATTTTCTGGAATACTTTGAAGAGGATTAGTGTTAGCTCTTCTTGAAGGTTTTGTAGATTTCCGCAGTAAAAACATCTGGCCCTGTTTTGTTTTGGTTTTTTGTTTGTTTGTTTGTTTGCTTGTTTGTTTTTTGGTTTTCTTTGTTTTTTTATGGAAGACTTTTGATGACAACTTCAATTTTCTAAGGGGATATAGGACTATTTAATTTATTTACCTGATCTTGATTCACTTTTAGTAAATGGAGTCTATCAAGAAAATTGCCCATTTTATTTAGATTTGCAAATTTTGTTGTATATTGGCTTTTGAAGTAGGATCTAATGATTCTTTGGATTTCCTCAGTGTCTGTTATTTTGACCCTTTTTTCATTTCTGATGTTGTTGATGTGAACAGTGTCCCTCTGCCTTTCCGAAGTTTGGCTAAGGATTTGTCTATCTTATTTTCTCAAAGAACCAGCTCTTGGCTTCATTGATTCTTTAAATTGTTTTCTTTGTTTCTAATGTATTCATTTCAGCCCTTTGTTTATGTCCAGCCACCTACTCCTTTTAGGTGTGTCTGGGTTTTTTTTTTTTTTCTGGAGTTTTTAAGTGTGTCATTAAGTTGCTTGTATGAGTTGCCTCAAATTTCTTCATAAAGTCTGTTAGTGCTATGAATTTTCCTCTTAGCACTGCTTTCATTGTGTTCCATAAGTTACGGTAACTTGTACCTTCATTGTCATTGGATTCTAGGACATCTTTTATTATGTTCTTTATTTCCTCCCTGTTCCAGTTGTCATTGAATAGAGAGTTATTCAGTTTCCATGTGTGTGTAGACTTTTTGTTATTTCTGTTATTTTTGAGGTCTAGTATTAAACCATGCTGGTCTGATATGACACAAGGGAGTATTTCAATCTTCTTCTATCTATTGAGGCTTTCTTTGTCCCTGACTATATGGTCAATTTTGGAAAAGGTTCTATAAGGTGCTGAGAACAAGGTATATTCTTGTGTTTGGTTAAAAAGGTTCTATAGACATCTATTAGGTCTATTTGATTTAAGAACACTGTGTCATTATTTCTCTGTTTAGCTTCTGTCTCAATGATCTGTCGCTTGGCAAGAGTGGAGTGTTGAACTCTCCTACTCTTAACGTGTTGGATCAATTTCTTATTTCAGCTTTAATAATTTTTATTTGACAAATGCAGGAGCCTTTGTTTTTGCTGCATAGATGTTCAGGATTCTGATGTCCTCCTGGTGGATTTTTCCTCTCATGAGATTGAAGTGGCCCTCTCCATCTCTTTTGATTAATTTTGGTTGAAATTCTATTTTATTAGATATTAGGATGGCTATTCCAGCTTGCTTCTTGTGCCTGTTTTCTTGGAAAACATTTTTCTAGCCCTTTACTTTGATGTAGTGTCTATATTAGTTTCAGAGATGTGTTTCTTGAATACAGCAGAATGTTGGATCCTGTTTCCCCAACCAATCTGTTAGTCTGTGTCTTTTTATTGGAGAGTTGAGACCATTGATGTTAATAGATATTAGTGACCAATGATTGTTTGTTCCTTTTATTGTGGAGTTGGTGGTGTTTTCTTTTTTCTTTTTTTCTTGTGAGATTATCTATGTCTTGTGTTTTCTTGGTTGTAGTTGATCTCATTTGGTTGGAGTTTTCCATTTAGTATCTTCTGTAGGTCTGGATTACTGTGTATATTTTGTTTAAATTCAGTTTTGTCATGGAATATTTTGCTTTCTCCATCTATGTTGATTGAAAGTTTTGCTGGATATAGTAGTATGGGTTAACATCTGTGATCTTTTAGTGTTTGCATGATATCTATTAACACTCTTCAGGCTTTCATAGTCTCTGTTGAGAAGTCTGGTGTGATTTTGATAGGTCTGCCTTTATATGTTACTTGGCCTTTTCCCCTTGCTCTTTCAGTATTTTTTCTTTGTTTTGTAAAGGTAGTGTTTTGATTATCATGTGGTTGGAGGAGTTTCTTTTCTGGTCTCTTCTATTGGCTGTTCTGTAAGCCTCCTGTATGTTTATAGATATCTCTTTTTTAAAGTTGTGGAAATTTTCTTCTATGATTTTCTTGAAAATATTTTCTGAAAATTGAAGCCTGGAATTGTTTCATCTATTCTTATTATTCTTGGAATTTATCTTTTCATAATGTCCTTGATTTCTTGGATGATTTTTTTGTCTAAAACTTTTCCAAGCTTTTTGTCTTTGAGAGATTATCAATTTCTGCAATTATATCTTCAGCACCTGAGATTTTCTCTTCTATCTCTTTTATTCTGTTGGTGATGCTTATCTTTCTGGTTCCTGATCTCTTCTCTAAGTTCTCTAACTCCAGATTTTTCTCTGTTTGTGGTTTCTTCATTGATTCCAATTCTGTTTTCATGTCTTGCACCATTTCTTTCATTTGTCTGAATATGGATTCCTGTCTATCCATGATAGCCTCTATTTTTTTATTAATTTCCTCTTAATGTGCCCTTTACATTTTGGTTGTTTCTTCCTTATGTGCCTCGAATTACTGCATAATTCTAGATTTAAGATCATTTTCCTGTGTTTACACTGCAACAGAATATCCTTTGAATTTTGGAGATTATGTTGAAACCACTATGTCCTGGTTTTTGTTCTCTGTATTCTTACACCTACCTCTAGCTATCCGGTTGTCTATAGCCTTGACTGATTATTCCTGGATTCTGTAGTGCAGACTGCATCCACCTGTCTCTGGAGTCTTCAGTGGTATCCCCTGGATTCACTGTCTCTGCTGGCTCACTGTTTGTAACCCAGGTATGCCAGGTAGCTGGGGCAAAGATAAAAAAGATCTCTAAGTCTAGAGCTGCTCCAATGTCCCACGGGCTTCTTAAAGATGATGGAAGATAGGATTTGAGTTCCAAGGCTGGCTCAGCTTTACTGGGTTCACTGGTTGTGCTGGGCTCTTTGTTTCTGACCCAGGTGTGCTAGGCTGCTGGTGAGTAGGCAGTAAGACCTCTGAGCCTAGAGCTGCTCCAGTACCCCACAAGCTTCCTTCCTGACCCAATGGAACTTGGGTCAGGGGCTAGCTTAGCTCCTTTCTGTTCACTGTCTGTGCTGTGCTGGCCTATTCTGACCTGGGTTTGCCAGGCAAATGGGTAGCAGGTAGAATAGAGCCAAGTCTCCCCAACAGTAACAGAGTGTATCCTCTCCACAGGGCAGTGAGAGTGAGCACCACTAGCTGGTAAGACCAGGAAAGTATCCACACAATGTTGAGTGTGGTCTCCCATGTTTGGAACCAGGACCCCCTAGGATCCAGAATGTGTCCACAGGACTGTGAGAGTGGGTGACCAGGTTTGGAGCCTTACCCTCAGTATAGGAAGGTGTTTACTCCAATGGCAATGAGAATGAATGTCGAAGTTTTGAGCCGTCAGGCACTTGTCCCAGGAAGACATCCACAGAAAGTTGGCTTGGGTGGTGGATAGCATAAGGCTTCAGGGTCAGAAGTATGCATGTGCTCTGGCTGTAGGTTCTAGGAAGGTATCCACAAATGGTGGGTTTGGTAGGGTGACCTAGGGCTGAGGCAGTGCTGAGCAGGAGTCTTGGAATTTTTCCTGGTATTAGCCAGGTGGCCTGAAGATAGACCTTCAAGTAACTCTTTGTATTCTCCTCTCACCTGAGAAACACAGATGTCAGGATTTTGGGGTCCACAGTACTTCCTGTTGGGCACCCTGTTCTTACTGCTTAGCTGATGTTCAGATACCCTGTGTGGTTGGTGCCACCATCTTGGATCTCCAATTAAAAATAATTTAAAACAAACTTTTAGGTGAACCGCATATGCTAGAAATGGTGACAAAATGGAAACTTTGGATGTGCCATTACCACACAAAAATTATGTGCATAATATTCTATTTTATCAAATACTACCATAACGTACACAAATATACAAAGTAAAACTTTTTAAGTTTACATAGTTGCTTACAAACTGTACTTAGAATCATTTAAAGTTAATATAAAAGCAAACAAATATAAAGATGTTTAGGCTATGGTCAGATAGTAGGGGAGGACAACTTTTTCTATCAGTGGACTATGGGAGGGACATAGTGGAAGAAGAGAGTAGGGAGGGTAGGACAGGGAGGAGATAAGGTAGGGGACTACAGCCTGGATACAAAATAAACAAATTGTAATAATATTAATAGTAATAATAATAATATACAAAAATGTTTTAAATTATAAATTAATTTTAAATTGTGCATAATGCATAACTTAATATTGTAATAATTCCATAATTGCTTCCTTTTGCTTTGCTTTGATGTTGTAATTATCCACTTAAAATTCGGTGTCTATCTTATCCATATGAGTAATTTGTATCTCTAATAAATGTTATATCCCAGTATAAAGTGATCTCTCAGGGTTTCCATCTACTTTTTTTGGTTTGTTTGTTTGTTCGTTTTGTTTTCAAAACACGGTATCTCTGTGTGTAGCTTTTGCTGTAGACCAGGTTGGCCTCTGTAGACCAGGTTGGCCTAGAACTCACAGAGATCTGCTTGCCTCTGCCTCTCTGAGTTCTGGAGGTAAAAGTGTACACCATCACCACTTGACTTCCCATCTACTTATAACTATAAATAGTACCTATAGCATATAAAATCTTCCTTGACCAACAAATTATATTATTGGGAAGCTACATTGAGGAGCAGAAGCTTTCTTGACAAGGATGAATAGAAATACAAAGGTGTCAGTTGGAAGATTGAATTTTGATAATTTGATCTTCCTAATGTGGTGACCCTTTAATATAGTTCCTCATATTGTGTTGACCTCAATCAGAAAACTATTTTCATTGCTACTTTATAACTGTAATTTTACTACTGTAATGAATCATGGTATAAATAACTGAGATATAGGATCTCTAATATGGTAAAAGGATTGTTTGACCCCCTAAAGGAGTCACGAATAACAGATTAGGAACTACTGAACTAGAGAAAATAAGAAACCTAATAATGACAATATTTTTCCCTAACTTCCTTTTTCTGTACCCCATATTTCTGGTAGGGCATTCTTTTTTTTTTTCAAACTTCTAAAACTATTAGTCAATTTAATCACATCTGGCTGGTTTCTCCTAAAATATGTCATGAGTCATTTATAGAATATTATGTAGAATAGGTCTCTCACACAGAAGCTTATTGTATTGTCCTTAATTTCATTCTGAATCAATGGCCTTGACTTTTTTAAAGTATACTTTTTGGGAATTTCATACATAAATACTGAGTTTAGATCATTCCTACTCCCTCACTTCCCCTTTCTCTAACTCCTTTCATGGCCTTTGCTTCATATATGCAAGAGTGTTTTATTGTCAGTTTCATATCGCTTTTAAAACTTAGCCTTTTTGTTTTAGACGCATCAGGCAAGAGTAGAGGTCTGATCTCTGATATTAGAAATAAATTGGGACTTTGTACCGATGTTCATTTAGGTGTCATCCACCCAAAGAGCATCAGACCCGTCCAATACCTTTTTCTCAGAGGCGGGACCTGGGGCATCAACCCGCATGCAATGAGACATGCTCTTCTCTGGGTCGAAAGCTGCTGACCCTGAGTGCAGTACTTAGCCTCGCATCCTGAGCGTATCATTTTAGCTTTTTATGGTATACAACCATGCTTGGGGAGAATGTCCTGCTTCAATGGCTGTAAAGGCCTGAATGATCATGGCTGCATCACACTGTTGTGAGACTCTAATCTTGCATATATACCACAGGCAAACCAAGGAGACCTACACCAGAAGGCCTGCTAACGCTCCCATGCCCACCCATTCCTTCAGATGATTCATGGCTGCAGCAATCCATGTTGATAATCCTGTGGCTGGTCCTGCGTCCACTCTGGTAGAATTTACTGTGACAATGGCCACTCTCAGCTGCTCCATCGTAGTATCGAATTCTCCACTCCAATTACCTAAAATACAGCTCGACAATTGTTTAGACAGATTTGCAGCACAGGAAAAATTCTCATGTTGTATCTAAAAAAAAAGGGTGAACTGTAGAGAGCTGCGGAATGCTGTGCCTTAAAGATGGAGCTGGTTTCCGCCTTCCACCTTCCCGATGGTGAGTGCTCTCTGTCACGAACAATTCCACATTTGGCTAAGGCTGAGGATCTGGCTTGCTTCCATGTATGTGGACCTTTCTGCACACCTGGGTTGGCTACCCAGAGGCTATCTAAGCTGTGGGCTGGCTTTCCCCAGGGTCCGAGGATTGTTCAAGGTTTCTGAATAAACTGCATTGAAAAAAAAAAAAAAAAAAACTTAGCCTTCCTACTATTACCCTACCCAAAACCTTCTAAATAGGCCAAAGAATATAAATATAGATAGTATTTTAAACAAGACTCTTCTGATGGTCAGTAACAAAAATATCAAGAAATAACATACAGAACCAAATTTATTATAAGGATCTAGCAGGATTCTGGAGAGATGGCTCCACAGTTAAGACTGCTCTTAGAAACACAAGTTCAGTTCCTAGCACATATCAGCCACCTCAAAATTTGCCTCTAGGAAATCTGGTACCTTCTTCTGATTTCTGTTTATACTGTACTCACATGGAAATCCACATACAACCCTAAATGTAAAACAAATTTTTTAAAAAAGAATTTGAGAATATCTCAGAACTCAAGGATATGAATCACTATAATGTCTACTGAGGTATGGACAAAAGGAACTAGAACGAAGTCAGTAATTCCCACTGTCTCAATTATTTTGTATATTACATTATGTATGTTTGTCAATGTATCCCTACAGATGGGCTGTTTGATTCTCACTTTGCATGAGCAGAAAGAGCCATGCTTCTGATTTTGAATGGGTATGACATTAAATTTTAAAGCATGACTCAATCTGACTATAACTCAACCCTGACTCTCAAATCCCAGGAAAGATCATCTTATTAGTAAAATTTGGATCAAGAAACTAATGCCATGATACCCAGATTTCAAAATAGAAAAAGAATACTTATAGCTGCTACAGAAGCTTTAACTCTGGGTGATAAGCAATGGTCAGGAGAAGGGGAAGGTGGATTTAGCCAAATGCCCTTCTAGTCTGCTTGAAAGTCCTGGTATGCGAATTCTAATGCTTTGGTTATTATTGGTTTTCTCTCTATAGATCATCCATGTCCCTTTATAGCAAATAATAATTTTCCTTGAATTTTTGTGCTGGATAACTTAGGAATATATTTTGAAGCTGAATTTTCTGGAGACTCTAAGATCTATTTTACTACTGTATGCTGTTCTGCATTTTTGCCCTTTAGTTTAGAAAGTGGTTACTTATTTATTTATTTATTTATTTATTTATCTCTTTATTTATTTATTTTTGACTTGAATGTCAAACTTTGGTGGTGGGATTAGAGAACAAATCTCATTTTTTTTTTCTTTCTCAGCTAGAGATTTTGGAATGAACTGCACACAAAAACAAGAGGTGTATCTTCTCTATTCATGTACTTTTGAGGATAAATCATTGATTTTCTCTTGGCTGCAGTTGCCTAAATTCTGTCCCATAGTTACGGTAAAGATACTATAGTTTTCTGTCAATATATTTGCCACCTTGATGAATCTCTTAATGCTTTATATATCATGTTTAAAACATAAAATAATCAAACAACTACAAACTAGAAACTCACTCTTTTTCTTGCCATCTTAGATGTTTTGTTTCCTTGCCAATACCTATGACTCATTATTTTGTTGTCAGTTTTGGTTTTGCTTTCTTTTTTATTCTTTTCTCACATCTCAACTGCAGGTTCTCCTTCCTCCACCCTTCATAGGCCTTCTCACTACCCCCCTCTCCCCTGGAAATACTCCCCCTCCATTTCCTTCAGAAAAGGCAGGCCCCACCCAGGGAAATTATCCAAACACAGCATATCAAGTTACAGTGAGTTTAGAAAACTTCCTTCATATCAAGGCTAGACTAGGCAACCCTGTAGGAGGAAGAATCCCAAGTGTAGACAGAAAAAAAGTAGATGCCATCATGGAAAGACAGGAATCCATATTCAAACAGATGAAGGAAATGCTGCAAGACATGAAAACCGAATCAGGATCAATAAAGAAAACACAAACACAGAAATCCCTGGAGCTGGAGAACTTAGAGAAAAGGTTGGGAACCACAATGGTAAACATCACTAACAAAATACAAGAAATGCAAGAGAAAATCTCAGATGTTCAGATACAATTAAAGATATTGATACATCACTCAAAGAAAAAGTAAAATCGGAAAAGTTTCAAACACAAAACATCCAAGAAATTGAGGACACCATAAAAAAAAAAAAAAAGGAATGTAAGAATGATAGAAATAGCTGAAAAAGAAGATTCCAGGCTCCAAGGTCCAGAAAATGTTTTCAAGAAAATCACTGAAGAAAAATTTCCTAACTTCAAGAAAGAGATGTCCTTAAACATACAAGATGCCTACAGAACACCAAATAGGCTAGACCAGAAAAGAAACTCTTCATGACACAAAATGGTCAAAACACTAAATCTACAGAACAAAGAAAAAATATTAAAAGCAGAAATGAAAAAAGGCCAAGTAACATAAAAGGTAGACCTATCTAATCATACCAGACTTCTCAACAGAAACCAGGAAAGCCAGAAGGGCCTGGATAGATGTAATGCAGAATCTAAAAAACAAACAAACAAAAAAACAAACAGATTGCAAACCAGACCACTGTACCCAGCAAAACTTTCTATCAACACAGATGGAGTAAACAGACATTGAAAGAAGAGGTGATGCCAATACACTTCAAACTATTCTATAAAATTGAAACAGAAGGAACATTACCAAACTATGAGGCAATAGTAACCTTGATACCTAAATCAGAAAAAGACCCAACATAAAAGGAGAATTTCAGAATTGGGTCTTTTATGAATGATGATGTAAAAATACTCAATAAAATACTTGCAAACAGAATCCAAGAACACATGAAAGATATCATCCACCATGACCAAGTAGGCTTCATACCAGGCATAAAGGGGTGGTTTACTATACGGAAATCCATCAATGTAATCCACCACATAAACAAAATGGAAAAAAAAAAACACCACATGATAATTTCCTTAGATGCTGAAAAAGCATTTGACAAAATTCAACACCCATTCATGTTTAAAGTTTTGGAGGGATCAGAGATACAAGGCACATACCTAAACATAGCAAAGGCAATATACAGCAAGCCTAAAGCCAACAACAAACTAAAAGGAGAGAAACTTTAATCAACCCCACTGAAATCAGGGACAAGGCAAGGCTGCCCATTCTCTCCATATCTCTTCAACATAGTACTTGAAATCCTAGCTAGAGCAATAAGACAACTAAAGGGGATAAATAGAATACACATCAGAAAGGAAGAAGTCAAAGTATCACTATTTGCAGATGATATAGTATACATGAGTGACTCCCCAAAATTCTACCAGAGAACTCCTTAAGTTGATAAAAACCTTAAGTAAAGTGGCAGGATACAAAATTAACTCAAAAGAAAAATTAGTAGCCCTCCTGTATAAAAAGACAAAAGGGCTGAGAAAGAAATGAGGGAAACACCACTCTTCACAATAGCCACTAATAACATAAAGTACATTGGTGTGACTCTAACCAAGTGAAAGACCTGTATGAAAAAAAAAAAAAAAAAAAAAAAAAAAAAACAAAAAAAACCCAAAAAAACAAAAACCTTCAAGTCTCTGAAGAAAGAAATTGAGGAAGACATCAGAAGATAGAAATATCTCCTCATGGATCAGTGGGATTAACATAGTGAAACTGGCCATCCTACCAAAAGCAATCTACATATTCAATGCAATTCCCATCATAATACCAAGACAATTCTTTACAGACCTTGAAAGAACAAATCTCAATTTAATCTGGAAAAAACAAAAAGCAAGAATAAAGAAAAATCCTGTACAATAACAGAACATTTGGAGTTATATCGATCCCAGATCCCAAGATGTACTATACAGCAAAATTATCAGGTCAGATGCTAAGACATATAGTCAAACTTTGGGCATAATGCAGGAATCTTATGAAAGAAGGGGGAGATAGTAAGACCTGGAGAGGACAGGAGCTCCACAAGGAGAGCAACAAAACCAAAAAATCTGGGCCCAGGGGTCTTTTCTGAGACTGATACCAAGGACCATTCATGGAGATAACCTAGAACCCCTGCACAGATGTAGACCATGGCAATTCAGTGTCCAAGTGGGTTCCATAGTAATGGAACAGGGACTGTCTCTAACATCAACTGATTGGCCACAGAGGATGACAATGCAGCCACTCCTGATGAGACTAGGACCCTGATAGACTAGGATCAGAAGGAAGGAGAGGAAGACCTCCCCTATCAGTGGACTTGGAAAAGGGCATGTGTGGAGAAGTGGGAGGGAGGATGGGATTGTAGGGGAGGAGGGAAGGAGCTATAGGGGGGATACAAAGTGAATAAAACTGTAATTAATAAAAATAAAAATAAAAAATAAAAATAAAAATAAATACTGCATGGTACTGGCATAGGAACAGATTGGTGGATAAATAGAATTGAATAGAAAACCCACAAATAAACCCATGCACCTATGGATGCTTGAATTTTGACAAAGAAATCAAAACTATACAATAGAAAAAAGATTGCATATTCAACAAATGGTGCTGGTATAACTGGATGTCTACATGTGGAAAATGTGAATAGACCCATATTTATCACCCTTCCCAAAACTGAAGTCTAAGACCACAAATTAAACCAGACACACTAAACTTGTTAGAAGAAAAAGTAAGGGAAAGCCTTGAAATCATTTGGCACAGGAGACAATTTCCTGAACAGAACACCAACAGCACAGGCTCTAAGATCAACAATCTATAAATGGTACCCATGAAACTGAGAAGCTTCTGTAAAGCAAAGGACACTGTCGTCAGAAGAAAATGTCAGCCTATAGATTGGGAAAGGATCCTCACCAACCCTTTATTTGATGTAGGGCTAATACACAGAATTCATAACGAACTCAAGTTTAACACCAACAAACCAAGTAATCCATTTAAAATATGGGATACAGAGCTCAACAGACAATTCTCAAGAGAGGGATATCTAAAGGCAGAAAACACTTAAAGAAACTTTTAACATCCTTAGTCATCAGGGAAATGCAAATCAAAACAACCCTAAGGTTTCACCTTACACACCACAAAATGGCTAAAATCAAATACTCAAGTGACAACACATGCTGGATGGGATGTAGAGAAAGGGGAACCCTCCTCTATTGCTGGTGGGAATGTAAATTTGTACAATCACTTTGGAAATCAATTGGTACTTTTTCAGACAATTAGGAATAGTGCTACCTCAAGATCCAGCTATAGCACTCCTAGGCATATATCTAAAATACAGTCAAGTATACAACAAGGACTTCTGTTCAACCATATTCTTAATAGTTCTATTTGAAATAACCCGAGGCTGGAAACAACCTAGATGTCCCTCAACCGAGTAATGGATATAGAAATTGTGGTACATTTACACAATGGAATACTACTCAGCTATTAAAACCAAGGAAATCATGTAATCAGGCAAATGGTGGGATTAGAAAAGATCATCTTGAGTGAGGTTATCCAGAAGCAGAAAGACACACATGGTGTATACTTACTTACAAGTGTATATTGCACATATAATTTAAGATAAATATACTTAAATCTGTATTCCTAAAGAATCTAAACAACAAGGAAGACCCTAGGGAAGATGTTCAGTCCTAATTCAGAAGGACTAATGCAATAGACATTGGAAGCAGGAGAAGACAGGAAACAGGACAGGTGCTTACCATAGCTGGCCTCTGAAAGACTCTACTGACTGAGGTTTCAAAGCAGAGGCTGATACTCATAGCAAAACTTTGGGCAGAGTGCAGGGGATCTTATGAAAGAAGGAGGAGATAGAAAGACCTGGGAGGGACAGGAGCTCCAAAAGAAGATCAACAGAGCCAAAAAAAAAAAAAAAGAACCATTGGGACCCTGCATATGTAGCCCATAGACTCAGTATCCAGGTAGGGTTCCTAGTAATAGGGAGGAGTGGCTTTCTCTGGCATGAAATCAGTGGCAGGCTCTCTGACCACCTCTCCCTGTGGGGTACAGCGTTGGCAGACCACAGAGAATGACAGTGCAATTAGTCCTGATGAGACCTGATAGGCTAGGGTCAAATAGAAGGGGAAGTGGACCTCCTCTTTCAGTAGACTAGGAGAGGGGTATAGGGGGAGAAGAAGAATGGAGGGTGGGATTGTGAGGTGAGGAGGGAGGGGGCCACACTCAGGATACAAATTGAATACATTGTAATAAATGATAATAATAAAAATAAAATATAAAGAATTTTTTTAAAAAAGAAAGCATAAGGTGGACCAATTCTAATAGACTTGAAACAAAAATTACAATTCTTTTGTTTATTACATTTTTGTTTTGAATGTTAGGATGAGTTATCCTAGGTATTAAATCAATAGATAAATAGATTTTAAAATAAGAGAATCAAGCTAAGAATGATGGAAATAAATAAAAGAATGACAAGAATAAAATTTTACTTTTAAAATTTAAGTTACCAGATAATTCGTGTTTTTAATTTTTATTTTTTATATTAATTACAGTTTATTCACTTTGTATCCCAGCTGCAGTTCCCTCTCTCCTCCCTTCCCAATCACATGCTTGCTCCCTTATCTCCTCCTATGCGCCTCTCCAAGTCCATGGATAGGGGAGGTCATCCTCCCCTTTCATCTAACCCTAGCTTACCCAATCTCATCAGGAATGGCCACATTGTTGTCCTCCCTGGCCTGGTAAGGCTGCTACCCCATCCAGGGCAGGCAGTTAAAGAGCTAGCCACTGAGCACATGTCAGAGATAGTCCCTGTTCCCCTTACTAAGAAAGCCATGGGATGAACTTTGGAAGAAGGAGAAAACAGGAAACAGGACAGGAGTCTTCCAGGGAGGGCCTCTGAAAGACTATAACCAGCATTGTATAAAAGCAGATAATGAGACTCATAAAATGTGGGTAAATTACAGGGAATCTTAGGAAAGGAGAGGAAGATAGCAAGACCTGGAAAGGACAGGAGCTCCACAAGGATAGCAGCAGAACCAAAATATCTGGGTCCAGGGGTCTTTTCTGAGACTGATACTCCAACCAAGGACCATTCATAGATATATCCTAGAACCCCTGCTCAGATGTAGCCCATGGCAGCTCAGTATCCAAGTAGGTATCCTAGTAAGGGGAACAGGGACAAGTAGTTTTTAATGTGATAATAATTTTCTGCCTTTCCAATTAGATTAATTTTTGTAAATACAAATAAAGCATTTTATACACGAAAATTGGTCTAAATGATAAAACATATCCTTGAACAAAAAATACAAAGAAAGTTATCACACAGTAAATCCCAAATGACTAAGGGATTTAGAAAGAGAATAAGTGTTAAGAATGTATTGCCTTCGTGGGCATAGGCTAAAATTTGGATATTATTCCTTCATTTGACAAATATGTAGTAGGATTATATAGCATGGTAAGTAACAAATACCTGGCCCACAAAAATGTTCAACTATCATTTTTAATTTTAGTTTTATTTATTTTATGAAGCAAATAAAATACCCATTACCTTTGATAGACTGGAAATACAAAAACCAGTTTAGTAGGGCTTGCATAAAGGTAAAGAAATAATGAGATGTTATAATAGTCTGCTACAGTAAAAACAAAGCAAAAGATATTCAGAAGTCACAAAGCAAGAAATATTGATGCCAGTGGAGCCCAGTGAGATTGTCATCAAATAAGAATACATGTGCCCACATATCTAAAGGTAAATAGTAAGTTATTCAAGATATTTCCAATGGAGAGGCAATGAGTAAGAAACAGAGAGAAAGTTTAAGATGTTATTACCTGGGCCTTCATGTACAGTGCTTAGTTCTTTAAAGCCCTTTAAAGATGCTCAGAAAATATCCAATTCTATCCTTGCATGCTTTTGCATAGTCCTTGGTTCTGTGTCTAGTTTACTTCTCTCTGGCTTCAGACATTGAACTAATTAACAGAGGTGGGAAAATAATGATTTTCCCATCAGTAGTTGAAGACTGTGCTTGTCCCTGATGATGACCTCACTTTGCATTCCCCCTAAGCTATAAAGTCATTTGCAGATGTGTGTGGTTGCTTTAAATCACAGTTACAAGCCACCACTGACAAAAGCCATCTATATATTGTTCAATGTGAGATGCATAACAGAAATAATAGTATCAACAAAACCATCCTGAATTCACAATCAGATGGAGGTAAAAAAAGATTTTGTGATGTGAATCATGAACAGCTTGAATTTCTCTTACTGTAAAACTACATTTATTAGAAGCTAACAACTATATTTTCTTAGTAAAATTTACTGTTCAAAGTATATATATACCCACTGGTCCTTGGAGGGATAATTTTTAGTTAAGTTATTATTATTATTATTTTTTTTACCAATTACAATGTATCCCAGCTGTAGGCCCTCCCTCATCCCCTCCCAACCCCAGCCTCCTTTTCTCATCTCCTCCCATGCCCCTACCCAAGTCCACTGATAGGGAAAGACCTCCTCCTCTTCCATCTGACCCTAGCTTATCAGGTCTCCTCAGGACTGGCTGCAGTGTTTTCCTCATTGGCCTGGTAAGGCTGTTCTCCCTTCAAGGGGAGGTGATCAAAGATTCAGCTACTGAGTTCATGCCAGTGACAGCTCCTGTTTCCATTACTAGGGAACCCACTTGGATAATAAGCTGCCATGGGCTACATCTGTGCAGGGGTTCAAGGTTATCTACATGCATGGTCCTTGGTTGGAGTAACAGTCTCAGAAAAGACACCTTTGCCCAGATTTTTTGGTTTTCTTGCTCTCCTGTGGAGCCATTGTCCCCTCTTTAACTTGAAACATTTCAGAACAAGATAATAAGTTAAGAAATAAGTATGTGGGCAATAAGTGTGAAAATGCCATTTTATTGGCACTATTGTACCACACCTCATCTTTATGTTTATGTACAAAATAAGTATCTATTATAAATTAGCTCTTGTTGTCTAATTTTCCATGAGTTCAATATTGAATCCACAATAGTCATTATAATACTCTGTTAAAATAAAGGATGATGTAGAGTTTCTTTTATGTTTTTTGCAATTACCTTATATCAAATAATTATCTTTTATCAAAATAAAAGTAGGATAGAATTGATATTTGGTATCAGACAATCTTAAGTTCATTGCCCAGATTTGCCACTTCCTAATAGTGTGGTCAGATAGCTCCATAGCACAATGTACTTCTGATAGTGTAACCTTATGCCAATCAATATACTCTCTGTGCCTTAATGGTTTTCCTCTATAAAATGACATTAGAAGACATATTCCAGGACCCTTAGTGGAGGCCTCATATTTTAGCAAAGCCTATATATACACATGTGGGTTCTCACATACATGTGTATTTGTAATAAAGTTTAATTTAGAAATTAGGCATCATAAGAGATTAATATTAAAATGGAATAGAGAAATACATTTATCATAATGAAATTGTCAATATTAATTATCCTTGCACTTTATATATCCTTGATATTATTTTGTCAAAGAAGGGTTACTTGAAACCAAGCACCATGATACTAAAACAGCTAATCTAAGGACTGAAATGGCTACTAACTAGTGGGAAGGTTACATAAGCAGTGCAGAAATGTTAGACAAATATATGGGTTGCATGTCAAACATAATAACAAGAGATTTTTCTCATGCTACTCAGAATGAGACACACACTAAAACTGTACAAATTCATCATTACTAGAAGTTGTTCATGGTATTTTAGACCTCTGTTAACCATTATGCTGAAAACATATAAAGTGGAAGCAAACTTAAGGGAGGTCTATTTTTATGGTTTTAAAATTTTCCCTCTTTTTCTCCATACCATTATGTCAGACTCCAAAATATGTAAGAGAAGTAAAACTGAGCATAATACATCTAGGTCCCTAGCAGCATACCATTCCCTAAAACATAATCCCAAAAGAAAATTTGAGAACCATTCCATCAGTGACACACATTTCAAAGTACTACAGAACATTATTACGTTAGGGAGACATTATATGGCTCCTCTTACATTCCTAAATGACCCAAAATGTGTATTCTTTAATAAGTGTAATTTTAATAAAAACACTGCAGAGGCAGGGATTGTAGCTCAAAGAAAGAACATCTGCCATGCATGTCCGACACCCTGGGTCCAATCCTAAAAACTTACAAACAAAAGTTTTACAGTAAAGATACATGAAAAACAAAACAAAATAACAAAACAAATGAAATGAGAACTGACCTACAATTTATGAAAAAAGAGAGAAATGGGTTTTCTTTGAACAATATAAATTCTTTATGGTTTTCTCAATCTCCAGCAGTCTTCTTAAGGAAATGAGCAACAACCCATGTTTACAATTGTTGAATGATAAGTTGTTCTCAAAATATTTCTTGTCAATCCACCAGAAAATTACTATAAAATACTAGCTGTTAGAATAAGACTGAGTTCAGAAATTTATTTTAATTTATCAAATTTCAGTCTCTGATGTAAATGGAACATTCACATACAATGTGCAAATCCATCCTTTATATCAGAACCCTGTAACTTTTGGTGGTTTTTAAATGGAGAAGACTTTTCTGCTTAATTATTATTGCCAACAAATTAAATATATAATTGTTTATTAACATGTGCAATTGCATTAGAACATTTGTCTACAAAATCTGTAAACCAAGTAGAGATTCATGAATTTCAACGGCCTTTCCACCACATATGTGGATAAGGTAGCAGAAATTCAGTCTTCAAAAAAGTGGATTAGATGATATTTATTAATTTAAATGTAACATTTATAAATGCTTTTTCTCAAGCTGATTGGGTTGAATATGATTTACTCACATTTGACACATGGAAATTCTCCTACCTTTTTTCTGAATTAGAATATGCTAGAAGTATAAATAAATACATCCTCTGACTTGGAAGGTGAAGTAATTTGAAAGGCTAGAAATAAAACAAAATAAAGTTTATTTATTCCAGTCTTCAGTGCAAATTTTGGTTTATAAATTCCACTTCAATAACCATGTAGTTAATCTTGGTGGTAAGCTCTGTGTTATGAAATGAATCGTACAGATAATGAAAACTAGCTAATTCCAGCATAAATGCATAAGACAGTAGCTATATGACCCACAAAAATAAAGCATTTATTATCCATGTGAAAATTTGGCTAAACCATATTACTCAAATACACCTTACATTGAAAATGAAGCATTTTATGTGTTTATGTAATCAACTGCATAAATACAAAGAAAGCAAACCCACGTTTCACTCTTGATGTTAATTGTTATCTAAAAAGATGTAGGAAAGTAAATAGAATATCTCTTTTATGTTCATAATGCAAGAAAATCGAATATGCAAATGTTGTATGAAAACTGAATCTAAAAAACAAAAAAAGAAAATAAACCTGAATTTAAATTAAATGAAACAAAGGAAGGGAACCTCTTGCCAGAGATTTTAAAGGTTCAGTAGTGATTTTACAAATTCTTCAAAGTTAAAAAGCCTACATTTTATTGAGGAACCCGTCCTTAGAACAATTAGCATTGTTTTTTTTTGTTTGTTTGTTTTTTAAGTTTCTTATTTTTTATTTATAGAAAGAAGATTTTGTAATATTAGCATATGACATTTACTTGAATTTTCCTGCTCATCCATCACAAATACTAAAAGAAAAGGAGTAAAACTCATTTTATCTTTTTAAATTTTATTTTTGTTATTATAATATAATTATACCGGTGTCTACTTAGTGCTAGAAGGTGACAAATGAGCTTCCAAAGGAAGAAAGTTACCAACAGTTATACATAGCTATGGACCCAAAACTCATTTTGAAAAAAAAACATGCTCTTATAAAAATTACTATAATAATCATATTTAAAAGTGCAGCATTTTGTAGAAAGTGATGTACAAACATCCAAAGGAAGAAAGTGACCAACAATTGTATGCAGCTCTGGACAAAAAAACTCATTTTTAAAAATTTAAAACCATGCTCTTAAAACTTAAGGCAGTAGATCCTACCATTTGCCTGCAAATTTCATGATTTCCTTGTTTTTAATTGCTGAGTAATATTCCATTGTGTAAATGTACCACTCTTTCTGTATCCATTTCTCTCTTGAGGGACATCTGGATTGTTTCCAGGTTCTGACTATTATGAATAAAGCTGCTATGAACATGGTTGAGCAAATGTCCTTGTTGTGTTCTTTAGTATTTTTGGATATGTGCCTGGGAGTGGTATAGCTGGATCTTGAGGTAGCACTATTCCTAATTGTCTGAGAAAGTGCCAGATTGATTTTCAAAGTGGTTGTGCAAGTTTACATTCCCACCAGCAATGGAGGAGGGTTCCCCTTTCTCCACAACCTCTCCAGCTTGTGTTGTCACTTGAGTTTTTGATCTTAGCCATTCTGATGGGTGTAAGGTGAAATCTCAGGGTCATTTTGATTTGCATCTCCCTGATGGCTAAGGACTTTGAACATTTCTTTAAGTGTTTCATTGCCATTCCTGATTCCTCTACAGAGAATTCTCTCATTAGCTCCATACCCCATTTATTAATTGGATTGCCGGATTTGTTGCTTTTTAACTTTTTTAGTTCTTTATATATTCGGTATATCAGCCCTCTGTCAGATATAGGGTTGGTGAAGATCCTTTCCCAGTCTGTAGGCTGTCATTTTATTCTAAAGACAGTGTTTTTTGCTTTACAGAAGCTTTTCAGTTTCATGAGGTCCCATTTATTGATTGTTGCTAAAGATCATCCTAAGTGAGGTATCCCAAAGTCAGAAAGAACACACAGTATATACTCATTTATGAGTGGATACTAGACCTATAAGATAGGATAAACATACTAAAATCTGTACAGGTAAAGAAGCTAAACAAGAAGGAGGACCCAGGTTAAGATGATCAATCCTCACTTAGAAAGACGAATGGGATGGACATTGGAAGTAGGAGAAAACCAGTGACTGTCAGAGAAAAAAATCCTCACCTCCCTACTGAGATTATTTAATGGTATTAAATAGAGGCAGAAGTCATGCATAAATTCATTAAGTGACATTTTTCAAAAGGAAACAGGATACTGGAGAATAAGCACATGACAGAGAAGTGGAGGGGAAATTAACTATATAGAATTAACTATGTATAGTTATATATATAGTTATATGTAACTATATATAACTATAACTATATATAGCTGTAACTATATATAACTATATATATAATTATATGTATAGTTATATACATATATTTATATATATCATTATATATATAAATATATATAAACATTACATATATAACTATATAACTATATATACTATATATATATAAAGTGTGTGTATATATATATATATATATATATATATTTGTACACTTTTTTTTTTCCTGTGGTCTGACCCCAGCTGTATCCCATCACCCTCCGTGTCTTTCCATTGTCTATGCATATTTGGTGGGGGACCCATAGATTTTGTTCCTGTTGTTTGTATTCAAGAGGGAGAAAAAAGGACCCTGAGTCTGGATCCTTGAAAGAATGGCATAACTTCCAAAACATGATGGATTGATCTTTCAGATGTTGCCGACTTTTTCATTTTCATACTCAACTTTAAACATACAAATAAATAATAGCATTCAAAAACACTCAGGCTCATTTAAAATCTCGATCTCTCTCTTCATTGGAAAAGGATGTCTAGACTCCCAGACAGCTGTGAGGAGAAGCCTCTACCTGCTGTGGCCAGACATGAAATTTAGGTTACCAGGCTCACTTGTGTGGCTTGCCTGTCCTGGTGGGCACTTGAGACTGTGGCTCCTCTTACTTTCCTATTTGGCTGCTCCTCAGACATATAATTCTATCTCATTCTGTGAAACACCTGATCATTTATCCTTCATGATGTGATCAAATATCATATCTCTGAAATTATGTTCTAATTTCCCTGAACAAAGGTAGTAATGGGCTCCCTTGTGTCAAAGCTTCAAACTATTCTTTTTTTTTTTAATATCAGTTACAGTTTTTTGACTTTGTATCCCAGCTGTATCCCTCTCCCTCATTCCCTCCCTCCCTCATCTCCTCCCATGCTCCTCTCCAAGTCTTCTGATAGGGGAGGTCCTCCTCTTTTATCTGATCCTAGCTTATCAGGTATCTTCAGGCCTGGCTGCAAAGTCCTGCTGTGTGGCCTAGCAAGGCTGCTCCTCCCTCAGGTGTGTGGGGAGAGGTGAAATAGACAGCCATTGAGTTAATGTCAGAAATAGTCCCTGTTCCCCTTACTAGGGTAACCACTCGGATACTGAGCTACATCCGAGCAGGGGTTCTAGGTTGTATGCATACATGGTCTTCAGTTGGAGATATAGCCTGTACACCTAAAGAAGATAATTAAGAAAGAGGACCTGGGGTAAGATGATCAACCTTCACTTAGAAAGACAAATGGGATGGACATTGGAAGTAGGAGAAAACAAGTAACAAGACAGAAGCTTACCACAGAGGGCCTCTGAAAGACTCTACTTACCAGTTTATCGAAGTAGATACTGATACTCATAAACATACCTTCGGCAGAGTACAGGTAATCATATGAAAGAAGGGGGAGTTAGTATGACCTGGAGAAAACAGGAGCTCCACAAGGACCAATAATATCTGGGCACAGAGTTCTTTTGTGAGGCTTCACCATATTCTTACCTTTTACTTCTATTCTCTCATGATTCCCTTAGAAGTTACCTGTCTCTTTGAATATGTGGCTTCACATAAGGAAGGCCTGCTGGGTTGTGTGTGGGTGTGCACATGTTTGTGCGTACACACATGCCCGTGCCAGTGTGTGTGTGTGTATACATACATACATACAGATAGATAGATAGATAGATAGATAGATAGATAGATAGATAGATAGATAGAGGGAAAGAGTGGAAAACACACCAAAACCAAACAAACAAACAAAAAATCCCATTAGCTATGCTATCTCTTAGTATCTGCTTTGATACCTAGAAGTTTAGAGTCTTTTAGAGGCCCTCTGTGGAAGGATCCTATCCTGCTCCCTGTCTTCTCTTACTTCCGATGTCTATTCTATTTGCTCTTCTGAATGAGGGTCTTCCTTGGTGTTTAGCTTCTTTTGACTACAGATTTTAGTATGTTTTAGTATATTTTATGGCTAATATCCACATGTAATTGAGTTTATACCACCTTGGTCTTTCTGCTTCTGGGATACCTTACTCAGGATGATCTTTTCTAGTTCCCAACATTTGCCTGCAAATTTTATGACTTCCTTGTTTTTAATTGCTGAGTGTTATTCCATTGTGTAAATCTACCATAATTTCTTTTTTAATAGCTTTTCTTTTTAAAATTTATTTATTACAATTTATTCACTTTGTATCCCAGCTGTAGCCTCCTCCCTTGTCCCCTCCCTCCCTCTAATACTCCCATGTCCTCCACCTGTCCACTGAAAGAGGAATTCCTCCTTCCCTACCATCTGACCCTAGCCTATTAGGTCTTATAAGATGGGCTGCATTGTCTCCCTCTGTAGACTGGTAAAGCTGCCCCCCACTCAGTGGGAGGTGATCAATGAGCCAGTCACTGAGTTCATGTCAGAGACAAACCTTGTTTCCCTTACTAGGGCACCCACTTGGATACTGAGCCCCCATGGTCTCACCTGTGAAGGGGTTTTAGGCTGTCTCCATGCATGGCCCATGGTTGGAGTATCAGTCTCAGAAAAGACCCCTGGGCCCAGAATTTTTGGTTCTTTTTCTCTCCTTGTAGGGCTCCTGTGCCCTCCAGGGCTTTCTATCGCCTACTTCTTTCATAAGATTCCTTGCAATCTGCTTCTGTACCCTGCTGGGCAGAATCTGTCAGAGGCCCTCTGTAGTAGGCTCCTGTCCTGTTCCCTGTTTTCTACCTCTTCAGATGTCCAACCTGTTGCCTTTCTGAATGAGGATTGAGCATCTTACCCAGGATCGTCCTTTTTGCTTAGCTTCTTTAGGTGTACAGATTTTAGTATTTTTATCCTATATTATATGTCTAATATCAACTTTTAAGTGAATTGAATATATACCATGTGTGTCTTTCTGCTTCTGGAATATATCACTTAGAATGATCTTTTCCCATGATTTGCTTGCCAATTTCATGATTTCCTTATTTTTAATTGCTGAGTAGAATTTCGTTGTGTGAATGTACCACAATTTCTGTATCCAGTTCACAGCTGGGGGACATCTGGGTTGTTTCCTGATTCAGGCTACTATGAGTAAAGTTGATAAGAACATGGTTGATCAAATGTCTTTGTATACTTGAGCATATTTTGGATATATACCTAATGGCCATTTTACCAAAAGCAATCTACAGATTGAATGGAATCCCCGTCAAATTACCAACAAAATTCTTTACAGACCTTGAAAGAAAATTTCTGAACTTCACATGGAATAACAATAGCTAAAACAATCCTCTACAATAAAAGATCTACTGGAGGTCTCTCCATCCCTGATCTCAAGATGTATTATAGAGCAACAGTAATAAAAACTGTGTGGTATTGCCATAGAAACAGACAGATTGTTGATCTTAGAGACTGTTCTGCTGGTGTTCTGTTCAGGAAGTTGTCTCCTGTGTCAATGAGTTCAAGGCTCTTCCCCAATTTTTCTTCTAACAGGTTTAATGTGTCTGATTTTATGTAGAGGTGTTTGATCCACCTGGGGTTTAATTTGTGCAGAGTGCAGGGAATCTTACGGAAGAAGGGGGAGATAGAAAGACCTGGAGGGGACAAGAACTCCACATGGAAACCAAAGATCAAAAAAAAATCTTGGCTGAGGGAGTCCTGCAGAGTCTGCTGAATCATTCAAGGACCATCCATGGAGAGGACCTAGACCTCATGCTCAGATGTAGCCCACGGGCAGCTCAGTCTTCATATGTGTTCCCTAGTAAGAAAAGCAGGAATTGTCTCCGACATGGTCTTGGCAGCAGGCTCTTTGATCACCTCCTCTTAGCAAAGTGGTCTAACTAGACAACAGAGAAAGAGGATCCAGACAATCCTGAAGGGCTAGGGTCAGGTAGTAAGGGAGAGGGACCTTCTCTTTCAGTGGACTAAGGGAGGGACATAGGGTGGGCAGTGGGAGGGAGGGTAGGACCTGGAGGAGATGATAGAGGAGGCTAAAACAGGGATAGAAAGTGAATAAATTATAATAAATAATAATAGTGAAGAAAAAATTACAAAAAAAATTACCAGCCCTGATCTTTAATCTCCAGCTATCCCATAGAGGAATCTATTGTGACATAATTTGAAGATAGTAAGATAGTTTTGGTTTACTAAAAATTGTCCAGGTCACTGAAAGAGGCATCATAGAGAGGACTGATTATTCACTCTGGTGGACAAAACACTGCTTTGCTACTTTACACAGGCTATCAACTAGCTTTTATGGTATAGTTGAAAATCTGTAGTCATTATAAGAGCAGCTCCATTTGTGATTGCTTTGTACTACCTAATTGCTTTATGTTTTTTGAAATTTAATTTTGGCCTGTGTCAGTTCACATCATCATCAAAAATGATCCAAGATAGGATAAAATGAGCAAAATTTTTGGAGAGTAATCTTTGGAATAATGGAGAGATCAGGAAAAGAAAGCAAGAGCCTCCAGAACACAATATACAGTCTTGCTTTGGAAATAGAGAAAGGAAGACTGACTAAAACCATTCCACATTGCAGTGAAGATTCAGAATAGCTTTGGGCAGGCCCTCAAGGAGTACTGGAATAAAACTTTGCTGTATTAATATCTTAACCATGATCAACCACTGGCATGAAATAAATGCTAAGAAATGAGTACTTGCTGGCTACAGAAGGTTGAGAACCTGGGCTCCTGTCAATAATGCCTTTATAGGGAAACTAAATGATGTATAGTTATGGGTGCCTTTGATGTTCTGAAAATACAAAATATGAATTTATTTTAATTTTCTCTGCTTGGAGAACTGTGTTTCTTAAATCTAAGAATTGCTTGTGATCGTTGGGTTTTTAAAGAATCTTAGGATAGCCTTAGACATCATGACTTCTTCCCATTCTAATTTTCTAAAATAGCAGTTAGAACTAAATTATGTCATGGCTTACTAATGTCCATAAAGTCTAACTTTTGTTTTAGATGTGTCATCACTTTAACTTCCAGTGCTCATTTCTGGGTAATTTGGCCTTTGTAGCCAAGTTCACTAAATATTGCTGTATTGAAGCTTTTTCTTGTTATTTAGCTTGGCTTTTGAGTTTTATTTATTTTATTTTTATGGAAAATAGATTCTTTTATCATACAATACATCCAGATCACAGGTTTCTCTCCCTCTACTCCTCCCAATTGCCACCCACCTCACTTCTCCCCCAGATCAACTCCCCCTCCTTTTCCTCTTCAGAAAAGGTCTCCAAAAGATAACAGCTAAACGAGAAATAACAAGATACAGTAAGACAAGGCAAAAAACTCTCTGATTGAGGCTGGAAAGGCAACTCAATAGAAGGAAAAGAGTCCCAAAAGTAGGACAAAGAGTCAGAGACACACCGGCTCCTACTGTTGAGAGTCTCCCAAAACACCAAACTAAACAGCCCTAACATATATGCACAGGAACTGGTACAGACCCATTCAGTCCCTGTGCTTGCTGCTTCAGTCTCTGTGAGCCAATGTAGGCCCTGTGTAGTTGATTTAATGGACTATATTCTCTTGGTGTCGTCCATCCCTTCTGCATCCTACAATCTTCATTCATCTTTTTCTGCAGAGTTTCTCAGTCTCTGAGGGGAAGTACCTGGCAGAGACCACCAATTTAGACTCTCTCTTGGCATAATATCTGGCTGAGAGTTTCTGTAGCCATTCCCATCTGCTATGAGAGAAAACCTCTCTTTCTATTGACAACTGGACAAGGTACCAATCTATTAATATAGCAGCATATCATTAGAAATCATGTCATTGATTTTTTACACCGATTTCATTTGGTTTTATCATAGATCTCTGCTTCCTGGCCATCCAGACAATGGATGAATGACATGAGCTCCCTTTCATGGCATAGGCCTCAAGTTAAAGCAAACATTGTTTGGCCACTCCCATAAATTCTATGCCTTCATTGCCCCAACACATCCTATGGGCAGGACAGACTGTAGATCTAGGGTTTTGCAACTGGGATGGTGTCCACATTTCTCTCTCCTTGGCCTGCAGAGTACCAAAAAGACTAGACAATAGTAGTGAAGGCTCCATGCAAGCACGAGCTTGACATATCCTATGTTCAATGACATGTGTAGATGATGTCCTCAGTAATGGAACTCCAGCTGTCAGTTTTCAGACAGCTGTCTAATGTCTTAGTATCAGCCTGCATTGTTTAGGAATCTGCACAGTACCCTTTCAGACAATAACTAAAAAAAAAAAAAAAAAAAAAAATGTAACCCAGTTCTACCTCTAGAAAACTTGCCAGGCTACAAAAGATGGCCAGTTAAGACTTTATATTTTCCATTCCTAGAAATCCTTACTAGGGTCACTCTCATAGATTCCAGGAAGTTTCCACACAACCCTATCCATGCTGTCCAATCCCGGCTGTTTTTCCCCATATTCTCCCCCCCCCCCCCCCGCACATCTCCCACACTCCCGGCTTCCTGAATCTTCCCGCTCAGATTCTACCCCACAACCAGTCCACAAACAAAATTTGTCCCTTTTCCCTTTCCAGAAAGGACCATGCATTCCCTACTCCAAAAGCTCTCCTCCTTACCTAAACTCTCCTATCTCTGGTTTATAGCATGATTATCATTTACATAACACAAAATATTCACTTATAAGTGAATGCAAAACATATTTGTCTTTCTAGGTCTGAGTTACCTCATGTGGGTTGATATTTTTTCTAGTTATATCCATTCGCAAATTTCCTGATGACATTTAAAAAAAACAGCTTCATTTACTACAACATCATAGTATTTTTATTTTTATTGTTCTTCTTCTAATCTAATATTATATTTTCATTTTTAAAACAATTATTTTTTATTAATTACATTTTATTGATTTTGTATCCCAGCTGTAGTCCCCTCCCTTGTTCCCTCTCAATCCCACTCTCCCTCCCTCTTCTTCTCCTATGCCCCTATCCACTGATAGGTGACGTCCTCCTCCCCTTCCACCTGATCCTAGTCTATGAGGTCTCATTAGGTCTGGCTGCATTGTCTTCCTATGTGGCCTGGTAAGGCTGCTCCCACATGAAGGGGAGGTGATCAAAGAGTCAGCCACTGAGTTGATGTCAGAGACAGTCTCGGATCCCATTATTAGAGAACTCACTTGGAAACTGAGCTGCCATGGGCTACATCTGTGCAGGGGTTCTAGATAATCTTCATGCATGGTCATTGGTTGGAGTGTCAGACTCAGAAAAGACCCCTGTGCCCAGAAATTTCGGTTCTGTTCCTCTCCTTGTGGACATCCTATCCCCTCCAGGTCTTTATATCTCCCCTTTCTTACCCAAGATTTCCTGCCCTGCACTCTGCCCAATGTGTGGCTATGAGTCATAGCATCATCTTAGAGTCTTTCAGAGGCCCTCTGTGGTAGGCTCCTGTCTTGTTCCCTGTTTTTTAACTCTTCCCAAGTCTGTTCAATTTGCGTTTCTGAGTGAGGATTGATCATTTTACCCAGGGTCCTCCTTCTTGTTTAGGTTCTTTTGGTGTACAGATTTTAGTAGATTTATCCTATATTATATGTCTAATATCTACTTATAAGTGAGTATATACCATGTGTGTCTTTCTGCTTCTGGGATACCTCACTAAGGATGATCTATTGTAGTTCCCACCACTTGCCTGCAAATTTCATGATTTCCTTATTTTTAATTGCTGTGTGATATTTCATTGTGCAAATGTACCACAATTTCTGCATCCATTCCACAGTTCAGGGACATCTGTTTTGTTTTGTTTTTTTTTCCAGGTTCCAGCTGTTATGAATAAAGCTGCTATGAACATGGTTGAGCAAATGTCCTTGTTTCATACTTGAGCATCTTTTGGATATATGCCTAGTAGTGCTATAGCTTGATCTTGAGGAAGCACTATTCCTAATTGTCTGAGAAAGAGCAAGATTTATTTCCAAAGTGGTAGAACTTGTTTACATTCCCACCAGCAATGGAGGAGAGTTCCCCTTTCTCCACATCCTCTCCAGCATGTGTTGTCACTTGAGTTTTTGATCTTAGCCATTCTGATGGGTGTGCAGTGAAATCTCAAGATTGTTTTGATTTACATTTCCCTGATGACTAAGGATATTGTACATTTGTTTAAGTGTTACACTGCCATTCGATATTCCTCTATTGAGAATTCTCTGTTTACCTATGTACTGCTTTTTTAATTGGATTATTTGATTTGTTGCTGTTTAACTTTTTGAGTTCTTTGTATATTCTGGATATTAGCCCTCTGTAAGATATAGGGTTGGTGAAGATCCATTCATTTTGTTCTGATACAGTGCTCTTTGTTTTACGGAAGCTTTTCAGTTTCATGAGGTACCATTGCATTGATGATCTTAGAGCCTGTGCTGTTGGCGTTCTCCTCAGGAAGTTGTCTCCTGTGCCAATGAGTTCAAGGCTCTTCCCCAATTTTTCTTCAAACAGGTTTGCTATGTCTGATTTTATGTTGAGGTCTTTGATGCACTGGACTTTAGTTTTTTTAGGGTGCTAAATATGGTCCTACTTGCAGTTTTCTACATGTAGACATCCAGTAAGACCAGCACCATTTGTTGAAAATGCTATCTTTTTTCCATTTTATGGTTTTGGATTCTTTGTCAAAAGTCAAGTGTTCATAGGTGTGTGTGTCTATTTTTGGGTCTTCTATTTGATTCCACTGATCCACCATTCTTTTTTTATGCAAATACTGTCCAATTTCTATTACTAATGCTCTATAGTATAGCTTGAGATCAGGGATGGTGATAACTCCATACAATCTATTTATGTTGAGATTGTTCTTTCAGGGTCTGTAAAGAATTGTGTTGGTATTTTGATGGGAATTACATTGAATCTGTAGATTGCTTTTGGCAGGATGGCCATTTTCACAATGTTAATCCTAGGGATTCATGAGCATGGGGACCTTTCAGTCTTTTGATATCTCCTTTAAGTTCTTTCTTCAGAGACATGGCATTTCTTCTTTTTTTTTAGCTCTTTAAAAACTAAATTATTGTTTTTAATATTAATTACAGTTTACTCACTTTGTTTCCCAGCTCCTTCATTCCCTCCCAATCACATCCTTCCTCCCTCATCTCCTCCCATGCCCCTCTCCCATTCAACTGATAAGGGAGGGTCTCCTCCCTCTCCAACTGACCTTAGCCTATTAGGTCTCATCAGGACTTGCTGCATTGTCTAAGTCTGTGGCTTGGGAAGGCTGCTCCCATGTCAAGGGGATGTGATCATTGAGCCAGCCGATGAGTTGATGTCAAAGACAGTCCCTGTTCATTTTACTAGGGAACTCAAGTGGATACTGAGCTGCCATGGCCTATATCAGTGCAGGGCTTCTAGGCTGCCCCCATGCATGGTCTTTGGTTGGAGTATCAGTCTCAGAAAAGACCCCTGGGCCCAGATTTCCTGGTTCTGTTGCTCTCCTTGTGGAGATCCTGTCACCTCCAGGTCTTTCTATCCCCTCCTTTCATAAGATTTCTTGCACTCTGCCACAGTTTGAATATGAGTCTCAGCATCTGCTTCGATACCTTACTGGGTAGAATCATTCAGAGGCCCTCTGTGGTAGGCTCCTGTCCTGTTCCTTGCTTTCTACCTCTTCAGATGTCCATCCCAATTGCCTTTTTGAGTGAAGATTGATCATTTTACCCAGGGTACACCATCTTGCTTAGCTTCTTTTGGTGTAGATGTTTTAGTAGGTTTATCCTTTATTAAATGTCTAGTAACCACTTATAAGTGAGTATATACCATGTGTGTCTTTCTGCTTCTGGGATACCTCACTCAGGATGATCTTTTCTACAATCATTTCCCTGTAAATTTAATGATTTCCTCATTTTTAATTGCTGAGTAGTATTCAATTGTGTAAATGTACCACAATTTCTGTAACCATTCCTCAATTGTTGGGCCTCTGCATTGTTTCCAGATTCTGGCTATTATGAAGAAAGATGACAAACATAGTGGAGCAAATGTACTTGTGGACTTGAGCATATTTTGGATATGTTCCTAGGAGTGGCATAGCTGGGTCTTGAGGAACTGCTATTCCTAACTGCTGAGAAAGTGCCAGATTGTCTTCCAAAGTGGTTATGCAAATTTACATTCCAACCAGCAATGGAGTAGTGTTCCCCTTTCTCTACATCCTCTTTAGCATGTATTGTCACTTGAGTTTTTGATCTTGGCCGTTGTGATGGGTGTAGATGAAATCGTTTTGATTTGAAATTCCCTGATGACTATGGATTTTGAACATTTTTTTAAGTGTTTTCTGCCATTCAATATTCCTCTACAGAGAATTATATGTTTAGCTCTGTACCCAATTTTTTATTACTTCTTTTGTTGCTTTTTAACTTTTGTGTTCTGTATATATTCTGGATATTAGCCCTCTGTCAGGTATAGATTTGGTGAAGATCCTTTCAGAGTCTGTAGGCTGTTGTTTTGTTCTGACAACAGTGTCCTGTGCTTTACAGAAGCTTTTCAGTTTCATGAGGTACCATTTATTGATTGTTGCTCTTAGGGCCTGTGCTGTTGGTGTTCTGTTCAGAAAGTTGTCTCCTGTGCCAATGAGTTCAAGGCTCTTCTCCAATTTTTCTTCAGACAGGTTTGGTATGCCTGATATAATGTTGAGGTCTTTCATCCACTGTACTTTAGTTTTGTGCAGGGTGATAAATATGGATCTATTTGCATTTTTCTACATGTAGATATCCAGTTAGACCAGCACCATCTCTTCTCAATCCCACCATTTCTCCCTCATCTCCTACCATGTCTCTCTCTAAGTCCACTGATAGGAGATTTCCTCCTCCCCTTCCATCTGACTCTAGCTTATCAGGTCTTATCAGGACTGGCTGCACTGTCCTCCTTTATGGCCTGGCAAGCATGCTTCCCCCTTAGGGGGAGGTGATCAAATGCCAGCCACTCTCAGAGACATTCCATGTTCCTCTTACCGTAGAACCCATTTGGACACTGAGCTGCCATGGGCTACACATAAACAAAAATCTTGGTTATAAACATAAATGGTCCTTGGTTGGAGTATCAGTCTCAGAAAAGACCCCTGTGCCCAGAATTTTTGGTTCTGTTGCTCTCCTTGTGCAACATCTGTCCTCTCCAGGTTTTACTCTCTTTACCTTCTTTCATAAGATTCCCCGCACTCTGACCAAAGATTGGTTATAAATCTCAGTCTCTGCTTTGATACATTGCTGGGTAGAATCTTTCGGAGGCCCTCTGTGGTAGGCTCCTGTCCTGTTCCCTGTTTTCTCCTTCTTACAATGTCCATCCGATTTTTCTTTCTATGTGAGGATTGATCAACTTACCCAGATTCCACATCTTGCTTAGCTTCTTTTGATATGCAGTTTTTAGTATGTTTATCCTATATTATATGTCTAATACCAACTTATAAGTGAGTATATACCATGTGTGTCTTTCTGCTTCTGGGATATCTCACTCAGGATGATCTTTCTAGTTCCCACCATTTGCCTGCAAATTTCATGATTTCCTTGTTTTTATTTCCTGAGTAGTATTTAATTGTGTAAATACACCACATTTTCTTTGTCCATTTTTAGGTTGAGGACAATATAGGCTTTTTCCAGTATTTGGCAATTATGGCTAATGCCGTAATGAACATGACTGAGCAAGTATGCTTGTGGTGAGAAAGAAAGTGTTTTGGGTATACACTGAAGAGTGATCTAGCTGGTTTTTGAGGTAGGTTGATCCTTGATTTTGTTAGGTACTGCCATATCAATTTCCATAGTGACTGTGCAAGTTTGGACTCTCATCAGCAACGGAGGAGTGTTCCCTTGTTCCACATCCTTGCCAATATGAACTGTCATTTCTGCTTTTGACCTTACTCATTCTGATTTGTATAAGATTGAATCTCAGAATCATTTTGATTTACATTTTCCTGATGACTAAAAATGTTGCACATTTCTTTAAGTGCTTCTCAGCGTTTTGAAATTCGTCCATTGAGAATTCTCTGTTTAGAACTGTACCCCATTTTAATTACTTGGTTTTGATATGTAATATATTGAGTTAATATATACACATATAATTTGAATATTAGGCCTCTTTCTGATTTGGAGTTAGTGGAATTGTTTTTCAATTTTGTAGGCTTCCTTTTCATCTGAATGATGGTGTCCTTTGCTCTACAGATGTTTCTCCATTCCATGGAATCCCATTTATTCATCATTGATCTTAGTGCTTGCACTAAAAGTGTTCTCTTCAGAAAGTTGTCTCCTTTGTCAATGCATTCAAGGCTGTTCCCCACTTTCTCTACTATAAGGTTCAATAGATTTAATGTTGAGGTATTTGATCCACTTGGTGTTAAGTTTTGTGCAATCCTTATTTGATAAATAAGGATCTATTTGCATTTTTCTACATGCAGACTTCTAGTTAGACCAGCACCACTTGTTAAAGATGCTTTCTTTATTCCACTGTATATTTCTGACTTCTTTCAAAAATCAAGTGTTCTTTGTATATACTGGATATTAGTCCTCTGTCAGATAAAGGGTTGGTGAAGATTCTTTCCCAATCTGTAGGCAGTCGTTTTGTTTTGATGACGGTATCCTTTGCTTTACAGAAACTTTTCAGTTTCATGAGGTCCCATTTATTGTTTGTTGCTCTTAGAGCCTGTGCTGTTGGTGTTCTCTTCAGGAAGTTGTCTCCTGTGCCAATGAGTTCTAGGCTGTTCCCCACTTTTTTTTCCAATTGATTTAGGGTATCTGGTTTTATGTTGAGGTCCTTGATCCACTTTGACTTTAGTTTTGGGCAGGGTGATAAATATGGATCTATTTTCATTTTTCTGCATGTAGACATCCAGTTGGTCCAGCACCATTTGTTGAAGATGCTGTCTTTTTTCCATTGAATGGATTAGGCTTCTTTGTCAAATATCGAGTATTCATAGGTGTGTGGAGTTATTTCTGGGTCTTCTATGCGGTTCCATTGATCCTCCTTTCTGTTTCTATGCCAATACCATGCAGTTTTTATTACTGTTGCCCTGTAGTACAGCTTGAGATCAGGGATGGAGATACCTCCAGATGATCTGTTGTTGTACAGGATCATTTTGGAGATTCTGGTTTTTTTGTTTCTCCATATGAAGCTGAGAATCTTTTTTTGCTGAAAAGCAGCAAACCAAGTAATCCAATTAAAAAATGGGGAACAGAGATAAACAGAGAATTCTCAACAGAGGAATATCGAATGGCAGAAAAACACTTAAAGAAATGCTCATCCTCATTAGCATTCAGGGAAATGCAAATCAAAACGACCCTGAGATATCACCTTACACCCATCAGAATGGCCAAGATGAAAAACTCAAGCGATAACACATGCTGGAGAGGTTGTGGAGAAAGGTGAACCCTCCTCCACTGCTGGTGGGAATGTAAACTGGTACAACCACTCTGGAAAGCTATCTGGCGCTTTCTAAGACAATTAGGAATTGTGCTTCCTCAAGACCCAGCTATACCACTGCTAGGTATATACCCAAAGTTCGTTCAAGTACACAAAAGGGATACTTGCTCAACCATGTTTATAGCAGCTTTATTTGTAATAGCCAGAACCTGGAAACAACCCAGATGTCCATCAACGGAGGAATGGGTACAGAAATTGTGGTATTTTTACACAATGGAATACTACTCAGCAATCAAAAAGGAGGAAATCATGAAATTTGCAGGCAAATGTTGGGATCTAGAAAAGATCATTCTGAATGAAATATCCCAGAAGGAGAAAGACAAACATGGTATATACTCACTTATATAAACCTATAAGATATGATAAACATAATGAAATCTATTCACCTAAAAAAGATAATCAATTGAGCAGACATGAGGTAAGATGATCAATCCTTGTTTAGAAAGACAGATAGGATGTGCATTGAACGTATGACAGGAGTCTACTGAGCGCATCTGAAAGACTCTAACTGGCAGTGTTTTCAAAGCAAAGACTCATGACCAAACCTTTGGCAGAGTACAGGGAATCATAAGAAAGAAGGGGAGTTAGTCTGTTGGGGAAAGGATAGGAGCTCCACAAGGACCAAATATATCTGGGCACAGGGTCTTTTCTGAGACTGACATTCAACCAAGGACCATGTATGGATATAACCTAGAACCTCCACTCAGATGTAGCCTGTGGTAGCTCAGTAACCAATTGGTTTACCAAAGTGAGGGGAACAGGGACTATTTCTAACAGGAACTCAATGACTGACTCTCTGGTCTCCCCACCCCCGAAGGGAGGAGCAGTCCTGTTAGGCCACAGAGGAGGGCTTTGCAGCCAGTCCTGAAGATACCTGATAAAACAGGATCAGATGAATGGGGAGGAGGTCCCCCCTATCAGTGGACTTGGAAAGGGGCACAGTGGAGATGAGGGAGGGAGGGAGGGACTGGGAGGGAATGAGGGATCGGGACACGGCTGGGATACAGAGTTAATAAAATGTAACCGATAAAAAAAATAATAATAAAATAAAAAAATCAAGTGTTCACTGGTGTGTGAATCTATGTCTGGATCTTCAGTTCAATTCCCTTGATCAACATGTCTCTTTTTATGCCAATGTTATGCAGTTTTTTTTATTACTATAGCTCTGTAATGCACTTGATATCAGGGATGGTGATACTTCTACAAGTTCTTTTACTTTTAGGATTGTTTTTTTATCTATCCTGCTTTTGTTGTTGTTGTTTTTCAATATGAAATTGAGAATTGTTCTTTCAAGATCTAAAAGAATTCTGTAGGAATTTTGATTGGGATTGAGTTGAGCCATAAGTTGCTTTTAGTGGAATGGTCAGTTTTACTATGTTAATCCTACTGATTAATGAACATGGAGATCTTTCCATCTTCAGATATCATTTTTAATTTCTTTCTTCAAAGACTTGATGTTTTTATCATACAAGTCTTTTACTTCCTTGGGTTGGTTAGAATTACCCCAATATATTTGAGGCCTTTGTGAAAAGTGTTGCTTCCCTGATTTCTTTCTTAGTCCTCAGTCCGTTTGTCTATAAGAGGGACACTATTTGTTTGGGTTTTTGTTTGTTTGTTTGTTTGTTTGTTTTGGGGGTTTGTTGTTGTTGTTGTTTGTGTTTTGTTTTTAGTTAATCTTGTATCCAGAATCCAGGAACACACAAAAGAATCATCCATCATGATAAGGTAGGCTTCATCTTGGAGATGCAGAGATGATTCAACATATGAAAATCTGTAAATGTAATACACTATATTAATAATCTGAAAGGAAAAATGATCATTTTATTAGATGCCAAAAATAAAAGCATTTAACAAAATCCAACACCCCTTCATGATAAAAGTCTTGAAAAGTTAGAGATACATACCTAAACCTAATAAAGACAATACACAACTGTCAAATAGCCAACATCAAATTAAATGGGGAGAAACTTAAGCAATTCCATTAAAATCAGGAGCAGGACAAGGTTGTCCATTCCCACCATATCCATTCAATATAGTAACTGAAGTTCTAGCGAGAACAATAACCCTAGTGAAGGTGATTAAGGGGATACAAATTAGAAAGAACAAAGTCAAAGTATTTTTATTTGCAGAGGATAGGATGGTATACATAAATAACCCTAAAAACTTGACTAGAAAAATCCTACCACTGTCATTTTAATTTTTCTCCAATATATTTTACATTTTGATACTATGTAATTTTTAGAATTCATGTTAGTTCTTTTAAATATAGTGATATATTCTTATGTTTTCCATTATGTCTTTTGCCACTTTAAATATATATATTGTAAAAATTCTAAGCAAAAGCATTATCTGAAATTATTAGAGCAGAGGTCTTGTTTTAGAGAGCACTAGAATGGCATATAGTGTAGGTCATCACTTGTTTCAAGGAAATTGCTCTAAATGTTATCTGTTTTTTATCATCTCATTAGTAAGGAAATCCTGTGGTGACCCAAATGGATAGACATTGTAAAGTTTTATTTCATCAATAAAGAAATAAAGACTTACTTTTCTTAAGAAGGTTTGAGTTCTTGGGTCCTACTAAAACTGGTTATAAGAAGCCAACTGCTAGCTTATTTCCATAGATACAAGGTCTCATCTTATAACAAATACCATGAAAACCTGTTTTACTATGATTTAGGAAAAATTTTAAAGGTTCATTTTATAAAAGTGACAAAGACTGGACTATGTCATTTTATAATCACCCCACATATGATTAGTTTTTTATGGAAATCTTCTTTTTTTATACTATGTTGTAATATTGCTTTTGCTTTCCTACTAAATTAACTTCGAATTATTATCTAGAAACCATACATTCAAAATTAGAGATAGGCTTTGTAAAATTTATCACCTTTTATAAGGTACTTAAGTTATGAAATTTTAGGTAATTTATTATAACAAAGACTCATAATTTTAAAACATTTCATTTTAGCAGAGCTAAAGAGAAAGTGCTCTGAACTATCTCATGGAAATAGCACTATGAAGGAAAGTTTTTACTTTGCCTGTTTAAAAGAATCAACAATTTTATTATCATAAATTAACAATCAATTATTGTAATTGTAGTGTATCATTAAACCAACAAGCCTAAAGGTTTCTGTAGAGAAATAGTACAGAAGTAGACACCATGTATTACACTAGAGAGTGACTATAAAATATATGTTAAGTGTATTTGCACTTAATAGTTAGTAAAATTTGCTCCTTAATCTAAAATTAATAGGGTCTTCAGATACTTCTGTTTTTTATTAAATATTAATCTTTTCTATGCTGAATTAAAAGCACAATTTTCTTTTCATAAGCTGTTTTTTGAGAAATTGTTATATTTTTATGATTCAAAAATTTGAATTTCATCTTCACTTACACTTGCAATTTGAGTTGTTCATGTCTTTTCTCCATTTAAAGCAATTCTTGGCCCTGCTCATTTTGAATGTGTGGTCTGAGACAAGGAAGGAGTAGATAACATCCAATCTGAACAACATTCCCACTCATAATTGAAGGCATTCATTGCATTCTAAACTTACATTTAAGGATTGTTCTGGACTAATTTATCCTTCCATCTTCAGACTGCATATTTTTCTGCACATAATTCCTTCTTGAAGTTAATGAGAATTTGCCATGTGACATGGGTACATGTTTCATGAAATGGGAATCTGGGACACATAATTTAATAAAGAAGCTGCCTCTTCCCTTAATTGGTCTGTCTTCTTAATGTGTTTCATTATACTGCAGCAGTGTAGGCAGGCCTTCCATCCTAAAAGGAAATGGAACTGTTTTAAAATGCAGGTTATATATGGGTTACCATGAACAGAAAGCAGAATGTATGATCTATTGGACTAAAGATGGATTTTGAAATGTTATACTTTTGAATATAAGATAAAAGTAAAAAATTCTATGTGCATACTGCTTTGTAAACATTTTAAGAATAACATTCAGTATCACTTATTCATGTTAGTGAACTCTGGGAGACATCTTACTTAGGCAATAAGCCTTAAACTGGAAAAAAGTACAGTTTTGTTTTGTTTTTCTCATTGTTCCTTGGTGTTGTGCATACTGAACTGAAGTTTAATTTCAGCTTGGTGTCTCTAATATCAGCATTTCTGTTTTGCAAATAAAAGCTTCCATTAATATGTAGGGTGAAATTATTTTAGTATTAAACCATTTTCAAGTACTTGCTGATAATGTCAAAACACATTGAATAAATAAGCTATAATTTCAATGCAAGAGACTATGCATTGAATAAAATAAAAAAATGACAAGATGTCTTTGTATTAATGTAGAGGATCTTATTTATTACAGTTAAGTTTTTTATTAATTACAATTTATTCACTTTGTATCCCCCCATAAACCCCTCCCTCTTCCCTTCCTGATCCCACCCTCCCACCCCCTTCTTCACGCATGCCCCTCCCCAAGTCCACTGATAGGGGAGGTCCTCTTCTCCTTCCTTCTGATCTTAGTCTATCAGATCACATCAGGAGTGGCTGCATTGTCATCTTCTGTGGCCTGGTATGGCTGCTCTCCCCTCAGGGGGAGGTGATAAAAGAGCAGGCCAATCTTAAATGGACAAGTTGAAAAAGTCAAGCTGAAAAGTGTATATATGATGTATCATGTTTCATGTATAATAAAAGAAATTATATATACACATATATGTATGTAGATAAATATATGTGTGTCAATATTTTTAAAAGGAGATCATGCATTCAAAAGAGAGAGGATTGTGGCTGCATGGAAGATTTAGGGAAAGGGGAATTTTATAATTATATTATACTCTCAAAAGTAAGAAATTAATTTAAATAAAAATTGTACAAAGGAAGAGATAATATATTTTTGTATTCATAGTTGGATAAAAGTTACTGGAATTATTAATAGAAAATAGTGAATAGATTTGATTCCCAAGAAGGGGAATAATTGAAGGGATAGAAAGAAAGGAAATAAATGAAGCTTTTCAGTGTCTTCCTTTCTACCTCCAATTGTTTTTAAAACTTCTTGATTTAAAACATGGAGCTTAAATTTTTTACTAACTTTTCCTGATACTAATAAAGTTAAAATTTTGAACCTAGATTTTGTTTCACACTGTCACTAGTTAGCTTTATGAGACTATATATAAATCACCAAATCTATCTAGATTTTTCATGTTTGTTGCAGCTTAATTTTTTAATTATTTTTATTTTTATTAATTACAGATTATTCACTTTATATGCCCTCTGTAGCTCCCTTCCGACTCCCCTCCCAATCTTACCCTCCCTCTCTTTTCCCCATCTATGTCCCTTCCCCAGTCCACTGATAAGAGAGGTCCTTCTCCCCTTTCCTCTGATCCTAGTCTATCAGGTCTCATCAGGAGTGGCTGCATTGTCTTCCTCTGTGGCTTGTTAAGGTTCTTCCCCCCTCAGGGGTAGGTGATCAAAGAGTAGGCCAATCAGTTCCTGTCAGAGACAGTCCCTGTCCTCATAACTATGGAACCCACTTGGACACTGAACTGCTATGGGCTACCTCTGCACAGGGGTTCCAGGCCATCTCCATGAGTGATCCTTGGCTGGAGTATCAGTCTCAGACTGATACTGTGCCCAGACTCCTTGGATTTCATAGTTGTAACTTATACAAATAATTTTTCCAACTGTAGGATTTATATGTTTTGCCAATTTACTCCTTTAAATAATAGTTAAAATAGATTCTCTCAATCCAGCAGACAGATAGGTATGCACGGTATATAATTTACCATTTGAAAATCCTATTTAACTGCCATGCTAAAAAGAATTTCTATCTTTTAACCTTAGGCTAAAACTTTTCACAAATATTTGCTGGAATATCCTAAGTGGAGTAACAGTAGATGAACTCAAAACATTGACTTTTAACTGCTAATCAGCATTTTGATTAGGTTCTGGGTCTTTATTAAATATGTTTTCATGTTTAATATCCATTCTGTTTGGGCTTCAATTATTTAATTACAGGTCTTGATATGAAACTAATCATGCACACATCTATACGAAGCATGCATACTAATAGGATAAAAACATTGAACAGTCATTATTGCAAACTGACATTAGCCTCAAATTTTTGCAGTTAATGGGAGAGTTGATGATTGATGAACAATCTAATTATAATTGGCAACAAAAGACCTAAAATATCAGCTGAATTGTTTTTAATAGTCAGTGCAGCCATCACAAAACATAAATATTAAGGTCTCCACAGAGCCATAAAGCTTCATGGTGACACAGTTCTAGAAAATGAATAATTACAGCATCTTGAGTATTCTTTTAATAGGATTTTTGTTATTTCTGTTGTTGTTGAGGTCTAGTTTTAGTCCATCATGATCTGATAGGATACAAGGGATTATTTAATTCTTTTTGTATCTGTTGAAGCTTGCTTTGTGTCAATTATATGGTCAATTTTTGAGGTTTCCTGAGGTGCTGAAAAGAAGGTGTACTCTTGTGTTTAGGTGAAAAGTTCTAAAGACATCTATTAGGTCCATGTGATTTAGGACCTCTGTAAGTGTCATTATTTCCCACTTAGCTTCTGTCTAGATGATCTGTCCCTTGGTGAGAATAGTGTTGAAGTCTCCCACTATTAAGGTGCTGGGATCAATGTGTGAATTAAGCTTTAGTAATGTTTCATTTACAAATGCAGGTGCTGTTGTATTTGAGGCATAGATGTTCAGGATTGTGATGTCCTCAAGGTGAATTTTTCCTTTCATGAGAAGGAAGTGCCCAGTCTCATCATTTTTGATTAATTTTGGCTGAAAGTCTATTTTATTAGATATTAGGATAGCTACTCAAGCTTGTTTTCCCAGCCCATTACTCTGTGGTAGTGCTTATCTTTGTTGCAGAGGTGTGTTTCTTGGATGTAGCAGACTGTTGGATCCTGTTTCAGCAACAATTCTGTTAGCCTGTGTCTTTTTATTGAAGATTTGAGTTCACTGATGTTAATAGATAATAGTGACCAATGAATGTTAGCTCCTTTTATTGTAGATTTGGTGGTGTTACTGTGTTTTTATGCTTGTTTTCTTTTATTTTTTTGTGTGAAGTTAACTACATCCTGTGTTTTTTGTCCCCAGTTTTTTTTTTATTTTTCATCAATTACACTTTATTCATTCTGCATCCCCCCCATAAGCCCCTCCCTCCTCCTCTCCCAATTTCACCCTCCCTCCTCCCTCTGCATGCATGCCACTCCCCAAGTCCACTGATAGGGGAGGTTCTCCTCTCCTTTCTGATCTTAGTCTATCAGTTCACATCAAAAGTAGCTGCATTGTCCTCTACTATGTCCTGGTAAGGCTGCTCCCCACCAGGGGGAGGTGATCAAAGAGCAGGCCAATCAGATTATGTCAGAGGCAGTCCCTCTTCGTATTACTATGTAACCCAATTGGACTCTGAACTGCCCTGGGCTACATCTGTGCAGGGGTTCTGGGTTATCTCTATGAATAGTCCTTGGTTGGAGTATGAGTCTCTGGGAAATTCCCTGTGTTCAAATTTTCTTGTTCTGTTGCTCTCCTTGTGGAGACCCTGTCCTCTCCAGCTCTTACTATTTCCCAGTTCTTACATAAAATTCCCTTCACTCTGCCCAACAGTTGGCCATCAGGCTCAGCATCTGCTTTGATAGTCTATAGGGCAGAGGCTTTCAGAGGCCCTCTGTGGTAGGTTCCTAGGTTGTTTCCTGTTTTCTTCTTCTTCTGATGTCCATCCTCTTTGCCTTTCCGGATAGGGATTGGACATTTTAGTTAGGGTCCTCTCTCTTGCTTAGTTTCTTTAGATGCACAAGTTTTAGTGGGTTTGTCCTATGTTGTATGTCTATATGAGTGAGTATATACCATGTGTGTCTTTTTGCTTCTGGGACAACTCACTCAGGATAATCCTTTCCAGATCCCACCATTTACCTGCAAATTTCATGATTTCCTTATTTTTCATTGCTGAGTAATATTCCATTGTGTAGATGTACCACAATTTCTGCATCCATTCGGCTGTAGTTGATTTTGTTGGATTGGAGTTTTCCTTCTAGTATCTTCTGTAGGGCTGGGTTGCTGTGTAGATATTGTTTAACTTCAGTTTTCTTCATCTATGTTGATTGAAAGCTTTGCTGTATATAATAGTCTGGGTTGGCATCTGTTGTTCCTTAGAGTCTGCATGACATCTGCAGGCCCTTCTGCCTGTCATAGTTTCTGTTAAGAAGTCTGGTGTGATCCTGATAAGTCTACCTTTGTATGTTACTTGTTCTTTTTCTTTTGCTGCTTTTAATATTTTTCTTTGTTCTGTAGATTTAGTGTTTTGCCTATTATGTGACATGAGGAGTTTCTTTTCTGGTCTAGTCTATTTGGTGTTCTATAGCCCTCTTTTATAATTATGGATATGCCTTTCCTTAATTTGGGAAATTTTTGTTCTATGATTTTCTTGAAAAATTTTTCTGGACATTGGAGCCTGGAATGTTCTGTTTCGTGTATTTCTGTTATTCTTAGATTTCATCTTTTCATAGTGCCCTTGATTTCTTGGATGTTTTGTGTTTGGGACTTTTCTGATTTTCCTTTTTCTTTGAGACATGTATCAATTTCAGCAACTGTCTCTCTGCACCTGAGATTATCTCTTCTATCTCTTGTATTCTGTTGGTGATGCTTACCTTTGTGGTTCCTGATCTTTATTCCAAGTCCTCCAGCCCCAGTGTTTTCTCTGTTTGTGTTTTCTTTCTTGATTTTAATTCAGTTTTGTTTTGTTTTTCTGTCTTGCACAGTTTCTTTCATCTGTTTGAATGTGGATTCCTGTCTTTACATGATGGCCTCTATTTTTTTGTTTGTTTCCTCTCTATATGCCACTACTTGTACCTCTACATTTGCCTCTATTTTTTGGCTGTATTTGCCTGTTTTTCTTTGAGAGTTTTGTTCATTTCTTCTTCATGTGCCTCTAATAACTGGATAAGCATAGAATTGAGATCATTTTCCTGTGTTTCTAATGAATTAGATTTCATAGATGTCCATAGGTTTTTGAGTTTGGTGGTGAAGCCATTATGTCTTGATTTTTGTTGGATGTGTTCTTCAGCCAACCTCTAGCCATCTGCTTATCAGTAACATTGGCTGTTTGTTCCTCGAGTCTATACTTCAGCCTGGGTCCATCTGTGTCTGATGTCTGGAATATTCTTTAGGAAGATGAAAGAGGTCCACCAGTTCGAGATTGCATGTTGTTGTTTCTGCTGTAGCTAAGGGAGAAAAGTAGCAGACACATGCGGGCAAGCCTGAGAATGTGTGTGGAAGTGTGCATTTAACGCCAGTTTGCTAAAGCAAGTAGGTGCCTGGAAGGGCCCAACTTAAGGCGGGAGAGGGTGCAGGTACTGGCACTGTTCATGGGTGCAATGAGCATGTGCAGATGCCCTGAATACCTCAGTGGCCTACAGGCCTGTTGTATTGTCCTCCAATTATTCATATCTGTCTGGGCTCCAGGAATTGTTTGTCTGGACTCTACTGGGAGACCCACAGAACAGGGGCTTCATTGTTGAAAATGCTGTCCCTAGGATCAGCATGTTCCCCACAGCTGGGCATGGATGGAAGGGATCTGATGTCTGGCTGCTAGTGTAGAGGGACCCTGGATCTAGGGCTCTGTAGCCACTTACTTGTAGGCACACTAACTTGAAGGCAAGTCAAAAATTGAAAAGTGCAGTGGTTCCCCTATTCTCTACTATCAGATTTGGGCCTGCAGGGGCAAATGAAAGTATAGGAGACCTGTGAACTCACTGGTGTCTATTGTTTGTCTGCAGGGCAGGGAGACCCATACTTGGGGTAGTGGCCTCTGGTTTCTGCTGTGTCAGTCACCAAGCAAGGAGCCTCAAGCTTTTTGGGCAACCACTGCATCCTCAGCCACAAGGAGGCCAGTGCTTTAGGCAAGGGAAAGTGCTAAGCTGTCAAATATTCGCCACTCTCAATCCACAGGTGACCTGGATCCAAATGTTCCAGCTCATGGGTTGTCCTCTCTTGCCCAGGAAGCCTCAGTGTGGATGTTCTGGCTTCATCTGACCCTCCACTCAACCAATTTAGGGGTTTCAGAACCTGTGCCCCTCAGATATGGTGCATGATGGTGGCAGCCATCTTGGACATGTTCATTTAATATATTTTTAAAACTGCTTACCCCACATAGATATACACAGTATACCTTCATTCAGATGGTGCCTTAATTCATTTTTATACTGAAATATTTGTCAATTAAATATGGCCTTCCTCTACAATTATGGAGGTTAATTTAATGTGCTATGAAGGGTAAGTTAATGCTTACACTTCTTCAGCTATAGTTCCTCTGTTTTATATGTTTAATAAGTGAATGCTATGTTTCCAGAACATTTTTTTAAAATCTCTCAAAGGGGTGATAAATACGTTGGGACTTCAAACTCGATTAGCTGAAGATGTGAGCAGAGAAACCTATAGGAATATAAATGAAAATTTAATGGCACCATATCAGAAAATATTAAATGATCCAACTATTCATAAAATTGCTTATCTCTTCTGTTCTTTTATTCACAGCATAATGATGACTAAGTATGTACACACATACAAATATACCAGTGTGTGTTTGTGTGTTTGCCTGTGTGCATGTATATGCACCTGTGTGCATGTGTACATATGTGTGGTATTTAGGCTATATCTCTAAGCCACCACTTCAGCCTTTTGGGAAATAAAAATGCCTTGGTCTCTCTTATGCACATAATCATATAAAATCCTGTCAGTAATTTTATTAATTTGGTTTTAACAAACCAATTCTGGTAGCTTTTTTGTCACTGCATGGACTATAAAATAATAGAGTTAAACATAATGCTTATCCCAGAAATGATATTTAGGTACGTACAAAGAATTTATAAAAGTTGAACTTGCAAAATAACAAGAGATAGAGAAAGTATGCATGGGTGAAAGAGAGGTCTAAACATTCTTTTGACAACATATAAAACTGTTTTATGAATATTTTGCAATTGTTGATGTCAATATAAAGTAAATACTATCTATTACCTTATTAAACAAAAATTGAAATTGAGTCCTGTTATAGCCTAAGCATTTGATAGATATTGAGAATTAAAAGATAAAATATATACAGAATAACTCCCAAGCACCAGGCTACTTACCAAAAATCAAGCAAAACACAACACAAAGAAATTATTATGATAATGTAGTCAGGTTTCTGATAAATAACTGTTATGTATAATATGAAAATACAAAACATAGTGGAATAAAGCATTATAGACAACGTAACATTGCTGAAAAGATTAGGTCACAAGAACATCAAAGTAAAAGCAGCATACGCAGAACTATGGGGATGTATAAGGATAAGACTTAGGTATAATGAAAGTTATCAGGAATTATATGCTTTATAAATGATATTGAACTATATCTTATAGACAATGAATATACATTTCATTCATCATAATTATAAAAGGATAATGAATTAATTCATTTTGATTATTTATTTGAAACATAAATAAGCTGTTGATAAATTCAAGAAATAGCACTTATTTATTTAGATGGAAAGCTAACAGAACAATGTACAATCATACTTCTATCATTCTTCTGAATATGTTTAATTTATATAATATTTCATAATGTATTTTCTTTATAAAGCACAAACTGAACATTTTCATATAGAAAGAACAAAACAAATATTATAACCATTTAACATTTTCATTTTAATCCACAATATTCAAACACAACTCTTTAAAAGTATTCAAGATCTCATCATTAAGGAAACTTCTCTTTACAATAGGCACAGACTACTTACAAAAAAAGTCCAGTCAAATCACAGTTGGAAAGTACAGTCCAAAGTGATACATCTATAACAAAACTCCCTCAGCTAAGGCTCAGGGAAGATTGAGGAAGAAAGTGTGGAAAGATTGTAAGAGGAGAGGTTCAAGGAGGTAACAGAGAGTTTATGCCTTCTAGTAATTTCTGAGGCTACATACGTAAAATGTCAGCAATATGACCATCCAAACATAAACTGAACAAGTTCAACTCCAATATACACACCAAAGTAGACAGAAAAAAATGAAGACTCAACCTTACATAACGAACTATAGGAAACTATGGAATACTGGGAGTGGGAGAACTAGTATTCTCCAGAGAAGAGTATACCAATTGGTTATCCAATGCCAAATAGTCAGCCATGATAACAAACACACAAGTAACATTATTCAGACTGATCAGGTTATTTTCATGAATATATATGTACATATATTCATGTCACAAAATTTTTGAAAAAGAAGACATAATTTGAAAGAGAGCAAATAAGGATATTAGGGAGCATTTGGAAGGAGGAAAGATAAGGGAGAAATGATGTAATGATAATTTTAAACATAAAATAACAAAAATAAAAAAAATTTCAAACAACAAAATTCACACAATTTATAGTTAAGTAAGGATAAGAAAACTATATCATTTTTATTACCCACAAATATTTTAAAGTTAAAACCAGTAACATGGAATTTTTACCATGATAAAAACTTTTTAAAAATTAATTATTTGAACAGGTTGTAGATCAATGTTTTCTCATTTATTTGTCTCACAATGGTTATATTTTCTGAGGAGGAGTTTTTCATGTTTTATTTATATTTATGAAAGAAAGAAAAAGGAAAAAAGACAAAAAGTTACCACAAGAAAATAAACCCCCCAGATCTGAAAATAAAACCAAGCAAAACTGTGCCTTCTATTTGTCTTTGATTCTAGTCCTGGTAACTGTTTAAAGAAAAGCACTAATGATTCTAGGTTTGTTTTCAGATTTAAAAAAGAAATAGATTTTAAATCCTACAATACCAAATTGAAACCAAAGTTTTATGAAATAATTCATTCCTTTACTGAGTGCAATCCTCTAAATATATTTGATTCTCTTTCATTTTTTTAACATATTGGTCAAACATTGGTTTCATTACACACAAATTTATCATAGTTGGACTCCTGGAAATACCATTAAAAATAAAAAAAATTGGGAGCAAAGAGTGGATTCAAATTCGGAATAATGCTGGTTTAGAAGCTGGGCTTTGTGTTCCACACACCTTTAATCTCAGGACATAAGAGGCAGTGGCAGGAAGATCTCCCCTAGTTTGAGGCTAGCTTGGTCTACATAGTGAGTTCCAGGACAGCCAAGGCTATGTAAAGAGACTCTGTTTCAAAATCCTTGGTGGGGGAAAGATTTTGGCCCTCTTTCTACTTTCTCTTCATTACTTACTGCCTCTGTGACCTTGGTAAAGTCAGTTAACTTGTTTGGTTTTTATATACAGAATGAAATGGTGCCTTGCATGTCTATCTAACAGACTTCTGTTGTAGGGAAAAATGTGATAAAATATTTCAAACTACTTTGTAAACTATAAAACACTGTTTAAGTGTAAGGAGGTGATAACCATAAAATGAGACTATACTTCATATTTATGCATTTCATGTGACTTTGGTGAACCTTTTAATCCTTCAACTTCATTCATTAAAAATAATTTCCTTGAGGGTATCTAGTCACACCAGATATATATGAAAATAATTTTGACAAAGTACTTCCCATCCTGAATAAAAGACATCAGTGACATCAATTCAAGTATAGTTTACATTTTTACCCTCCTTGATACAGATCACCATACTTTAAACTAAAAAGACTATTGCTAAAATAATGGGAAGAATGCATGGCTTTATATTACATAATTTGCTCATATGACATATCATTTTTGATATATGACACTGCTGCTAAAGTTAGCATTTGGCAAAAATATGTCTTAAACACATTTGCAGAGCTCTAATAGAAAGAAATCTATAACAACGAAGAAGAAGGCAGGCAAGCTATTTATTTGAAAAAGCAATGTTTAGTAAAACATCATTATGCTGTACAAATGTATTCAGTTCTTGCTTTGTTAAAAAAAAAAAAGGAGCTGAAATGCAATGATAAGGTAGAGGAGTTGTCCAGTATTCTCCATCAGAAATTTTTGAGTACTGACTGTGTGCCAAACTAGAAATGCTGAGAATGCCTTTTTGGAAACTCTATCCTCTGTCAGCAACAGTGAATCATACAAAAACATAGCCACAGAGCCTGAGTGATGGCTGAATAGGTAAAAGAGATTTTCTGCCAAACCAGTGACCTGAATTCATGTACCATTATTAACACTATGAAAGAAGACAAGTGAACTGACTCCCATAAGTTGTTCACTGACCTCCACAATATGCAATGGTGCACATATATATGCACAGACACACCACATAAATAAAATGTAAAGAATAAGAAGGAGGTGGAAGAGGAGAAGGAAGAGAGTCTATATTAAAATTCAAAGGCAAAGAATCAGGCCTGTTGAGTTGTGTTACAAATAGTCTTACTCAAACTCCTTCAAGTGAGGAGGATTTAGTGTGTGTGTGTGTGTGTGTGTCTGTGTGTCTGTGTGTCTGTGTGTGAGTGTTTTTGTGTTTGTGTGCTCAAGAAGTGAAAGAAAATCTCATTTTAGAAACTTCAGTAGCAATAGTGTTTGCATATCCTGGTATCCATAGTATGCAGTGGCTGCGTTTGGACCTGCTATTTTCAGTATCTGCTCTCTCCTTGCTACTACATGTTTTCAGATGTATTAAGAACTCTGTAGGTATATCTACAACATCATGTTATTGGAGGATATAATAGAAAATTGGTGATTATTTTAAAAATTTCTTCTTAAAAGTCAGATTATCCAACCAAAGAGCATGCATGAGCTGGATCTAGACCATATGTAACAGATGTGTAGCATCATCATCAATAATCATATGGTTTCCCCTAAGAATAGGAATAGGGTCTGACTCTGACTCTGTTGCCTGCCTCTGAATCCCTTTCCCCTAGATGGGCTGCCTTGTCAATCCTCAGTGGGAGAGGATGCTCTTAGTCCTCCTGGGAAATGAAGTACCAGGATGAGTTGATAACTCTTAGAGGCCCCATCTCCCTTGAGAGGAAGGAGAGAGAGTTGGGGAGAGAGCATGAGGGCTGGACTGGGTGGAGAGAGGGGCAGGTCTGGAATCAGGCTGTAAAGTGATTACATTTTTTTTTAAAAAAAGTAAGAATATAGAGTATTAGATATCATGCTGGCATTTTTGAACAAATGTGCTTTAGTAGAATCTCCTTTCCCCTTATCTGTTTTGCTTTTCATTTAAATTTCAAGAACTATTTAGAGAACAAAACAGGACTGGTTCTTGGAGATGAGGAATATAGACAATGTGGGATGAATGTAAAGGCTTAAGAGATGGAAGTAACTAATCGTCTGTTCAATGGTAAACAATGGAGTTTGAGAGGACAAGAAGCATGAAAAGTTAGAATGAGATGAAATTGTGTCATTTTAATATTTAAAATTTTTTTAAAATTAAATTTAATTGCAATGTAATTATTTTGGTTGTATTTTAAAAATACATTTGTCATTTCCTAATTAAAATTATTTTAAATAAGGCATTTTTTTTACTTTTTAAAAATGTTTATTATTATCATTTATTCAATTTGTATCTCTGCTGTGCCCCCCTCCCTCATTTCCTACCAATCCCACCCTGCTTCCCTCTTCTCCCCCTATGTCCCTCCCCTAGTCCAGTGATAGGGGAGGTCCTCCTCCCCTTCTATCTGATCCCTAACCTAACAGGTCTCATCAGGACTGGTTGCATCGTCTTTCCCTGTAGCCAAGCAAGGCTGCACCCCCCTCCCAGGGGGAAGTGATCAGAGATCCTGCTCAGATGTAGCCCATAAACTCAGTTTCCAAGTGGGATCCCTAGTAAGGAAAGCAGGGGCTTTCTCTGGCATAAACAAAACATTCTTATGAAAATGTATTCCATTAGACTTTACTTTTATTTATTTGAAGAAACTAGAACAGTTTTTATTCCACCATCAAGTGAGGCATGGCCTTAGGTCATATATAGATTGATAATATACAAAGCTTCCAATCTTTGATATTTTCTATTTATTTGAAGGACAAGAACAAACTGTACATACATAAAAGGTCCAGAGGTGAGCACTTGAATGCTGCCTTGTACAATCCCAAAACTCTCTACAATGTTACTTTCACTAAGATTTCTCCCTTTCTTGTTTTTTCAGATCCCTTATTCCTCAGTATTCCTTATTCACTACAGCTGTAGAGACACCTAATTGGTTATGTAACTGAAATGTCAAGTCAAAGATTTATGTCTGTCTATAAGGTGTACAACCCATCCCTATACTTGCTCATGTTCATTTCAATGTTTCTCTTTCCAGATGCAAAAAATATTTCCCGTTGGAATATATTGTCTTTAAGGAATATTTATGCCTTTAGAGAAGTCAGGAATGTGGACAATGAATAACTGATAAAATATGATTATTTTTTAAAAGTCACATATTTGCAGCATAAATTTCTGAGTAGTAGTGGAACAAAGCTAAGCCAAATCTTGAAAATAACAGTTCTATATAGTAGACTGTACCAGCAAAAAACCTTAATCTTTGTACTAATTCTCCAGAAAATGAAGGTTCCCAAAGTGACACAGTTACAATGATACTCAGCCAGATCTCAATCAGCTTTGGGATAGAAAAGTATTATTTTAATTCTTCTGAATAGCCCCCAGAAAGGGAAGTGTGCACATCTAAGACTATTTCAATTTAATCCAAAACTCGGAGTATATTGCTATTGGTATTGAATACTTTGAATAGATAACTTATTTACTGGCATGGCACTAATAATACATGTAAATGGATCTAAGTGCAGGGAATTATCTTTACATGAAACCTGTAATATTTATAAAATGAGTATTTCCATATTAAGTATATGACAGCAGAGGTGACAACACAAAGGATTCTGGAGAGAAAAAACAAACAACAAAAAACCAAAAACTTCATATTGCATGCCTTCCCACTGATTTCAAGCTTTTGTATGTATGTGCTTACATTATATATATCCATAATAGAATTAGTATTTTATGTATCATAATGGATCAGTATATTTTTTCACTGTAGTAATGTATTACCTCTGGCTCTTACATTTTTTCTTTCCTTCTTTCATGATTTCCCCTGAGCCAGGGGGAGAGGGTTAATGATATAGATTTCCCACTTAAGGTTGAAACTCTCCAGAATTGTATTCTCTGCACATTGGCCAGTTGAGTGTCTGTATATTAATAACCATCTATTGAAAAAAGAAGCTTCTGGACATAACATAACTGTGGTACACATGACTCACAGTAGGTGGATCTGCATGACCAAGATCTATGCATTATCAAGCCAGCCAAAATTCCAGCATGGAAAGGAGTGAGATGCACTCATTAAATCCTACCCCTGGCTAAGAAGCTGTGACAATTGATGACTTCAGGGAGAGAGAGAGACAATTTTCTGCATGGATGTGGTCTCTGAGAAGCTATACATGCTGCAGTCGATAGCAATATACTCAGGCACATACTGGCAGTATGTAGAAGAGATCATTTGGTTAAACAAAAGATCATATGAAGTTTGGAGAGAATACTAGTGAGAGGTATAGGAGAGAGGATGGGGGTAGATTTGAGTATTTGCTTTTTCAAAACAATTAAATTTTTGGTTATTCAAAACCAAAAGTGAGCATAAAACTTTCTGTGGAACATTTTCTCATGAACATTGAGTTAAGAATACTTACATGTTGAAGATGCTGTCTTTTACCTATTGTATGGTTTTGGCTTCTTTGTCAAAAATCAAGTATCAGTAGGTGTGTGGGTTTATTTCTGTGTCTTCTATTCAATTCCATTGATCCATCATTCTGTTTCTATGCCAGTACCATGCAGTTTTCATTACTATTTCTCTGTAGTACAGCTTAAGATCAGGGATGGATATACCTTCAGAAGATCTGCTGTTGTACAGGATTGTTTTAGCAATTCTAGGTTTTTTTCTTTTTCAAGTTCTGTAAAAAAAAAATTGTGTTGGTATTCTGATGTGAATTGCATTGAATCTGCAGATTGCTTTTGGCAGGATGTCCACTTTCACAACAAATCGTGCTGGCTTAAATAGATGTCTACATGTAGAAAAATGCAAATAGATCCATACTTATCATGCTGCACAAAACTAAAGTCTAAGTGGATCAAAGACCCCAACATGAAACCAGGAACTCTAAATCTGTTAGAAGAAAAAGTGAGGAAAAGCCTTGAACACATTGGCACAGGAGACAACTTCTTGAACAGAACCCCCAACAGCACAAGCTCTAAGATTATAAATCAATAAATGGGACCTTATGAAACTGAGAACCTTTTGTAAAGCAAAGGACACTATCATCAGAACGAAACGACAGCCTAGAAAATAGAAAAGAATCTTCACTCACCTATATCTGATAGAGGGCTAATATCCAGAATATATAAAGAACTCAAGAAGTTAAAAACCAACAAACCAAGTAATCCAATAAAAAATGGGGTACAGAGATAAACAGAGAATTCTCTATTGAGGAATATCTAATGGCAGAGAAACACATTAAAAAATAATCAACATCCTTAGTCATCAGGGAAACACAAATTAAAACGACCCTGAGAAGATAAAAAACTCAAGTGACAACACATGTTGGAGAGATTGTGGAGAAAGGGGAGCCCTCCTCCTTTGCTGGTGTTAATGTAAACTTGTATAACTACTTTGGAAATCAATCTGGCGCTTTCTCAGACAATTAGGAATAGTGCTTCCTCAAGATCCAGCTATACTACTCCTAGACATATATCCAAAAGATGCTCAAGTACACAACAAGGACATTTGCTCAACCACATTTATAGCAACTTTATTCATAATAGCCAGAATCTGGAAACAACTCAGATGTCCCTCAATTGAGGAATGGATACAGAAATTGTGGTACATTTACACAACGAAATACTACTCAGCAATTAAAAATAAGCAAATCATGAAATTTGCAGGCAAATGATGGCAACTAGAAAAGATCATCCTGAGTGAGGTATCCCAGAAACAGAATGCCACACACAGTGTATACTCACTTATAATTGGGTATTAGACATATAAGATAGAATAAACATACTAAAATCTGTACACTTCATGAAGCTAAGTGAAAAAGAGGACCCTGGGTACAATCAATCCCCATTCAGAAAGGCAAACAGGATAATCACTGGAACAGGGAGAAAACAAGGAACTTGACAGGAGCCTACCACAACAGGGTATCAAAGCAGATTCTGAGACTCAGCCAAACTTTGGGCAGAGTGCAGGGAATCTTATTAAAAAAAGGGGGGGGGGGACAGAAAGACCTTGACCTGGTTTGTTAGTCCCTGCTCTTTCAATACCCTCTCCTCATGTTAGTTGTGTAAACTTTCTGATGACCACTCACTGTTTCCTGTGGCAATTTATCAGAGAGATATATCTACTAAGTCAGGAGGAAGAGATATTTAATAATCGATTGATTTGTATGATTTTTAGAATAAAATTAGTAAAAGGGGTATAAATGTAACTGTTGCGTTTCTAACTCAACTCTATTTTTTGGTACATGTTGGTAAGCAGATATAGTTAAGACAGATGCAGGTAACCATTTTGTATAAAGGTAAAAAAACATTAATACTTGGAGTAAAGGAAGTCAGGTTCCTCTCAAATGCCTCTATTGGTTAACCATGTGATCTTGGGAAAATAATATACATTTTCATGCCTCATTTTTTCTCATCTTGTATTTAAATGTATTTATTTATTGCACCAGCAACTTTATAATAGCAATAACTTACCACATCTTATAATGAAAATGATGATGGGGATGATAAATAAACAGAATTATATTTGTAGCTCTCTCTGTCAGAGACCTGAAAGTAATTAAACACAGCAGAAACCATTTACTCAGAATGCCTGAGACCTGATCTGTTCTAGATTAATTATATTAGAATTTAGATATTTTAATTTCAAGTAAACATAACAATTTTCAAAGGCATGTTAGCTCATAAATTATCCTACATAGTGCAGAATGCAAAGTACAGTAATAAGTTTAAAAGATTCTCTGTGCCTTAGGAGGTATGATACATAATATAAAATTAAGATACGAATAAAATGAACACTTCTTTAAAAACCTGTCTTGAAAATATTTATCTTATAACATCCAATCCAGATTAGTTGGTGTTATGTGTCGAGTTATATACTCCCCCCGTATACTCTGAGTTATATACTCCCCCATATATACTCTGCTGGGACTTATGTTGAAGTCCTAGCAGAGACATCAGGATCCTGCTACTTTAAATACCAATATTTGGAGATGGGGCTTAAGAGGATAATTGGGTCTAGATAATGCCATGATATTTCACATTCATGGAAGAGTAATGTGCTTATGAGAAGAGACTCACACCCTCTTCACCATATGAGTAAACTGCAAAAAGTCTACCATCTGCAAGTTAGGAATAAAGCCCTCCTGAAAAACTGATGATGATGGCATCTTGAACCTTAGATATATAATCTCCAAGCTGTGAGAACTTAATGTCCTGTTATTTAAGGCACTTAGTCTATGGCAATTTTCTAATACTAACGTGAACTGATATAGTTGACAACTGATCATTTTATTTATTTAAATATCTACCTCTGTTCTATCTCCTGCCCATTTTTGGGGTATCTACTGAGCATATGCATATGCATTATTGTCACAACTGCCAAAATTATCTATATAATATTATTGGTTTTATCTTTATGTTATTCAAATTAAAAATAGAGCACCTGTTTACATTTATACAATTTAATGCATTAAAATTTTTAATGCCTACTAAAGCTAATAAATAATTAAGAATACCACAAGTTGTGTGTTAACCAGAAAATACCTGTTTATAGTCATGTAATCATCAGTCATAGTTTGTTTCTTCTATGATGTTTGCATTTGATTAAAGAACCTTAATATTGTTTACTCTCACTCCATCAATATCTGCCTAAAGTAAATAAGCATTCCAACTAGTAAAGAAAATATGAATTTTTATGATAGTAAAATACATGTATCATAAAATTTATGACACTGACTGACCTATTTGAAGCATATAGTTAATTGTGTTTATGATGTTTTGCAAGAGATTGCTAGGACTTTTCATCTCACCTTTACAAGTTTATCAATCCCATTCCCCTTTTCCCAACTCTAGCAGCTCCTGAATGTTACCAATTTCTCCTACTACAAAGATCCACTATTTTAAATTATCTTTACTGATTAATACTATTTAATCTTACATTTATGGTTTATTTGTTTATATATATTATATATATGTATATATAATATATATATGAATGTTTTACATGTATGTCTGCACATGAAAAGAGGGCATCGGGTCCCATCACAGATGGTTGTAAGCAAACATGTTGTTGCTGTGAATTGAACTCAGAGCCTCCTAAAGAGTAGATCATCCGTCTCTCCAGCCCACTATTTATCTTTCTGTGCCTGACTTAGATGTCCCGATAAAACGCCTCCCAAGTCTATCTGTGCAATTGCAAACAGGAGGATTTCCTTTATGATTAAATAATATCCCATTGTTTCTATATATCACATACTGTTTATCCATTCATTTGTGAATGAATGTGTGGGGTGACATGATCTCTTGGCTATTACAGTTAAGGGTAATTGACTATGAGTGTGCAAATATGTTTTAAAATCCTGTTTCCAACTACTATATATAAATTTCCTTAAGCGAGAGTGCTGGATCATATAGCCATTTTTTCACCGTTTGAACTCCTTAATATTGTTCTCCATACCATCTGTACAAGTTTACATTCTAACAGTAAAAAAGTGAGCATTTTCTCCACACTCTCCCCAATATTTATTTCCTGAATATTTTTAATATTCTTCTTTTTAATTTATTAATTTACTTATTCACTTTACATTCTGAGCATAGCCCCCTTCCTCTTCTCCTCATGGTCCCGATCACCCTCCCTCTTCCACCATTCCCCCAGAGGTTCTGCTTTTCTCTCCATCAAGGATTATTTTTTAACTTTTATTAATTACACTTTATTCATTTGTATCCCCCCTATAAGCAACACCCTCCTCCCCTCCCAACCCCTCCCTCCTTCCCCCTTCTTCACACATGCCTCTCCCCAAATCCACTGATAGGGGAGGTCCTCCCCTCCTTCCTTCTGTTCATAGTCTATCAGATCTCATTAGGAGTGGCTGCATTGTCATCTTCCGGATTATTTTTTAATATTAGTTACAGTTTATTGACTGTGTATCCCAGCTGTAGCCCTATCCCTCATTTCCTCCCAATCCCACCCTCCTTCCCTCATCTCCTCCTTGTCCCTTTCCAAGTCCACTGATAGGAGAGACCCTCCGCCCCTTCCATCTGACCCTAGCTTATCAGATATCTTCAGGACTGGCTGTAATGTCCTTCTCTGTGGCCTACCAAGGCTGCTCCTCCCTCCCTCGGGGGTGGGGGGAGGTCAAAGAGCCAGCCACTGAGTTCTTGTCAGAGACAGTCTCTGTTCGCATTACTAGGGTACCCACTTGGATACTGAGCTACCATGGGCTACATCTGATCAGGGGTTCAAGGTTATGTCCACACATGGTCCTTGGTTGGAGAGTCAGTGTCAGAAAAGTCTCCTGTGCCCAGATATATTTGGTCCTTGTGGAGCTCCTGTCCTATCCAGGTCTTACTAACTCCCCCTTCTTTCAAATGATTCCCTGCACTCTGCTAAAGGTTTGGTTATGAGTCTCAGCATCTGCTTTGATACACTGTTGGGTAGAATCTTTCAGAGGCCCTCTGTGGTAGGCTCCTGTCCTGTTACTTGTTTTCATCTACTTCCAATGTTCATCCCATTTGTCTTTCTAAGTGAGGATTGATCTTCTTACCCAGGTCCTTTTTCTTGTTTATCTTCGTTAGGTGTACAGATTTTAGTATCTGTATACTATCTTATTGGTCAAGTACACATTTATAAGTGAGTATATGCCATGTGTGTCTTTCTGCTTCTGGGATACCTCACTCAGGATAATCTTTTCTAGATCCCACCATCTGCCTGCAAATTTAGTGATTTCCTTGTTCTTAATTGCTGAGTAGTATTCTATTGTGTAGATGTACCACAATTTCTGTATCCATTCCTCAACTGAGGGACATATGGGTTGTTTCCACCTTCTGGATATTATAAATAAAGCTGCTACAAACATGATTGAGCAAATGCCCTTGTTGTATACTTGAGCATCTTTTGGATATATGCCTAGGAGTAGTATAGCTGGATCTTGAGGAAGCACTATTCCTAATTATCTGAGAAAGTGCCAGATGGATTTCCAAAGTGGTTGTACCAGTTTACATTCCCACCAGCAATGGAGGAGGGTTCCCCTTTGTGTTATCACTTGAGTTCTTGAGCCTAGCCGTTCTGATGGGTGTAAGGTGAAATCTCAGGGTCATTTTGATTTGCATCTCTCTTATGGCTAAGAATGTTGAGTATCTCTAAGTGTTTCTCTGTCATTCTATATTCCTCTACAAAGAATTCTCTGTTTATCTCTTTACCCCATTTTTAAATTAAATTGCTTGACTTATTGCTTTTTTATTTTTTTTATTAATTACACTTTATTCATTTTGTATCCCCCCATAAGCCCCTCCCTCCTCCCCTCCAGATCCCACCCTTCTTTCCCTTTCTGCATGCAAGCCCCTCCCCAAGTCCACTTATAGGGGAGGTCTTCCTCTCCTTCTTTCTGATCTTAGACTATCAGTTCTCATCAGAAGTGGCTGCATTGTCATCTTCTGTGACCTGGTAAGGCTGCTCCCCCCTCAGGGGGAGGTGATCAAAGAGCAGTCCAATCAGATTATGTCAGAGGCAGTCCCTCTTCCATTACTATGTAACCCACTTGGGCACTGAACTGCCATGGGCTACATCTGTGCAGGGGTTCTAGGTTATCTCTATGAATAGTCCTTGGTTGGAGTATGAGTCTCTGGGAAGTTCCCTGTGTTCAAATTTTCTTGTTCTGTTGCTCTCCTTGTGGAGTTCCTGTCCTCTCCAGCTCTTGCTATTTCCCACTTCTTACATAAAATTCTATTCACTCTGCCCGACAGTTGGCCATCAGGCTCAGCATCTGCTTTGATAGTCTGCAAGGCAGAGGCTTTCAGAGGCCCTCTGTGGCAGGTTTCTAGGTTGTTTCCTGTTTTCTTCTTCTGGCTTTCAGAGGCCCTCTGTAGCAGGTTCCTAGGTTGTTTCCTGTTTTCTTCTTCTTCTGATGTCCATCCTCTCTGCCTATTGCTTTTTAACTTCCTTATTCTAGTATCCAGAATATATAAAAATATACGGTTGGTGAAGATCCTTTCCCAGTCTGTAGGCTGTAGTTTTGTTCTGAAGACCGTATGCAAATCTTAATTAGGTAAAGTGATAGCTCACTCTGGGTTTTGTTAGCTTTTTCCTGAAAAGCTGTATTGAGTATAATTTTACATATCTTTTGGGAAACTGTACACCTTTTTTTGAATAGTGTCTATTCAGCATATTTTGTCTATTTATTGATTATGTTATTTATATTTTCTATTGATTTGTGTGGTGTTTTGATTGAGAATGGCTGTTTCCTAGGTTTAGAACTTTTTTCATTTTAAATTCAACTTATCTTTATTTTGTTAATGTATAATAACAATATAAAAGGACTCCATTATAATATACCTTTTCTTTAATCAATTAAATTAATCAAATATTGATATATCACTGATGGATATATGGTCTATGGAAATAGTATCAAATAATTACAAACAGTATCTACTAAACATCTGATATACGTTATTGTTTAACAATGAATTCTCTGTATTGTCATACATTACATATGTCTGTATACCACAGTCTTTTAAAATCGTTTTATATTTCTTGAAGGTAAGGCTTTTTCTTTTGTTTTTTATTTTAATATATTTTCCTCCAAGATGTGTTTTTTTTTATTTTATTTTTCTCATCAATTACATTTTGTTAATTCTGTATCCCAGCTGTATCCCTCATTACCTCCCCAATCCCTCCCTCCCTCCCTCATCTCCTCCCTGCCCCTTTCCAAGTCTACTGATAGGGGAGAACCTCCTCCCCTTTCATATGACTTTGTTTTGTCAAGTATTTTCAGGACTGGCTGCAAAGTCCTCCTTTGTGGCCTAACAGTACTGCTCCTCCCTTGGGAGGTGGGGGGGTCAAAGAGCCAGTCATTGAGTTTCTGTTAGAAATAGTCCTTGTTCCCCTTACTATAGGAAACCAATTGATTACTGAGCTATCACGGGTCACATCCGAGCAGAGGTTCTAGGTTTTATCCTCTCATGGTCTTTGGTTGAGTGTCCATCTCAGAAAAGACCCTGTGCCCAGATAGGTTTGGTCCTTGTGGAGCTCCTATCCTTTCCACATCAAACTCCCCTTCTTTCATATGATTTCCTGCACTCTGCCGAAGGTTTGGTTATGAGTCTTAGTATCTACTTTGGAATACTGCTAGGTAGAGTCTTTCAGATGCTTTCTGTGGTAGACTCCTGTCATACGTTCAATGCATATCCCATTTGTCTTTCTAAATGAGGATTGATCATCATACCTCGTGTCTGCTTTCTTGATTATCTTCTTTAGGTGTATAGATTTCATTATGTTTATCATATCTTTTAGGTCTATATAAGCAAGTATATTCCATGTTTGTCTTTCTCCTTCTGGGATACTTCACTCAGAATGATCTTTTCTAGATCTCACCATTTGCCGGCAAATTTCATGATTTCCTCTTTTTTGATTGCTGAGTAGTATTCCATTGTGTAAAAATACCACAATTTATGTACCCATTCCTCCTTTGATGAACATTTGGGTTGTTTCCAGGTTCTGGTTATTACAAATAAAGTTTCTACAAACATGCTTGAGCAAATGTCTTTATTGTGTACTTGAGCAAATTTTGGGTATATGCCTAGCAATGGTATAGCTGGGTCTTGAGGAAGCACTATTCCTAATTGTCTGAGAAAGCACCAGATTGACTTCCAAAGTGGTTGTACCAGTTTACATTTCCACCAGCAATGGAGGAGGGTTCCCCTTTCTACACAACCTCTCCAGCATATTAATTACGGCCATTCACTTTGTATCTCAGCAGTAGCTACCTCTCTCATTCCCTCCCATTTCCACCCTCCCTCTTTCACCTCCTCCCATGCCCCTCTCAAAGTCCACAGATAAGAGAGGTCCTCCTCCCCTTCCATCTGACCCTAGCCTATCAGATCTCATCTAGACTGGCTGCATTGTCTTTTTCTGTGGCCTTACAAGGGTGTACCCCCTATTCAGGGGAGAGCTGATCAAATAGCCAGCCAATGAGTTCATGTCAGAAATAGTCCCTGTTCACCTTACTAGGGTACCCACTTGGATAATAAGCTAACATTGGGTACATCCGAAGAGGGGTTCTAGTTTATATCCATGAATGGTTCTTGGTTGGAGTATCATTCTCAGAAAAGACCCCTGTGCCCAGATTTTTTGGTTCTGTTGCTCTCCTCGTGGAATTCCTGTCCCTAGTTTGGAACTGTTTTAGGAAGAACTAAGAGATGTGGCCTTTATGGAAGAAGTGTATCACTAAGAATGCACCTTTATGTTTCATGTCTGTCTGTCTCTGTCTCTTTTTGTCCAAGCCTGTCTCTGTGTCTTTCTTTGTCTCTGTCTCTCTCTCTCTGTCTATGTCTCTCACTGTATCTCTCTTTTTCTCTCTCTTACCCCCCCCGCCTCTGTCTTCCTCCAACTTGCAGAGCCACAAGCTCTCAACTACTGTTCCAGTGCCAGGCCTATGTTTCCCATCATGTTGTTCATGGACTCACCCTCTGAAGCTGTAAGCAAGACCCCAGTGAAATGCACTGTTTTAAAATATATATATATGCTTATTTATTTATTACATTTTATTCATTTTGTATCCCTGCTGTAACCCCATCCCTTGTCTCCTCCCTGCCCCACCCTTTTTTCCTCTTCTCCCCCTGTGCCCATCCCCTAGTCCACTGATAGGGGAGTTCCTCCTCCCCTTCCATCTGACCCTAGCCTATTAGGTCTCATCATAACTGGCTGTATTGTCTTCCTCTGTGGTCTGGTTGGGCTGTCCTACCTCCCACGGGAGGTGATCAAAAAGCCAGCCACTGAGTTCTTGAGTTCTTTATGTATTCTGGATATTAGCACTCTTTCAGATGCAGGGTTGATGAAGGTAAATGGAAACTTCTGAATGTGAAAACCTTCTGTAAAGCAAAGGACACTGTAAATAGAACAAAACGACATCCTAAAGACTGAGAAGAACAACAACTTTAAAGACTCTCCAGGAAAATTTCATTGTTCATATAATTCCACTCATTAGACTCTTATATTTATTTACTTTGTTGTACAATTTAGGACTGTAGGATGCATCTGTCTACTATACAATTTTAAAATTTTCGTCAGTAGAAATATTGTCTAAATTGATTGCATCTCAGTGTTGTGTTTTGAAGAATATAGGTATGTATACATAGCAGATCTCAAAAGAAGAAATAACAGTTAACATGTTTGCACAATATAATTTTAATTTTAATGGACAAGGCACATCCAGGCATATATACAAAACAGCTCATGGCCCAGATAATATCCTTTATGTCACTGTATAAAAATGTAAATGCTTTATAAAATGAATATTATTGTAACTATACATGTTTATTTTTTAATTAATTTATTTTTTAATAAATTACAGTTTACTCACTTTGTATCCTACCTGTAGCCCATCCCTCATCCCCTCCCAATCCCACCCTTCCTCCCTCATTTCTTCCCATGTCCCTCCCCAAGTCCACTGATAGGGGAGGTCCTCCTCCCCTTCCCTCTGAGCCTAGTCTATCAGGTCTCATCAAGACTGGCTGCAATGTCTTTTTCTGTGGCCTGGTAAGACTGCTCCCCAATCAGGGGAGGTGATCAAATTGTTTTCCCTTTATTATAAAAACTGTATGTTTCTATAGGTATAAATAACAGTATAATATTTTCATTTTGGTTGTTTTATTAGAGTATTATTGGAAAACACAAAATTATATGTATTTAACCCATAAAGTGTAGCTTACTTACCTTGTTTAATGATTCTTATCATGTTCTACGATGCATCTTCATGTGGTACAAATATTTCATGCATATACTTAAATTACACTGAATCTCAAGTAGCCCAGGCTGGCTTTGAACTCACTATGCAGTCAAGAATGACCTTGAACTTTTGATGTTCCTTTCTCTAAAACCTGAGTGTTGAGGTTGTAGGCATGTACCATTAAGCACAGTTAATACGGTAATGAATTCCAAAACCAAAGCTTTATGTATAGCATGAAAACTCTGTGTCAACTGAATTACATACATTCCTAGCCCTTTATGCACATTTTTGAAACCAGTTCTAATATTTACAATTTGTTAGACATTGGGTGTTGGCATATGTGTGGAGCATTATGCTATGAGTTTAGTTAATATAACCAAACATTACAGCTATTATAACAGTAACATATATGTTGTTACTATTTGTATACTAAGTCCCTAATTGCTCCTCATAGTTATCCATTGTTGTAATTCTTTTTATCATCATCATCATCATTATTAATTACAATTTATTCACTTTCTATCCCAAATGTATCCCCTTCCCTAATATCCTTGTGGTCCCATATTCCCTTGCTCTTCCCACTATGCTCCTCCCTTAGTTTACTGATAGGCAAGATCCTTCTCCCCTACTCTCTGACCCTTGCCTATCAGAAATAGCAACAAACCAAGTAATCCAATTAAAACATATGGAATAGAGCTAAACAGAGTATTCTCAAAAGAGGAATGTCAAATGGCAGAAAAACACTTAAAGAAATGCCCAGTGTTCTTAGTCATCCAAAAAATACAAATCAAAGTGACTCTGAGATTTCACCTAACACCCTCCAGAGTGGCTAAGACCAAAAATTCAAGGGAAAGCATATGCTGGAAAGGTTGTAGAGAAAGAGGAACCCTCCTCCATTGCTGGTGGGAATGTAAACTTGTACAAGCACTTTGGAAATCAATCTGGCACTTTCTCAGAAAGTTAGAAATAGTGCTACCTCAAGATCCAGCTATATCACTCTTGGGCATATAGTCTAAAGATGCTCAACCATACAAGTACATTTGTTTCACTATGTTCATAGCAGCTGTATTCATAATAGCCAGAATCTGTAAGCAACCTAGATGTCCCTCAACTGAAGAATGGATACAGAATCTGTGGAACATTTACACAATGGAATACTATTCAAGAATTTAAAAATAAGGGAAATCATGAAATTTGTAGGCAAATGGATGGAACTAGAAGAGGTCATCCTGAGTGAGATAACCTAGAAGCAGAAAAACATACATGGTATAAACTCACTTATAAGTGGATATTAGCCATAAAATATAGGATAAACATACTAAAATCTATAATGATAAAGAAGCTAAACAACAAGGAGTAACCTGGGGAAGGTGCTTAACCCTTATTCAGAAGGGCAAACAGGATAGATATCAGAATTGGGAGAAGACAGGGAACAGGACAGGAGTCTACCACAGAGGACTTCTGAAAGACTTTACCCAGCAGTGTATTGAAGTAGATGCTGAAACTTATAGCCAAACTTTGGGCAGAGTGCAGGGAATCTTATGGAAGAAGGGAGAGATATAAATACTTTGGGGGAACATTGCTGTAATTGTAAAGTGCATTTAGAGGCATGAAATATTCCTACATAGAATTTATCGCTTAAATAAATCTATTTTACTTTGATAACATTTATTTGAATCTAACTTGGCATTCCCCATAAAGGAAGTGATGGACATCATGAATGAAAATTGGCATTTAAAATAAGAATCTATTTCTCTACATAATATTCCATTAGTAAACATGGTTCAGTGTTCACAGAAATATTTGTGGAAAGAGAAATCATAGACATAAATAGCTTACTTGTCTTCTTGAACCATTGTCTTTTGTGGTAGTTTCCAGATTAACTTAGGATAAAAATTATATGCCACATCATGTTGCTCTGAGTCACATAAAAATATTTTATAGGTACTCCTGAGGTTAGAATATTTGCTACAGAAAATCAGAAAAAGAGATTTAATTATCTGTGCTTGAGCAAATTAAATTGTGTTACAAATAAAGAAACCTAGTAATAGATTTTGGTTTAAGTTACTATATGTAAAAATCAGAGTCAACATTTTTAACTCCATTGGTTACAATAAAGATGAATGGCAATCACAATGTAAGCACATATAATGTGGTTTTCTGAGACTCCCAAGAGAGGTGGCTGAGTGTCAGAAAGTGGATCTAGCTTAATGCCGATGTACCCAAGGCCTGGAAATAGAAGCTTCTTCTTTTCTCTGAGAGTCCTATTTTTTAATATTAAGGCACGTATAATTCATAATGGCAAAATGCTGTGTTGTCTTCAAAGAGGTGAGAATTATCCATACCTCCAGAAGGTTTAAAATTCTCACATTATTAATAATTAACATTTTAAAACACTTAAATTCTTTTTTAAATTAAATTTTTATTTTTTACATTAATTACATTTTATTCACTTTGAATCCCAGCCGTAGCCCCCTCCTCATT